>NC_134415.1:22790844-23416781 GCF_030867145.1 Opisthocomus hoazin
AGACTGAACAGTAATGTGTCTTTGGGATTTTTTTTTCTATCTCAAGCCAAAAGGAGACAGGGGGAGGAGGAACAAGAAACAACACTACAACAGCTGCGATTATCATGGAAAGAAAAATTCCCAAACTGGATTTAAACTAATGAAGCTGGGCATTAGCCTCTCCAAGTACGTGTCCATCTTGCGTTTCACAGCTTGCGCTCAAAAATGCTGCCGCAAAATGATCGTCATTTCCAGAGCCAGCTAATTTAAAGCTACTTCAGATACTTCTTCGCTCTGGTCACCATTATAAGGACTACAGCGGAGACATAACCAGGGCAAGATTGAATAGATTTGTTTTCTAAGCAAAATAAACTACTCTATCATTTTAGACCCATCTCTTGGATCCAGATAACAACTATTACTCCTGCATTTCACTGCTGCAGAGCTGATTTGGATGCAGTGGATAATGAAAGAGAACTACTACCACGAAACAATGTAATCAAAATCATGCCCTTTTTCAGGTGGAGGCAAATAAAAAACCCATCACATTGGGCCTTACATTTATATCATTTTATGTGATTTAAAGTCAAAGTGGTAGATGAACGATGACTGAAATCTATTTGGTTTCAGTGTGGCCAGATTCAGACCTACCTGAACAATGAAATTAAGTGATTTTATGTACACGTGTCTAGATAGCTTTAATGGGAGTCTTTATTTAATATAAAATTACACAATAAAATACATGATGCTGTTTCTTACAACAGCATGTGCATACATTTTTTAGTATAATCTGATTTCTATCCTATGGTAGTGCTAAACAGAAAAAATGCATTTTACTTCATTTCTGAACATGTCTATATTTTCCAAGAGCAATTCTTAGAAAATTGCAAGAGGTTATGTCTAAGGCCAGACAGACCTACAACAGTGGATTTCTTTATGGTATGAAATAGAGATCTCAGAATTGGAAGTAATAAATATGATTTTGATAAGCACTTCTATGCAGGAAAATAAGAAATTCCTAAAAAGTTTTCTGTGAAGCACCTTCCTCTTCATGTCCTGTATTACTCTGTACTTATAAATAATAAAAAAGGAGACTGATAACAGTAGCTTTATGTAAGCAAGCTTAGAAATCATGCTCAGATAAGTGCTTTTGACCTAAATCTTGTAGCGCCTCGATCTGACATATAACCCCACAACTGTGAAGTTCTGTATGAGATTTAGCAGTTTGAAGCTGCCAACTGACCCAGCCATAAAACAGCCAGAGATAAGGATTTAAGGTACGATATGATACAATTAGACATTCACCTCCTATTTATTTCAGTCCATTTCAGTATTTAACCTACTTAAAATTTGCAGGCTTTTTATCAAAATGTAAATGCTAGTGTGTCATATATTTATAGGCAGCTAACAACAAGAAAAGACTCTCATAAATTAGATTTCTATGAATGAAAAGGGTAAACAGGAGATGCTTCTGCAAAACTCTTCTAGACGTGCAGAGATAAAGGATGTTTCTACCACACAAAATAATCAGATACAAAAATAGCTGTTCAGAAACAGCACACCTAAGGAGTACTTTAATCAAACATTTAGGTTACCTGCCAAAAGGACCATGATCTCTTCAAAATGCAATGCGGATTAAAGTGTTATCTAACACAAGCAGAAAACTAACCTTGGAGTGGAAGTTCGAAATGTGTTCATCATAATTTTCATGTCTTTGGATAGAGAAACCAGCTTTTTTAGCTAGATTGCAAAACTGGTTTAAAGTATTCCCTCGGAGTGGAGCAAATACCATTGCTTTTCCCTGGAACATTAAAAAGAGAATTTATACATTTTTAAAATTGGAACGGAACCAGATATAACACACACCTGACTAAGCTTTTAATATACTCAAGGTGGAAAAGTCAATTGTTCTCTTGGTAAAATACTGAAATAGGGTAATATAAATCATTGTTCAAAATAAGCAAGATTTCTGTGATTAAACAAATGCAAAATAGAAAATAATAAATAAATATTTTCTTTAGAAAACTGCCAACTGCCATACATCTGCTCCTTTTCATGCAGTAATGGTGGCTATGAATTACCAAAATAAAACACAGAAAAAGCACACAAAACATACACTCCATGCAAAATCCATTTGTTAACTCCTGACCATGCGAAGCCTGTAAATAATGATTTTCTTTTTTCACTTTCACATACAGAAGAGTACCTCCGGTTTGCTGTCAGTGGAATTACATCAGTGTAAAACAAGGCAAAATGGGAGGCAAATCAGACCCCATCATTAATTTTTTAAAGACATTTTAAACTACCTGAGCAGCGCAATGAAATTTGACCTTAAATTGGTAAATTGCATTTAAAGCAGGACTTAATGTTCTTGCATAGTAATTCTGGATCTTTCAAGATGATCCATTTATGATGCCCAGGCAATACATTATGCTCCATTAACTAATTTTTTGTTCATCTTCTGTATTTAAGAAAACAAAAATGACTGTACCTTGAACTGATAAGATTTTAGACACTCTGTGCAAAGTACTAGCCCAAAACCTAAGCTACCCAATTATAGCCTCTCTTGAAATCTTATTGGCAGAATTAATTCTAATTGGCTAAATATTGTGTTCTGTCACATGGAATGAAAACTGGATGAAGAGCTGTAAACAAAGGTTAATATCAGCCAACAGCATATCACACCAAGGGGAGCCACAAAGTTTACTGTGAGTTCTTGTATTTAACTTTTGCATCATTCACAGAATCACAGAATCACAGAATAGTAGGGGTTGGAAGGGACCTCTGTGGGTCATCTAGTCCAACCCCCCTGCCGAAGCAGGGTCACCTACAGTAGGCTGCACAGGATCTTGTCCAGGCGGGTCTTGAATATCTCCAGAGAAGGAGACTCCACAACCTCCCTGGGCAGCCTGTTCCAGTGCTCCGTCACCCTCAGAGGGAAGAAGTTCTTCCTCATGTTCAGACGTAACTTCCTGTGCTTCAGTTTGTGCCCATTGCCCCTTGTCCTGTCACTGGGCACCACTGAAAAAAGCTTGGCCCCATCCTCCTGACACCCACCCTTCAGATATTTGTAGGCATTTATAAGGTCCCCTCGCAGCCTTCTCTTCTTCAGGCTGAATATTATTGAGAGCTAAGACTATTATTGAGAGCTAAGACTAATTTGTGAGGTGCTGTAATTTACTGAAGAGACAAAGAAGCATTTTTAGGGATCTGAAGAACTTACAAAATTATTAGATGCTGTAGAAGAATATTTGGCTTGAGAAAATGCAACCTTGTATACCACAGGAAAAAAGTGATCAGAAGACAGGATTTCAGTGGGAACTCTGGAAGTTACCATGTGCTGACACAGATACTTGGCGAGAAGGACAGGGAGCAAATCTGTGCGCTACAGCTCATGCACACATACGTTGAGACAACACGCAGCGAGGCAGCAGTAAAAACTCTATGTCAGTATCTGTGGTACTAATGTGTACTTAAAAGACTCCAATCTTTAATACCACAGCACTGGATTTATTCTCACAATGGCTTTGGGAGATAGGGAAATACTGTTATTCTCGTCTTTCTCACGGGAAATTTCAGCACAAAGGAGACCTAGCTCAATATCCAAAGCAACTCACTTCTGTTCCTTCGAGTAGCTATGACTTTAATTTTGTGGCTGAACATGAGGTGCAAAAGGGTGTAACTCCCACCGAAGGCACGGGACTTGCTTATGTAAATGTTAGGTCTGAATATAGGCTCAGCTCAGGAAGAAAAACATTAAACACAGGAAATTCACGATCAGTTCCCTCACATCCTTGGCATGCTTTAATGCCATCAGACAGAAGCAGGCAGCAAAGGGAGCCTTCAGCTGAGGATCCTCCTCCTCCTGCTGCCATCTCACGCTCCTCAGAATGTTGTTCTGCAGAGACCCTTCCTGGCATAAGGATAAGACTTCTCTAGAGTCCCTCCTATGGGCAGCTTCACAGAGCGGTCACTGTAGCAGGCAACATGTTCCCCACCCCAGGCTTATTGACCACATGACTCACGTGGGGACTTCAGGAACGGCTATACCTTGTGAACAGAGACTGTTGGAGGCTGCGCGCCCTGTATCGGCCACCGATCCAGCTGCTGCCACGAGGAAGCACTGCTCACACAACAGCATCCCCTTACAGGTTTGCATTCGGAGTGAGAAGTCCATGCGGTCATTGCTTCTCATACTCTCTGTAGACTACTTCAGATTTAATAGGAATGTAACATGGTATGAAATATCTCTTAAAATCTGACTGAAAATCTTGAAATAACTCTGAAAAAGGGAATGGCCTTTTATGGAAATCACTATGAAGTTACTTTGGGCCAGCTCCTCAGTTGGTGTAAAAACCCATTCATCTATTGAATTTATCATGCATCTAAAACACCTGAGGATCTTGCCTTCACTGACAAAAAACAAGAAATCATGATTAAGTTTAATACTACAATAATCTCCTCAAAACTGGCAGGTCCTGTGGGAGTATTGTGCTCAATTCTGGTCTATCATAATCTGGGTTTAAAGCACCTTCTTGCCAACTGCTTGATCTCTGTGACTCTGCCACCTCTTGTGGGGCTGCATGCAAATTTCTAATTTTAAAATGTTTTCCATTTCTTGGTTCCTGTACAATAAAAAAAATATACCAGAGTCCTGGACCTACACTTGATGGACTATCCCAGAGTTTTTTTGTTCTAATTCAAAAGTGCCTCCCAGTTTAGGATGATGTTTAAAGTTCAAAATGGCCTTACTTCCAGTAAACTCATGAAAAAAACACAGAAGAAAATATCATTACAATAGTTGGAAATGTCACTAAAACGCTGCAGTAAGATAATGGGACAGATGTCCACATTTTGGACATGACTTTGACTAACTTTATTCATCTATCATTGTTAAATGCAGTTTTATTTGCTGGTACTAATCACGGCTCAATAGCACCCCATTGACTTCAGGATTTTGAATGGACAGGCCACTGAAGACTCAAAGCTTTCATTACAAATGTTCTTAATTAGGGAAACATGCAAACAAGCAACTGCTTATTCTGAGACTGAAATTAAAAGTACATTTTAGTGATAGAAAAAAATAAAACTAAATGTTGGCAAGTCAAGTAGCTTGCTTATAAGAGGAATAAAGTATAGCCATTCAAGATAAATTTGTTCGATGTAAAATTTAAGTGCCTAATTCTTGGAACTGGTTTACAGGTGACTTTTGCCTTTGTAAGAGATTCAGATAGAAATTTCAGCCCCCAGCAACACTGCGAGCCGCTCATTTCTGCCTGGGTGAATTTCTGGTGCTCTATTCCTGTGTCAATACAACTGTCCATGGGGCCATACTATGAATCACATGACTGAAATGACCAGAGTCTTGTTTCCAGGAAAACAAAAAGTTACCTAGAACATATCATTCTGTGCCATAAGGATTCTAATAGCCACAAATAACACCCTTAATGAAAAAGGAAATACTGCAGACAAACTTACCTCTTTTAAAACTAAGAGTAAGAATAGATTACCTGTTCTGAACTTCTCCTTCAAGACAGCATGGTAAGGATACCTGTTGTTTCCTGTTTACTCCACTTTTCCTTTTGGTTTTGCTGGCTGTTATTTTCTCTGAACTATTCTATCTTAGTTGTAGCCTAGTTACAGTTGAAAGATGTCTTACATAGAGATGTGTCTTCAGTCTGAGATCATTCCTCTATCAGTATGGCAAAGTATTACCAATAAGGAAATGTAACTTCTACATTTGAGGCAAAATTATTCATGTAGAAGAGTGAGCTTAATCAAAGTGGTTCATGCCTTAGCTTGGGCATAAACTAATGCCCATAAGTTAGTTTTAATTATTGCAACTGGCAAACGAGTTTACTATTAATTCATTTTTCCATTAAAGGCCGAAGTATAGTGCCATTTAGCAAAGTTTCCTCTGATGTTATCCTTAGATTTATACAGGTCAACTAACTATTTTGTACTTGTGATTGCATCTTCTCTTGGGATCTCATATGAGTAAATGTTTTTATTTGGGTCTTTCAAACCATGAAAGCATATGCTGGAAGGCATCTCTGTTCAACACATCCTTTTTGGACAAGAGAGCTCATTTAAGGTGTCCATACTCCCAGCTTCCACCCCTCACAATAGTTTGTTATCCTCTTAGTTATGAATTACAATAATTTGCAAGGCCATGCCATAACTGGATATCCATCCATATTACCATCCATAAAGTGGATTAGGCCAATGGCTTTAGTTAAAAAATACAGTTCGGACAGTGGTCCAGAACTCTGCAACAGAAGTTCCTGTGAGGAGCAGGAACTTCTCCAGCTAGCTTTGCTGATAGGAAATAGGAACCACGGCCTAAATTGCATAGCAAATAAGTACAGGCTATGCTATTAATCACAATGTGCAGAAGCAAGCCAGACTAGGAAGACAGGCAACAAAAAGCCATCTCCACTCCATCTACATTCACAAAGGACTGTAGTTCATCTGCTCTGAAAAACAAAGGCGTGTTCCAAATTTGAATTAGCTGACTGGAGTTAAAAGGCAACAACATCAGACCAGTTTTGGTTTAAAGTCACGTTGGCAATTCCTAAACTGTCCATAGATGGGAACTTGAGCTACGAATACTACTTAAAATTCAGGCTGCCTTATCATCATTGTTTTTTAAATCAAATTATCTGGTTGGGCTAGAATTCAGCCCAGGTAAAGAACGTGTGTGTGTGTGAGCATACACAAAGGTATGTTTGCACTCCTGGTTTTGGCAACATAGACCACCAGACCATGATTAGCTATGAGCAGCAGACAAAGCAACTAACAGCAATCCTCCCATTCCAGCTAGAGGCCCTAGCCTGGTCACAGTTACCAGGGCACCTCTCATACGCTTCGCCTCCTGCCACATACTCTTCTCCCACAAGTGTCCCTTCTTGGAGCCAGTTCAGTGGCCTACAGGGCTACCTGAAGAACCAGGTGTGGACATTTATCTGGGCTGCAAAAAAACACTTTTTGCATTTATTGAAACTGGGATCAGCTTTGTGTTCCAAATCACCTCTGGTCCCGTAAAATTATTGCACCCTGACAACTGATGGTACATCATGAAAGTCAGAATGCGTCACCCTGGGCAGGTGCTGCTGAATCTCCCCTTGCTGCCACTGACAGCAATATCTGGGTAACCTTTTCCTCAGGGTGGCTACATTTCTCCTGCCTTTCTGGCAGCCTTGCCCCACAGCTCATTAAAATAATTCAGACTTAAGTAACTTGCCTTAGGTCACTCAGGAAAGTCTATGATAGAACCAAGAATAGAAACCTGATCATTCTTAGCAAAGAATGGGATTACTTACATGACTAAAGTGACTTGGTTTCTTAAGCCTTTGCACGTTTGGGTCTTCTATTCCTTTTACAGAGAAAATGTCTTGTACAAAACGTACAAAAAGTACAATACAATTTTTAAATAAAGTTTGGAGAATGTATTACTAGTATGAATAGTTTTGTTTTAAAATGGAAATTTTACCTTACTGGAATATCTGTATGTTCAGTATGAAAGGTAGAATTCCCGTTTCAAATTCCTACTTACAGCAATTACTTCACATGTTTTCTCATATTCTCATTTTGATAGCTTCTTTTTACATTTATTTTTTTTTTAGATTCAGCTTTATTTGTTGGGCATAAGTATATGCATAGCAGCTTTTTTTTTTTTTTCCTGTAGGTGTCTCTGGTTTAACAGCCTAATAGCTTGAGATCAGTGAAATATTTCCTCAGTGACACTCACATAGAACATGTAAGCATTTTATGAAGAGCTTAATTTTGTTGTGATCTAAGGTATAAAACATGTAAACTCAGGGCTTATTCAATGGAAAAAAAAGTTTTAGGCTACAATATACGTATAAGGGTTTTCTTCATTTATATAAACAGAAATTAAAAGAAAAAATTCTTTTATAATAAATAAATACACAATGACAAAGGTTACTATTGAAGGGATTACAAATGACAGAAGCTAACATAAAAACTTTCAATACCATACTTTTACTTTAATATGAAGACATTATTATCAAAGGAAAATACTTGAGAAACGCTTTGATAAAAATAATCTCACACTATCTTTGAAGCGGTTTCATTTATTTTACTACCCACTGTGTTCCTTATCAGAAGGCCAAGTATAAGAAGTTTCCTAGTTTATGATTAGGAAAGAATCTGATAGATTAGAAGACTCAATTGAAGTTGGACATAATAAGTATTAAAGTATTACATGACATTAATCCTGCCATTCCATTACTCTCTCAATCATTGTGCACAGACTAATTATTCTGAAGCCAGTGTTCAGGAGAAAATAGAAACATACTTACACTGGGTTGGAGTAATCTCTTTATTGCATCAACAAGGCTAGCTCTGTACCGGTCCAGAAACAGGCTGACATTGAGAAGAGAACAGAATCCAGATTAAAATGGGTTTTCAATTCTAATGATATTAATGCAGATAAGTACAAGGCTAATTACATATGTTTACACAATGCTGTAAAGAGAAACTGTGGTCTACATTTCTGTCCATTTCAGATACTTTAAAATATTAAAAAATACATAAACCCAAACATAATCTAAACCAAAGCCAAAATATCAGCATGAAACAGATCTTTATATAGCTGAAATTCACAGATGACATATGCTAGCTATTAAAATACTACCATATCAGAAATGAGGATCAATATGCAAAGTTAATATTTTACATGTTTTTTTTATACAAAGGGGTTGAGTTTTTTGAAATATTTTCTATGTATTTCAGGCTTTACTATGCTGGGCATTTTTTTTTTCCTTTTACTGTTACAGTTCTGGTATTAATTCATTATTATCTAATATGCATATTTGTTCCATTTATATACCAAGCTCTATTCCTATGAAGATTTACAAGCCCCCACCTCCTCTCCCTTCAAACACTGTTCAAATACAATGACGCAGATCGTACAGAGTTGTCCTCTCTCAAGAGTGAAATCCTTCATCTCCAGCACGGGTCCCGCAAGGATAGCAGCAGAGTCAATTTTCCCATGCAATGTTGCCAACATGCTCAGCCCTATTTTGGTGTGATCACCTCATGATTTGAGGGGATAATTCATTCTTCATGTCCCTCAGTACTTTAATGTATATACTAATAGTGGCAACCAGGGTGCCAATCACTCTTGACTAGATATTTGTGGACATGTAGTTACCGTGGATGAGACTGCATTTACAATGGTTAGTGAACAACCATCAGACAGCAACTGATGCCTTTCAGTCCTTACCACCATGGGCTGCATTTATATTGGCGATTCAGATAAGAAAGTCTATCAAGCAGGCCACAAATAACGTGATTCTCTCTTCATTACTTTTCATGCTTTCTCTGTAAGAAAACCGCTTCCCAACCTGTGTCAAGCTCAAGTTCTACACTACACGGCAATTTGTCCATTTTTTATAATTCTTTTCTATACTCCCCTTGCCTTTATTTTCAAACATCTCTTTCTGAAGAGATGTGGGTGATTTTTTTCCAGGTTTGAAATTTCTAAAAGAATATAAGGAATATATGAAAACATTGAAGAGAAAAAAGTGTTCTGCCAACCACATGACAGTCATCAAGAACAGAATATGTGTGGATATTTAGGTAAGGACACTCCACAGCTACCATGGAGAATACAATATTACATATCACAGGGTCAAGCAGCTATGTGAATTTTTGCTACTCAGGAAATAAAAAAGTCTATCAGAAAACTGGTCAGTGACCAAATTTCATCAGTAAAAACTGGCAGAACCTCACATTGCTGAAAATATATTGGTAGACTGGGTTTCCATATACTTCTTGACCATTTCACAGACACATGTTGAAATTTGAATTTCTTCTCAAGATATCGAAGTACTAGCTAACAATTTCTCTGATAGCCTGCCTACAAGAAAATTTAAACTTCAGTAATTGGCATGATGGCTGCCCCTCAGACTTGATTAATCTTACTGGAAGAACCTTACTAAAAAAATGCTTGTTTAAATTTAATTCATTGAAACAGCAGCTGGTGTCTCTAACATCTCCTGGGAGTTTTAATCACATTCACCTCATGTAGATCCCTATGCACACAGATACCATAAAACACTACTTCACTGGGAACTTCGCCACCTGCAGAAGACGTGGCATACAGTGCATGAGTCTTCTCCCAAAAGAATTGCTAAAAATAATTAATTTTCTTCAACATGAAACATCACAAGCATGCACACATTTAAGACTTGCTGAGATCCTGTATAGACATATACACAGAAGTACATTCCAAATGAAAAATGCACTTCTAATATTTTTATTTTTGAAAGCAGTGTAGTGGAAACACAATTTTGGGGCGGCTTACCAGTGCTAAAATTCCTTTTTCATGGACCTGTATACCATTCTCTCTTTTTACAATGAGACAGGGGCACAACTGCCGCTACCAATCTTCTTCCTTTACAATGAGACAACTACAGGCCTTTGCTGACCACAAACTGAGTGTCTGAGAATTTTAAATGGTTACATGACCTGCCAAGAGATTAGACAACTTCAGTAATACCTTTTGTGTCCGACTCCCACTTCCTATTTCGGTGGTATGGGAGGTAGACTCTCAGCCCTCTTCACTTAGGAAATCCAGATAACCTGGGACAGTGGCCCTGGCTCTGCTCCCAAGTTGTCCCTGCCTTCCAAAATGCCTGTCCCTGGGAACAGGACCTACTTCAACTGAAAATAGTCTCCAATATTGCGATTTCGAGTCTGTTGCTCTGGGAGTCACATACTCATGCTCAGAAGGAGCAGAGCAGGCTGGAAGCAATGTGAATGCGATGCAGTGACTCCAGGGAACATCTTTACCCTCTTTCTGAGTCAGAGAATGCCTTGAATGAGGAAAATCCTGAAGAAGTTGCTGGATAATCTGTGCTGCAGACAGGGCCAGCATAGGATCTGGCCCATGCAAGGAGACTTAGTCACACTACTTCTCTTACCAATGGAATTTGTATGACTAAATATTACCACAGCATACTGAAAATGTACCCGAGAGAATCCTTTAAAGCTTACAACAGCTCAGTGAAATAAAATCATGTGTTGTTCTAAACCATTCTCACTTAGTCCTCATACTTCCATTCAAATTTGGCTTTGCTCACCATTACTTTAGTCATAAAGTCTCCTGTTTATGAAGTAAGGACGCTGTGAAAGCAGTAGCTCAGGAATAGCAAAGGTTTCTCCGGTCAGCAAGGCAGCTGCGGAGCACAGCCGCAGAGAGGCAAGAACACAGTTTATGATTCGGTCTTTGTTTAGGCAGTGCTCTTAACCTGTGGAATATGGGCGGACAGGCAGGCAAGCTTGTCACCTCTCTCTTCTTGGTTTTTTTTTTTTTTTTTTTTTGTGGTTTTTTTTTTATTTTATTTTTTTTTTTTTTTTAATTTTAAATTACCATTAAAACCAGAATGAAAGTTTATACCAAAACTGTATGGAAGTAATAGTAAGCCACAAGGAAACAAATTAAAAACCCAAGTAGATTCTGAGTTTGCTTCATGCTGATATCCTTTAATCTTGTGCCTCGCAACAAGGGGCACATACTTCTATTTTATAGGCTTTGTTGTGAACTTATGTTTCTTTTTGCATACTTTGCAATTGGTAAAAGAGCTTAGTTTACTGGTGTACTTCAGACATCATCACATTCATGTATAGTGCCTAGTGTATAGAGCCATTTATCTTTTTGTTCGCCTTCAACTACACGGCTGACATAAACTGAAAAAACCCTTACTTCCATGTCGTCAGATGTCAATGTGCCTGAAAGTGTGTGCAGAAATCAGGCTTAAAATGAATAATAAATTTAAACTGAAGAAGAACAGAGATCTTACTGCATTCTGGCAAAAAGATTTCCTTATATTAAGTGAAATACTAATGGAGACAAAATTGACATATTTTAAGATATTTAAAGAAAACTTTAAGTTCAGTTCTACATTTCTGGTGAATCCACAACTCCCCATGACTTCAGCAAAAAATCTCAGCAGTGACAGTAATGTGGGACAGCCCCCCCCCAGCCTCTGTTGTGAATATACTTATGCTTGTGCCAAACTCCAACAATATAATCAGTCTAACTAAGTAAAGTGGGATATTATGTATTTCCAAAATGATATGGGGATCTAGACCTTGTACTGTCTCTACATTAAAGTTATTCATGAAAACTTGTTTCACAAGAACGTGAAAGACAAAGATTTTTCTATTGGCTTAGTCCTACTGGCCTTGACTCTCCTTGGATTAAAAAGCTCAGCAACTTTTTTCTCAATAAAGAAAAGGATATACGCTTCCTTTTAAATAATCAGAAATCTAAGGCTTTTGAGCTTTGGAAGAGTCTTGGTTTTGGCTTGTCCCTACAGGCACCTGTTATTTCTCCTCCTCTATTCATACTCACACTTACAATCCCAGCACCTGCATGACTTTATATCCACAAGTCTAAGCCAAATGAAAGCCTAAATTCTGACAACCCTCACCTGGCCTTAAAATTCCCCCTCAAAAATATGAGGTGGGTGGATATGCTTTAAAAATTCCATTATTTCAGTTATTTTGCCAGTGTATCCTTCTTCCAGGTGTGACCAGATTATTATTTTTTTTTTCATATTTTTATCTCCTAGTCAACATTTTACAAGTTATTTCGGAACTGCTGAACCATGAAACTATTTTTATTGTCAAAATCCTGAACAGTTAAATAATGACTAGCTTTCACAGTTTGCCTCTTATTGATGTTATAATCTAGTTGAGCTACTAAATTTAGCTGTTAACTAATAGACTGTCTGTTCTGGGAAATAACTTATTTTCCACCCCTGCACACAAGGTTTATGAAAGTCTGACTGTAAATATATGAATATAAACATATCGCTGCTTGTTGTAATCATGTACATTTTTACTTGAACGTCCATGTGGATTTGGAATATGTTTATGAATAGAGCTTGTTTTCATGTAAATGGGATCAAGCAGTACCACTGGTTACCTATTCAGAGAATCAGACAATATCACCCTTGATGGAAATAACTTCAATAAAAATTTACCCATGTACCTAATATTTGAACTCAGACTTTTTGCTTTCTAGTTCTCTGTCTAATCCCAGATTTTACTGACTGACAATGAGCTATATGATGGCATTAAACTAAATGCAATCTATTCTATCTGTTTTTATCACTGCATACTTCAAGTTTCGGCTGAGAAGCTATAAGAAAAGAGATATTTTTTTTTAGCTCTTCAATGGCAGCCCAAAAAATTCAGAGAGCAAAAATCCTGCCAAAAGTTCTCAAGCCAATGCTACATCTCGGAAGAGAATTACAAGAAAACAAAAGAAGATTCGAGTTTGATAAAGCATGGAACATTTTTGTCCCCAGCCCTTTCATGTATCAGAAAACCTAGTGTCCATAACTAAAAGAATGATTTATAAAAGAAACAAACAATAAAGGGATTTTCAGGCTTATTAAACTATATATATGAACATTTCCAATAAGAAAATAGAGACAGTTTGTGAATAAAAACATGTACTTTAAACTAACCTGCATATTTCTATTTATTTTTTAGAAATCTATAAATATTTATACACTTACCTGCATTTTAAGTGCTTTAAAATAAATGTACAAAATGCAGGGATTGCAATGCATTATGTATTTTACCTGTCATGTTTGATTCTTTGTTTCCTAAAGAAACTACACTATTTCCAAACAGACTGGGAGGAGTATTAGGCAAGAATATTACTGAAAAAAAAACTTCAGTCTTGCTCCACTCTGCTGTACTCCCAGCACAAATAGGATAACATGGTGTGAGTATCAAGAATACAAGAGATGGCACAGCCAGGTTGTTTTGATATTTGCGTGAAGAACAAATTTAACTCTAAATCTCTTGGCAAGACCTTGCTTCACCCACATAATCTGGAGAACATCCATATGTGAGCCTTGTCTAAGCCTCCGAGAAGACTGCTGCCCTCCTGCTCATGTCCGCCAGCACTCTGATCTGACTTTCATACTTAATCTGATCTAATCCTGCCCAGCATTAACTTCATCTGTGCAATGAAACCTGGAGTAGCCATTCTAATATTTGGTGAGGAAGGCATTTACTAAATTACTTGCTGAAATCATATGGTGTTGTTTAGCTCCTTATTTTAATCAGATGATGCATCTCTGAGGCACATTATCAGCGATTAGTTAGAAACCCTTCTCTGTCCTTTTTGGGAACAAAGAACTTCTGAAATTAAATGCTAAGAGAAATGAAGCACTGTTGCATTCTGTCAACAAATAGGTATTAGAAAAAGGAAAAAAGATGACTAAATACACTTTATCCAATGCTATACAAAACCAGTACCTTTTCTGAAATTACAAGAGTTTGCTTAAATAGCAAAACATCAAAGCAGAGAAAAAAAAAGCTTTAGAGGAATATTTTATCAGAAGTCACTTAAAAAGAACATTGTTCAAAAAGACAATGGACAGCTTCGTACTTCCCTTTGCCTTTTTCCTTTAACTATTTCTTAGTAAGGTACACAGATCTGCTGAACTGAGCTGTCCTAGGAAGTCCCAGTCAGAAACTGGTCTCTCACAACAGTTATATACAACGAAACATAAACAGCTTTTTCTGTTTTGGACATTTAAAGGGTCAAGAGCAAACATCCATGAAGGAAAGACAGATTCATTTAAAAATGTCTACTCTCCTAAATGAAATTTGCACATCACTTTTTACATTGTCTTCATTTATATAACACACAAAATTAATAATGTACCATTTTTAAAGCTAGCATGCAGCTAATGTAGCATAGCACAATTTTGCAAATCCAGTATCAGAAAAGGATTGTGTCAATAATAAAAGCTATTTGCATAAATTATTAAATAATATACTATACTATATACTACTAATAACATACTGTAACACATATCTACCTTTTCACAAATTAAGTGCTGTACTTTTTTTTTTTAACTAACAATTCTCTTACAATTAACATGTGCTTGTGTAAATATTATAAAGCCTATGTCTGCAAATACTGCTGTCGAATTGATTTAAGAAACCAAATGTAATGGGGGCAAAAAAGGTTTTGAAAATGTTTTTTCCTTGGAAAGATTTTCCGGGGAGCAAAAAATATATCCCCTTATATCAATAGTCAGATCTTTCCTAAGAAGTAAGCTAATTGAGCTGTTTGTGTTGATAAACTCCCTTTTCTCCAGACTGTTCCTCACTGAGCCATAATTATTTGCAATTTGCCTAAGTCGTCCATTTACTGATACGTCAAGCATGAAACAGAGGCAATTCCAGAAAATGGAAATGCTTCTCAAAATCAATCTTTGGGAAATAATGTGGTAGAAGTTACTGTGTGATAGAAGACTACCTTATAACTGTCACATGGAGATGAATATTAATTTGTTGAGGTTAAGGTGGCTTTGTGCTTCATTTGTTGACTTTGCTTAGCCATCAGCAAGCAGCACAGTACAATTACTCCAGCAAAGCTATTTTTCTAACATGAGTTTTATGATTTTTATGTACTTACCAGTCAGCACACATAACAATGTCAAAATGTCCTTCCAGTTGAGAGACATCTGTCTCATTATCCCATCGCAAAATGCTAGAGGAAAAAAAGATTTAAAAAAAAAAAAAGAAAAGAGAAAAGGACTTACATTTTTCATCTTGAGATTTCTAAAGTGTTAATATTATTCTTACGTGACACAGAAGTGTTTTAAAAAGTACACACTCGTTACTTTCAAAGACGAATGTAAAAATATTATCCTGTACATTTTTAGGATTTTAAATCTCAAAGCTAAAGAGCTATTTTATTTTTACAACAGAAAGGCAATTCATACAGGTTCTGATGAGTGGATCACCAACTAATATGCATTTCTGAATTAGTGGCACACGTATGGCTTCAGATTTTTACCCCTTAACACCACTGCACAAGGAAGCAAAGTCAAAGCATCAGCAATGTGAATGAAACAGAAATTTGCAGAATAGATGTGAATTTATGGATCTTGGTTACATCTGGCAGGCAAGTCAGTTGTGTTTCTCATTGACGAAGTGAGCATTCACTTGGGCTGGAGGGAGGAGGGACAGGGTGAAAAAATGTCAAGTGCAACTTCAACGCCAGCTCTGTTGCCCTAGGCAAGCTTAAAAATACAGCAGTGCTGACTGTCAACACCTATTCTCTCATAGGTGATAAGTTATTTAATTCTCAGGTAACCACGAACAGTAGGCAAAAATGCATATATGTACAAAGTTCTTCTTGGTTTATAAATGCTGCCGATCTATGGAGCTGCCAGAAAGAATTTCAGTACTTTGCTCCCATTTAAAAACCCGCAACTAGTACTGGAATTTACTGCATCCTCACAATATCATTACCCTAAAGATTTAAAGCTGCATTTCTCTTTCTAGGCTATTTTTTTTAAAAAAAGAATCTATCCTTCTTTTTCATTTCCTGCTTATTTTTAATAGAAAGTAGATAAATATTTATGGGAAAAGCACTTGTGGGGGAAGGGTCTAATCTGATCTTGTCAGGTTGTGCATGCTTATCTCAGTTTTGTATGAGTCTTGACCAAATAGACCCTTTAGTCTTCCTGCAGCTATAATCTACTTCTGGTTAAAAGCCATCTCCATTCACATCCTACTCCTAATATTTAACTGAGGATCACTTATAATGTGTTCATTCAGAAATGTTCCCTAAGTACACAGGAAAAAAGGAAATTTATACATGGACTACACTATATGCAAAAAAGGCTTGTAAATACGTAGATGGATAGATAAAGAGTCATAAAGAATTAACGTACCACAATATGCATGTACATGTGCACAGACACAAAATTTGAGACGGTATGCTTTTAAAACATGGAAATTATGAAAGGAGAGGCCCACTTGGTTGGGAAAGCTTTGATTATGTGGGCCTCAGTGTAACTGAACAGATCAGGACTCATTAGCCCATTTGCCCTCCTGGAATTTACTGTGACAATCCAAAGAGAGAAAAGAGTAGATTAATTTAATTTTTCCCCCTCAAATTGAAACTATTCCAGATTTTAGAAGCCTAGGTAGCTTTGCACACTGGCACGCAGCAGGCATCCAGTAGTGGAAAGTGACAAAGGAGAGTTCTCACTCTCAGCTGCTGGCTGCCTGCTGGCTACCAGCAGCTTTTTCAACCCTGTTTCCGTGGAAACTTAGGTTAGAATGGTGAAAATTAGGTAAAGGTAAGTTTTGTGGGTTTAAAGCACGCACTCTAATACTTTAAGAATCCTGAAGCAGAACTGGAAATTGGTAGATGAACTGTGAGCCTTAAAAGGCCACCTTTGGTTCTCATTGCTACAGAAACAGAGATCTGATCAGTACCACTATAGGGATTTGAATTATGATTTTTTTAACCCATATATTTACTATACTTCACACACGCAGTTCGGAAGGCAGCACAGGTGCCTCCTCCTGGAAAAAAACCCCCTCCCTCATGTTGCTGTCAGGTTCCTGCTGAGCATCCAAAATACGGCATTTTCTGTGCACACCTACTTATGCACAAAGGAGTTTGTGTGGGTAGGTAAAAGCTCAGAAACCATACAGCTGAGCAAAATATGGAATCAACGAGTTGCCAGGAGCATGAGCAATGGTGCAACGTGACTGGTATGTGTGCTGTCAGAAGCAGTGTGCTAAGGGCCCCATATCCAGCCATAAGCCAGTCTTCCTCCATTTTCCTGATTTAGCACCAGGACTGCTCTCGGTCTCTGGGTTAAGTACAGTTGCATTCCTGAAGATGCGATAATTATACAAAGACCAATGATAAATTAACACACAAGATTTTGAAAATCAGCCTCGCCATAAATTTTCAAAGGGTACAGGAAAATCTTTATTCCTGTGGGGAAATAACCATGTAAACAGAAGATAATTTCTATAAAATACATGCCAACGGGACTCATTCTGATCTCACTCGGGATGTATGCACACTGGTGGGAGCGATGCAGCTACAAGCTGTACATATTTATCCATGCTATCTTTAGCCAAGCGCGAGTATGACTAGTAAGGGAAGTGCAGCTAGGGTACACGCAGCTCAGCACTGGCTGCAACCTCCGCAACTGTTTCGGTAGCTAACTCTGGGCTACCATATCTACACCGTTACCCATTTAATGCTTCCACAAATTGTCATGAGCTGCAATCAAACATCTGCACCTGTAAAGAAGACATGCCCCTGCATATCAGGGAATCAGACACAACTCTGCTCAGAGCCAGCATTATCACATCGCTAAGACTGAGGTCAGAATCAGCCCGATTCTGAATCAGAATCAGCTGTTTTGAATCCTAGTGCTAATGAAGCAGTGAATCGGTCAGGATGTATACAAATACCATCAACTAGCCATACAAATTCTTGTAATCCAAACACAGTCCCTGAGTGTGAAGCACAGAAAAATCCACCCATATTGCAAAAAAAACTCTGAGAAAGGTGAAGATGTGCGTATGTATATCTAAACGTATGTATCTATACGTAGTAAAGGGGTGAGGTACAGTAACTTTTTCAGGGATTACTGAGGTCGTGACTCTTGGGACTTAGTGGTCAGACCTGAAAGAAATATCGAAGGCACCATGAAGTAAGGTCTGATTGCATTTCCATTTATAGAAAAGCACTGCTAGGAAACCTGCAAATGTGTTAGCAACAGAAATCTGAAAATCTCTGTCTTTATGAAGTTTCCTTTAAAAAAAACAGACATAAGTGTAAAAATACTATACCATAAAAAGTCTTTTGAATCGCCAGTATCATGTTGAGTCCCAACATGAAAAAAACACAAGCTTTGTTAATACTTTCCAGTGATGCTAAACGAGTAGACATCAACCACTTTTTTTAAAGCCACTCTTCTTCCAGAAAAATAAGATGTTTTGAAGCTATAATATTTTTACGTCTGTCTTTTCAGGGAAGATGCTACAGTACTAACAGCTGAAATTATTCTGTAAATTTGAAAAACATGCTTTACTCTGTAATTCTGTCCAAGCCACACTTTCAATGGCATTTTTGGAAAAAAAAAAACCCAAACCAAACATATTTAAGGCTGTGTAAAGCCCACTCTTGAAATTATTTTGTGCTGGCTTATTTAACTCCTGCAGGTTTGGTTTCCTGCAATTGAAAATAGGCAACTCAGTTTCAGCAGAAAAGGATCTGAAACTCACTGGAAATATAAAACAGCTTGGGAGCTTTCTTTGGCTACAACAATAACATTAAAAAATTAAATATGATGAGAGGGAAAACCAGTACTGCACTGTTCAGCTACTACTTAGATCAAACTGATGGTGGCAGAAACTTGGTAGCTGCTAACGGCTGCTTTATGGCCTGTATCAAATGAATTTGACCAGTTTTCAGAGGAAAAGTACCTACGTCACAAACCTATCACTATAATTAGCAATCTTCATGGCAGTCCTAGCAAAAAGGACAAGGACTGAATGAGCTGTGGAGAATGAACTATCCTCTCACATGCAGAGGTGGCTTTTCCAGGTCAGGGATAAAGCATACTATCAAAACAGTCTGAGAAAATACGTACCGATGCTTTAGTTTCCTAGGCTGCCAACCTTCCACCACTCTAAAGACACAAATTCATTTAAAAAACCCCCAAACAACACACAAGACAAACAATCAAAGCTTTTTTTCTCTTTTTCCCCCCTGATTTATTTTTTAAATTGACAAGCAAGCCAAAAAACGTGATTAGGTCAAGATAAAAAGAATTGTAATTATAACAGAACAAAAGACTCCACAAAGAAAACAGCGACTTTGAGTATTAGCAACATACCCCCAAATATTCCCTTTTATTTCACAGAAAAAAACCCGACAACAAAACAGCAAATGTTGCAGGGATAGTTACCGCAGCCAAGGCTGCATTTCCCCCGTACAGTAATTCTAATTTATGGAGGATAGTCTGACAAATGTCGACACTCTTTTTCTTACACTGGTAAAGTATCTCAGCAATCTACAACAAAAGAGTTGATTTCACCAGGTTTTTATTTCTCATGCAAAATTCCTCATTACTATTATTATCCAGCTTCTGTTATTCAGTGTTTGTCTTCCCAGTGTGTCTAGGCAGGTAACTTACATGAGAAAAAACAGGTTAAGTCTCTGATTGTTAAACCTTGAAACATTTCCAAGTCCCTCTGAGATGTTCTTGTGATGAATGGCATAGGCTAGTGTAGCTCTCAAGTTAGCAGAAAAGTAGTTGTGCAGATAAAGACAAAAAATCAAAATTAGAAGAAAGGACAAAAGATACAAAAGCCTTACCTGCTTCAACATGTATTAGTAGTTTTAATAAAGATTAAAAAATGTGTCCCACTTAGCAGATGAACAGCTACCAAGAACCTCTATCTACCCACCTCTTCTTTTCATATTTTAATTTAGGCTTCAGTCTTTGAAAAGCATTATCTTTGGCAAGTATACAGGTTCAGGCAAAAGATTTTGTCTGCAGGTTTATATGACTTTTTCTATGACATTAACGAAGAAAGTTCATTAACACATTCACAAAAGGCTTCATCAGCATGTTTCTCCACATCTTGATCTTTGTTTGAGATTCCTCAGTTTTGTATAAAGACCAAGAAGATGGATTTTAATTTAGTGACAGAGGCAATGTGCACACCTATCATTACAACTCCTCCGAGGATTCTTGCAAATTTGCCTAATACCATTTCGCCATCTTTCTCATTATATTCTCATTAGGTTGCTCTTCTTTCTCCACCTTTTTTCACCTTCTGCCTTTCCTACCTTCACTGTTTCATTCTGCTTTGTATTCCTATCCATTATCTTGTTCCCTGCAGTGCATAACTGGTTTGAAGGGACCAAGGTTAAATTTTCAACCAAGGTACACAAAATCAACCATTCTCCCTTTCCTCCACATTTCTAAGCAGTTCGAATGAGATATTTACAATTGCCGATGGACATTCCCTTCTAACAATCTCCTCGCAGGTTTCAGCAACTTCCGCGTCATTTATCTACTCTTGTCAAAGTATACCAACGAATTTTCTCACCTAGGCTCAAAACCTGCACTTTATCCTCATTCTCCTGGACCTTCCTTCTCTCTTCAGCCCACCAAAATCTTGCTATTCATTAGAACTTTTCATTCCATTGTTTTCTGTGGGTTTTTTCAGTTGTCTCTCACTGTTTTCTCAATGTGATCTTCTAAAGATTATCTTCAAACCTTTCCCACATTTCTGATAATTTCACAATGTTCCACCTCAACCTCTTCTTGAATTTTACTTCTGGGCTATCTCATCCATAAAAGCTAAACCAAACTACCCACTTTTCTACTTCACACTGTGTATCTGGACTCACAACTCCGTATTTTTCACAGCCTCAGTGAGTGAGAGGCTCATCACCACTAAAGTACAACAAAGCATTGTTGTTCCCACCTTTTCTTGATCCCTTTGGTCGTAACCATTAATTCCAGTCTCTAATCTAGACTTAGCTTAGACCTTCCTGTATATTTGCACACCTCAGCTCTGTTCAGATTTTGCTTATTCTCTCTGCATAGCATCTCTAAGAAGTTTCTTATCTACCCACTCAACTTAAACTCTTGACTATGTCATCATCACTTACATCTTAACATTATGTTATTGTTCTCTCTGCTCTCGGAAAATGCAGTCTTACCCTATTAATATTTATTCAGTAGGCTGCTGCAAAGATTGTTTTTCTTGCCTACAACCCTGATCTTGTCACCTTTCTCTTTGTACTCCTCCAGGTAAGTTGCAAGTCTTCTTTTCCAAATGCTTCACAACAGTTCACTTCCCTATTTTTTATCTCTCATTCAATATTGAAAGGACAAGTCCCTTCTGTAATCAGCCCTAATGTCAGTCTACATCTTCCACTTAACTTCTCAAGCAAGCACCTTTACAATTTTCTTCCAGTATGTTATCCATGAACACTCACAACTTATCCCATTATCCTTGAAACTCTCCTTTAAAACAGCACCTACAAAAACTGAAAGGAGGCGAGGCTGCTCTTGTGCCTCCAACTCTGTCTGTCATGCTGACTATAGTTATCCTCGTTATCCTTCCTCACCATATCTATCTCTGGTCTTAGACCATAGATTCTCTAACACAAACTGTCTTTCTGCTCTGTGTTTATACAATGACTTGTACAACAACTAATGATGAAACCTCATCACATTAATGTGGTGATACAAAGGAAGAAAACCCACCAAATTCAACTACGGGTCTCTTCTAACTTGAGATGTTATGTGATTCTATCTCGATTTTCCTGCCTAAAAGTTCCTTTTTAAAAGTGTATGATAAAGTAACATGCTTGCCTTATTCCTTATTCTGAGAACGTCTTTTCTCTCTCTTATTCTGTACAATGTTGCTAAAATTCAGATGGGAACATTACAGTTTTGTCTTCAAAAATAACAGTCATAACACTTACACATTTGCTGCATACCAAAAGCTACTAAATTTTTGGGACATAATAAACACACTGCATGTAAATACAACTGTTGCAGAATAAACATTCTCCATTTTGTAGGCACACCAGAGGCCAACATTCAGCATAAGTGTTGCTATTTTTTAAAAAGAAGTGAGAATATCTTGTATAAAAATGTTTTTAATAAAAAAATACCACTGGCGCTTGTGAATTTGCCTTTTCGCATCCCTCCTCTACATCAATACTTTCTAAATCTGTCTTTATTTAGGAAATTAACTACAGGTTTTAGCAAGGTTCATGTAGTACATTACGCACAAAATGGATGGTTCTCACATTCTAATTCAGATTGATATGGTATAAAAAAATACACAATTTCAAAATGCAAGACAGCATAAGCATGTGGCACAGCCCTTCTGGTAGGATCAGCGAATGAAAGCTTTGCGAAAGCTCATTTTGTGTAAAAATATGATGGAAGACAGTTTCTTGCCCTATGGAAAATAGTATATCCATGAATATGGGAAGGATAATCAAAGGAACAAGAAGAAAAAAGAAAGAATGTGAAGTGAACCAGGCAGGTCCAGAAGGACTGAATGGGAGAAAAAATTAAAAACTGTAGAGAAGATGTAACTCACGGGCACTTAAATTCAGAGTGCAGGTGGGACCACAACAAACATCCAGGATTTCAAATTTCCGTATCAAGCCCATATATCTCAGGAAATTTAATACGCATGTTTCAGACAGATATCCAACTTGACTTAAACACATTCACTGCTTAAGAAACTACCACTTTCCATAGAAAGATGTTCTAATGTATTATCGTTCTCTCTGTCAAATCTCATTTTTTCTAGACTGAATTTGTCTAGCTTCAATTTCTACATCTTGTTAGGTACTTGTAATCTAGATTAAAGAGTGATCTTCTATTAAAGATTTTTTTCCCCCACATGAGACTTTCAGATCAAAATCAATTCATTTGACAATCAAGTCATTTCTTTGACAAGTTAAGTAAACAGAGCTCTTTAACTCTCTCATTTCCAGACACTGATTGACTCTTCTGCCTCTTTCCTGAACCCCATTCATTTTCAGTATACTTGGTTCACATTTGAGTAACTGAACACTAACTGAATATTCATGAAATAAACAAAGATAACACTGTAAGCATTGTTTTGTCAAAATTTAAAGTTTGTCCCAACTTTCCTGGGCCTGTGGCAAAGATTAGCTAAGAGCGCCTGTGAAGGAGAGAGCCTACTGAAAGTGTGGAAAATGTGCTTGATGGCTGCCTATTAAAGTAGAGCCAAGGTAGACAAGGAAGGGTAGACAAAGGTACAGTGGTAACAACGTGAACCAGGAAACAATGTAAAAGTTGGCTAAAAAGATAGATACACAAAAGATCATAGGAATAAAACAAAGAATCTTAAATTCTAACATCTCATGGACATTTTCCTGTAAAGCCTTGGGAAGAAAGATGTACGTTTTCTCATATCAGTGGTCTCCACCTAGTCCTTCTGTCCAGTCCAACAGAGGAACAGTTTTACCAAAAGAATTTTTTTTAAGCTAAGGGGAGTCCATCATAAAATAGCTAAGGATTTGAGCAAGAATTATTTAAAATAATGCAATGCTACACTTTTTGCTAGCACCTAGTTTTTCTCCCTGTTCTTCCAAACACATAGAAATTTCCCTACAAAGCTTGCTAACTTTTCCATTTTTCTCTGTACATATTTTCACCTGGTCACATAAAGAAGACAGAAAAAACTGCAATGCAATTCAAAATAAATTGCAGCTTTATTAAGTCAACACAACTGGGTGAAATACACAAATAGGAGAGGCTTGGAAGTTGGTGAAAGTCAGCTGGTATGGCCAAACGGTAAAGAAGGCTGTTGGAAACAAGCTGTCATTCCTCCAAAAGCTGAAATCGCACCCAAATGAGGAAAGGATCACGAACTCGGAAAATTAAATATAATAATAAAATTAGGCAGGCCAGAAATGAGTGTACTCTTTCTTTTGTTCTAAATCTTCCTGCCAGCTGATAATCAGGATATAGGATGAGCACTCACAGAAGCTAACAACATTTCAGAGAGGTGAAATCAGTTCTTGGCATCAGTGTTCACTGTAGAAGAAACTGAAGACAACTTCTCCACAGAAGCCTTTATTGATATGTCTTCTGTAAAAGATGTTCTGCTTTATAAACCATGACCTCTTCAAAGGTGTCGACAAGTATTCGGATAAGGGTCATCTGGGTAACACAGGCTGCTTCTGATTCCAAAGGGCTATTGGCAAAGACCTTCACCAACAACACTTAAGGAAAGTAGATAGCCAGTGGAGAAGAGTCCTGGCATGGCTAAATAACAGAACAAAACATAGGGAACAGGGTAGTAGTAAATGGTCAGTTCTCACAATGGAGGGAGATAATAATTGGAGTTCCCCTGGGACCTGTTCTATTCAACATGCTTACAAGAGATGAGTGCTGAGGTGGCAAAGTTTGCTGATGTTAAGAAGTTATTCAAGATAGTAAGGAAAAGAGTAGACTGTGAAGAATTGCAGAAAGATGAAACTGGGTAATTGGACAATGACAGATGAAATTCACTGTGGATAAATGCAAAGTGCACAGGAGGAAAAATAATTCTGGCTTGATAAAGAAAATGAAGGTTGCCAAACTGACCATCACTGGAAAGCTCCTGACATTGTGACAGACAGTGTCATGAAAATATCAGCTCAGTGTTTAACTGCAGTCAAAAAAGCAGATCACTGTTGGGCATTTTTAGAAGAGGAACAGAAAGCATAATTATTCCACCACATATATCTATCATTTGTGCACACTTTGAATGCAGTGCTGATCACTCTCATCTGAAAACGAGTAGATTGAAACTGGAAAAGATATAGAGCAGGACAAGTATGATCAGAAGTATGGAATCGTTTCCACCTGAGTTGATTTTTCTGTGACAGAGAGCTGCAAATCCACAATGGGCATGAACAGACAGACCCTTCATTGTTTCTTCCCACACGTACATAAAGTGATCAAATTAAGAGAGCAGGAACCAGGAGCTTTTGCTTTCTAACCAAAGAGCAGGAAACGTTCCTTTTGGCAGCTTCCTCCTTGCCAATAGATGCTGTCATGCAAGAGCGTTACATGAGGAAACTGGAAAAGCAGTTGGAAGACAGGGTTTCCTTTAGGGTTCTTAAGCTGACAAACATAACAAGTTCAATAAATATGTTTTCAAAAAGTTTGAAGTTAGTAACAGTCAGGTCACTTTGACGACTGAAAACAGAGAGAGAGAGTCTTTTGGGCCGTCCCACACTGATGGAACCTGTTACATGACCAGTTGAAATCAGGAAGGTTAGAAAGCCGGCATATTTGAAGAACACTGCAGTAAGGTAAAATATTAACACGTTGACAGTTACAGCAAAAGAGGTAATTAATATAAGAATGGAATCACGATGATATAGTTCAGTGCTCTGTTGTTGAGACCTTATCCACTATTATACTGGATGCCATTTAGTCTTAAGATTTTTTTTCTTTTTAGGTTTAATTCTGAAAACTTGTAAATTTATCACATTTGTAAGGAACACTAAAATCTCATATAAGATTATAACCTATCTGTTAACCTTTCAGGAGAAGGAATTGTCACTTTTGGTCACATGGTTGTACATTCTTGATTGGGGTTCTAATGTTGACTACAGAATTAGAATCATCAAAGAGTGTATGATGCATTATTATTAATCAAATCCAAGGGTGCATCACACCACAAGCATGTCTCTCACTGACCTGATATTATAGGTACTTGTTTACACTCTTATGTGGAATGTGACTTCTCTGAGGCAACTCTTAGCAAAACAGTAGACATGTCCACAGCTAAAACTCACAGGTTCCATACCAGCAATGAGCATACAAATTTTATTCTTAACAGATTCAGTCTTCTCAGACAAAGGAATCCGACGGAAGAACAAATTCCCTGGTGGGTAAGGCAGACAGAGTCTGTTAACCTTTAGAATCTACTGCAAGCCTCCCTCTTTGATAAAGCTTTTCCATCATGGCATTTGTAGTAACAAAAATTTTTCTAAATTCTACCACCCAAACCCCTGCTTCAGGAAGATTTCCACATTAAAATAAAGAGAAGAAAAAGAGCAGAGATTATTTGACTTTGTTATTGCTAATTTAACCGTTGATGGACATGTTCAAAACAGTGATATCATGCATATCAAGCCAGCAACAGTTGATGGTACAAAGACTGCTATCAGGACAACTCCTATGCTAAGTTACAGGGTAAACAACGTGATTCATTGATAATTTTTGACCTGTGAAAATAGTAAAATTGTCAAACCAATACATGGTATTAATAACTCACCTGACTATGGCAAGTCATTATTAGTAACTTGGTGGCATTACTGTACCAGTTTTCAGTAAGCGTAAGCAAGAAATTCTGAACTTACTTATGGAAGCTAAAAATAAAATAGAATTGTATATCCACTGCTGAAGTAAACTGTTTACTAAATATCTATTATTACATTATAGAACATAATATGACAAACTGCCAGTTTGGCTTACATTACTGTACTTTTAAACAATAATCAAGAGTTGGCAGAGAGCGAGATAAGTGTTCATTTACTCCATTTTGTATAAATGTAAATAAATACATGTATGGCAGGTTGTCCTAATCGAACTTCTCTTGGCTGATACTGGATTTTTCCTTTTTGCGCCATACATCTTTTGGCGTATTTTCCAAGTCAAGACTTAAATTTCTGGAACAGTCACAAACTGATTCTCATACTGATAATTTCTGCTCCACGTGCAAGGAAAAAAATACAAGATCCCAACATGAGATGAAGGTGCAGTGAGCAGGGTCTGTTTTGAAATATCTTTTATATGGAAAGAATCTTTTAACTTTGCACTGGACACTGTGCAAAGTTGCAAGACTGGACACCGCTTAAATGATATGTCACAGTGAGGAATATGTCTTCTCTAGATTAAACCAATGTTGCAGTAAGTCACTTAAATACATCACTGTATTCATTTGCCTGCAAGATCTGATCAGCATAAAAGAAGTCACCTAACGTCACTTTGCATGACAGTGTTGCATTCTTCCCTACAAAACACAACATTTTCTTGTGGTTTTTTTCCCTACCTTTATCATTATATAACTAAGGTTTTCAGTTGTAAGAAAAGTGAATCAGGATTACCGTAGTATTTCAGATTTTACATCAGCCTTTTAGGTTCTTCAAGGCTTTTGAGAAGTGATCAAATAACTTTGTTACTGCCTTCGTCATACATCATTGCTGAATCTGAAGGACTGATCTGTCCATTAGCACTTCTCAAATAACTAACCAAAGCATAACCTTAATTTTGACAGGAGAAATCAACTACTAATGTGTATAAGATAGAGAAATGCAAGATGATCATTATTTTGGCAATGAGAGAGTCATTTGAATACTTGTTTTATAAAACTTTACACTGTTACAACAAGTCTGTAAAAGCCTTAAGAATGTAGAACGAAAAAATCAAATTATGTGTTTATTATAATGAGCCTTATGTTTTGATACAGTACTTCACTTTATCTTATAATTTAATTATTTTATTTATGCAAATAAGGCCCCAAATACTATTGCACTCAAGAAGTTAAACACTTGACATTTTTACTCCTTGAAATGCAACATTTTATGATGTCTAGATATGTTTATTAATTAGTGATTATTAACACCCAGTAAACAACATCATGTCTTGTAAAAACACAATCTTTCTTCACAGCGTGAGGCTGAAATCTATTATTCACTGATTCCATATGCTGAAATACACTCAAATGATCACAAATGACCTTAAGCATTAGATAAATGTAAATGAGGACAGGGTAGAAAATGTGCCTTTGATTGATATCTAAAAGACCAGGTTTGAAGTCTTGACAAGGGATGAAATCCGAAATCCCATACAAAATAGATGGCAATCGGAAATCTACAAAATCTAAGCTTCTGGACGGACGTACCACATAGCCTCTCCTCAGCAGGGATGAGCGTCTGAGGCTGCTCACGAGAAGCATTCAGCACATGGAACCTGAAAGACCACTCCTGGGACCCGCGTGGCCTTCGGCTGCTTGGCAGGCACTTCTTCGGATGCAGAGATATGTCTCTAAGTTATATGCACATATACCTTAATGAAGACAGAATTTTTCTAACCCTAAGCGCTCACTTAAAAGAACTTCTCTACACAGAATGGCTACATAAGCATAGGGATAAATGACTTGAATGATAGCCATTAAAATCGTATGGGTTTAACCCTCTACGTTAATAAGCTTATTCTGCTGTAACAGCTTGCGTTTCTCAGCCCGTTTTCAGCTTTACTTTTGTCACTTTGAGGACTGAGAGCCCTCTGGAATGAGAATCATCAAAAAAAGAGAAGATTTAGACACACAAATAAAAGTGCACTGCTTGCTCTTAGGCAGCATTTCTAATTCTTCACCTATGCCATGAATATGAAGGACTTAACAATTTACTTCTAAAATACTACAAGAGATGAACACACTTCAAATTTTCAGCTGCTTCCAGTCCTTACTGTACCTGGAGATGCCTCAATGAAACAGATAGTTAAACAGCTAACCTCAGTGGCACCACCTATTACAGGGTGGGTCAGGAAGGGCTCTGGAAACAATCTGAAACCAAATTCTCTGAACCTCCACAACGCTCACCCTCCAGAGCATGCCTCTGGGGCTAACTCTGAGGCAGCAGAGCTGATGCACTATGAGAAACAGGCTGGGTGTGCCCTGCGCCTCCGTACATAGTCAATGAGAGAAGCATGCTGTGCCTGACTCCCATGCTCCCCATCTGTCCTCGCAGCAACAACACGATACTCACTGCAGGCAGAATGACCAAAAATCTCCCACGGATGCTCTGACACCATCTACCTCAGGGGCAAACGGGATCTGTTGCCACCCTGAATTCTCAGAGTTTTTTAAAATTAAACCTGCCAGTGATTTAGGTATCTTCATTCCAAGCCTCCTATTCTGTACAACGGATAAAGCTGACTCTGAAACAGCCAAATTTCAACCATGTGCTAAACCACAGCTTGAAGAGACCTAATGTGTGTTAAAAAACCATAAAAAGCCAAGCGAGGTTATTTTACCAAGATTAATCATACTGTATTTCCTATGTTAAAAAGCAATTAAAATTTTTTTAATACTTCCAAATTTCTGTCTTGTATCACTTACCTACTTATATTGCATATACATCTGTGTTAGCATCAGTAACATAGGTCACACTTTCACACTTTGCATACATTTCACACTTACATTAAATACACAATTACATGCAAGAATCAGTAAAACAGTTTGGTAGAAACTTACCAGCTTGACACCTTCTTAGCCTTAAATACTCCTGCGTTTTGGTTCCTTGTGATGATCTCACTTACATCTGTAGCACAATCATTAAGAATTATCTACAAAACTAGAGCAGTAATAAAAATAATAAAAAGTACTCCTCTCCACTAACACCTTCATAATGTCTTTTATCTGTTTGGTCTTCTTTAATCTGTGCTGGGAATAAGTCTTTTTTCAGAAGTACGTTGTTACTCCAGCACGTCAGCCATATATCCACGCAGCAGCTTGCTCTTGTTGCCTACCCCTATTCACTGTTTCATTCAAGGAATTGCTAGCCCTGCAGCTACAGAGGGAACTGAAAAAGGCTTCCCATACGTTCTACACATTTAAAGGCAAATACTGTTTACAAATAAAAGAATTACAACCATGGTGAAGAGAAATTTTTTAGCACTGTCACTTCATGTCCAGTTTAGTTTGTGCCGCTTTCAACTGTATCACTAGATCACAGTGCTGAGATTTTGGAGCCTTACAGGTTTTGAGTATCTGTCTGGCCACAAGGAGCAAACCTTTGTTCCTGGCTGTGTCTGGGTGAAACCCAACACACAACGGGAGCACCTTAACCCATAGGCAAGGGAGTTTCTAGTCCATTTGCTTTCTTAAGAATGGTTTGGAACCACCATAAAAGATAGTACAAAGCAATAAATGCCTTTTCTTCCCTGTAGGCACCACAACAGTGCCTCAGCCTCGTGTCTCTATGCTTCAGCCTCAAGTCTCACCTTCTTTCAGTTTGGAAGATCAGGTCACAAATTTGGGTGGCCATTCAGGCAGGCCAAAGTGAGGGCCGTCAATGAAAAGTTTCAAGGGAAGCTGTGCCCAGTCATCTATGCCTACCAAGGTAACCTTCATAACCAGTCGTTTGTGGTTAGTGACAAGACATTGGAAGGTAAAGGTGCAGCAAGTAACTGAAAACTACGAGAATACTAAAGGTCATCCAGTGTGAATCCACACGTACTTGAATGATTCACTCTCAAACATAAAAAATTATCTTAAACGGACATTTTTGGTAAAGATGTCAAGGATCTCTTTTCCTTATTTAAAGGTACAGGAAATCTGATGCTAATTGGGAGGATGTTTCTAGCTGTGCAAAATATGTTGAATTCTTTGCAAGTGCTCTTACAAGAAAATTGAACACTGGTGTCAGGCTAATTTAAAATATCACTGATGTAACTTTTTATTTTCTTTGCTGAGATCGCATAATTGGCCTTCCTAACACAGTTGCCTAATTAAAAAAAAGTTATTTTAGGAAAGCCTCTATCCAAACAATGTAAAAGAAAAGAGAACTGATATTTTGTGAAGCCAAAAACTAGAAATGGAATGACAGAAAACGATTAAACAAATCTCTGTAGTTTGGATGTGCCTTTTAAATCTTTTCCACAATATGCAATGAGAAGTAGTAATGAATGGTCTACACCTGTGAAGCAAAACAAAAGCATAAATAATTCCATGAGCAAAACATGCTATTTTTAAGTAGAGGCAGAAGTAACACTGTTGATAAATTAGCTACACTGCACTTAAATTATATAGCTGAGCAAAACTATTAATAATTGTTGTAAACATGTAAACACTAGCTTTTTTAAATAATTTATGAGCCCATGCCTTCAGGCATTCAGGCTGAACATGACCTTTCTAACCTAAATTTCCCAGGACTGTTGAAAGATCCATACACTATATTTTAATGGCCATTATAGTGCACTGCAACAATGTTTTGTATTATTGATGCTTTCAGACCGTAGTTCAAGTCACTAGTGCATGATGTGAAACAGAGCTAAGGCAGAAGGTACACAGCCTCTCTGAAATAGGAGACCATTTTTACTAAAAATTAACCTCATCCGTGGATTTGGTCAGGTTGAACCGAATATAGATGCTTCCAGTGTTCTGGGGAAATACAATTTGATGTTCATGACTGACTATGTCATAGATATTACCTAAGTTAGAAAATTTGTCTCTGAATGCATTATCACCCAAAATTACAAAGGGGGATGAATCTGATAACTTTGCCTATGCGTATCTTAATTATTCACTTGAAATATCTATATTTTTATTTTTAATAATTTATTTAAATTATTCTGAAAGAACTTAGATAAAACATACTAAATCAACAACAGTTTTAAACAAAGCTGCAAAAGCAATAAAATTGTCTTTTTTTCATTGATTTTGCAGTATATATGTTCTGTTAATCAATTAATATCTGCCCACAATAAGCAAAAGGAGTAAGAGTGAAGTCTTTTAAATGGACTAGTAACTCAAATCATAATAATCTTTTAAAAAACCTCCATAAACCTCATGCATAAGACTACTGATTAATATAAAATCTACCTACGTATTTCACAGTGAAATGGTTAAAATCACACAGATTATTTGAAACAAAACCATTTACAAGTATGTTTAAGTTGTAACATTTCAATAATGTATCCAAATATAGATACAGAAAACATACATAGTGAATACTTCATGTGGCACTATGAAATGGAGAATAACATGAAGAATGTCAAAAATTGAAAGAAAAATCAAATCCTCCAAAGCTTGAGACTTCACAAAGCAAAGCTGTTAGTTACGCTCACTGGATAGCGATAACAACAATAAAAACAACAATAATTATGATGATGATAATAATATAAAGGCAGATTCTCAGATGCAATGCACTATTGCCAGGTCGATTTTCAATTACATTTCACTGATGTATTCATTTGTTTCTTAATGTGCTCATCTTGCCCATTAAGAATAATTAGCAGGCTTGCTTGGTGATTTCCTGGCTTCTGACAGTGATTTTTTTTCTTTTTTGTTGACAACCACTTTTACTTTTTGGAAAGTAATTTTTGGATATTATAGTATGACTGGCATGTAATTTAAGCTTCCTCAGAAATTTAAAGGGAAGATGTAAACAGTAATTTTTAAACAAGATTATTTTAATCTATAATACCTACATAAAAAGCATAATACTAGGCATTAACTATTCCTGAAGAGCAGAATCTAGAAAAGAAAACAGTGTTTTATCCCACATTAATTTAATTCGGTATGCTAAACAATTAAAAAATACCATCAGCAATAATAAAAATTAGCAGAAATACATAATTTGCACTCTGTGGCACTTGGAGCCAAGTACTATTTCCAATTACACTAAAAATTCTTACTGATTTCAGTGAGTCTGGTGTGGCTGAAACAGACCTAAATTTAGTCTAAACTTCTGTTGTAGTTAGTCACTATAGAAAAGAATGCAAAAGAATATTATGGTAAGATAGATCATAAAATTACTACTGAAGTCCATAAAACACATAAAACGCAACATAAATTTTATTACATGCACTTTTAAGAATACATTCCACCTACACTGTAAAGTTCTTAGTCCACTGCACTTTGGCACCCTGCTAATATTAAGCCCATTGTAAAATCCAACACAATAAAAGCACTTTGAATGCTGAGCCTTCAGAGCACCAAATGTTAAAAAAGAAAAATAAATTCCTGTTAGAGCCTTCCACCAATTGCTTCCCTGAAAGGGATTCACTGAGTGAATACAGATGAAGACTTCTTGTAAGACTTTTGGAATTAAAAGATATTTCTAAAATATATTGTGAAAAACTAAATTGTGCTAATTAGAGGACATTAGCAGCAACTTTTTCAGGAATAAAAGTACTTTAATTTGTTTAATTTCAAAGACTGAGTGAATACTTCTAGCACTTGCCTTGTCCTTTCTACAGAAGACTTCTAAATATCAAAAAAGTTTAGGTATGTTTATGGAATCTGCTATGCAAGATATTTGCTGACTTGACGATTACTGAGCTCACCTGAAGCTCTCTGTGGGCAAAATGACCTTTTGTTCAATACCTATGCCTCCTATAAAAGACCAGTTCATTTTGTTAGGCTACTTTAGAAACATTTTTTTTTCCCACATTTTTTATCTTCATAATGACATAGAAGAAAGATTGGAAGGGGCGATGCTGATTAAAACACACAGAATAATGAATACTTCCTCCTCAAGACATGAATATAACAAACTAGAATTTAACAAAATAAGAATTCCTGGAACATAACTGAGATCTCGCATTTTCAAAAAACAGGAGACTTCTATAAGGCTTCCTCCAAGTTTTAAAAGATATGATCTAGGACTGGCTGTTTTTTCCATAAAATTGTTCAAGTGTTGTAAGCAACTACAGTTACCTCAGTTACCTCTGAGAAAACCTTTTTAAAGGCAGTAGCTAACATTATTGCACTGCAATGTCTCCTGTTTTAACAGTCATACCCACCCGCACTTTTTTAAAATGACAGATTAGCTTAACTTATTTTTTCCACGAAGTACTTATTTTGTTAGCTCTCAAATACATACAAAACTGAAATCTAAATAATTCTGATACTGCAGTGGCCAAAATCTGAGAAACTAGGCTGCCTTAAAATGCAAATGGAAAGATTACCAAGGAACAAAAGCAAATAGATATCTTCCTTTTTTTCCTCTCAATTTCTAAGGGCTATTAGTATTCACTGTATATATCTGTTCTTGTTCTGTGCTGATATTTAATGTGGCCACAAATTATGCTCACTCATTCTCTCGCTTAGCCAAAGTACAGTTCAATTTTCTGAACTATGTGTTCGTATTAGAAGGGCATAATAGCAATTTATTCTAATATAAGAAATATAATAAAATACTTTCTACAAGGGACAGAGGAGTTTCGCAATCTTACATCAAGAGAAATAATGATAAATTGATAATTGATTAGGCACACTAAATGGGTAATTTGTAGGCAGTTATAACTTAGCAGCAACAATGAAACCGCGCATTTCAATATACACCGGAAAAGCTACGACAATATACAAATACTGGCTATGTTTTAAGAGGCTAGCATCTGAGAGTATAAAGAAAAAAAATCTAGTTCTTCTGCAAAACGAATCTGTGAAGGGGAGCTAACGATTTGATTCACTGCTACACCTCCCGTAACATGCAGCATACACACAAGGCATCTTTCAGTACTCAACCATAAGACAAATATTTACTACTGTACTTGCTCTACACCAGCATTTGCATTTTTAATTAAAGAAGAAAATGAGGCATTTATTGTTGGGGAAGCTGTAGCTCTGTTCAAGATATTCTGCATCTAATTTTTAATTACTTATGTGGGGACTTTTTCTTAATATACCCCATGCTGTCTGTCTTTATATCGATTGTTACTCAGCCAGTAAAAAGGAACGAGCACAACAAACCAGTTTTCTATCTGAATAAGGATACTTTTGATGGCCTTTTCATTTCCATCAGTTAACAGAACTTCTTTGACATCTGCAGAAATAGCAACCTGAAAAAAAGAGCACAGCAAACAATGAGCAAATATGCTTGTCTGTGTGGAAGTGAAGACAGGAGTGACAAGCCTTCAGTATCATGCTTCCTCACCTATTTCTCTGTAACAATCTTCAATCTTTTTTCATTTTATGTCTGCATTATTTTAATCATTCAATCAAATCAGTCAATACTTTTATCATTCCATTTGCGGGAGCCTCTATCTTGCTATCATTCTGTTCCGTAATTGCATTGTGACAGCGGATGATGGTATTCTGAGAGGCTTTCATTTGCGGGCTTCTGTTTATCTAGTAGAGCCATCATACAAGGCTGTCACTCTGCCTTTCAGCTTGCTTCTGTCTGACTGCCTGATGCCCTTCATATAACTTTGCATTGCAGGCAGATGGCTTTGTAAGGGTAATTTTTTTGTGAGCTTTGACATGCTCGCACATTGGGCTGTAACCTCGACACATTGTATAAGAGCGACAGGTTTGTCAAATGCCAATCAGTGTAACAATATGCTTTTATTTGTAGAGACATAAAAACTTGTCTAATGCACTGCACTGCTACATAATATCTCCTGAATACATGACTCAGAACCCAGAGAATGGTGAACGACTCTCCTGAATGGCCAATCTAATTCAAAAGAATCTAATTACTGAGAGCTCTGGATCATGTTTGTTGGTGTAATAATGCAGGCAAAACATTAGCAGCTATATCATGGTGCTCCAACTGTGATTCGCCAGGCTATTCCTGTATCTTAGCAAATGGGACTATAATCTGAAAAAAAAAAATGCTTCGGCTATGGCAATGAAAGACAGACCGTACGTGGCCTGGAATGTCACAACAAGAGATATTGACTACACGGAGGTAAAATGTTTCTGCTCATCGAGGCAACCATAAAATCAATATGATACGAAAGCAAGTCAATCTAGAAGGTCTCTCAAGACTCTGCAGCTTGACCGCAGCTGAGGCTGTTGACAGTTCTCTGACCCAGCAGTTGGAGGCACTGGAACATTTTTCCTTTTGTTTCTTCCTCTGAATGGGATTGGAATTGAGAAAAGACCTACCATGAGCCCAGCCAAGCATGTCATGCCACCCCCTAGCTCACACACAGCAAGGTCCCTGAAAGAGAGAAAGGAAATGGTAGAACCCATACAAATCAGATGAAAATGGTCAGAGAGACATATATGTTACAAGAACAAATTGCCATCTGCAGTAAGAACTGAGCTACCAGGAAGTTGTAGAGACATGACTAGGCTACCTCATGTCGTTTTGCGTTTTAAAAATAATTATGAAATAGAAAAGTCACAAAGCAGGCAAATCAGTGGGGGTTCCCTCATTAGTGTTCAGTGCAACATTACCACCGCTGAGCTGAAAAATCTGAGAAGGTTCCCTTTTTTCCCTTGTCAATGGCTCTGTCTTTTAGAACTAAACTAGCTAGAGTAGCGAAAGATAATTGTTAGGAAAGGATAACAATGTTAATCCACATTCATTCTTGCAAAAACAGTTAGAGAAGTAAATGGGGAAATTAATATTATTTATATATCTCTCCATATAGTTATGCCTTAAAAGCCTTTTTCTATTAAAAAGAGAGAAGTTTTAAAACAAGCCATATACCACAAAACAATTGCACATGAAGAAATCCGATCCTTCAATTAGCACTTAAAACGGCAAGTGACCTACAAACAATGCTGTTATGAACAACGATGGGAACAGCAAACAGTGAAGCCACAGAAAACTGAACGAAGTTAGTGTCAAGAGCCCAAACTGAGCCTGAGCGGAGGGTTGAACACATGGTCTAAAAGGCTGCTTTTAGCTTAGACCATACTGCGCCGTTATTAAGACGTGCATGTGAAATATAATTTGGCACAGAGAGCGTGCCGGATGGGAGCTCGCAGGGGGAGCCACAAAGAATGTCCTCCGGAGCCATGGCCTGCCCCAGGAGGGGAGAGGGAGGGAGGCCGACCCCGCGCCGAAACCGCGTAAAGCGGCGTCTGGGGCAAGGCAGAGCCCCAGTTTAGGAACATGCTGCTTTATAGCTCAATCTGCGGCAACTGTTACAGCTGGCAGAAACGTCCCCATTGAGACATTTTTGACAGGAAGAAAATGGAATTTCAGCTAAACAGATTTTTTTTTTTTTTTTTTTGATTTGGTGCACCTTTTCTTCTCCCCTAAAATACCGCCATTTGAAAATATATTTCTATGTGAAACTATTACCTCCCCACTCACTCGACACTGATATTCAGGAAAAGCATCTAGGATGCCATATCAGTATCAGGATACAGATGCTGATATTTTGTTCACTGAGGCCAGCGGACTAGGCTGTATGACTGTATACTAATGCTTGCTGTCTGTTTATTTCTCTTCAACTCCACAAATTTTATTTGAAAAAAGTCTAGTTGTCCTATTCAATGAAAATGAGACAAAAGACGGACCTAGTTCGGAGGAACAAGCTGCACATAAACCCAATGAGACCATAAAACAGATGTGGGAAATTTGCAGTTTGTGATTTAAATGGAATGATTATATGGTTTTCCTCATATAAGTCTTTCTTTTTCTAAATCATATACGTCATATATATTAAAAGTATATAAATATCGCTTTATATATGTATAAGATTTACAAGGCACTTCATCCTTTATAAGAGTCATGCTTATTCAAATAAACACAGAAAGTATCTAGTATGGGGGTTTTAGTGCATTTTGAACCAAATTTGTATGTACATGATACACGTGCATATACTTACCATATATACACATACATATTTCTGCATATAAGTAATTTATTTCAGTGCAAAGTTCCGTTACTAGCAAATTTTTAAAATCATATCCATCCCTCAGGCAACATGTAGCGACACTTATAAATGAGAATTAAAGTCAGAAACTCTACACTGAGCATACTCCTGAGAGGGCATAATCCTGAGTAATCAGGATGTGAAACTGCCCATTTCCTCCATGGAAGTCTGACCGGTGCCTCCGAGTACCCAGGCTTGCATACCCGAACTAGGAAAACACCCTTTCGGTGAGCAGCACGGGGAGGTTTGCTGTGGAGAGCCTCTGAGAGCAAGCAGAGCGTACGAGCCACGGCACGGGGCTGGGCGGCAAAGTGCTACAGGGACACCACCACCGCAGCAACAGGCGGAGGACGCAGTGCCCAGCTGAACTGGGAGGACGGAGCAGCGGCTGCCAGGTGAGGGGTGTTGGCTGCCTCCTCCAGCGCGCTGGGCTCCATTCCGGAGGCGGCAGAGGGCGTAGAAATGAGGCTTTACGAACCAGGGCATGCTTTGGTGCCAGGTCTCTCATTTCAGACAGGAGTCTGAGCAAGCTGCAGGAATCAGCTCACAGCTGATGCGCTTTCAGCCTCAGTACAAGGGGCAGGGACTTATAGCTTGGTCTTCCCTATTTTACCAAGACCGTATGTACACAGACTGAGGGATTTTGTATACTCCAAGATGGTTTACTCGGTATTAGCCTTGCACCCTCACTCAGAACACAATTTATGCCTCCAAATGCATTGTTATAATGGCTTTTCTTGCACCCCATTCAGCCCCTGGACAATGAAACTTCAAGGATTTCCAAGTGCAAAGCTCTGTATCCTCAAGGGGAAAGAGAGAGGATGCAGGATGGATTTTATTTTTAGGTGTTCCTATTGGAGCCTTGATAGCTGACTTCTACAAGTTTAGAAAATGTGAAAAACCAGAAACAAATAAAAGCGCAGGATGTCTCCAAATCGTTTCTCAACATTTAAATACAGGTGCAAATTCCTCCATCGCTATATGCAGTGATTACTATGTATTTTATCAGGTAATATTTTGCTTGCTTTTGCAACAGATGTCAGTTTAAAGAATGTCTTTTATTTTTTCTGACCTTCACAATCAGTACTGATCGATTGGAGCTTCACTTTTGTTTCCCAAAAATCAAAGTGAAATAAAACGCCTTGAGTGGAAATCAAAAGTCTTTGACATATAGCAGAAAGCTTGCTGTGCAATATTAGTACCCAAAGGCAGCTCAGAATTCTTTGTTAAGAGCAACATGCTTTCACCTTGAACATTTTAAATTTAATCTGAAGACTTCAATCATAGCAATCTTTACCATGCAGATACAATAAAAATAACAGATTGGGAAATATCTTTTTATGTTTAACTATGTACCTGAATATTTCATTGTGCTTTAGGCAGTAGTAAGCCAGCACTTCTTCAGATGGCCAGAGACCTGTAAAACAAAGATATTCACCTTTTTAGCACAGATTGTTTTTTGTCTAAAATAATATCTGAATACATATTACTATTTGCAGACCTCTACCAACTGCTTCATTTTCTAAATTAACCATAATACCATGGAATAAAGAAACAAATAAGACTTCTAATGGAAGACTTCTGATTTAAGCATCGGAACTCAGTATTTTCATAGATTTCATCCTGACTAATGATTAGAAATTTATAGATACATGCGCACACACACATAAACATACACATATATGTATACATACAATTGTCAAGGCTTTAACAGTTATATAAAATGTAATTCTATGAAACTTCTGACATTTGGGCATTGACATGAAGATCAAACTGTTTGTAACAGCCCAGATGGGAGGCCCACCTTGCCTTATAGCCTGTTTCTAACAGCGGACAGGAGCCCCCTCCATTTTCATTAGATGTCCTCTACAGTCATGTCATTTCTTCCCAGTTTCTTTTTATTTCACTCCTTTTCTCTTAGGTTTTGTTAGCTCAGGCATCACTCTGGCTGTAAGGGACTGTGACCAGCAACACACACTAAGGACAAATACAGGACTAGGGCAGTAACACAGCATGATTTCTAATTGCGCCTCAAAAAGTTCCTGAGGAGCAGAGGAGATAAAGTGATAAGTTCTGTTTAATAGTCACCAAAGGACTTTTCTAGTTGTTCTGTGGACCGTGGTGAACTTTCCGTAGCTGCAACGTCCCGTGGCAGGGAGTGCCACAATTTTACCATGCTGTATAAAGAAACATCTCCTCTCTCTTGTTTTGTACTTGCCTCCCTGTTGTTTTCATCTGAGGTCCTCTAGTTCTTGTATGGGAAGAGACAGATGCAATTACGCTTTTTTCACCTGATCTGTATTATTCATGACTTTATGAGCTTCCATCATAAAGCTTATACTGGTCATTGTCAACCTTGGCAACTACTTGGAGGCATCCATGCAAATTTACCCCTTCAACACTATTCACTCACGAAACTCCTTATTTTGTCCGACCAGTTTCCCACCTTGCTGGAGCATCTAACTGAAGTGCTGCTGCCACAGAGGGGGCAGCCCAGACCCTGCCATGGGCATGCAGAGGGCAGCCCAGACCCTGTCTGGCTTATGTGCTTTCCTGCAGGCACCAGACTCCATTGCTGGAGGGAGCCTGGGGAAAACAGACTTGTATTCAGGCACTTGAGTTAGATTCACAGAGTTAAGGGAGGATGAACCAAAGGCATACGCGGCCAAATCACAGTTGTATGCCTTTTCCACCTGTTGTTGCTTAGCAATGGAAAAACACGCTTACATGTCTAGCCACAGGTAAAAGCCAGGGTCAGCCTCCCCCCACAACACACAGAATTATGAATTAACGTGACAGAAATTTAAGAATATTAACTACAGACACTTCAACGGCTTCAGTAAACTTAAAAACAGACATGTCGGAGCATCCTTTAGGTATTTCTAGACAGGTAAACTGAATTCCATGCAGCTTACTATGTATGTGCATACTTTAGACCATTTTTAATAATTTTTTATTCTCAAGACCTTAAAAACATCACAACATATTTAATAGAAGCAGAAGTTTGAGAGAAAAACTGTCTTCCTTTTAAATCACTTGGAGCCTGATTGTAATCATCAAATACATAATTCTTCCTACCCATCCAGTAAGTATTCTGAACTACCCTTACTCACTCATAATGATAAATAATGAAAGTTATAAATGTGCTGTCTACATGCAGATCAAGCAAAAGCCTAGACAGGATTTGGCCAAAACTTCACATATAATTTTTGTATGACAAAGATCTTAAAGGTAAAAAAAAAATACAGTGACAATTCATATGTATGATTAAAACACTAAAGCAATGTTGGTATTTGTTCTGACAGTTTTGGCTGATGAGGTGTTGGCAAATGTGCTATTTTACTTAGACTTGCTAAGGGTTAAAATAAAAAATTCACACACAACTACCCATTCTTCAGTGAAATATACACCAAGAATTGTACGGGAATTTCCATCTCCCTTTTGAGCATTTCAATGCTTTTGAGCACTGAAATATGCTAAAATGACAGACATTGCAATAAATATAATAACTGTTTAAATATTTTAGTGTGTAATATAAAGAATGTTGGAGTTTGCAGTGACTGGTGTATACTCAAGCAATAAAAGTGCTTTTCTAATATTTAGTGAAGTCATGGCTAATTTAATACCATTTATAATACTTTTATCTCACATTACAAAAAAAACTCTCACACCCACAAACACAAAAAAGCTAAACCCTTTTATAGCAAACCTTTAGCCTGAGCGAGTTTTAAAAATACTTGTCAGTTGTAGCAACATCCTTCAACACCTGAGTTTTCAGTACCCTCAGTCAAACGTCTCTCACTTTTCTACAGTTATTGCTGAAAGGGCACTTTGAGTGGTGTCACTAAATCTTTTATGAGGGGTCACCGTTCTTTCCCCTGCTACCATTACAATGTTGATACCAGCTGGAACCACAGGTGTGTCAGATAGCTCTGTGCTGACAGAAGGGTAAAGCACCTTTGGAAAGACAATGCTCTGCTTTAGGCAGATGCTAGCGATGCACACACACGTCTCCTCCCCGCTCCCTTCCCCCATGGGGAAGGAAGGATCACCTCCGTGAGGATATAAGCGGCTGGCAGCTAAAGAAGCAGGGAGTCAGGAGGTCTTTCACAAACACAGGTCTGAAGCGTGGAAGCACACAGTGCTTCCAGCTAAGCCAAGAAGCCAGAATACCTGTGTTAATTTTAGTAGAAGGAAAAGCTTCTCGTGCTTGAACAGGTAGGTAAGCCTCTTTACCTTCAAAACAGGGATAAGATTAAAGATCTATGTGGAGGAGTTTGCATTCTGTCTTCTTCCCCTTCATTCTGACCTACATTCACCAACACAATGACCTACATTTTTAAGTTGCAAGTTCTGCTTCTGTTAGAAAACCTACAGCTGTAATGTAGAAACGCAGCAATTCCTGTGAGTTAAAAACTAACACTAGGTTGTGAAAAGCATAATTTGTTTCCTGCAAATGCATACATATGGATATGGATTAAGTCTCCTGTGATAGTTCATATTTCATATGTCATATTTAAAATAAAATTATTCTCATTTTGCATTATGAATTTGGTTATAAAAACATAACATTGGACGGGTACCTATCTGCATGCACAATTACTTACATATGATAGTCAATTATTTACACATGTATAGGCAAAAGAATATCAAAAGGTCCCCAAATGGTGCTTGTATTTAAACGGCTATAAATATACCACAAGTCCTACACAGAGGGGCTAAAAATCTCCCTGTTCAAGGAAACAGAGCGAAACAAGAGTTTCTTTTTGCAGAAATAAATATTTTGCGACATTTGCTGGGGGTCTTAAAACTCTTTATCACATTGATAACTACAAAGTGAAAACAGAGAAAAGCAGCCAGAAAACATTGGAATCTCTGTTAAAACAAAAAAAAAAATTAAGTTGTGTTGGTGTTTAAAGGAGAGCCTCAAGAAGGGCTGTGATTTGGCTTGTCTGAAGACACGGGAGAGAGACAGTGCTCACAGAGCAATGCCTGCCTGAGTTTCAACTCTTGGCAGGTATCCTTTCACCATCAGGATGGAGCGGGAGATCCACTACAAATGTGCGACAAGAGCGATGATGTCTACTTCCAGACAGCTTCATGATACTTATTACAGTAGTAGGGGTAGAAAAACATCATCACTAAAGAGTATGATGATGGATGGAGAAATGCTGTGGATGCAGAGACATACAAAATGCAGGCATTTCTATAGCACTTCTCAGCATATCATAAAATCTCACCACAGTAATGGTGTCTCCCTCACAAGAACTTGATGACATAACGAATTTGTATTGTCCCAGTCTTGCACATTAGGAACCAAACTAGGAGACAGAGACAGATTAAGGTATTTAAACACAGAATGAAATTACGGGAAGGCCAAGAAAAAAACCTGAGTCATCCTAACACCTTGAGGTATGATGTAACCAAAAAAGATACCCAAGCTTTCCCTATAGAGGAAAAACACTAAAAAAAAAAAAAATCTCAATAATGCTAAAAACACATAAATTAAGTTGGTTTTATTACTCTCACAGTGCTTGTTAATGCAAAGTGTCAGGTGCTTCTGCACTAGCCATGGCACAACAGTTCTTTAAAGCAACCTTCACCCCACGTGGACTAAATCATGTGTAGACAGAGTTTTGAGGATTTTTTGTTTTAACCTTCAGGTGGAGCACCACTAGTCCAAAGCAACACAAAACATGTGTTTCTTCTGCACCAAATCTAAAAATGCTGATGATTATTTCTGTATGATATTACAGAAAATTTTCTACTACAAATAGATTATCTAGTATTAAAAAAAAAAAATTGTTTCTCCTCTGTGGCTTTTTACCACATATCTTAAACAATGCAGTGACACATTTGGATAACAAATATTGAGATCTGATATGAAGTGTTTAAAGAACAGCATGTTACTAGAAAATTCTCAGTACAGAGCAATCAGAATTTTGGACGTGTCTTTTTAAAAAGACATTTGTTTATTGCAGCCATTATGTCTCTGCACTACTCCATAGGGACAAGGAAGTTGCAGTAGCTACTGATTATTTTAAGTGGGATAGTGCAAGATTAGTGGAACTTTGCTCTACTGTCTGCCAATGCTACACACAGGACACAAAGGGGCACCCTGGGTGACAGGTGAACTGTCCCTTGCAGCTCCGAGTAGGAGGTATAAAGCTCTCATACCACTGCTCCCCTCATGCTAGGAGATTCAGAAGTACCAAATGGAAAGTTTTGTCACCTTTCCCTAGCACTTCACATGGCCACTTGTACAGACATCTGATCTCAAAATCCAAATTTTGTCCTTTATTTGCACTACTAAACTAAGTCCTCCTATTCTTTTGAAGTTTCCAGTAAATTTTGTACAAATCCTATCTCAATCCTCAAAGACAATTTAAGTTTGAAAAGACAGTAATTTCCCCCAGTTGAATATACTCAAAAAGATCTTTTTTTCTACTATGTCCTGATTCTCAACTACATGAAATCACCGTATTTTCTTTAATACTCATGACAGCGAGAGGAAAGAAAGCATTATGGGCAGAGATGAATAATGTCTCAAAAGAAGTACCAACAATTGCACTGAGCAATGATGAATTGTTATCTGACCCTAAGAAAGGTATTTTTTATCATTCCTGACACCAAGACATATTGTTGGTGGAGAGCAGAAAAAATGTTGGCACCACAATGGACTGTGCAGAGGTGTTCAATTAAGTACCTATCCAGACAGGCAACTATTCCCTGTCTCCTCTGCTCAAAGACTGTAGAGCGGATGGAAAGTACTCAAAACTAAGATAACTACTCAAACAGGCTATTCTAGGAATTTAATATAAGGAATTCTAGGAATTTAATATAAGGTCCTCCCACTCTTACTGTAGCATCTTTACAATCCTGATTTTACAGTATGAAACCTTGTTTTCTACTGACTATGCCTTATATTCAAGTCACAAAGGAAAGTAAGTTTGATGATTTTATTCTGGTTAGTTTCTGTGTGGATTGTCATCACCGTGCACAGCAAGAAGCGTGATACACCCGCTGGACGTCCTGGAGAAGTAAGAGAGCAGGTCAAAAATCAAGGTTTAACAGCACAGTAATTTGAAGTAAATTTCAAAATGAGGCTCTAACCAATCTTATGAGCCCTTCTGTCAGCTGGGCACTAAAATTTGCTTCCAACTCAAAGAAACAATATGGAATTATGAATAGCACAATTAAGACTAAGTACAAAGTGGATACACACTGTATGTCTGCCAAATACACCTTTCCAGTAACACATAATGTAGTTGTTCTCATTTGAGTAATTGCTCGAGTAAAGACTGCTCGTAGTGAATTGTATTGCTGTAGTTAGTTTGCATGGATAGCTCTCAAAAATACTTCTAGCTTCCAACTTTCTTCAAACTCCATACCTCAAACCCCTTTTCAATACAATTCAATCATAAAAATGTTGCTTAGTATAGTCAGCAAGCTAAGATTTTATTTTCATTCACTTATTCACACAGCATGCAAAATGTGACACAGGTGAAAGGATAATCAGTAATCCAGGTTACCTAAGATCCCACCTAAGGTGTACTGAATCTAAAAAAACATAAACACATGTAATAAGGCACTATTACCACCAATATTCAAATTTTTAGCTGCCATAAAATGCATACATAGAAGAGTTGAAACCTTCCATAGAAAATTACTTTCATAATAATCTAAAGACAAGTCTGGTCACTTTAGTAAAATGAAGAAATAGAGGGAATGGCTAAGTGAGGAAAAAAACACTGAAAAAACTTGTTATTTCATCCTGTTTGCAGTACACAAACCCCCTATTTTCAAACTTGCATCCTCAAGTTTCAGTTTGCACCCACCTACAGCAGAAGCAGATAAAAGTGGGGTCATCTTCACCAAGTGGGTTGCAGATGGTGTGCCTGGAATTGTAAAACTATTTTCCTACAAAATTTAATCTGAGAACAGATTTGCAAAAGGAGAACAGCTACAGAGTACTGTGCCCTTCTGCACCTTTGGCCACCTCAAGTGGCAACGTAAGAACTAACCTGTTTTGAAAATCCAGTTGTCTAATCTGAGGCTCTGCATTCTGAAACACACCCCAAGTGTATTTGCAAGTCAGCAACTTCAGCAATAAATGCACACAGTGTGAAAAAAGAAAAGTATTTAACAGCCATTACAGTAGCACCTTACACCCGTGTCTTACTGCACCTGACGTTTGCACATGGCAAACCACCTTTTAAGTCCAGTGAAGAGGAGTAATTTCAGGCAGAGGGAATGGCTCACTTACTTTTCCACAGCAGGAATGCTATAAGTGAGTTTGAAAAGGTACAGGAATACCAGAAGAAATAGAAGATATAAAGAGAAACACGTCTCGCCATTTTCCCCTATGCACACACATTTTGTAGAAACTCTTGTCTCTCTCTCAATCTAAAGCGGAATTCATGATATTCAGATCATTGAAAAACATGTATAAGCACCGGCTGAGATCTTCAGCCTAGGCAAAATGGCCTCAGCACTGTATCTCTCACTTTCATTCTCATTATTATTCATGACTAGGAGGGAAACATGATGGTCTGCAATCTGCAAATTTCTTTTAGAGCGCAAACTTAAGACGCTCGGTGGAACTGATGTGGAAATACAGTAACAAGACAAAGCTGTAAATGTACGCATCTCTTCCACAAGAAAAACCGGCAAACTGTATGAATCTACTTGTATGATTGTCTTTAACACCCTTTTTTCAAATGAATAAATTTGATTGTGGTTTGTGTGGTTATTTTTTTACCTAGTTTTCAAATAGTTATTAAAAATTAAACAACACTGGAACAAACCTTTTGTGATTATAGCCTTCATTCTCCTGCAAAAAAATGGAACTATAAATTTATGTACCATTGTAGATGTAAATTACAAAATTTTATATTCAACTATATTAAAACATCTATTCCAAAAATGATTACCAGTTGTGAAAAGCAGACAGGCTTATCACTTGCTGTCAGTTGTTCATGTCTAGTTAAGCAATAATGTGCTAAAACTGCTCTTTTGTTTTGTGTAAGAATTTTGGCAATAGAAGAAATGAACACTCGTTTAATAAAAACTCAGGCTGCTTTTTGCTTTGATGGAGGAAGCAGCTGCCTGTTTTCATTTGCTGCAGAGCAGCAAAACCCATCAATATAATAAGCAGCTTAGATGCATCCATCCACAGCATCTGTAAGGATATAGGGCTATTCGCTCAAAACCAATCCTTGGTTTAATTTTAACAAAGATGTGTCTGACATATTTGAAAATGCATTATAATAGGGTTTTGAAATACTAGCATTTTCTCTTTTCTTTTTAAATACTTTTCACAGATTTTGAAAGGCAAGTATACATATTGGAATGATAGAAATGATAAAACAAATATTGCTACACCAAACAGCAGAACTAGCCTAAAAATGCAAAGATGGAACATTAAGAGTCACCTTCTGGTTCACAGACTCTCCTGTCCCTTGAAAATATAGAAAAAACAGCATTTCAGTCTTTTTAATGAAGGTTTTTTTCACCTTAACCAAGAGCAGAGAAAGATACTAGACGTAAACATCACTGACCGCCCCCCCCAAGATTGTACATACATTATACAAGAATATTTCTTGAGATACACTTTCCGTCCCTCATGTTTTCTTAAAAGTAGATAGATTAATATTAATGCTCATTTCCAAAGATACTTATCAAATTGTTTTCTCCTATTGCCTGAAAGCAACATAATTTTTCACTAAGTTTCAGCAGTGTGAGTTTGTCCCAAGTGACAACTTCTAACTGCAATAAAATTTTTTAATTAAAAATAGTTATAGGACTTTCATATATAATTACAAAAACCTGAAGAGAGAGATAAAAGACCACCTGAGATATAAACCATAGAACTCGATTTTCACTCTAAAAATGTGATATGGCACATTTACATTATTAAAAATTCTTAAGACATTATTACTATTTTAGTGCTGTTCGGCTTTCTAAGACCTTTCTAAGCTGAGCTTTTAGATGATTTGCACATTAACTGAGAAGTCAGATAATTCTTAATCCTCCTCTTTTTCAGATCCAATAATGGATAAGGGAGCATCTTAGCATGATCAACTAGCAATCTGCCTAGCCTGAGTGGTAGTACACCTGAATTTAGGATTAGTCATCCGGTTTTTATAATATCTGATTTAAATGAGCACTTCTTCTGTGAAGTGTAGAAAAAGAATATTCAATGATATTTGAACTGTTCCATTTAAATATGCAACAATAAAATTTGAGTGCATGAATATTTATTTGGTTCACAAACAAAAAGCTATACAGAAAGCAAGATTTTAAAGAATCATGTCCAGACAAATAGTTGGATAGTTCAAATAAATAACTGCTTTTTTTCAGTATTCACAATAGCTTATAGGTATAATCAACCATATCTCAGCTGTAGCCTTATATCTCTATCTAGTCAATTCCAATACCCTAATTTCTATAGATGAAGTGAGGAAACTTGTTAGTTTGGGGTTTTTTTTTGTGTTTTTTTCATGGGGTTTTTGGGTTGCTTTGGTTTTTTGTTTTGTTTTGTTTTTTTACAGATACATCATCAGTAGAGAAGGTATCAAACTTCTAGATTAACCCTGGTTACTAATATTGCTTATCTTCCTCAAATATTTGAAACAGAACATGGAAGTTTGGGTAACTGATCTATGCACCCTTATGTAGTACTCAAGATAAATAAAGTGGAATTTATTTGGGGGATTTTGATTGCATTTTGAAGTGGTGTCTAGAGCTTGGATTTCTCGCGTTTGTTTGGTTTTGTTTTTGTTTTTTTTTCCATCAAATTAACTAAAGAAAGATGATACCTTTTTGGTCCTAGTAGTTTCCGATTCGGTATTTTTCTCCTTTATCAAACTCTGCCATTCAACATAGTTTATCAAACCATGAGAAAAGCGTCTGCTCTGTGCTGCTAGGAGATATTAATTGCGTGCAACTGGAAAAAATAATTGTGTGCACAGTTCACTTTGAAGGCTGTGGACTATTTCTAACAAAATAGTGGATCTCAGAACTTGGAACTTCATGTACTGTTCAAAGGGGACCATGCATCCTACATACTGTTAAAATAAATCATTAGGCTACCACATTCAATGAGCCTTGATGCTTTCTTTGGGGATATCTTCAACTGGTGCTAAGCGTGCAATTTTTGAAAGTCTATACTACTTGCAACCATCCTGCAGCAGGTGCCCAAAATCTCCCTAAATTACTAAACCTCTCAGACATCTCATCTATTTATAGATCCATATGGATCTATGTTCCATATGGATTTAGACTGTAAGAGTTAAGGCAAATGCTATCAATTATAGTGAGGGAAACTATTTAAAGTGTTTTCTGAAAGGCCAAGGATTAAATAAGCATGAAGATCCTTCAGATCCTTCCAGATTAGATTTGACATACACTCACAATGCAACACAAGAGTACTTAAACTACCATTGCTCATGGCTGGTTTTTGCCTGAACAGGTTTCAAGCAGCATAGCTGTCGATCTGGCACTTTTCACGAGCACTAAACAACGGGCTAGATCTTCAGCTGGTATCATGTGGTATTATGCCAGTGTATCCCAGCTAATGAATGAACCTTGAATTTGAAATACACATGGTCTTTCTGAGAAACTACGTAGCCATTACTGTATTAGTATACACTAGTAACACTACTTTGGATCATTCTGTAGAGTCAAATCCAAGGGTATCCTTCCCAGCAAACTGGTGTTTCAGTGGGTTATGTTAAGGGAGGATATGAAAGTGATGAGTAGAGTTTAGTCTCCAAAGTGGCCTGAAAATCAACAATCAATTTTCTGATTACTTTCACACTTCCCATGTTACTGTAATAAACTATAACCTAACTGACCACATTCTTATTTCACGAAGCATAAATAATGCAAAAGAGCAACACAGGTGCTACAAGAATTCTGCTGAAAAGCATTGTAGAGCTGTATAAACACTCTTTTACTCTCTGACATAGAAGTGCTCTCAGGTCAAGAATAATGTCCTTTGACTAAGATATATAGCTTAGGGATGTATGCCATTCTTCCGTGTTGAAAGACTATATTTCATAACATCCAGTGGACTGAGTCTCAATAACAAAGAAACAAAACCAAAGCAAATCGTTACACCCAACTGAAATAAATGAAAGCATGAAAGAGTCTATGATCTAACCTCATTAACAACATGTTTAGGTTTATCATTGGTAGGTCTTGAAAGAAAGTTGATCAAATTCTTAATTAAAGTGAACACACGTTCTCTGACTTAAGGAACCGCCCAGTTGTACGCCAGCACAGAAATGGGGCCCCATCTTTTGACACTGCAATTTGAGTGGGAGACTTTTCCCTTATGTGTTCCATTCCATGCTGAACACAGAACCTTGTGCAACCCCAGGATTCTCCCTAGGGAGTAGCATGGTTTTAGAGTATCTAACCTAGGCCACTTCATTCTTTGAGGCAGATTTTTACTAACAGCAAAGCCACCACAGTAAGTCATCAGTTTCCACAGCATTTCTTGCAGACAGACCTTGAAACACTATGTCAAAACCGCATGCCAAACTCCCATATTAGCAGGTAGACCCTTCATATACCTAGATTATGTTTTTTCTAAATGAGCTTTGAGCTCAGACTTTTAAAAGGGAGAGGCAGGTGTCTAACCTTCTGAGATTCAAACTTTTTCCTGAAGGATTAAATGTGTAGTGACACTCTTTGCATCTAGCTCTCCATCAATAAAGTAATAACACTGTAACAACAAGGAAAAAAACTTTTTTAAAAAGTAGTTGTATGGCACCATTATAGTAATTAGCAGTTAACAACAAATTTTAGCACTTGTTGTTCTCTTTTCCTGTTAAGAGTTTGAGTCACAGTAAAAGAGTAATTTCCTGTTACTTCTGGAGAAGGGAGGGGGGTGGAGGAAGAAGAGATCATGAAATATATGCAATTTTCACATATAACACACTGCTGAAAATGTAATTCCCTATGTGTTCTTTTCTGAAAATATGTTCTATATTCCTGGATTGTCTTTGCTATGAGGAGCAGGATTGAAATCTCCACTTTAGTATTTATCTAAGGCTGTGATAGCTCGGTTGTCTGCCTCCAAATGCCAAGATAGGGGGAATCTCATCAACCGGAGACCAGCTGCATGATGGGCAGTTAATAGATATATCAAACCTTAGGATATATGCTAAGCTGAGGAGATGATTGGTCGGTTGATATACTGATTGATTAGCATAGGGAGAATGGGTTTCTTCTTGACAACCTAAGATTATGCTTCAGCTAAGCTCAAATTGCTTACACCTCTTCTATTGGGTTTAAAATTACAGTCCTGTCATCTAAAATCTCTCTTCAATGAAATTTTTACCATATATAAAAATTAAAGGGAAAAAGAAAGTAGGTGCAATGGATAAGAGTAAATGGAGTAGATATATTTCACACCACTGCTGTTGGTATCACTAGAAAAAGTTGATAAGTAAATGCACTTGAAATACGTTACATATTCTGTACACTACTAGAGAGCACTTTACAACAATTTGGGGGGGGAAGTTCAAAATACTAAAAAGGAATCAGTGCTGATATTATTGCATTAAAAAAATACAGTCGTTATTAAGGAAAGTAATTATACAGTTGTGATACTACCAATACATTTTTGTCCTCTTTACAGGCATTTCCTAGGTTTTGTAGAAATGCATTTAAATTATATTATAGATATCAGAGAAATAACATATAATTGCAACAAAACACATCTGCAAGCTAGAGAAGCGACACATATACTTTGTATTTTTCCTTCAGAAGTCCAGAATTTGTCTTCCCAAGAAAGAAGATGGAATTAAATTTATTTACAAAATATTTTAGACTGCGTCCTCACTAGGGCACAGACAATTAAAGAAATGTGTTGCCAAAACTAATTTCTTACACATATCCATTTAATTCCCAGCATTACATGTTATTCCTAATACTGGGCTTTGTCAGTTCAGAAATATACAAATGCTATTAAATAAAACATTAAAAAAACAAACAAACTTTTTATTATCTTTAATTTGATACTTTGAAACACTTCTCTGCTTGGGCAAACAAGGATGTAGTAGCTGTGTAACAAAAGGAAAGTGGCTCACTGAGAATGTTCAAATCTACATCAATAAATAAGACTGGGTTTCTCAGATTTTTTTCTTCCCTTTCGTATCTGTTATGAGCGGTAGGGGATCAGCTGCAACTCAAATCCCCAGCTGAACAACCCAAATACAACTGAGTGAGCAGACTTAAAACAAGGCCATTTATTGGTGCCTGTTATGCAAACAAAGCATCCAAGTCTTAGAAACAGATGTCAACTGAAGCATATGCTTACTGTAAACTGGAATTTGATTCTCTTTATAAAAATAGACTTAAATGGGCCTTCAGAGACTAGGCTGCCTCTTGTTGTATACCATTGCCTAACTTGATTCAGCCTTAAGCTTTTTAAAAGATGAATAGACTGATATCCAAGGGCAAAAAAATAAAAGTAAAAAAAAATTAAATGGGAAATAAATGATAACATGTTGGAGCAGTTCCCAGAAGCAATTTTACAGATTTTCTCTAAAAACACAAGACAGGAAGTTCAAAGCGCAGTGCAGGTCACCTATGGCATGTCGAGTTATCATTTCTATACCACTTAGGGTGAAAAAGGGACTTTATGTTCAAGTGGCAAGTTTAGTACTCTGCTTTTTTTTCTTCCACTTCTTTTTTCCTTTTTTCTTTTTTTTTTTTTTACCTCTTCTCACATCTTGATGCCTTTTAAATGTCACTTATTTTACATGAGGCAGTTGGTGGAGACATGAGTCAACAGCAATCAGAACCATTATCCCCTGCAGCGAGCCCTGGTCCTAATGCATTATGACACCTTAGCTGGCCAGCCACCGATTTACCTTTCTGCTTCTTAGGGAATTAAGTGGCATCATGTGAAAATGGTTGTGATATGAACAGCATGGGCATAACTGGTATTAAATTTACCTCTCAGCCTAAGTGAATTTTCCTCACATGTGACTAATCAAAATGAAAGCTATGGACATGGGCAGATCTGGCCAGCACTCCTCCACCCCTGGGATTGGGGCTATTTTGTTTTATCTCTTTGTACAAGCTGGCAGAAGTTTAAAGTGAAGGGGATAATCCAGTGCTGGTGTCTTTATGAAATAACATCCTTACATGAAGAGGCTTTTAACTGTCTGTCGCTGTCCTCTCAAAATAAAAAAAAAAAAAAAAAAAAAAAAAGAGCGTGACAATCTCATTTTGCTGAGCACCCTCCCATGAAAGGAGAAAATAATAGCCATAACAGCTATGGCTAGTACTGACCTTACATGATCCATTATCCACTAAACACTTTAAAAGTCAGTTTTACATACACTGTGGGGGAAATTAGAGAACTATCACAATCGTTTTCACCTTAGTGAATTTGTCTTCTGCTTGAAGTCAGTTACTTGATATCCTCGTACATAACTCTCCATATCGCTCCAAAAAAGAAAGAGGAAGTCGTGCTTCAAAAATTGATCTTGTGCAAAAAGCTGGGAAGCACACCATACTTTTCCCATTCTGATTAATAAAGATACTAACAGCAGTGAAACTCAATTTAGCATGAACTTTCTTCAGAGTAAATGTGAAATAATACAAAAATCGTTATATAATTTAGAAGTGTTCAACATCAGTACAAAATATTTTTATCAATCATTTCAGCTGAGATAAGTAGGTGCCAAAGAAAGTGCAGGCAGAGCAATTATCATCCTGTGCAGTCAGAAAGATATTTATTCACAGACTAGAGTGACTTGCATTTTACCACTAACCAACTGTGAATGTTACTGATAATAACGGCAGTGCTAGATTTTCCCAAAGTACTGCAGTCTCTTTCTAACAACTTAATTGTACAGGACAAGAACGCCTGGAGCATGAAGTTCTCTCCTACTTTCAAGACGGCTCAACCTTCTGTGACTGTGAGAATTAATTTCTAATGCATGAATTCTAGGCATTTACTGCTTCCTGTAAGTTAAAGTCAGTAGTAACCCATAGCTCAAATTAGAAGTATTTCTTCTAATTTTATTGAAATAAATGTTGATTATAAGCTATGACTCAGTGGCTCAAATTTTAAGATTAACCCAGTCTATCTGAACATCATTTTTAGGTTCAAGTTGTGCAAGTTGTCCTTTCTAAGCACGAAATTTGGCTATGCATTAGTCAATTTTTTTTTTCTATGATGGTTTTATTCTGCTTTACACACCAGGGTTTTCTAACTCCACACATTGCTAGAAGACTTTCAACTTTCATCAATCTATTACCATAAGTAATGCATGTTTGACTACAGAAAAATAATTAAAAAAGAAAAAAGCAGGAGAAACCTATCAAGACTAAATTATGGCATTTACAACATCAAATCATACTTCTCTTATGGCAAGAGAGACACAGAAATATGCAGATTTACATCAAAGTATCTCTCTCTCACATATAATACCCATTTTTTAAGAACCTAAACAAATACCGATAAACACCATATTCTTTACACTCGTTTTCAGCAATGATTGAAGATAAAGATTAGGAACTGGGTTCAGATTTTTAATCATTACAAACACAGGAAAAAATATTAATCACGCATGGAGCTTGCCTGGGTAACCTTCATTTTATCAATGAGGCCACATAATTAAGGTCAAGTTAATGTACAGATTGAAATTTAGGGAACACGTCAATTAAGATAAACAGGAGAATTTCCTCTTCCCAAAAGGATTAGCCTCAAGTGGAAAAGCTGGTTCAGAAAATTACAATTCATTTGGTAAGGAAGACGGATCCACAGTAAAGATAAATCTGAAGTGCATAGCCTGGCATATTTTCCCCGAAAGATTTGCAAAAAAAAAAAATCACAATAATATCACCTTTCTTTTCATTTTTTCCCCTAAAAAATATGATTTGCACAGCAAAAATGGTTGTGATAGGTATGACATGTGTCTTCCTTTTTTTTTTCTTTCTTCGTTTCAGATTTCATTGGACCTTGAAATCTTAACACCCACAGAAAAGCAGAAGGTACCCTGTTTTCAGTGACATTATACATTAGCGTCACTGTAAAAATATCTGGACCAAACAGATATTTGTAAATATCCACTTAAGATTACCATGTTTTGTACCCTAAACAACATCAATTATTATTCCAGAGTTTGACAAGAAACATGAGAGTGACAAAACACAAGCAAAAGTGATATTCTCTGTTGTCTAGAGGGTCCTGCCATTTCCCACGTGGTCACGCCCACTTCAATGTCTGGAAAGCATTTAAAAAACTAAGAATTTTACATTAATTTCACTCCTCTTTGTTTTGTTGCTTTTGTGACAATATAACAAAGAAACTACAGAAAGTTTGAATACAATATGGGAGCCTTTAGCAAGATGAGAAGACTGATAACAGTTTCAGACATGGAGACTTAGAGTGACACTCCTCCAACATCCTCCATCAGAAATTCTGTACCTGTTCGCATGCTACTTCCCCACTTTCCAAACACAGAATAACACAGTAAACAAAACAAAGGTCGCAGATTTGATACAGTCAAGGCTCCACTGACTTGAGTAAAATGGTTAACAATGAAAACGTGAAATGAAAATGCATTCCATTTCTCATCTAGAAGTACATATAGGAAGCTGTGATTTTATATATATATATAAAACCACCAATGTGTGCATGTGTGTTTTTCCATCGCAGAGTCCTTATTGGAAGCAATGATTTGCAGAATTATTACTACTGACTTCTCTTTCAACAACTCTAGTTGCTAACAAAGTTAACTTCCAAAGCACCCAGCAGAATTCGCCTCATTAAACCTGCTTGGGGGCAGTCATCACTCTGACAGGTCTGCCAGTACCAAAATGCCCAGGACCAGCCTGACGCGACCTATGCAATCACCGCTCACCTTCTATCCTCTCTGGCTTCTCCTTCCACAACAGTGGCTCAAAAGTGCGACATCGCCCTGACCACTGCAGCACCAGGTATGTTCACTTCACCTCACAGGCACAGCGCACGCATGAACCTAGCATGCCTATTTGCAGATCTGCTCTCTGACTGAAGTTTTGACTGATGACAGAATGTTCTTACGCCATCCTTTTTTAAAAAACATTCTGGGACTCACATTCTGGAAATCCGTGCCAGCTTGTCTGTATAAATGCAGTGTTCTTATTCAATAATAATTCCAAAGGTTCAGCTTCGGTTTTCTCTTTTTTTTTTTCTTTATTAAATATATACCATAACATAAACTATTCTTTCTACTGAACTGACATGCACATTACAGGAATTTCAAACTATCCTATCCTGCAGAGGAGCAATACATTATGCTAGCCTCTACACAACAGTGAGATTTTAAAATTCAACATAAAGACGAACACAAGTATTTCATCACAGCAAAGCAGCAATATCACATCTCAATGTCAGATTTTTTTTTAATTCAGCTGTAAACTGTTGAAACAAATCATTGCAATAAAAAGCTATTACTGACCACAAATTTGGGAACATATGTGCCAGTGAACACATTGACATTGCTGCAATATTGCTTATTAGGGCAACAAAACTTTTCTTTCTTTTAGGAAAGGAAGATTAAATATGAAAACATATGAAAGGCAAACAAATGTATCTATATATATCTATTACTAAAATGGATGAACAGGAAAATAGGAAAAAATACACAAATGCAGCTTAAAGGCACCATTCCAATTATCCCCTGGGCATTGTTATACACCTTAGTTTTGTTAGGCATAATAAAGAGGAGAAATATTAGAGCAACCAAGCAGATGGTCTGTGGAACTAGATTACACACTTCAGAAATAAGAGAGAAGCAATGCATTCAACCCTTCTGTTTGGACAGAAGAGCTGTCTTAGCCTGTCTGACCTATTAGCTAGTAAACTGGAGCGTACCGGCAAGTGCTATCATGCTGTTCCTTTAAAAACCAAACAGCCTCACTTTTTATGATAGGCACTGGATCATTGTAAGAGAATTGTAGGTAATGTCTGCTGCATTAGACAGATGGTCATATCATGAAACCATATACAAGTCAGTACGACTAAAACTCATGTTCACTATCTTGTTAATCCACATAAACTGCAAAACAAAGTAAACCTATGCTGAATGTTTTCCTTAGCATCTAATGGTTCATATACATGCACATATATATAATACTCACAACTTAAACATGTAATAAAGTTCAATATGTTATTTGACATGCTTTCTCATAATCTAGTTTTAATTTTGTATATACAATTTTGCAGTGTGAAAACTCTGATTCTTATCTCACCTTGATTTAACCTTTGCATAACTCCACTGACTTCCATGGAGCCAATGATAAAGCAGAGAACAGACAATTTAGATCCAAGAACAGTATATATCTTCTCTGGCCATAAATAAGCTATATACCCATAGAGAGCAGCCTAGTACTCTACCAAGGCCAGGTTTTACTGTACATTTTCCGAAATACCTGGGTTTGTTTCTGTGCACGCTTCAGAGCAGCTCACATTATAATTGCAGAATGTTGTGACTGCCTTTGCAATAGTATGTATGCATCTCTCATTCACACTTATGCAAGGAAACAAGGGAGATGTAGCCAGACTTCTTGGGAGCGGTCAGTAAAAGCATATCACTCCACAAAATTGCATATCAAAACATCTGTATGGTAAATATTCCCCACACCAGCACTGCCATGGAATTAGAAGAAATATTAGAAGAATTGGATTTCTGTATCTTGCTTATTTCTGATGCACATTAGAGATATCATTTGGTAATAAATTATAATTACTTGGTAATTAAATCTACTTTTTTTTAGACAGATAACAATTAGTTAATCTTTCTTTAAAACAGTAAAAAAAAAAGTTTCCTGCAACCAGCCCTTTTCAAGATGAATTGTCTCTACATATACTCACATGGAGACTTGCTCAAGGCTAGAGATGGTTTCCCCCTCCCACAACTACAGACAGCATATACAAGCCCCACCTAACCTCCTGTTCAGCTGAAGAATATAGGAGAGAGCACATTTCCCATCTGCTAGGCTGCTCTCAGCCACAGAACTGCACCTGAACCCAGCAGATCGGGAATGATTTCAAGTTGTACCTGGACAGTGGCTGGTAAGTCACTGCTGCCCCTTCCACGCGTGGCAGCCCCTATAGGTGCACGTTCCCTGTCAAGCTGACTCCAGGCAGTGCTGTAAACACAGTGACAGATGCCAGGAGACAGCCCTGAAAAACTTCCAAATGAACAATTCTATGTCTGCTGCGCTAAAGGCAGCAAGAGTTCCTGGATACTTTCCCGGCTGGTTTAACATTTGGAAAAAATACAGATGAGAAACAGTGCACGTGTCCAGGGTGAAGACACCCATAAGTGAAGCCAAAGGTACAGACTCCGCTCTGCTGTGGCACACGCTGACTAGCAGAGACCTGCTTTGTCTTCTGATCCCTCGCCTCCTGACAGAAAGTGTTGGACCCTGTGCCGGTAACCAGAGGCACAGCCCAGCAAAGTCCCATCGTGTGTCTAAACGGTGTCTAAACCATTCAGCATTCTTATGACCAACAATATCCTGTGAACTGAAGTGGGAGAGTGAAGGGGAACGGGAGAGCAGAGGGAAAAGTTTTAGAGGAGGAAGGAAATGGAACAGATGAGGGTGCTTATGGGTCATGCCTTGAATATCAACTGATCAATCACAACAGTTGCCCTGGCTGGGTTAAAATGCAGAAAAGAGAAAGGAAGAATACAATGACATAAAAATGAGAAAATATATTGCAATTCTTGGTTATATCTTCAAACCTGAAGGATTAGGTGTGATAGAGGGTTGAATCCCATGGAAATGCTAGTATTTCTCTCTGGATACCTGACCAACAGCCTGTTGCTGAAGTCCACGGAATCTGTATGTCAGAGCATACGGCTAGTCCTCCAGCCTGTTCCTTGGTGCCAAGCAGAAAATTCCCAGTGTTCTGCATAGCTCTTGAGTCTTTCAGGGAGATGAGTTTGAAAGAGCTCTTCTTGCAAATGCCAGATGATCAGCCACAGGAAAATCTTCCGTTGGCCCTTTCTTTAGCACTCTAAACAACATACAAACCTTGTACCTTTGGCACATCTGAGGACTGGAAAGTCATATCTGCTGTGCAGAGGGAGCCAGCTATCTACAGGCTGACCCTCTGGATGTCTACCAACTTCTCCAAGTTCAATTTTTCCAATCGCAGCTACCAGACAACTTGAGAGAAACTAAATAAAAGTTGGATTTGAATATCCAGTTTTCAAGAGTTATCATGTACAAACGTAAAATTAAGAGTTCTGCAAACATTTTTAAAATTACAACCAAAATGTTGCTTCAAGATGTGAAATATTATTTGGATTCTTGCACAAAAACATTAGCATGGAAACATAATCGATTAAAGTAGATGGCTGCCATAAAAGATCTGTCTAGCTAACTGTGTATGAATACAGTCACTAAGAGAAAACATATTGCCAAGATTATCTTAAAGGCCACTATCATTTCAGTAGTCACTCGGGGACTACAGAAGAACCATTTTAAAGATTATGGGAAGCATTCTCTATTAACTTGATACAGATTTGCCTAAGACTTTACAAAGACTGGGTTGTAATCAAGACAACATTGCTGCATTGCTTGCAGATCATATTGTACTACATGATGACCAATTTCCTCATCTATCTACAGAATTTTATAGGAGAAACTGTCTTATTTTTAAGTGACTGCAACACTGAATTCCATTTATTAAAACTGAACCTCACCGTCCACACAAAAATAAAGACAATTTGTCAAGCATAAGCATTCTTGGGATCCTTTTTGTCCTTTGCATTGCAAAGTGAACGATCTCACTTGTACTCAAATTATATTCCTTCAAAGAACTTTAGAATGAAGTCAATTAGATTCTAAGATCTAAAATAGCTTCTGAAATACACGAGTAAAACTGGGTTTTAGTAAGTTATTATGCATGTAATTTCTTCAGGCTTCACTTTACATGTCATTACTATCAGGAAAGAAAAATCTTGGTGCAAGCAATGATAGAAAAATAGCTGTTTCTATACTGATTTTATGATCAAGTTGATGATTGCCTTAATGGAGAAAGTCTGGCTCTAAACTTAAATCTATATAAAAATCTGAATTTTCACAAAACTCAAAAGAAGACACACCCAGAATGTTTATTTGATCACATTAAAATCATCACGTATCATTGCTCAAGCTGAACACAATGCATTTAATGCAATCTAATGCATTTAATGCAATCTAATTCTTCATACAGGTAGTACACAATATCAAGCAGACTTTCAACTCCTTAATACTTCAATTTTGCCTCACTTTTACTTGACACTCTTCGTAAAGACAGCAGTGACAGTAGTAACGGATTACATTGTACTTTTGAAAAATGCACATGAAATTGGGTTATCTGATTTAAAACAGAAATTACAGATGTGACTCAGTTCATTGTAATCAGCCAAATGGTGCAAATTCAGAGGATTTTTCATAGCGTATTTCCTTAGTATACATTACATTTCCCTAAAATTACTAACGTGTGGACTTTGCAAAACAAGAATTCTACAAGTTGGTATAGTAATAACAGTCTGCATAGATCTTACTATGCAAAATTTACATAATACAATTTAACACATGTCATCAAGGAAATTCTTAAAGCGTAAAAGTATCTGCTTATAAGTAGTATGGGAGAAGAAGCGTAAAACAAACCTGACAGGTTCTGGCATCCAAGAGGTGCTCTTGACAAGGTAAATTAATTAATGATTTTGGGTTTCCACACTTTGTATTAGTAGCAGTTTAAAAATGTATTTCATGTAGTGGCATTCTCGAAACACAGCATCCGAGTGTGATTTTTCGCAGAACAGTCCCCTCTTGAGGAGAATACTCTCAAACTAAAAATTCTGGGTAACTCACATAATCAAAAAATATTTTCAGAGGTCTTACTGTCAGTTGTTGGAACATACATTTACTACAATAGGGTGCCACTCTTGGGAAGCACCAAAATAGTGTCTTGACACGACAAAGATGGTTGCTGGAAGAGAAATAACTGAATGATTCCTTCCAAAGTTCTCAAATAAGTAGTCTTACAAAAAGTTATTTTATTAAAAAAAAAATAAATCCTGATATTGTGTAATTTTAAATATCCATGACATGACAGCATACGATTAACAACAAAAATATTCATTACTGACAGAACAATGGATTACTTAGATACATAACTTCTTCTATGTTTATGTAATAAGTAATTCTAAGACAACATCCAGGAAACTGTACACGTCTGGACAGGTGATTGCATCAAGCACTAATGGAATGTACACCACTGAACAGTTTCGCTAATATGCCAGCAAAATGTCACTGATCTGGCCATGGATCTTGACTATGTACTTTCATTTTTTCCTATTACTTATGTCTTTGCTTAAATAAGCACTGTAAAAAAAGTAAACAACAAAAGAAAGCAAAAAGAATGAAGTCAATGTTAAATTTAGGGACACATGACGACAATACAATATACTCTAAAGTGTATTAGTTGGCTTAAATTTCTTTGGCTTCCGAGTTGGGTATTTCTTAAATAAGAGGGCAGAATTAGTAACATTACTTAAATGAAAATTAAAATCAGTATGAGTCAGGGTTCCATACTACACGCGCATGCACACACTCGTACATGAAAGGAAATACAGTATTTCTTTACTACTGGTACATAAGAGTTCCTTATGCTAACGCGAAGATAAAAATAAAGAAGTGTTGATATACCAAAGCAACCTGTTCTGAATCTTGTGTCACTGTGCAAATTAGATTACTCACCCACTCTTCATTCTGATCCACCTCATGGCAAGCACTAGATAAATCATTTTGCTTTACTCCATTCATCTACACTGAATGCAATGAAGATGGTGTAACAAGCAAAATACAAATAAAAGTAATGGCTAAAATTATCCGAAAGGATTTCTAAGGCAGGAAACACAAAAAAAGTTTTTCTTTCTTTCTTTTTGTATCTCCCTGCACCTCTCTTATTTTTGTTTTTGGTATTCAAGATTCCAAAGTAATGGAGCCCAGAATGGTATGCATTATTCCAATATCATCACATGCCTGAAAAAGCTTAAACTGAAGTAACAATTAGTAATTAGCAATATCTGTAAAGACCTGGAAAAGTAACAATGCAACAAGCTATAGTGGTATTAAATAGTAAAAGGATCCTGACCTACATATACATAAGAGAGTACTATTTCCAGTGAAACCACAAGCAAATTTACTTCATTATATCCATCACTGTTGCTCATTTTTGAAATCTTATACACGCACTTACAATCAACTAGACATTGCCTTGAACCAGAAAATTCTAATCTAAATTTACATATATATATATATGAATAAAAAAAATTTAAACCACTAAAACAGGTAAGACAAAGAGGTCTCTTGATCCACTGATAGTGTTCATAATTGTGCATGTTAAATAAGATCATTGTGTATCATGCGCTGACTTCTGCAGGTTCAGAGGAAGAATGTCTTCACATTAAGTGCTGCATGAATGGACAGAATATAATAGAAAAGATTCCTATTTTACAGCACCATGAGGAATGGTCACTACTGAATTTGACATGTTCTTTCTGATGTAGTATGACAAACCTTGTTGTTTTATGAGAAAGCATACAACCAAATTCTGTGATTCCTATTTAGCAGTTCACAACAACGCCAGATCCATCAGAAAAATGTCAATTTAATAGAACAAGAGTAAAACTGAAGTCTTAGATAAATTTGCACTGAAGTCAATGTAGGACAGTAAATACGACCTGGGAATGTAAGAAAACCTAGCGTAATTCTTCAATCTGCTACACACTGGCCATCTTACCGTGAGCAAGTCACTTGCGCCTTACCTTCCTCATTTTCATCTATATGAAGGGCAGAGCTTCTCATACTCAATTGTTTGCACACAATTGAAGGTGTGAATCTACATTCTAATCCCAGAATAAATATGGACTTTCTGCATTGCTCTCAAAAAGTAATTTCATTGCTTTGTGGTGGATTCTGCCTCATCATTTCTTTTTCTTTTTCACTTACTGCTCTTCACGGTAATACATCTTGCTGTATGCTCAAGTATTGGAGAGTGTTTTTACACCCTTAGCCACATTACTTAAGCAGCAATGTTAGGAAATTTATTTAGCCTTGGATTCCTACATAATCCATGAGGAAAGCAGGGGCTCATCAGAGCAGAGACCTTCAACAGGTTTTCTGAATTACTCTGTGGAAATGGCTACCTTTTCCACTGACTATAACGGAAACCCAAAGGTCATTAGATCTCTAACCTCTGCACCTATGTTTTAACAGTGGTAGTCTCTACAAACTATTACAATTCAAATAAATAACAACAAACTGTTTGGATTCAGCTTATCCTTTTAGGTACTTCGAATTTGGACCCTGTGAACACAATGCTATTCTGGGATACGATCATCCTAATACACTGCCGTTTCTTTAGGTTTGCATGAAAAATATCCCGTGTATGTTCTCTTAGTCTGAAATTAATGGGTATGGCAGCTGCCCAGTGTTGAAAACTGTGCTTTTACCCAGGGTTTCCACTTCTGTGTTGTATGCTTCACTTCTCAGCCCAGAAATACCTGCTCTTTCCTCTAGCAAGGCCTTGTGTAAAAAGATCACACTCTCACAAGAAATAGTTGTCTTCAGAGTCCACAAATCAATACATCTGATTGTCACATATGCAAAGTTTTAAAACATTATTCTTTCTTAACAATACTCTGATCACTTTTACAGGGACACACACTTCTCCAGGAGAAACCCACATGCAGGATTTATATGCAGTTTTTCAAAACAATCTCTTTTAAAGAAGTCTTTTCACAAAGAGTACTCAAACACTATTTCAGCTGGTCCTGTGCTGTCACGCTCAAATATATCTCAGAGACTAGTGGAACATACCTTTCCTTGCCAGAGCTCATGCAAGTTTTGACTCTACCATATGGTGATCTTCCAGGTGTTAGTGTTCCGTTTTGCTCACTGGTTCACCCAGCTGAGCAAGGACAAAGGTAAAAACCTCTGTCTGAAATCCTCCTGATCATTTCAAGCAGCCTGAGAAATATATTAAATTAAGGTACAGCATTCTGTATCCAACAGTCTGCTATCACTACTTTGAAGAGGAGACTTCTTTTTGTTTGGAGCTTGATTCTTTCACAGATAACCTGCCTCAAAATTCCTGAAGATGTATCACCTAGGCTTAATGACTTAGTGCTTTCTTAACACCTCCATCTTTGTTCAGTCTCTCAGCAACGCTATCTTCTGTCTTAATTACTCCCAATTATTACTGGTAATCCATTAGATCCATTTACTCTTTCAAAATTATCCTATGTCCCATGCACCGATTTTACCTAAGTTTCACCTTAGAAACTCATTCTGCTTCTTCAGTTCCCCTTTTACTTTCAGCCTGCTGTAACTTCTCTTTCTAGCTACTTGTTTTAGCAGGGTGAGTCTCAGAGGTTTGAAGGGCTTCTTTCTGGTTGAACTAGCTTCCTTGCCATTTAATAGCATTTGCCTATTTTTGTTTCCTAGTTCCATTCTGCTGAGTGGTATGAAAGTTTTATGAAAATGAACTCTTTTTGTTGTTAAAAAACTGATCTATCTCTAAGGTTCTTACTCTCTTTAATCTTAAAATCTTTTTGCCTAAGCAGTCCTATTTATTGCTGAAGTTTAGTATCCATTAATTTTTTTTTTTTTTTTTTTTTTTGTGCACAAAGAAATTCTAGATTTAGTTATGCTATGGTCAGTAAATACTATCATCTTCTTGAAAGAGCTTGTATTATAGAACAAACCAGTGTTGTAGCTTTTGGTCCTCCATTCTTTCTTTGGGCTAACTGTTAGATTACCCCAATGCAGGAAAGACAACACACTTCTAGGCCTCAGATATCCTTTTCCCTTCCAGTCTACAAATCAAGGATTTAAATGTCCTTGGTGAAGTAATTCTGAAATTTTATGGCTCTTCTTTTACTGTAATTATACAAAAAGAGGTCACAAATTACAGATGGTGAGCTATTTTATGGCTATGAGAACTTAGTGCTGCTATGTTATTAGAATCATAAAAACCATCAATGTGAACAAAAAGAAATTAAACAGATAGGAGACAATGCTGATCTTTCATCACTAGAAACTGGGGAAGAGTTCACTGAAGACCATTAAGTTGTACTAATGAGAATGATGGAATACAAGCATTTCTTCTTTATTTCTTGTTTTTACAACTCTTACATTTCCTCTTTTGCGATCGTATGTCATAGTCCTTTTTTGAGATTACTGTATACGCTTTGAAGTTATCGATACAAGTTTCACTCGCAAAATATACTTCTAAATGAAAAAAATCCCTTCTGGTTTGCTCTTCAAAAATATTATATGGCCTTAGTTTTGTAATTGTCATTTAAAAATATGTGTAATCCTTGTTTATGATAACAAATGGCATGAAAAAGGGCAAAATAGAAGAAAATAAGGTCAAAACGCTCTACTGGCACTGTTGCCTCCAGCAAGAACCAGTTTGACGTCAAGAGATCAAACAGCAGCAAACACTCTATTTTCAGATATTTGAAAGCAGTAATAAATACATACAAAAAAGTGTAATATTCTACTCTGTATTGCATTTTCCCCCTTTATAAGCATTGCTATTAATTACGTCTTAATGATTTTAAGTTATGATTACTCTGCTTTGTGTTCTTACAATTTGTGAGATTCACATAAATCTTGAAAAAGTTGAAAACGCTACTGTCACGTAACAAAAATGGGGAGGACCACTTTAAGTCCCAAAACACTCCTACGTCTCACAGCAGTAACCGAAACATCCCTGAACTCCAGATATTACTGATGCAAAACACAATCAAATATACTAAATATCTGTTAATAAAACAAAATATGGGTTAAGTTCTCCTCATTTTAGTTATAACAACTAATTAATGTCAGTGAGCTACATTTTTGGTTTTATTTGATGATAATTGTAATAGTATATATTAGTAGAATATAATAATTTATTCCTTACATTTCTGAATAATTGGGACTGGCATCTAATTTGCTGTCCTGAACTTTTGCGTGCTCTATTTATTTTTTTTAATGAGTCCCTCGACAAGTATTATATTGAATGAAAAACAAGGAATAGGTAAGATAAAATGATGATGAAAGGTAAAACCAGTAACAATTCTGTTATTGCCACTGAAAATAAAAATTAAAGAATAAAAAAATAGACCAAGAAATTGTCAGAATTAAATGTATCTCTGCACTCAGCTATACATCTCACTACTTTGTAGTTTTACCTATCTTGCAACTCCATACAATTCTCATATAACAGTATTTGCAATTTTAGATTAAATAAAACTAATTTTAAAGTCAAATTAACATCTTAATCCTGCATCTCCGAGATAGTCACTGTTAAGCTAGCTAAAGTTTTCTCCTGTTCCCTGTGCTTCAGGGACAATTATCCTATCTAAGAGCAGTTCCACTCATATTGGAAACAATGGGAAGCACCAGTCATTTTGCAGAAGTGCGTCTTTGCTGAAGGCAACTGTGGCTTCAATCCCATTGAGAGCAATAGGAGGTGGTAGTAATTTTGGAAGAAGGAAGTTGTCTATGGAATAACTCCATAGGAGAATAATATTCATCAGTTCTTGCTGAACAGGAAAATTTCAGTTCTGAAGAATAACAGCAAAAGAAAATCTTCAAGCTTTTAAAAATCTTTTGTACACAGAATCTTAATATAAAGTGTAGGGAATAGGTATTATTCTTTTAATATCATCTTCAGTAAATGCTCAAGTAAAGAAATCATATCTTTTAGTAATCTACTGAAATTCCTCACAGATACACTTACCTTACACTTACTTTAAGCCAAATGCCTCGACTTTTAGGCACTGGAAATCTGCAACAACTATCTTCGTGCCCCAAACTATGTGTGGAAATTTTAGTGTGGTTTGTTTCATTTGTTCTCTAGGTAGCACTTTCTAAAGCTAATAGTGACTGAAGAATCCTGCAAAACTACAGGTGAAAATGATGTTCTTACAATAGTGCTATCATTTGCTTTAAAATCTACTTAATATATCTGCAATTAATAAGCCAAGTGAGGTTAATATAAAATGTTTTAAATAAATCATATCAGAATGAATTATCACTGATATTTCCACCTCCTCCTGCCATTGTTTTAAGATCTCTCATTCCTGCTGCTGCAGACATACTGTCAGAAAAAAAGGCAGAGAAAACCCTTCAGCTTCTGCTAATTGTTGAAGATCCAGAAGACATGCGTATTGATTTAAAACTGACCTAAAACAGAGGCACAGCCTTCGTTCTGTCAAAAATGCATGCGTACATGATTTTTCAGTAATGTTGCTGACTAAGATAAATTTTAAACATTCCTGATTCAGAGTATGAAAACTCAGTCCAGAGTTCATGAAAAAAATTTACATCAAAATCGCTAAAATTTCAGATTTACAATTGTTTTAATAGAACCTAATGAATCCGTTTCACCCTGACAAAAAGTTGTCACTAGGAAACAGCATGACAGCACTTACAAAGTGTTGTCATTTTTCTGTATTACATGCGATAGGTTATTATTTCCAATAGCTCACATAACAAAATACCACCAGCAGCACTGCATACACACTTCACTCTTCAGAAGAATTACCTGTAGAAGCTCCTCTACTAATACTCTGCAGTAGTATTGACTAAATGTTTCAGTATGTCCCTTGCTCTTTGTGCAAGAAAACAGTCTTACTAACTCTCGGAAACAGGGTTGGGTTTTTTCCCCCCTTTCCCTGATTTCGCACAACCATTACATACACAAATCCTGGAGGACAGTTGTATCTGAATAGTACCTGTGGACTGTAAAGACTTTAAAGGAGCAACAGTGATGCACAATTTCACTTACATATTATTTTAATGATGTAAAAATGTACCCTCACTTCAGAACCCAGAGTATGTTTTGGGAAGACATGTAGAATTCGTAAGAAACATTTTTAGCAGAAAGTGCAAACCTGAAGCTGGAGACAACATGACAGAATACAAACCCCCCAGGGCACTATTTTAAAAGAGAGGGGTTTAAGGTTAATGCATTTGCAAAAGTTTTTTGACCTACCAACTCTGTTTTATTAAATATTTCACATAACGATGAATAGAACAGTCACAAATAGTCAGTGGAATACAAATGGTTAGCATAAATTTTGTTAAAAATTTCAAAAATTAATTACACTTCATCTCAAATAAAAGAGAAATCTGTCAGGAATACACTGATGAACAGCTTATGTTAAATTCCAGAATTTTCCTAACAAGGGTATGAAAAGACATTACAGCACAAAACCATAAAATAGTAGGAAAAATGTGGGAGGGATCAGAAGGAAAATAGTTTTTTTACATCTATTTGGAAAAGAAATAAAACCCAAAAGGATATTGGCCATTACAATGTTTTACCTTGGTATTTTCTGTAAAATCACCAAAAGAAAAAAGAAGGAAGAGAGCCCTACTCTACAACTTCTGTGACAGAAGCTGATGAAGGCTGACTTTTCTCCATCTGCCTAGGATCTAGCGGAATGATGTGTAAACACACGTCTCTCCCTCGCTTAGGAACTAGGTCTCTTTACAAGTCCTGTACCTCAGTTATTACAGAAACACCTAAAGTGTCAATGTTTGGTGGGGTTTTTTTTAACCTTTGCACTGGCTTTTTAAGTTAAGCAATTGCATGCTAACATTAATCATGTGCATTTACTGGAAAAATGTGCAAAATTTTGATTGTTACCTTTTCACATATGTGAACACTAAATAAACTCATATTCCTTCTAATACAAAGTAGATTAAAGAATATCAGTGTAGTGAAATGTGTTTTCTGACTATATTGGGAGATATGGCTGAGAGTTCAACAACAGACAATCTCTTATATCAGACAAGGAATCAAGCAATGATTTTTAAAGACTACAACATACAATTAAAATCAACTATATAAAGTGAAAATGTGATATAACATGAAGCTCAACATAAAGTTGTTCAGTGCATATAATTACACCAATTACATTTAGAAATTGTATTTACTTGCCAAGAAAGAAATAAGATTAAAAGTCAATTGTATAAAGTGACACCACCCAACTTTCCCATTCAATTTTACTGAATGCAGAATTATAGCAAGATAATATTTTAACTACTTCAAAAGAAAGGCCATCAAGTTCTAATTCAAAACATCAACAAAATAAATCATGCAATTTTCATACTCTGTGCTTTTCAGTGTGCAACAAATCCATTTTGCTATTATGAGAAGCCTTTTGAGTTGTGATATACTGGTTTCAGATTGATCTAGAAAGGGAGGTCGATTACACCTTGCTGACACAGTTACTAAAATTAATTTCTTTGGAAAATTTTCAAACAAAAGCACATTATGGATTGTGAATCAAATTAATTTCTCAGGAATGTCTGAAGAATTAAAATATTGTCACTTCAGATTCACTCTAGTGTGGTATTTCAACAGGTCAGAGAGGGAGATGAGAGAGGGATACACCATGGCTCTACAGGATCAGATTTGAAAAGCTTTGTAGATGTTCTTTTCTTAAGATAGATTATCAAAGATCTTAACAATCTTTTAAAGTCTGAAACTACGAAAGTAAAGACAGAAGAAAAGAGCATCCAAATATAAATTTGAGAATGAAAAAAAAAAAGAAAAATTGCTTCTGCATAATGAAGCATGTTTTTCTTATTTATCTTCTGTTTAAGAACTACATTTTCAGAAGTATCGCAATTCTTAGCTGCCTATATCTTGATACACATAAATATAGGTATTTCACAGAATCACAGAATAGTAGGGGTTGGAAGGGACCTCTGTGGGTCATCTAGTCCAACCCTCCTGCTGAAGCAGGGTCACCTACAGCAGGCTGCACAGGACCTTGTCCAGGCGGGTCTTGAATATCTCCAGAGAAGGAGACTCCACAACCTCCCTGGGCAGCCTGTTCCAGTGCTCCGTCATCCTCAGAGGGAAGAAGTTCTTCCTCATGTTCAGACGGAACTTCCTGTGCCTCAGTTTGTGCCCATTGCCCCTTGTCCTGTCACTGGGCACCACTGAAAAGAGCTTGGCCCCATCCTCTGGACACCCACCCTTCAGATATTTATAAGCATTTATTAGGTCCCCTCGCAGCCTTCTCTTCTTCAGGCTGAACAAGCCCAGCTCCCTCAGCCTCTCCTCGTAGGGGAGATGTTCCAGTCCCCTCATCATCCTCGTAGCCCTCCGCTGGACTCTCTCCAGTAGCTCTTCATCTTTCTTGAACTGGGGAGCCCAGAACTGGACACAGTACTCCAGATGAGGCCTCACCAGGGTAGTGTAGAGGGGAAGGAGAACCTCCCTCGTCCTGCTGGCCACACTCTTCTTGATGCACCCCAGGATTCCATTGGCTTTCTTGGCAGCCAGGGCACACTGCTGGCTCATGGTTAACCTGTCATCCACCAGGACACCCAGGTCCCTCTCCGCAGAGCTGCTCTCCAGCAGGTCCACCCCGAGCCTGTACTGGTGCATGGGGTTGTTCCTCCCCAGGTGCAGGACCCTGCACTTGCCTTTGTTGAACCTCATCAGGTTCCTCTCTGCCCAGCTTTCCAGCCTGTCCAGGTCACACTGAATGGCAGCACAGCCTTCCGGTGTATCTACCACTCCTCTCAGTTTGGTGTCATCAGCAAACTTGCTGAGGGTACATTCTAACTCTTCATTCAGGTCGTTGATGAAGAAGTTAAACAAGACTGGGCCCAGTACTGACCCCTGGGGGACACCACTAGTTACCAGCCTCCAACTAGACTCAGCGCCACTGACGACAGCCCTCTGAGTTCTGCCATTCAGCCAGTTCTCTATCCACTTCACCGACCACTCATCCAGCCCACACTTCCTCAGCTTCCCTAGGAGGATATCATGGGAGACTGTGTCGAAAGCCTTGCTGAAGTCCAGGTAGACAACATCCACGGCTCTCCCTTCATCTACCCAGCCAGTCATGTCATTGCAGAAAGCTATTAGATTGGTCAGGCATGATTTCCCCTTGGTGAATCCATGCTGACTACTCCTGATAACCTTCTTTTCCTCCACTTGCTTGATGATGACCTCCAGGATAAGCTGCTCCATCACGTTTCCCGGGATGGAGGTGAGGCTGACCGGCCTGTAGTTCCCTGGGTCCTCCTTCTTGCCCTTTTTGAAGATTGGAGTGACATTGGCCTTTCTCCAGTCCTCGGGCACCTCTCCTGTCCTCCAGGACCTCTCAAAGATGATGGAGAGTGGCTCAGCAATGACATCCGCCAGCTCCCTCAGCACTCGTGGGTGCATTCCATCGGGGCCCATGGATTTGTGGACGTCCAGATCGCTTAAGCGATCCCTCACACAGTCCTCCTCGACCAAGGGAAAGTCGTCCTCTTTGTAGGCTTCTTCTCTTACCTCCGGGGCCTGGGATTCCTGAGGGCCAGTCTTAGCACTGAAGACTGAAGCAAAGAAGGCATTCAGTAGCTCTGCCTTCTCCGCATTCTCTGTCACCAGGACACCCGTCTCATTCAGCAGCGGCCCCACATTGTCCCTAGCCTTTCTTTTGCTGCTGATGTAGTTGAAGAAGCCCTTCTTGTTGTTTTTGACATCCCTTCTTTCTTTATGAATTGCTACACAGTAAAGCTCATAATCAAATCTAAGGTATCTCAAGTTGAATGCATCTGGTGTAAAACATCTAAATCAAAGCATGCAGAAATTTAGACCTGTATTATAACAGACGTGACAAGTGATTTTGACAGATTATTATTTGGACAGAACCATCAGGACACAGCATTTTCTTCAAGTTCTCTAGTGTACCAAAGATCTTTTCCACTTTAAATTCTTGGTCAGCCAAGAATATTTTTCAAATTATGGAAAATATTCCACTCTAGATCCTAGTCTAAAATTGTCACACATTGACAATACAAAGAAAGAAACCAACAACAATTAAAGGAATTCACCTAAAGGAAATACTTTATTTAAATATTCTAAAACATTTAATAGTGATTTTAACCTCTATTTTTTGTTTATAAAGTTAATTTTCTAAGTAAAGGTTGGTTTTGAAGACAAAATTTCAAAAATGTTCAAAGAATAGTTTTTGACATAAAGTCAAGAAGAAATCTTTTTCTTTTCTCCAAACCAGAAAATGCACCAAAAGTAACGTTTTCCACAGAGAATGCCACGTGTGTCATTCCAGTGCAGAATGTTTCGATGAAAAAAATCCCGAGTTTTACATTTAGGGCTTCCTCCCTGTTTAGTCTACTCTTCTTGAGAAATACTACTGAGAATAGACTGGACTGGCCAAATTAGCACGTGATCCAAAAATCCTTCTTTGTGCCACAGACAGATAACAAGAAGTGTTTCTTGTCTTCCCCTCGAAAAAAAAAAGAAAGGTAGTTCCAGGAATAACACCACCTGTGTTTTTCAAAAAATGTTCTTTCTGACAGCATTAAGTCACCAAACAGGGAAGAACTGCAATATAAAAAAGGAGTAGATGCCACTGCCATATTCCCTGGAGGTGATATTGAGGTAATGGGGATAGATTAGATGACCTTTGGAGCTCACTTCTAACCTTATTTCCTACAGACTATGATATCTTCACCAAGTTCCAGGGAGAAGGCAGATAAGAGCTGATTTCTTTGGGAAGGTATTAGTTAGACTACAACCACAACAGAATTGCTGCAAGAGTAAATGGATGTATCATTTCCCATAACAAAAGTACTGACATTTCCAGGGAGACACACAAAGCCTAAGCAAGGTGTTTCAGTGAATAATAGAAAGTATCGAGTGATGTCAGTTATGAATACCTGAAATTTCATGTTGCATTCAAGTTGCTTAAATGTTATTGGTTATTAACTTATGGCTGAGAGAATGATGTTGTTTTGTAACTCCTCAGCAGCTTAGTTTTCAGGCACACCAAGACTACTGAACCAGCTTGGCAAAGTGCATGTTTTACCACACAGAATAATTACTCATTCTAGTACAGCAGACCCAGGGTACGTGACCAGTATATCCCTAGTGTTGATGTGGACTTTGCGTAAGCTCCCTCCCAAGGTGCTGTGGAAGCATTTCGTCTATTGAGTGAAAGCAGTGTTACTCCCATCTTCTTTAGAAGTTTAACAGAGTTTAGTGATCTGACTTTGGCTAACCATACTCTGGACACTCTTTATCCACCTGTCTTCAAAACCCCTGATCCTGGAAACTTACTTGAATGTAATTATCTGTGAGACATATACTCTCTCTCCAGGCTGATACATCAGTCTTATCCAAACCTTCTTACCTTACCTTCTCCTCCTAATACTAGAGGGTCCTTGTGAAGGTATGGCCAAGCATGGAAAATAGCTCTAGAGGCTGTCACTTTTAGGAAGAGGCAATGCAATTGAACTTATATATCTCTGGATATATTTCTGTTCAACTATTTTGCACCAGCCATTCATATGACTGATATGGTCCAGAAATGTTTGTGGTTTGAACAGCTTTATGACACTTTAATGGTAACATCTTTTTATATAAGTCTGAGTAGATAAGCTAACACCTCTGTATTGTACTGATATGATTGATACTAATACAATATGATAAGATAAAAAAACTGCAAATAGTGATAAGGCTTTTATATGGCAGGAAAGAGGAATGCCATTTCTGCCCATTCCAGCACAGCTGCACCAGCCATTGCCAGAAATGTAGCTTGCTAGCTTTGGTGGCTAATAACTTCCATGCTGCTCAGGCCATCAGTGACCACACAACATATTTTACTGTTATACAGATGTTTTATTAGTACATCAAACTTCCTAAAAGGTGACTTGATTGCTTACAAAGATTAACTACTCCCCACACATGCCAACAAAAACTTAAAGCCTTATTCAGGAATTTATGACTTTATTTCAGTGAATCATGATCATATTATACCTTCACTTATGACCAAAAAAAAAGGGCAAAATAAATACAGCATGAAATAAAGACTGGTGTTTCCTTCTGTGTGAAGCATTTACAGGGTATGGTTGTCTGCATGTTAACTGTGAACTGTTGCGATTAAAGTAGAACCTACTCCAGCAATACCAAAGGAGAGAGCTTTTGCTAAAGCCACCTTGGTATAAATGTAAGGAGATAGGAGGAAAATTACTCAGGGCACAAAACAAAAAAAAGGGTTTAGAGGAAATACATTGGCCAGTCTGATGCAAAGGCAGGCTTATGAGGACGAATGTTAGGAATTGAAGCAAGGAGCTGCTGTGCAATGGTTTTACCTTGCAGTGCATACCATTCCCTGCACAAATGTAATGCAGACTCCATGTGTTTGAACCTGACTCTTCAGAGCTAGATCGATCAGACTTCAGGTCTTCATGCTGCTGCCTGTTGTGCAGTCTGTTTTCCTGATTTTCTTTTCTGTTTTGCTACTCCTACTACAGACCTTGATTGTGCGCTCATATTCCTTACCCACAGGTGGCAGGACTCTATTCATTTCAAGTATCACCACACACTGATATTTTTAAGTTATGATCTTTAAATCCCAAAACTACCTTGATATCTTACTTATTCTCAGCCAGACAAATAAAATTCTAGTACTTATTCTTTCACTACTGCTTCCAGGGAAAATGACACCTGCCCACTTCCCCTATTATAACTCTTCCCAGTTCATGTCAAGCCCCCAACAGAAAAAATTCTTCCCACACATATGTTTGACAACTTCATGTAAACAAAGCACATCTTGCATCACTCCACAGCTATTTTCAACCATTTACTTCCAGCCATCTCCTGAACAAATTGCAGTTCCCATGACCCCAAATCATCTGTCGATAATTATGCACTGCCTTACTTCCCTTCTTAAAAATATGGAGCTACGTAGCTCCTCTAATACCATTTTATATCTCCATTTTTAATTGTCTCTTAATGTCAACAGGTTGCAAATTGTTATCTCACAAATGTCATTGTAATTTACCAATTTTAAGTAGAGATCAGAGTCTAATTCCTTGCCTTTTTTCCAATAGCTGCTTTATCATTTTCCTGTTGTATTCCACAAGTCTTCGGACTAAGCATACAGGAATAAGAGATGTAAACCCGGTTTACAAGTTACTTAAACTCATGCCTGCTAAGATGGAACCATTGTCTGACATTTATAACCCTATGAAAAAAATCTTTGGCATGCACAAAGATTTGCTTAGCTATCTTATCTTCTGGTAAACTGTCTCAAGGAAGCGTAGCACAAGTCCAACCAGTAGTCTACTTTTCTTCTAGCAAACATGTGCAAGTGCATGCATACCCCTTTCTTGGTGGGAAGAGTGGGGATAACAGCAATTTCTTGTGTCAAAAATCTGCCCTTTTTGGCAATTTGGATGGTATTTTTAGCATTTAAACTAAGTATTGACAACTCCTTCACAGTTACTGCTAATGTGAAAACAAAATAAAATGTCTCTAAACAATCTCTTAGATTCATCTATTTGTGGATAATTTTCAGATATTAATTGAACTCTTCAGAGAAAGCTAACTGCTTATAAACAAAAATCCATTTAGGTCAAAAACTATTCAATGCACTGAACAGAAGGCCACGCCACTACGAGCTCATAGCCTTAACCATCCCCCATTGCATCTTACCTGAAGTTGTTGTTCTGGCATATACCCCATATTCTATCAGTGATCAGAAAACAGCATTTTAATCAAAATAACATGCATAGTGTAATATATGTATTTTGCATGTTATTTTGCTTACATACACTAAAAATGTACATACAAACCTCTCAATTTACTTCAGTCATTTTTCTGAAATGCTTTACAAACACGACTGAAACCAAGAAATCTTCTGTCAATGCACATTAAAAGTGCAAATGAAATAGTGATTTAAAAGTGATTTCTCTGTATGCACAGATTTAACAATATATTGCCAGGCTTAGATAACACTGACGTAAGCTCAGTAGTTAGTCCAAGTTAATGCCAATTCAGACAGGAATTCAGGGCAATCACTGAGCCCCAAAGGAGGATAGATGCAAAAGAGTTTTGCCTGCCAAATTAGTAATGTCCCTGATATGAGCATAAGAGGTGACAGAAAGGACATTCCAATGACATGCACCACCTTTACTCTGGTAAAGAACATCCTGGTCAACGAAATTCTTTCTGCCCATTATTTATGCTGCTTTTCATACAGCTATGCAGCACAAATTAACAAAAGTAGAGGAGAAAAAACACAAGCCAGTGTTTTTAACTTTCAAAATAACATTTTTACACGATGAGGGACATCAATAACTTCCCATATGATGTAATCCCTTACTCTGTCTCTTGAAGCTGAATGTTCCTGGATCTAAGGAACGGGACTTTTTTTTTTTTACTTGAAAAGTGATGCCAAATTCATTGTTCTGTTTTTAAGTAACAGATATTTTAATAAGATACAGAGAATTTTACTTCCATGCTCATTTACTGAGGCCACTGTGATAAAACTGTGCAAACAGTGAAGCAAAATGGAAGTATATTGTTTCAGAAGAAGATTTATGACATATCCTCCACGTATCAAAAAACTGCACAAGAATGGCTTTTCACAATGTTTTCCTGGATGTCAAAAATAATCCAGCCAAGTTTACAATTAATTTTTACACAAGATGTTACTAAAAGATTAAAACTGTTGTGATATCCAAGGTGTGAAAGTTAACTTAGCTCACTCACTACAAATCTGCTTTAAGATGATGTAATCCAGTACTGATTCTCCTAATTGCTTAGCTTTTGCCACAGGCCATAAATGTGTCAGTTTGCTCTTCTTGATTGCTACTGTAGTAAAGTGATAAAACAAGTAGAACACAAGTGGCTGTCTAACGCTTTGGTTACTAGTCAAAAGTGTAAAAGCAGATAAAAATTGTTGAAAGGTTATATTTGCAACTGAAGTGAACCAGAGAAGGATGATACTGGTTTTTATCCCTTCACATAATACCGCTCAAGCTTTAAAAGGTTAATATGCAACAGGATACTATTACATCCTTCGCTTTAAGAAATGCACTTATTTACTATCAATTAACCTCTTTCCTGCAATACACATAAACTGATACAAACAATTAAGGAAAACTTTAAATAGACAGCAATGTCTGGGCAGAAGGTACACAACCTCAGCACTCATCACAAATGAAAGAATTATTAGTCTTAATGTAGAGCTGATGAGGACTACGATCTCTGAACTTCTAACGTTTTTCTGATAACATGCTCTTTTCCTTACAGTTCTCTCTTTCATGATAGCCTCCCAGAACTGAACAACCTTGTCTCCCACAACGGAGGTTTTACAGTCTTGAGGCCAAATCCCGATCCATTGCTATCAGTGTTTCAATCTGGTAGTGCTAGACCAGTGCCTTTGAGTTAAGGTGCTTGAGCATGTTCCCATTCTGGACCACTGCTACCTCTTTACATATAAATCCACAGTGAGAAAACTGATTTCCAATGTACTACGACACTGCTATTCTATATGTTATGCTCAATCTTTTTAGATTAGTGATGCTTCGTGAATAAGAGGTATGGGGTTTTCTTTGAAATAAAACCCAGCATTACCTACATCACTGGCAAGTTTGAAGTAAATGATCCTGACTAAGTAGTCATGGATAGTAAGTAGTATGGATCGAAGTCCTAATGGGTTCCTTACTGTTGTGTGCAACAACCAAGTCACGCTGGAGAACGGGACAACCAACCCCCATAAGCTCCTATCACTGAGGTGAAGGGTAGAAAAAAAAAAATCTGTCTTCTCACTAGGGACTGACATCATGGGACACATGTCAACAACATGAAACCGCTAGTCCGAAAAATTCACAGAATTTCTAAAACCATATTAAAATGTCTTAACTGAAAAATCACTAAGAGAGTCAACATAGGGAAGCAACACATTAAATCTCATCTTGAAAGATAGAGAGAGATTGATGGTGGAACTAAAAATCAGAGAGTTTAGAGTCAAGCTATCAGGAGTCGACACATTTGTTACACAAAAGATGGCATGCAACTCAAACTCAAATATAGATTTGATGTTTTTAAAAGGCCAAATTCACAATGTGAAAATCATTCTAAGCTAAATTAGAGTAAAAAAAGAACTTGAACACAGAAATGCTCACAGGAAATGAAAGTTGTTTAGAGTTCATGTTTCTTTCTAATGTCCATAAAACCATTTTTTCAAATCTAAGAAAAATCTACATTAGCTGTAAAAAAATGGTTAAAAAACGCTAATATTTAAAGAAGAACATACCGAAGCTAGGAAATGTATCAAGTTTACATAAGAAGCAAATAGATGCAAAAAGTAATAAATTTTTGGAAGATTTCAGGATAATTTAAAAGAGTTTCAAGACATACTAGAACAACAGAGGATCTATAAATTGCATCCATCACAAATCATGCAGAAGAGGTTGAAAAGTTCAATAAATAATTATTTCCTGCATTTGGGAAACAAAGCAGGATAGCCTGCCCTTTTTCAAGAGTATCTCAGGAAGATATTCAGTAACAGTCACTACAGTCAGATATTTTTCAGTCAGTTTACATATGCCTAACTTGTAGTAAAGAGTTTTATGATAGCCTACCAGTTCCCTGCAGAATTAATGCTGATTTTTAACACATCTCAGAACTACAAAGAAGTTCCAGAATATTGGATGAAAACCAGTACTATATCAGGATTAAACAAATGGCAAATGAAATAACCTAGGTAGTTCTGACAACTTGATACTGGTCCTGGATAGAGTAATAGAATGACCATTACAAGATTTTGATTAATAAGAAGTTAAAAGAGGACAATATAAATAACGCCAGTCAGTACAGGTCATGTTTCATAAGATTGTGCCGATGAAGCTTCTGTAAAGCAACAAATATTTCGATTCTAAAATTATGCTGACAGAAATTCAGCATGGCACAAACAACTAAGGTCTCAAAACAGAACTCACTATTGAGAGCACATATTTCTCCTGAGATCCTGGGGTGGTATGTTTTTGACCTTACGTCATTTCACATCATCTGGAAACATAAAATCATTACAGATATAATTTGCAGATAGCGTAAAAGCTGATATAGGGGATAATCATGAAGAAGACAGTTCAATGATACAGTGTAGTCTGGATTTCTTGGTAATCTGGATGCATGCAAGCAATTTGTGGTTCAATATCACCAAATGTAAACTCACACATCTAGGAAAAAAGAATTCTGTAAACACTTCTGGAATGGGAGACTCAGTTCTCCAAAGGGTTAACATATTCCTATTCGTGGGCAAACAATATTGTCTGCAAAAAAGGCATTACATTTCCTTCCTAGGTAATATGGCTGACAGTAAATACTAGGGTCAGTGCTGATGTCTGCAATTTAAGAGGTTTCAGAGAAGAATTATGAAATTTATTAAAGAACTGTTTAAAGGGAAATGTAAAAGAAGATCTAGTAATTTTGCTTATAAAACAGAAGGTGAAGAGGGAGCCTTTTGAGAATGTACAAGCACCTACGTGGGGAAAAAACTGGTAACAGAGGTCCCTAATTGCAAAGGCAAAGTTTTAACAAGATTCATCGGCTGGAAGCAGAAAATAACAAACAAAAAAATCAAATAAGAATTTGTCAATAGTGAGACAGTAACTACCAATTATTTTGGTGGCTTGTATATCACTGAAAATTTCCTCAAAATGTTTGAAGACGCTTTGATTTTCTTCAAGGGAAACGCAGGAAATTTCCAGTCTTAGAGGTTTAAATAGGGAGTTGAACTGATTGACCACAAAAGTTCCACGAAAATGTGAACACGGTGGAGGGCAGCACGGTCCAGAAAGCAGAGCCCCAGATTAACAGACAGAACAATACACGACTCTTAGCACTGTCACTGATAGGTGCCACTGGCTCAGTCAATTCAACACTTAGGTCCCACATTTCCCTTCAAAATTTGGAGACAACAGTGCTTGTAAAAAGTTATACATGTATGATTTTCTTATTTATAACTAATATTCTGCCCTCCCATAAATACTTGAATTGGTCCAAAATGCAGCATTTTTTCTCCTCAAAACCAATACGTCTATTAAAGATAACGTGCTTCTATTAAAATGGCCTGAGAGGGAATGCATGTTTATACCCAGCCCCCAGAAATAGATCTTTGAAGTATTTTATGAAAGTCACCAAAACAACTCAAAAGATTATTCCTTGCTCATTCTCTAGTGGCCAAAAACTCCACTAAATTTTGTATTTTTCTCAGTAACATCTGTTATTTATCTGCTAAACTGCGAAATATCTTACATATGCAGAACTCTTACTGCATATTAGATAAATGATCATCATATCACCTTTCATTTTGCAGATTTAGAACTCATTTACACCTGTTTAAAACAAGAAAACTAAGGCACATTCTTTGCCCCATGACCATTCTGTGAGTCATTGATCTTCAAAACTGTACTCATCATGGGCTGCCTGCCCCTGACTACAGTTGCATTAATTTGAGGGTTAAGGCTTATTAGAGCATGGCATAAAATATTTCAAGTATCAGATTAGGACAAAGAATGGGTGATACTAATTGTAACTATTATCACTCAGAAACATGCAACACTTAAAATCTAATTTTACCATGGTAGATAGATACTCAAATCCTTTGTTAACTTTTTTTTTTCTGATCTGGGTATGATCACTTTTTGCTGCTACGACAAACAGAAATATTTCCTATAGAAAAATAATATTGTTGCTTGGAGTATTAGTTGATATAGTTTAAATGGCAGTCAATCTCCTATGCGTTATCCTGCTTGTGGTTCTTAGAATAATGTCTAAAAACTGCAGGCGACTGCTCATTTATTTTTTTTAAATCACCATCCTTAAAAAGATGAAGAAATCTTACTGAGCGAAAATAGTAGTTGAGAATTTAAAATTCAAAGAAATAGCACCAACATTTTCAAAATGAATGCTTGACATCAGGTTCTAAATACAGGTTAAGTACCTAATCTGGTGAATAAACATGGATTTAGATGTAGGAGTTTAACCTTAGGTATTCAGAAGGAAAAATTCTAGCCATAACCTTTAAACGCTGAGTATTTAATATTAACAAACATTTAAAAGTTACAGGCATACTAATTTTAACACCTACGTGTCGACAGCTTCAATTTATTTCTAGTAACAGCTAGGATTTTGTTTACACTAAGGTACAAATTTAAAGTCAGCTAGCTTACTTCACTTTATTTCTTTAGCTCCTTTTACTACAGACTAGGAGCCAATCCACTCAGCAAAATGTCTTTAAAGTATCACATAGTTTTAAAAGAACAGCCTCATCATGATATCCCGCTCACTTGCTTCCATAGCCTAGGGCAATTTTATTATGGCAGACGTCATCTTAATTCCTATCCCTTTCTCCTCTTCCCCTTTTTCCACATCTATCACAACCCATTTGGATTAGAATCGAAGATTATGAAATGTTTACAAGCCTGTACAAGCTGAATACACCTTTCCTAATCTCAAATGGTCTCAAAAGCATTGTAACGTTTGTACAGGTGGGATTGGAACTTGCCATCCAGAGCTTTGGCAATCAAATGCTGAATAAATTCTTAAACTTCCTAAGTGCTTTAGGTGGCTCAATAGCCACAAGAAACAATGTCACTTCATACAGATGAAACATAGTTAAACACATTTTTTAGCAACAACTGCTTAGAGCAGCAAAAAAAAGAGAGAGAAAGTAGGCAGAACCACCGCGAGCCGTACTGCTGAACTCTGCAGAAGGCTCCTTCAAATAAATATTTCAAACCTTTATATGAATATTTTAAGCATGACAACTACACATAAACACACAGCCAAAGTGCTCAAATCCACTCAAGAAAGACTATTAAGTCATCAACCTGCTCCTGACAGGATCCACTGAATATGGCAACAGTGAGAAGTCAGGAGACAGTTGGAATCATTTCAAGACTGCTAATTTAACTTGTCTTAAAACCAACCAATGCTCAACGTGTCATCATCAATGTCATCTCATTGCAGTCTGAAAAGCCTTTGACCTAAAGCAAAAAGGTCCCCAAGTGCCACCCTTCTTGTCTACTGGTTGAAAATCTAATTGGTTCTGCTGACAGGCTTGGGAATTGGTAGGAAGGCTGTTCAGTTAATCTCCAAGGGCCAGCAAAGAGCTCAGTATCCATCTCTGAGCTTTGCTCCCTGGCTGTCGTAAAATGACTCTGATGGTAGTGCAAGCTCTTATGCTTCAGCTGTCTTCTGACTTCTGTTAAGTCAAATTCAATAAAGTTTGTCACTCAATAATCTGAGAGCTACCCAACAAAACCTCTTTGATCAATAACAGCTTGCCTGCTTGCACTGAGGAAGGTGACCTATTAAAGATTAAAACCACACCTGCTGCTTGCAGCACAGAACATCTTTTTTTACTTTTAAACAAAAATTCATCCATTAAAATGCGTTTAACTGCTACAACTATATATAAATATTACATGCCATACAGCTAAAATAAGATTAAAAGAAACATTTCAGTGTTTAGTGCAGTGCTTTTGTTAAATTTGAGTCATCGCTTTTCTTAGAACCAAAAAGGCCTCATCCAGAAAGCCCTTCCACCACCCACATGTAACTTTACTTTAGTCTTCTCTGTGTGCTCTGCCTTTTTAAAAATTTTCTGCCTGCTAATAGCATACAGTTCTGCTTTAGTGACAGTCCAGTAATCTGATTTGTTTCTGCCTATTTGCTTATGCCAGAACACAAATATTCATGTTGCCAGGAAATGCTATTTAAAATTTGAAGTATAAACATCTTGCCCTCTGTCTAAGAAATTTTCTTGTACTGCAGATCTGCTTTATCAGAGACCAATGAGTGCTTTACAAAGCCCCAACATGGAAAGCTATGGGCAAATTAAACTGCTTTGGGTAAAGACCTACGAGTGCACCTGTACTCATATGTTCATTTTAAATAGTTCATATGTTCTGGACTTGTAAGGCAGAACTACTGCAGGTACCTTAAATCAAATATTTTAAATTTAGAAACATTTGATAATTACACATTTTGATAAATATTATTTTTGCTTAGCCGATAGGAAGTACTGCAGTTAAAAGCAGATATCCCTGTTGTTTTCCAAACTGCACAGAACTTTCACATTAGGTCATCTGGAACCAGTGGTTTTTCTGTTAAATTTGTTCTTAATGATCAAGTGTGAGTTGAGATACCTTATGTGGATGCTTCACAAAACACAGAAGGATATCGGTAAACAAAGCATGTCATTAAAGGTGTAGTACTTATTAATAAATCACTGAAGGAGAAATCACATGTAAGTACATTTGACTGACTGAACCATCAGTGCCTATTTGGAATGGGTTATCGATCCCAGAAAATCACAGAGTCCCTCAAAGCAGTAAATTCAAGATGAATGAGGTAAGCAGTATATTTCTTGATTGTCATGCTTTGTTTAACTTGGTGTCCTTCATGCATCCATTTAAAGAAGTAAAAAAAGCAGCTAGAGGATGATCTGACATTTCAAAGCAGCTAGGAGATACAGACCCATACCTTCAATCAAAATTAAATAAACATATGTCCCCAAGTTCTCTGAATTATTTAAAAAACCCCAAGACAGCAATTCTGGGAAAGATTTGGATAGGGTTTACACTGTCATTAGTTCTTACTTCCTAAGAAAGTAAAACACTAGTCTATGGATGCTGAGGCTAGACAACAATAAACAAGAACTACATGCTAGGTAAAGCTACCTCGGTATCTGAAATGAAGTCTGAATTTACTAAGTTGCACTATCAGACACCAAACAATTACCATAAATAAATCCCCTACTGGGAACGTCAGAGAGAGTCAGTAATGACTATCTGTGAAGAGTAAAGTGCTTCTGCAGTTTTGCAAGGTTTCTCTCCTTCCTCCTCCTGCAGGGGCCCAACAGGTAGGTATCACACCACACGGCGCTTTGCTGTCAGTAGAGACACTTTGTTTTAACATTGATGCCACAGGCTCCGAGCTGTCAGGCTTGCCTGTCCAGAACCACTGAATGCACTCTAATAAGGACAATGCCTGGGGTGTGGGTAAAGCACAATCACGCAACAGTGCCTCAGAAAAATGTCAACTCCACAGACTAAAATTTTTTGAGTAGTAAAATCCCAGCAAACCCAATCCAAAACACCAAAATGCAACAACTAAGGCATAGAAAAAGGCAAGCAACAACCAAAACAATCTCTTGATCACTTCAGTTGTGATGTCTGTTGTAGAAAAAGAACCTGTTTCAGACATGTTCACATCTTGCTGTTACAAGTTCTACAGGGAATAATTAAGACAAATGTTTTTATTGTACATAATAAAATATATGCATTGCCTAAAGAATATCCTAGAACCCACATAAATTAGACTTTAACAAGGACTGCATAGAAAGTTCAGTTCAATAACCACGTCCAGTTACACATCAGTTCAGTGGGTACAGTCAACTGGACTTGTTCTGCTGGGCAGGAGACACCAGAGAACCTCTTCATCTTTTCCAACTACCCAAAACTGCCAGAAGCCTGCATCAAAAATCACTCTTCTTCTGAATGACCCTTTAATTAGCTGAGAGGGAAGGAGAAAGAGGCATCTGAAGACCAATATGGGAAAGAAACAAAAGATCTACATAACTGTTCCTGTTGCACTGAGGTTTTCCATCTCACACATCTATTTCTAGCAGCCAGAAGTGGCCAGCCTGGCTGCTGTCTTTGAGAAACTGCTGATATTTATCAGCTAAACACATAGCATTTTCATGTTGTTAATTAATCGCTGTTTTATTTTCCATGCTGGAAAGCCAGAATTGTGTTAGGCTTCTAACATATCACAACACCAGGGAACTTATTTATGCCCTGGGCACTCATCAAGGGTCTGTGCAGAGGATCACTAGTGTCACGATCTCTTTCTGAAGAAGTTTGATGGTGTGCAGTCATTGATGCAGGAAACTCTAATAAGAAAATGGCAGGTTAAGGTAGCTAGATGCCACTTTTGAACACTGGACGGTATCAGTGCCTGCATGATATGATAGTTGGTAAAGGATATTACTTATTGTTCTTCTTCACAACGAATAACTGTTATTCGCAAAGTACCTATCTGTGGCCTGATTTACAAAGTTTCTTGGTGCTTGTAGCTAAATAAAAGGAAGCTAGACAAAGAACAAATAAAGTGTTGTGGAACGCTAAGTAGCTTAAAAAAACACACCTTGCACATGTCAACTTGAGCATTCAAAATATAGGCTAGCACTTTTCTCTGTGGCTTATTCCTCTTTTAATAATGTCATCTCACCTCACAGGGGCTTTGTGAAAATTAATTAATTACGGTTTGTGAGGCATTCAGATGCTAATGATAGCTACAATGGAAAGAAAGCCTATGGAGAAATTAATAGTTTTGAATTCAATGTAATGATTGAATGTGAACACCACATGTGGGTTACATATTGGCCAATAACAGAAAACATGAATAGCCGCTCATTCACTGATCTCTGTTAGTATGTACACTGAATGAGAGAGGAATCTTGTGGTAAGAAACATAATATATATGTAGATAAATAAAAATAGTACTCTAATACATAAACCTGAAAAGCTGAGATGATACCTAACAAGTAAATGGAATTGCCTCATTTCTCAGCTTTTAAACACTAGATTTTGCAAACACATAAATTCTCAAAAAAAGAGCAAATACAAAACAGCAAATATGAAACCATTGAAAGCCATTTTTTTTTTTGTTTCACAACCTAGACTACTGCCTCCACAACATCAAATCCTACACCTGTATTAAGTTCTGGGCTAGTCAGTGGATTTCAGACATTTGCTGAGAACAGAGAAATGCTGGCACACAGGCACCCAAAGCTCTGCTTGATGTTCTGAGAGGACAGCAGCCCAGCTTGTCCTCCTCGGAAAGCTCCTGTCTCCATCTCAGACTCCCACCCTCTTTACTAGCTAGTCTATAAACAGGTAGATTTTGCTACTTAATACAATCTCTTCCAGCATCTCAATTAATTGAGCTTTCCTTCCAGGGACTCAAAACTCTCCCTCTTTTCAAACACGCTCTTGACCTTGAATTTTGGTTAGTACACAAAGTGGAAGTGTTCTAACACCCAGGTCCTTATTTGCGCAATTGGCGTTTCCACAAACAGTTAGAGAAGTCTCCCCCCACAGCACAGAAATACTACAACTCTAATGAAATCACTAGGGAACAATAAATCAAAACCACCTAGTAGGCAAAAAGCCAAAAAAACCCAAACAAAACCCTCAAAACTCACATAGGTTTTCCTTTAACTCATTCCAAAACAATTCAGCCAATATAAAACTTCCAAAACCCATTACGCTTTGGTAGTCGCATACTAAGGAAAATGACAGAGGAAACAATAACTATGTAGTGAAAATTGTTTTGAGATTAAATCCTCATCCTGTTTGTATCTTCTTAGTATTTTACATTTAAAGGTCTCCTCAAAGTCCAAATTCCAGCAGTGGGAAAATTCTCTCAGCAGAACACAGGCAGCGCTGCAATTCTTCCTTAAATGGTCCTGCCATGTGATTCAAGCTGACACTGAGACTGGGGAGAAAAAGTCAGGAACAAGGCCCTAAACTGTATCACGCGAAGCTTGATCCTGTGAAGTGTCCACACACACAAGGTGTCCACAATTGTCTGACTCTGTCTCAGTGCAGGACAGATCCAAAGACACACATCTAGCTCCCCCATTTCACTGGAAAGATGGTTCTACATAGCAGCACATTTAGATCCATTTAAATAAAGCTTTCGTGAGCAAATATTAGATATTATTTTGTAGATTACCACATGCTTTGTATTCCAAACAATATTGTCTATGAGGCCAACTCGTGCAGTCAGTTAAGCCAGTACAGATGTGGAGTATCGCCACAGCAGATAAATACACAGGAACTTTTTTAGCAGCAACTGGAAGCAGAATTTGGCCTTATTTGAGTCACTGAAAAACATTATTAAAAATCAACACAGTATTTCAAAAATGGGTATGTTTGGTTGCAGCCAAGACATAGACATGCTGAAGCAAACACTTCGGAGTCTGGACTTCTTTGATATGACTTAATATGGCTCTTATCCTGATGTTACCTCTGTTATAATTACAGTAAAATTATAAAAAAATAAAACCAAACCAAGTGATTCTAAATATCCTGCTTTAAGAAAATGCCCATTCACAAAACTATTCTAATTTTTTAATACCCCCAGTATACCCGGCTTGGTACGTGCAGGTCCGGGTTCTTCTTTGCACAAGCTCCCTATTCCACCTCTGCAGATGTCTTCCTATTGAGAAGAGTTCAGTCTAGAACTGAGTTTTCTTTTTTGTATATTATATGGACACAGTAATTCGCACAGTGCTCTGGCTGAGATTTTTGTGATCTACTTTGATTTCAGTATCATAAATAATTCTGAGCCATGTATTCTTAAGGCAGTATAATTTCACAGGTCCTTCACAGTTTATCATATTTTAATACTGCATATTTGTTTTTCTAGCTGCTTCTGTCTTTGATCAAGGTTAACTATCCTAGTAATATTTTCAAAGTTTCCTTTTGTGCAGTTTTTATTTGTAAACATTTAATTAAAATAATTAGAAAAGGTTAGGATGTGACAATAAGAAATATCAGAAACACAAAAACCTCTCATGAACAGAGAGCAAACAGGTAGCGTATTTGAGAGATGAGAGAAACAAGTAGGGACCTCATAAAAGTGCACAACATAATGAATTATATAGATAATGTTTATCATAAGTTTCTATTCATTATTTCTAGTAATACAAGAACAAAAGGATGTGCAATGAAATTGAGAGATAAAATTTAAATCTGATATCAAAGGAACATATTTCTAGGAAGAACAAAAAAATATCCTCAGACAAACTATGCAACAGTTATATGAAATACAGGCTTACAGGGCAGAATGCAGCCTTCCAAGTTGTTCCATATCACTGTTATAAATAATATAAAACATATATAATATACAAAACAACATCTGGACTGGGGCAGACCAAAGACTCATCTAGACTAGTCTGCAATACTAGCCAATACTAGGTATCAGTAGAACAGCATAAAACCAGAATGAGTACACACTGATACTCACTCCTATATCAGGCCAAAACTGCGATAAACTGGCATAAAGTCTTCCTGATCCACAGCTTGTATTCACACCTTTAACTAGTGATTCCTGATGGACCCTCAGGCTTCAAAAGATTTGGACCTGAAATTTATCATAATATTTGTAATCTTCACTGGGGGTTTTGCCCTCATATTCAGTAGCATTGCTATTGCTGAAAAATGCATCAAACTCCTCCTCTTCTCATCTTGATTTCTGCTACAAATTTCAAATAGGTTTTACAAGTTCAACCCAGAAAAAATCCACAACTCATCTAAAGTCACAACTGGCTTCATTAAATAGCTCTGTTTACCCAAGTCTGCATTTTTAAATCAATTACTTAGGAACCAAATTACTTTTATCTCCTCATTTAATCTGAAATGAATGAATGAGATTATTTTCCATAATCTATGATAGATTTACAGTAAACAAGTCTCAAACGGCATCAGCTCTTGCTGACCCAGTGACAGTGTGATGCAGTCCATTACCTACCACATTCAGTCATAGAGAGAACAAATGCTAGGGATTCTGATAAAAGGGAAGGCAAGATCTACAATAACAGAAAAATGCCCAGGAGCATCGAGCTCTCCAATCACATTCATACTCACAAATGACATGGGAAGTCACTACACAGTGGATCTACAGTGCTACCTGAATGGAACTTCTTTTGCCATTTTCCCCAAATTTATTTGGCTAAACCAGATTTTTGTAAATACACACTCCATCTCTCTATTTCTGTAAAATGTAGAATTTTCAGGAGGAGGATTTGCATCACCACACACGAAAAATGCAAGAATATACATTAAAGGCTCTTGTAGAACATGTTATTCTACACAATCATAAGCTCATTTTCGTCACTACAATTCACCTTTTAGATTAGTCTTTTAACTAACTACATTGTCCCCTTATTACTGTTATGACATTCTCCTATCTGTTCTAAGGCTGTACACCATTTAGATGAACTTGTATACTCCTTCAGTGTTTAAAATCAGTCATGGAGACTGTACAAGCCTCTGCCAGTCACTTTCTTCCTTTCACTGTCTGAAGCTCTTACTTATTAGCCACCTCAACTCCAAAAGGAGATGATTCCAGACAATCAAGTGGGCTCTGTCCATTGAAAAAAATCCCAGTTTTTTTAAAAGCTGAGTTTTACAGACTTGCAGAACATTCCAAGTTCTTCTTATGCCTCTGACACTTCCTTACCTTGTTGTACTTCATTCTCCTTTTCTGTAAACTGAAATAAAACCACTGAAAATCAAACAACCCCAGCATCTTGGTTTCCCAGCTTCTTTTAAGCAGCTTTTATCTACTCTATCAAGAATATAATAGCTACAGCTTAGATGTGATGACTAGGACTCTCTTCCATTGCTACTAAAACCTTACATAAACAGTCTGTGGATCCAAACAAGTACATCAATTTAGCCTAACAGAGTCTTGACCAGGTCCTGTCAGCCACTGCTAGAGCCCTGACCTTTTCTGGTGTGCAGCTCATTGCCACAATATATAATAAAGAGTTTTCACAGTAGTGCTCTCTGGAATCATACGAAGGATTAAGCAGTTACGGGAAAAAGGGAAAATGATCCTTCAGCTTTCAGTCAGTATGATGTACTGATAAGTGAAAAGATGAATAAAGCTGAAATGTTTCAACTTGATAGTGGCACTCTAAGAAAAGCTTTAAGTTGGAATTAATAAAAATAATCAACTCACGTAATGGTAAAATCTTTGCTTGTAGGGTATCATAAAGAAAGGCATTAAAGAAACTACATTTAAAAGGCTTTGTAGTAGTGTCACTGGTCACAATATGATTACAGGTCTGATGGACTGCTGCCATTGTAATCTTTTTGCTGCCATGCCAATAAAAACCCCAGTAAAAGAGGTCTCCTTGTGCAACGTAGGCAAAACAGTTACAAAACTACTTATGTTCCTCTGTTACAAAGGATTCAGTGTTTGGGTCCTTCTTATACAAGAAAATGAAAGAGAGCAGGTGATACTCAAGACTTTGCAGCTCACATTTCAGCTATAATTTAGAATTGCTTTTTTTCTCACAAATGTCAATTATCTTCCAAAGTACTAATGCACTCTCTCCAATTAGATGAAACTGTTATCTGTCTCTAAGTAAATGCAGTACTGAATACGGGAATCTAAAGTACACCAAAACCAAACTGGTCTATTCAGCAAAAGCATCCAAATATCCCAGGGAAATGGATATGCACATTAAAAAAAAAAAACAAAACCAAAATCCAAACCTGTAAAAAACCCCATGAACAAGAAAAGTACGTCACTCACTAGCGTCAGATATTTAAGTAGACAGTTCATGTCCCAGCATAAGCATATTAGTGCTCTCTTGCTTATTCCTTTCTCTCTGAATGCTTATGCTGATAAACCAAGCCTGTCTATAAACAACACTCTGATACATTTATATGTTTTGGTACACATATATAACAAGCACCTGTTTGTATCTTCTTACAACTACAGTGGTTTTATACCCTACACATGAGCTTTTTAAAGTCATGCTGAACTCTTACGGCATTATTAGATTGAAATGGAAGCTCTAAAGATGCACACGGTTTGTGTTTCACCTTTACATTTTATCAGGAGAAACTAAATTGATTTGAAAGAAAACACTGAGAAAAAAATAGCAAAGGAGCTACCACTTAATGATTAATTATTTTCCACACTTTCGTCATGTCAGCTTCTGGTTCTCTCTGACCCAGTGGTCACTCTGGGTCAGACCAAAGGTCCATCCAGACCAGCAGCTTGTTTCTAACACTGGCAAAAAAACAAAAACAAAAACAAAACACAAAAAAATCCCCAAGAGAAGACTACAAGATAAAAACAGGCATTTCTTATTAACAAAATGCTCTTTTTTGGGAGAATGTGACCCAAATGCAGGACAGGTGGAATAAGAGGGGAAAAAAACCCCAAACCGACACAAAACCCCCAGAACACACACACCCCAATTTTGTATTATTTATTTTGTTAGTTAATCAAATAATGGGTGTCTCCTTCAATCTGTTCAGATTGACTGTCCAGAGCGGATTTAACTTTCTGTCATGTCACAGGGCTACAAAAGTCTTGATTTAGTATTGCAACGAGCTTCAATATGCCATGGCTTTGTAAGACAATATGCCTGAGTTAAAAATACAGCAGAACTTGGGAATATGTCAAAAGGCATACAAATAATGGTTACAAAAATTCCACAAGTACTCTGAGAGGATTTGAGGGCTTTCTTTCCCCTGTTTCAGTACTATCAAGAGATTACTTACGTGACTCACATCTTGTCAAACCTAAAACCTTTAAACAGACTTTTGAAATCAAAATATTTGACAATGGACCCCATCAAAATATGAGAGAACATTCTACTTACTTTACATCCATCAAAAAGTAATATAATACACCAATATGAGCAACTCACTTCAATGATATTTTAATTGACGCTTTTCTCTGGTGCCAACAAAATGCAAAATTCAGCCTGAAAACTTTTTTGATTGTACTTTTACCACCACTTTTTTTTTCCCACCTCTAATTTACTTGATACCCATCACGTTAATGTCACGGTGAATGACCTCCTGGGTAAAATGACCCAGCAAGAACTATTTGAAACTAGTAGAAACAGAGCTAGTAAAAAAATCTGGTTTTTATAATACCTAGTCTAGATTAAATGTTTACTGTACAAGAAAGGTAACAAAGCTTTGAATAATATAAATGTAGCACATGATCCCATCGATTATTTCTTTATTATTTCTATCCCAGGTATATTGGATTTACACAAAGAACTATGAGATCATGGCTTCATGCTAAACCTCATTCAGAGTAACTGTAAACTACTATGAACATTGTCTCCTATTCTGCCCTTCTCCACCTGCACTGCCTTCTTGCATTAAATAAAACAACAAAGCAGCCACAGGTTGAAACCATTAAGCCTGTTCATGCAATATGAAATTATTTAAATTTCGAAGGTGGAGGGAAAAGAAATGAGATGAACTGATTCACTCAATGGTTATAGTATTCTTTCACTAAGGGCTGCAACAGCAAAACCCATTACTTTGAAGAAGAATCTGAAGACCATCAAAAAGTCAAGTGACAAAATTCTGAACTAAAGACAACTTGATCTTTTTTATGACATCAATTTTTTGTTAAGTATATTAATATTATAGAAATTTGACAACATAATTGAAAAAAGGAGACTAGAGTGTCTTCAAAGTTGTAACTTTTAATATTCAAATTGACATACCTGGGCTCTAGTACTGCTTTCATTCTACCATACATCTTCAGAGGATACTGAGTTTCCTAATATCTTCCCAGCAATGAAGAGGTGGTCATCTTTCCTCTTATTCTCTTTGCTAAGAGAATTTTCCTAGGAGATCATTCAGTGTATCAACCAACCTGTGACTAGCACCTGACTTGCTTGGTGTCATATATTGGTGATACTGAAACAGTAGCTTCTTCACGTTTTTTACCATCTGCCACAGGCAAACATTTTAGTTATGTCTTTTGCTACTATTTTATTATTTTTTTCCAGAGTGGAAGCATCTAATCACTCTTTCCAAACTGTTTATCTTCACAAAAATACAAGAGTGATGAAAAATAGCTTTGCAATAAGAATCACCACATTAAGATTTTTTTTTTCCAGTGCTATAATATCTGAAGAGCCTTACTCAGAGCCTCACTAAAGTTTTACAAGTTTTCCACAAGGTGATTTGGATTTGTAAGTCTAGACCAAGCTGAGATATCAACATATCAAAATCAATGTAATTTAGATAAGTGAATCTCTATGAGATTATGGAAGCCCCTAAAATATTCCACAAAAATACTGTAACTTCTCCATGTTTCAAATTCTTGGAAATATCTTCTGATAGCATTTCCACCCCCTGCCAAAAATGAGACAAAAATTGCTGTGCTTTTGCACTGAATACAGCTAACTCGTATTACTTTGGACTTTGAAGATTTCTGTGCAAAATAAAAATGTTTTGCCACGTTCAAAAGCAGTCTTTACAGAACAAAGCAGATCAAATCTCAATTTGAAGACAAAATACAGAAAGAATCCAAAAATCAGGGTTTTGGCTACTTGCCTTCCAGAGTAGCAAATGGTGGTTAAGTCTGGCAGACAATCTTGGGAAGAACTAGACACTATGGAACACACAGTGGCACCACCACTACCTTTACACATGGAATGCCTGGAAATCTTCCTTTCTCGATCACTTTGTTCAGGTAGTTTTTACCGTCTACAAAAGACTGCAAGTAGGATATACACAACTAAAAGCACAAATCAATTATTTATTGGCTAATATACATAATAGATAACAAGGACTTATAAGCTACCATTATTTGAATTAATTTGCTCACCACCCTCTTTGAGACACCAGTTGAACATTTGCTAGCCAGGCAAACACCAAGTCTGGCAGGAAACCTTCAGTGCTCCCTGAATCCTTGATGCTACTGAGTCATCATCTCTTCCTCTCAAATCCTTTAGCTGTTTCAGCAATTTCACCTGTCTCCAATTCTACCTTTCCTATCTCATGATTATACAGACTTTCTCAAAGCTCCTTCTCACAACCTGGTTTTGACAGAAGTCTGAGCCAATGTGACAGAGCTGTGCTGTATCAAAATATGCTTTCAATCACAGAAAGATGAACCCCTGGCAGAAGAGTTATAAGAATGTGCTGCAGAAGTATATCTTAGTCAGCAGCCTTGCTAAAGAAGAGAATTAATATATTCCTAAGACTGCTGCCCCTATCCTCTCCTCTAATTAGTGTGCTAAGTTACGAGCTAAGAGTTACCCTTTTCTTGTATAATGACTTAAAATAGCCACATCTTGAAAAATAAACTTCATTTTTTCCTAAGCCACCAGATAACTATTATAACTTTTGCAAATCACCTATGTTTCTAATTTCTTGAAAGAACTATATATTTATTGAAAATACCATCCAAAACCATACATAAACCTGTAGGTGTGGATGACAACCGTATTTACTTTCTTCACTCCCTACCATAGTTTAGAACTATTTTAAAGCAGGTTCTGAAATACAGATTTTGTCTTTACTAGACAAACCAGCCTTCCCCAGAGATACTTACTTTTCTTCCTTCTGCATTTTGCTTTATTTCTCACCTGCCATATGATTTAATTTCTGTGTCCCCAATGTATTTGCACTTGATATACATCTACAGAGCAAGTCACACGAGTTTCACATTGTCTTTTTTTCTTATATTTTAATTTCAGAAACATTATTTCATCTAGTTTAAATATAATGCTGCTTTGCAAAGGCTCCCTTTCATGGGTAATTCTTCTAGAGATTACAGTACTACTATCATTGTGCACTTTCACCCAGCCATTTGCATTCTTTCATTTTTTTTTAAAGGCAGATCCATTGTTTCTGGCAATTAAATTAAGGTCATGCAATGTATATTCAGAGCTATATACAGATTTTCCAGCTAATAATAATTAGCTAATGTTTTTACAGAATTTTGAAGTTGTAAATTGCTGTGTAAGTGCTCAGCATTCTTATCATGGCTTCAGCAGGATTCAGGGCAATTAATATTATAAAACTGCTGGTCATCCAAATATGATTACTTGCTGTGAGCAGGTGGCTTAAATACAATGCACAGGTAATGACTGACCTTTACAATACAATGGTACAGTCATCACCAGAGCGCAGAGTACATTAGAAAAACACAGCTGGCTTTACTGAGGGATGTAAAAGTATTCATGGTTTCTACATCACTTCTTGTCATTTGAGTCAGGAGGGCTTTCCCCCTGGTAATAACCATAATGCAAATCTCCTTCTTAAATGCTGTGTACCCTAATAACCTCTACTGTTATAAAAGTCCTAATATGAACACCACATAGAAGATTTACTTTTACTCAACTGATACCTCATAAAGTTCTATTGACTAAAAACTTGTGTCTCTCACACACACATTTAGACACATCATTATTTAGTTTCTTCATAGTGATACTAGAGGTAAAGAAAAAACAAATGAGAAAGAGAGTTTGCAAAATTACTCAACGCAGGAGTGGGCTATTTGCCTGAGGTTTAAAAGTATGTATTTAGAAGTAATGATTAGTTTGGTCCTCCTTGTTACCAGGTGGCAATAACCAAACGTTGTGTTTGAATTGTAGTAATACCTTACAGTCTGGCAAGCAGAATTCTTGAATGACAAATGTAGAACACCATGCTTATGCATCATATGCATATAAATGTATGTTGCATATGACATGACGTGTTGCTACTCTACAATAGTTTTACATATATTCAAAAAGGAAAAAAAAAACTTGAAGGGATGTCAGGGAACACTGCTGCACAAGACTTTCGGTTTCACTACACACTGACACCTGCGTTCAACCATATCCACAGCAAAGAAGGATGCCATTTATCTTTTATAATAATATGGAATTCTCTGTCAGAGTAGGGTCACTGAAATGAGTAATAATCCCACCACTGTCTAAGGTACAACCAGCAGGGTCCGGGTCAACAGGCAAGCAGACAATAATTTGCCCAACAACACTGAATTTCATCTGCCCGCAGCCTCTATCTACTGATTATACAATCAATACACCTCAGATGAGAAGAGCTAACAACTGACCGGGGCAGATCAATGCTAGCAAATAAGCGCTTCATGACAAAAAGTTTGATAATTACCATTCTGAAGCCGTGTAAATGTTGTTTCTATTGTAACGACATTCATGATGATACTGCTATGATTGCACTGTTATTATAGGTTTAATGTTAGGCAATCAAGCTGCAGTGGTCTAGATATCAACAAACAGCATCAAAAGAAAACATCAAATTGTCCCTATTCTTCTGACATTGTAGCTGCAACATTTTTCTATGTTAGTGGCCACAAATGAACAATAATAAGTGACAATTCAGTGAAAAATACTATTTTCACAGCTTACAAAAGTCATACAATATAGATTGATACAAGTATGATTATTTCTAGACCCAGAAGTAGAAGGCACACCCACTTAAACCAGAGGATTAAAATGAATTCAGCATTGTGCTCTTTGTTTCACATGCATCGGTTCAGAGCTTTTAATCTGCACTTCAACTAGGCACAACCCAAAAGTATACACAGCTTTGCTCGATTTATTTATTATCACTTTTGATACTGCACATTTCATTTCTTTTCATTCCTGAAGTGCTGGTTCATTCTCAAAACATTAACTTTTAAGAGAACTAGTCCTGACTGACCATCAGTGGCTATACTAACTCTAGTCAGCCTCTCGCACGCTCAGCACAGAGAAATGCTGCTGGGACAGGCTATCGAAATGTGAAGAAAATGAGGACTTGATAAAACGACAGCATGTAGAGCTGTGGCAGCCTCAACTCTGAAACTACACATCATATATACTACATTTAATATTTTATGTTTCAGCCTGCAAGAAGACATCTCAGTAGCAAAACGTGTTCTCCCAATGGTCACTTTAAAGGCAGAAGCACACTCAGCTGCACAGCTCTTCAAAAACATTTCAGTCAGTGCAAATCATAACTATGACATCTGCAAAGATATCTCTGATGTTGGCGTTTCATGAATTAAAGTTTTAATCAGGTCTTTCACAGTCAAAACACAGATGCCTCCAAAAGTCTACAAGTTACCTGTCTAAAACTTTTAAATCAGCGATAGACTATGGCAAATTTGGTCTCCAAAGGGACATCACCTGTCTGTCCAAGGAGCTAGAGATACCGAACAATAAGGGTAAACCCAAGCCTTTCACAGTCAGCAACACAAGTGCGATTTGAACTAGCTTGAAGGAAGATTTCCCTTTCAGCATTTCTTCCTCGGAACATCTTCTACCTCACAAGAGATTCAAAGAATTTTATGTATATTAAAATCCTTTCCCTCTCAGATGGGCTCATTTTTATTCAGGGACAATTTTGCTGACTGACAGGTAAGCATTTGGTGCTGAAATTGGACCTGTACAAGAGCTTTGCATTTCATTTGCTCCATTACACCAGTGCATGGATTACTGGGCTTTTACTTTGGCATCTTTCCATTATTTTCAGATATCTGACATGAAAAAAATGACTCATCTGACATTCTGTGTAACAAATTTGTTCCAAAAAGAACAGAACATTATTATACTATTTTGTACATGTGGGTACCCCAACCTTCCACAGTAATCTGGCCAGAAATTCTAAGTGTATAAATAGTAGCTGATATTGTTAAAAAAAAAGAAGGCAGCAGTGACAGCAGACAAATATCATACTGAGAAATGCAATTTAACACTACAGCCTTGAGTGTCATTTCAATTTCTGAATCACTTCAGACATGATACCAAATTTATTTTAATTTCTGCCATAAAGGAAAAAAAAGTATAGAAGTTGCCATAAGCCTTCTACATTATCTGATATAACACAGCTGCTGACAAATGAGTGTTGGCAAATTCTGGCACCAAAGAGTTAATAGTCCTCATACTTGATCCTTTCGGTTAGTTGATTAATACTGTTGAACCTTCTGTCCTACCTCAACCTCAGATTTGCTTTTATCCATCACTTTCTCAATTTGAGAATTTGCAGAATGAAAAAGGAAGTTTGTTTTGCCTACCTCTCATGTAAACATGGACGAGTACTTTTCTCTGTATCCCCTAATTTTCCATCATTGAAGCATATCCAAATATGATATTTAGCTGACTTTTTCAATAAGTTCTTCAATCTTTTTCTGGTAGCTGTTGCCATCATAGCACCTTACTTCCAGCTGGAAGAGCAGGAAGAAAAGTCTTCCCTGAGCACTGTGATTTGCCCAATGCTTGTACAGCATCACCATGCCACAAATGAAAACCTAGCTTCTCAGTGAGATGTGCAGCAGTCCCTCGTCTTGAGTCCAGGATACAAGGTCTGCTCTCTAACCATGCCACTTAACAGTACAATACTTCACAGTCAAACCTTCCTGCTAACACAAGATGAAGAGAGGCTGAGAAGCGGCCAGGACTCTCACCTGCTGATACAAATACCAAGTGAAACAACTGTGACATAATTTATGCTTGAACTCAGTAGTTTCACAACTAGATGAGAGTATGTAATATATACTTAAATTCCTTGCTTTACAAACTTGATAATACTTTATGAATCCAGATAAACAACTTGAACTGCACTACTAGAAATTATGTTAAACACTGCAAGAGAAAATGTACCAGTTAACTTCATGAGGTGTCATTCTTCATGTCCATCAACATTATGAATACCTTTTTCTTCAAGCAGAACCACCTGGGTGGACTATCATATGAATCCCTTCAGAGATGAGAAGGCAAGGGAGTAAAGGGTGAAAACAGACAAGAAAATGATGTTTTACATTTTTCTCTTTAACAATTATCTGAATGAATTGTATTAATATCTCTGGAGATGATAACCTTTTCATAGCTATTCTCACAATTTAGGTGAAAACTAATTTTTAGAGCTACATTGGACTGTTTCACTTTTCTTCCTTACAGCACCAGTCCATGGTGTTTGAAACAAATTCCATGACATGTGCAGAATAATTTAAAATTCAAGGGCATTTTCCAGAATTTCCATTGCTTACCTGTGAAACAATTAAAAATTCTCATATATTTTAATCTTAAATTACCGACATATTAAATCTGTTTAAAATTAAGCCTTAACTTTTATGTGGAAATGTCTTCTATTCAGATTTTCTGAAAATTAAAATTGCAGAAATTCTTAAGTATTGTGAATCCCCCAAATCATGCTGTTTCAAAACCACTTAATTTTAAAAACTTTACTTAAAAAAATATCTATATAGTCAGATGACCAGTGACTTAGCATATAGGAACAGAAAACAATGGAAGCAGTAAGGAAGGAGTGAGTGGTTAATCCTTGGAGCAAATGCAATTGCATAGTTGATCCAGTCGCAATTTCAAGTCTGCAATGCTATCTGCTTTTAGGGGTTGCACAGTGACTTAGAGTACATGAGTGCTAGCAACTCTACCACATGGTCCCCAGTCAGAAGTCTCAATCATTATGTAGGAAGTGTTTCAACATCAGCTGGTTGGTTAAATCACAAGGAACAAACAAAAGGGAATTCTTTAAGACAGTTTAAGCGTCTGTAAAGCAGCAGAAGTGAATTCTCAGCCATGGATGTTTCCCCCTAAATCTTAACATAGATTTGCAAGGGCTGAGGCTTTCACATGATCTGTGGGGAAAGACTGACTGATTTGGTAATGTCTTTTCCACAGAGGTCAGGTCAGGGTGGAGATTATGATATACAAATACATTTAAAAATCATAGCAAAGTCCAACAGATCTGTGCACATTTGTTCACAGGGAACAGGTCACCTAGTGATCTTAAACTGGTGCAAGGGAGAGTTAGACAGAAATCAGGAAAGCGTTTCTAGCGATGAAGATAGGGAAGGACTGGAATATGTTAGCTGGAGAATCTCCATCAACAGGGAACTTTAAGAACAGTCCAGCAAAACACCTGACAAGAATAGTTTACACAGAGTTAAATCTCCTTTGGTTCATCCTGACATCAGATCCCTCTCAGCACTGTTTTCTATGATACGTGATTTTTTGGTCACTGCTCACAATGTAAATCAAGTCAGTGAATTTCTCCATCTATAAAATAAACAATGCAGACCCTGCAGAATAAACTTAGAAAACCAAAAGGCAATAGTCTCAGTGACTGAGTACATAAAATGAGTGAGTAGACAAAGTCAGAAACAGTTGTGCATGTGAAGATTAAAAGAAAATAGTTTCAGCAGGCCTAGTTAATGTACTAATAGCCTCTGGTTTTCTTGCTAAATGACTATGATCATTAAAACGCTTTCATCTGAACTTATAATTTTAGTAACAGTCTGAGTTTATATCTGATGGGAGAAGCTTTTGATAATTCCATTCTCTATTTATAAGATAAATTAATATTACCTTCTGACTCCTCCACTGTTAATAGTGAATGAAAGCAGAATTCCAACAAGATCATTGAAGATGACTAGGTTAAATTACTTACGCCAAGTTTTTCAGAAGAAGCCCAAGGTGATAAATATCAATATTTCTTCAAGCTCTCTTAAAAATTCCAGTTCTAGTTACCAGACTTGTGAGTACACTCATTCCTCTAAATAATGACATTGTTCCCCAGGTTTCAAAATTATAATTTCTTAAAGAGCTTGTCATAATGCCCACTATACCACAGACGTTAACTTCTACAGTAAAATAGAAGATGATGCAAGACCATAGGAAGGTAATGTAACAAATAAGTGGCATACCATATTGATCTGGTATCAGGTTTAAACAAACAGCAAGTATCATAGTGGGCAGTGGAAAATTCGTGCTAATCACAAATCTAGTCCAAATAATTGTGGAAATGAAGTGGAAATGAATAGAAATAGTTTCTTCTCTTATTCCTATGCATAATCAAAATTAATTTCCTTGCTTGTATTTTCTCCATTCATACAATAAAGAGTACAAGACTTACCATAAACCAAGCCATCCTGTTTTACTGCAATCCTGCACGAATTAGACGACATCAAATAGTCCAAATAGAGGACAAGCTGAGATGAAAACTGAAGAACCAAGGGAAATTCAGAAAGTCCATAAATCAACCAGTAGTGAATGAACTTTTCCTCCAGCCAATGAGACAGACATTTCTAGCCAGAGCTGTAGAAATGTTCTTTTCCACCCTCATGTGCAGACAGCAGGATGTCTGCCTTTTGCCTAATTTCCATTTAGTTATGATGACCTTCAGACTTAAAATCTATACTACTTTGTTTCCAAGCATAAAATCATCACTCTTAAAAAGTTAACTTACAGGCAGTTTATGCTTAGGTTTTTTGCATTAACACTTTCATGGAGAAAGGGATAAAATTATACTCTATATATTCCAGCATAAAATTATTTTTTGTGGGGTGGTGTTTGTTTTTGTTTTTAAAATAAAGTAGAAACATTTTTGAAAAACAAAAGAAAGAAACCCCTTTATGGGAGAGGAGAAAATGAATTACATGTTAAAACTATGATTTTAATAAGCCTAACTATAAACTGCAATGCCAACTGAACACAAAGCATATTTTGATCACCTCTTTGCAGATAAAACCACTTTTCTTTGCACTTTCTTCTACTTTAAAAAGCCTTGTTAATGAAGACACCTTTAAAAGTAAATCAGGTGGCAGTTCTACATCATTATGCAAATCCACCTTTCTACTCATTCAGATTTTATCTCTTAGGTATCTTTATATACGTAAAAGACACTAATGATTTTAAATCTTAAAACTGGCCTCCAGGAAAAGACAATATGGTCATTTCAATGCAGTCAAACAACAAAAGGAAGATGCAACTACAGCTTTAACCTTTTTTCTGTGGAGGCCCTTGCTAGCTCTAGATTTCTAGAGGCTGATAGTCTCATTAATTCCCCAATAAAGAAGCTCAAAGATAGTCTGAAGGCATCCAAAACCTCCTCACCTCTTCTCAACTCAGTACCAAACTCAACCTGACCACTGCATTATGTTTTATTCATTTTGTCTGCGCTCATTTGGTGCCTTTTTGTGAACAAATGCCACGTGAGGAATGTTCTGTCAGCGAGACACTCGGCTCAGTCTAGTAGGAGTGTGGTGGCAAAAGCTTTACAGTCATACGTTCTTACTGGCACAGGCTCTTCTTTTATTAGTTTATTTTGGTTTGATCTATTTTAATGAGCTTTCACAACTAATGGTTTGTTAGCTTTTTCATGGACACATACATATGAAATAGATTTTTTTTTTAGAATAAATATTTTGCTTTTATTTTTGATAGGAAAATCTCCCAGACTAAATCCCAAAAGGATAAACGACACTATAATATATCCTTTAACGAGTGAACAAGATTTCTAATGTGCATTAAAATACCTATGTTTGTTTAAAGAATTTCAATCTAAATGATCTAACTTCATGTCACCTATATTAGGAAAAAGGTTAATTGCTAGGATAATTTTTTTTTAGGATGACATAAAAATTTTAACATCTTTTTGGGTTTAAGTCAGGCACAATGAAACAGAAATAAGAAAACATTCAATTTTAAAATATTAGTGCTTTACTACCACACAAGTACGTACACTTATTTATTATAAACGTTTCCATTATTATAGGACATGGATATAAATACTTTAATGTATTTTTGAAAAAAAATTCATTGAAACTATTCCTATAAAAGGCTGACTGTTATACAGGAAAAGAGAATGTCATCATGAGTTGTCATAAATTATCAGTCAAGAAGATTTATTCATCTGTAACTCCCCTATAACAAGTCTGACCATGATTGTAATTTACTTTTATATTTGGCACACAAATTTTATTCATTTAACAGGATTATTCATTAATCATGTATTTATCAGTCAGGGTCTTAGAGAACTCTGAGAGACTGGTGTAGAGTTCATTTGTTTAGTTTTAACAGGATTATTTTTATACCAGGTATTTATTTAAGTGGACTTCATTATACTGGGGAAACAAACAGTACTTATAAGGCTGATACTTGTTTCTAAATACATTGACTTCTACCAAATACCTGATATGGGAGTAATCCAGTTAAAAAATAATGTAACCATGAAGCATCTCTGTGGTCTTGATTTTACAGCACAATCCATCAGAATTAATACTTTATAAAGGAATAATCCTGAACAAACTAAAATCCCCAGATAAACAGTGACTTACAATAAAAAGAAAAACTTTTCATTACACAGAGAAACTCAGTGAGCAAAGACAAAAATTATCAATTATTTGGTGGGCTGGTATAGCTATGAATTAGGATATTTCATTAATTTATCTTTTTATTAAAATTTAACTTTTTGTAAACCTTTTTTGCTTCCTTTCTTTCAAAAGTAGTTCCTTGCTAGTAGCTCATGTGAGTTTGCAGAATAAAAGCTGACCAGTATTTGCAAATTATGTAGACAACTGAAATGGTAACATTCTGTTATCTTTATAGCAGTACATGAAAACCAGAGCAGCCAAACTTCTAACACAAATTACAGAAAAAACAATTATGGTAATTCTAAATTTCAGGTTTATTCTTACCAAAGAGTCAAGCCAACTAGGCAAGTACTCAAGACATTTTATAGCTCTGAGAAAAAGCACACCTACCATCAGGAGGAGACATCTCATTTTGCTTTAATTTTCATTGTCTTTTACTGTTTGGAGTAGAGGTGGGAAACCTTGATGATTTGCCTGTGAGCCTGAACCAATATGTCAGATGAAGCTTCCACCGCCTTTTAGATTGTAACTTTTAATATTCATCTTCTCCACAAAACCAGTTTTGTTTCCAACATGTAGTTGGAAAAGATTTCTCAACAACTGATATAATACAGAACATGAACCAGCAATGTGCCCTTGCAGCAAAGGTGGCTAATGGTATCCTGTGCTGCATTAGGAGGAGGGTTGTTGGCAGGTCAAGGGAGATGATCCTTCTCCTCTACTCAGCACCAGTGAGGCCACACCTGGAGCACTGTATCCACCTGGAGTACTGTTCTGGGCTCCCCAGTAGGAGAGAGACATGAACATACTGGAGAGAGTCCAGCAAAAGGTCACTGAGACCGTTAAGTGACTGGACCATCTCTCTCCTATGAGGAAAGGCTGAGAGAGGTGGGACTGTTTAGCCTGGAGAAAAAACACTCGGTGAGGGGGGAATCTCATCAATGTATACACGGTCCTGGACAACTGCCTCTAGGTGGCCCTGATGGGTGAACAACTGGCTGAGAACGTTGGGCTCAAAGAGTTACAGTAAATGGGGTTACTTCAGGCTGTCAACCAGTCACTGGTGGGGTTCCCCAGGGCCCAAGTTTAGGGCCAGTGATCCTTACTGTTTTTATAAACGATCTGGATGTAGGAATCGAATAGACATTAAGTTTGCCAATGATACTAAATTAGGAGGAACTGTGGACTCCCTTGAGGGTAGAGAGGCCTTACAGAGAGATCTGGGCAGTCATCAACCATGTGAAATCTAACAAGAGCAAGTGCTGGATTCTCCACCTGGGACGGGGTAATCCTGGTTATAACACACAAACTGGGGGACAAGAAGCTGGAGAGCAGCCCCGCAGAAAGAGATCTGGGGGTCTGGGTTGACAGCGAGTTGAATACAAGTCAACAGTGTGCCCTGGCGGCCAAAAGGGCCAACCATGTCCTGGGATCCATCAAGCACAGCATTGCTAACCAGTTGAGGGAGGAGATTGTCCCACTCTGCGCTGCATTGGTGTGGCCCCACCTCAAGTACTGTGTGCAGTTTTGGGTGCCTCAATATAAGAAGGACTTCAAACTATTAGAGTGTGTCCAGAGGAGGGCAATCAAGATAGTGAAAGGTCTCGAGGGCAAGACTTGCCAGGAGCGGCTGAGGTCACTTGGTTTGTTCACACTAGAGGAGGCTAAGGGGTGACCTCATCAAAGTCCACAACTTTGTCAAGGGGGACAGCGGAGGGGGAGCTGCTGATCTCCTCTCTCTGGTGACCAGCGATAGGACATGAGGAAAGGGAATGAAGCTATGTCGGGGAAGTTCAGACTGGACATTAGGAAAAGGTTCTTCACTGAGAGGGTTGTCAGTCACTAGAACAGGCTCCCCAGGGAAGTGGTCATGGCACCTAGCCTGTCAGAGTTCAAGGAGTGTCTGATCAATGCTCTTAGACATATGGTTTAGTTTTAGGTATTCCCATGAGGAGCAGGGAGTTGGACTCAACGATCCTTATGTGTCTCTTCCATTCTGTCATGAGCAGAGGGGTTGGATCAGATGACCTCCAGAGGTCCCTTCCAACTTCAACCGTTCTGTGACTCTATGATTCTGCCATAACACCCAATTAATCTAATTGATACCACTTAAGTATGCAATTGTGTAACAACGAATATATTTTAACCTAATCCACACATTTACTTCCCCTCAAGAAGGACTGTATCTTCTCCAATACAAAAATTATTATGTGGCACTTCTATATCCTGCTTTGTAGGCAGAAGTCATGTTTCCTTTCATTTTTTAATGATTTTAATATAGAAATACATATTTTAATATTAATTGATATATTTACTCAGCCCTCAAAATAGAAAAATGCATGGTTTCACAGAAAATGATGAAGTGAGCAACACATTGTGTGCTTTTCAGACACAGAGAGAAGCATGATAGACTGAGACAGTCGTCAAAGGCTAACATTACTGCTTTCACACACCTTTCTGGTGGATGCAAATATATATAGCTAATTACAACTACCAATGATATTTACAGACAAAGACAGCGTAAAGATCCCAACTCCTCCATCAAGCTCAGTAGACAAGATCTGTGTTTGTGGAAAAGGCTCAGTTCTAGGTGTAGAATAAAGAAAAAGGCAAAATTTAGGTTGACTATGACGACAGAATGAAGAAGACGAGAAGACATATGAGGCAAAAATTAGGAACAGTGCAAGACAAATATACTTTTAGTGAAATCTATAAGGTCTCAAGAGACCTTTGTACTTCACTTGCTGTACAACCTAAGTTCAAATGCAAAACAAACAAATGCAAAAAACCTAATCCCACAACAAAACCCCAAACCATTTCCTAATCTACCTGTGTAGGGCAACAAGTATTACAGAGTCTGCTTATGTGAAATTGTACATTGAAATAGTACACTGGATTATGCCATTCGTTAAACTCAACAAGAATAAGCTGATAGGTCCCCCAGAAACCTAATTCTTCAGTGGCAATGATATTTATCAGGGAAAAAAAAAAATCATTGAACTTCATGTAAAACTGTTATACCAAGTATCTTTCTGCCCTTTCTGAAATGAAGATGATCAAAGTCTCTCACACCTAAGAAAGTTACAAGAAATGTTCTTTGACACAATGATCTTTAGAAGAAATATGCATTTGTCAGAGCAACTATTTTCATTTTGGGATCAATCACATTCAATCTGTTTTAATAGAGACAGCTGCCACCACTCACAAAAGTCAGTATTTTCTAGAAAATGCCATATTGCTGTATTCATATATGTCTTTATACATATATACACACAGACGCTTGTTGGGAAAAGTGCAATTCTTCAGATATCACCAAATGGAATCATGGCACTTCAAAAAAAAAAAAAAAAAAAAGGCTTCATGACTATGGCCAAATAAACAGAAGTCGTTGGGGACTTACTATGCAGAGACTTTACCAGAAGAGTGAGAAATGGAGATTTCAAATCAATTTGTTGATTGATTAAGAAGATTCCTAACCAGTAGCTTGCACTGGAATTGAACTTTATCCACCTGATAAATTTAAGATTAATGCAATCCATAAGTAAGGAATCCAGAGAGAAGAGATGTCGCTCCTAGAGCTGACCTACATGAAATTCACTGAAGGAATCATTATAGAAGTTTTCAGCATAACGGTCTCTGTAGATCTGCCCATGAGAATGGGCATGATAATAGTAAACACTTCTCTTTGAAGGCTGATTAATATATTTCACAGCCACTATCACCACGAGTTACTTCTTAATTCTATATATACACTACTGCATTTTGATGTCCTATGTTTTCCAAAAAGGCTTCCAAACATACGATGCAAAGCTTCTGTATTTCTGGATAAAACTGTAGGTATCATGGATACTCAGACACTTGAGCTGTTCAGGTATTCAAATTTCATTATTGTGTATCAAAAATGTGATTAACACATGGAAGTTGAGTGTGGCAATCCTGTCACAGAATAAGGGAAATTTTACAGAACAGATGGTATTTTCAGCATTATGCTAGTTCCTTATTTAAATATTGTTTGGCATCTATATCCTATTGAAACTGGCATAGTACCTAGTGAGAGAGGCATGCTGCCATCTCAACATATGGGTACAAATGTTGGTTGGTAAGAGAGGGTAAACATATCCTATGGGCTTACTGAGGGCAGGATTCCTGAAAGAAATGTTACAATTACTCTTCTTTGATCATTCATATTATGGTGACAGCAATGAGACTTTTTTTCCCCAGAAATTGAATAAACAGCTTTTAATAACGACAATGAAATTTGGAGGTTTGGATTTACATTAAAATGAAGCTTGAACTTAACTAATTGAAAAACATCACACACACACAAAAAAGATTAAAGCTGTTAGAGCCGTACAAGATTTTTTGCCCTTTCTCTTAAAAAGTATTAAAATTAGTCCTATTCTTTTTTCAGCTCTACTGTAAATTAAAAGCAAGATCAAAAGAAAGGTAGATTTGTACTGACTCCCAAAATTATAATGAAATTTCATTAATTTCAGAAAATCAGCCAAAATGAACCAACTTTAATTCTTCACAAAGTATTGGTCATACCTTGCCACAGATCCTTATACAGATGTTGTTGTCCTGTATGGACTACAATAAAATCTGAAACACAAAATACTAAGGAACAGTTGCAGCCTAAGAAGATAGTTGCTAATTCTATCATGGTGAACTCACAGGCCTGGGTAGAAAATGAATTTGAGAGTACTCTTCACAAAATTCATTCTTTAATGTCTGTTAATTTTTGCATGTAAGACGGCACAGCTTCAAAGGAGCAAACCTTCAGCAAAATTATGCTATCATGAACTGTAAACTTCCAGGGGATTAAAATATTTGAGGTTATTTAACGTTTAGTCATACATGGTGCAATTCTACAATTTTACAAAGCCAGTGACCTGAATGTCATCTTAGAAATATTTCCTAGTAAAAACACAAGAAATACAGTAATGTTAGAGTACTCTAAAATTAATTTATTGAAATATTGCCAATATAATATCTGTAAGAAATACAGGCGAAACTGTTAATGAGATACTAAGATTATTCATAAAGCTGATGTAAGCTATCTTTTCCTGTATCAGTATTAAAGTTAGATGCAGGTTTCCTATCATTTGAAGATACAAAAGCCTTGTTCACTCATTTAATATAATTTATTACATCACACCTAATCCTTTCAGAGTAACTTTCTTCCTGAACAATTCAGAACCCTGATGTACTGTCAGGCGCATGGAGCTGATGAAGTAATATGTTTTTTCTACCTCTAATTTCTTGTACTTCTATTAGCAGTTCTATTTCATGTTATAACTGCAGGGTGGCATTCACGGAGGCATTCTGTATAGCAAGGCATCATCTCAATCCAGAAGGAAAAAAGAAAAAAAAAAAAAAAGACAAAGACAAAGGTTCAACCCATCTTGTCATTCATCCATGTAGCAAGACGTAGCTGTGAAATACAATTCCAATCATGTATTTGTAACTTAAAAAAAAAAAAAATCTAATCACGCAATACTCCGAACAAAAGGAAGACACAACTTGAAGTTAATGGGTAATACTGTATACAATACAGACCTCTCTAGAGGGTTAGATTTCTGGATGTATTTTTTAAGAAGTCAGTTATCCATGGTTTAGCCTCATGTCACAGCCATTTCAGTTACTAAAGACAGCTTTAAATAAGAATTTCATGTACTACCTACCCATGTAACCTTCCAGGTCAACTGTGTGTCAGATGTCAACTGCTGCATTGGTCAATTACAGGCACTTGAATATCGTGTCTGCCACTTGCTGAAGATGTCAGAATTCTCAGAGACTTCAGAACGTCATAAAGTTCACAATTTCAGCATATATCTAATGTTTTCTTGCCGTGAAAATTATGACACACAGAGACACTCTTTCTTTCCAAAGATTCCTTGATAAGTGGCACATGGGTTTTAGTTGCTCTGGGAATGGACGTTACATTACGCTAAATTAGCAAGGAGAGTATAGTGTGATTTTTGAAGAAAGGTGCTCCAAATAATAATGAGATTAAATTGTAAAACCTTTGCAGATGAAGTAAGGATGAAGGAGGATAAGTACGTTGTTGAAACTGTATGTTTAATTTCAATTTTTATAATTTTCACCACCTTGTTTGCACTACAGGATTTTAACACTTCACTGTACTTGCCTTTTCCACGACTGCTCCATCTCATCTCTCTATTTCACATCTAAGATCAGCGAATATATTAGGCAAAACTGTTGCCTAGGATTTCCTTCCTCTGACGCTTTCCAAACCAGTGTCTTCCATCTTGACAACACTGAACTGATCCGCACTAGTTTCCAGCAACCTTCCTGCCAAAGCTTAAACCCAAATATTTTTTTAACTTGCCAGTTACACTCAGCACCAAACACCACAATCCCTTAAAAAATCTTTTTCCTGCCAGCTTTTGCAAATTAGCTCCCTACCACTCCTTTTCTTACCACGCTAATTACTCTTTTATTTTGTCAAGTATCGTCCTCAGTGTCCTCCTAACTTTTGGAGGAATTTAACAGCAGTCCATCTCAGCCCCTCATTTTACTCCTCTGTGCTTAGAACCTGGACAACACTCGCAGACACTAACTTAATTATTGTCCCTATACAGCTATACAACACAACTATTTGCCTCCTTTTTTTCCAAGTAGATTTCTGGATCTATCCTTCTTGAGAAGTCAGTTATAGGTAGAATAACCTCATGTCTTAGCCATTACCAATCTATTTTCGCACAGCCATTTCATATTGCTATGGTTGCAATCTCATACAGCCTAAACAAAGACCTGGGTCTTCTCTGCAAGCCCATTCAATCTCCCCTTCTCAGCCATGACGGGCAGCACTAGCATCCTCCTGGTCTTTTGCTATTAGTAATGGGGTATCTTCTCTGATTTAACTTCTCAGGACTCTCAGAATCAAGGAGTACCTAAATCCTACAGATGAAGTCTTTGTAACTTCTCTTTCAGGTGAACTTTTCCCACACCTCTAACACATTCTGAATTCCTTTCATATAGTGTAAGGTTTCACAATGTTTTCCTTCCATGAAAATTGCCACAAAAAAGATACTTCCTGCCAACATTTCTTGTGAAGCTAGATTTTTTGTTTAGCTGCATGAGGAGCAAATGCCTCATTATCCTAAATTAACACAGAGTCATAGGATACTTCAATTATTTTGTAAGTGAAAGAGTTCAAATGAATAATTAGGCTAAAATACAAGAATCTCACAGCGCACATTGTTCTTCTAGTATTACATTCATAACCGTGGGAAGGGTTCACAAAGACCCTCTTCGGGGTTTACAATTTACTTACAATTTCTGTATATCCTCCATGTGAATTTCAGTGACTAGTTGATTTTCTTATTATGTTTACATAATTTCAATAAGAATGCAAGGTTTTTTAAACACATGCAAACAAGGAAAAACTTCAGAGTAAGCTCTTAAAGCTATGAGACCTTTAAGTGTAACTATAAAATATATTATGTTGTGAAAAAAGAACCGATCAGAAGGCCTGAATAAGGTCTATAAAAGGTAGGTATCACCTCAGAAAAATAGCAAGGAAAAATATAAAAAATGCATAACCTAAAATGGCAAACAACTGCTAACAGTGGATTTTATCATACAATTTCAGAATTTCTTACTTTGTTTTCACTTGGCTCTTATTCAGACAGAATCCCCCTGAAATCAATGGGAAAATATTATCTTAAATACTGGATGAATAATCCATGCTCAATAATTTTGCTTGCAATTCTGTTCATCCTCATTCTAGTATATGTCATTCTCAAACATAAGTACTTTTCAAAAAATACATAAATATTTGGGGTTTGACATGATATCTTCCTCCCATCTGCTCAAAATAAACTTGGAACCAAAAAATATCTACAACATTGTGATAATAACTAATGACACTCACAGTCTTAAGAGAAAAGCTTCCTGTTTCCTCTGTTAACCTGACAAGTAAAATCCTATTATTGCATACGTATATTAAAAATTGGAACTATCTTGTCATAAAGAGTATTACAGAATACTATACTTGCAAAACAAAGCACTGTTTTATTCAATTATGGAAAGGTTCGAAATCAGAGAGCAACTTTTAGGGCTGATTACTTTACAATGAAACCCTCGCAATACAATCATAGAATGCTTTGGGTTGGAAGGGACCTTTAGAGGTCATCTAGTCCAACCCCCGTGCACTGAGCAGGGACACCTTCCACTAGACCAGGCTGCTCAAAGCCCCGTCCAACCTGGTCCTGACCACTTCCAGGGAGGGGGCATCCACAACATCTCTGAGCAATCTGTGCCAGTGCCTCACCACCAGCCATTTCTATGGCTGCATGATGCTAAACTTAAAATATTACATAAAACCACGCACTGATGTCCACTCATGTTTGTCTTTGACAGCAGATGTTATAACCTCAAACATCTTACTTTGGTATGATACAATAAGTTAAGGAAGTCTGTAATTCTAAAGATAACATGCAAAATTGAATACATTAATGAATACTCCGATTTTGCCACCGAATGAGTGATGCAATGAATATAGCTTTCCTGAACCACAAGATTTTAGTCAATCTAGATAAGGACATGTCTGCATAAGAACTTAATTCATACTAACTGAAGGTGTGAAATTAAGGTACATTACCTAGAACACAGGTAAGCCCCTCTGCAGACACTCTTCCCAAGAAGCTGAATGACCTTACAAACTAAAGCAAACTACAAATAGTCCATATCTGAATACAATGGAATTTAGTACATGCTAACAAATGCAGTTAAAATTTACATCCTCATTTGAATGACTTGCCACAGGGACTACTGACAATGTTCAACATTTGTTTAGAGAGAGAATGTTGGGATGCATTAGGAAGAACTCTTACTGGGAACGGGAAGTAACTTTCAATTTTGTTTTTTGGCAACACAATGCAAGATTTCTGCTGTTTCTTGCAAGCAGATGCACACTTGATACGTACCACAATGCTGGCAAAGACATAAGAACCTATAAAGAATGTTGCACTCACATAGATGCAGCACATGAAGAAAATGTTTTAAATTGCTAAAGATGCTTGATCACTTAGCGACTACTAGAATCACCCTGGAGATAAGCAAGTCCCTAGTCTAAGTTTATGGGCTACTGAATTACTTTTAGCAGGAAATGTTTAATGAAAAAAATTATGACATGCCAAAAAAAGAAATTACATACTCCAGATACTAATATATTAATATAATTCTAAAAATGTTTCCTGTGAAATAGAATTAGCAGGAAATCACAGTGTTTGGCTTGACTAGCAAGAATATTCAAAATAGAATCCAATAGACACTGAGTATGTACAAGGGCACATGCAAAAGTGCACTTCTTAACTGCATCTTCTTAAACCGATCTATAAGCAAAAGAACTCAAAAACTAAAAGGGAAAAAGTATAATAGGCCAAAAGAAAAGCCAAGGCATAGCAGCTCTAAATTTAAGAAGGAAAATTAGTTTGTATGCTCCAAAATCAGACCTTTTGCCCAGAACAGCAAAAGTAAGCATCTTAAAATTCTGAAAGTAACACAGCCCTCATCTCAATCAAGCATTTGTATTTAGAAATATTTGCCATGCATAAGTACTCTTGATCTATAGCATTATAAAGTTAACTGCAATTGAGACTCCTACTGACTTCAAGAATCATTAGAACATTACCAAAGAATGACTACTAAAATTTAGTTTGTATCTTACAGCTTATGAACATGCATCATCTGAAGTCTGTCTCTAATTCACAAAAGAGAAAGCAGGATTCTGACATTAATATTGATACAGTTTTTACTCCTATGAAATGAGTAAATATCAGTTATTGAACTAACAAAGTTGTCTGAATAGGGAAAATCTCCGCACTTGATATAAGGAGACAGCCTCTAGCTTTCCTGTTATTTAAGCGTTCAAAGAAATAACTCCAGAATTAAAAGTCTGAGCTGCTACAGTTTTAGCTTAGGACAGATACCTCTGTGCAGCAAGTATTGCATTTGCATCTCCAGAAGATGAGACACGACTATGGTATGCAATACTGACTGGCAGCAGAATTACTCTGTAAATAATATTCAGTAAATTTGTAGTGTTTTGTAAAGAATGCTCTGGTAAATGTAGTGTATTCATCTGAGAGGGGCTGTTCCCAGTGATCAGCTCTTGAAAAGGTAACAGGCAGAGAGTACGTTATTCATCCAGAGAAAGTAAAGAATAAATTACTACTGTTGACTCCAAGATACTAATAGAACCAACTTCACCCTGACAGACATTTAAAAAAAATTTCTTTGTTACGATTAATGCCGCAGTGACTAGCGAGTTAATTAGAATTGCCTGAAACGGCTTTTCCCATCATAAGATGCCTTGGTCAGATGGTCAGATTCACCAACACTCAAATTTTTCTTCAATATATTGATTTTTAAACTTTTTTAAAACCAAACTGCAATCTCCTGTCCCTCCACCGGGACCCTGATCCTGATGATTGTTACTGCTAGTAGCAGATTTGCATGCAATACTGAATGTAACATTTGGAAACGCACCATGCAAAGACAATATTCTACCATAGAGGAGCAGATATTCTACACAACAGGAATGCACAAAATCTATCTGGATATATGGGAAAGAAGCTTGTAAATATGCCTTAACATATACCAGGACAAAGCTGCTCATAAAACAGCTTTCTTCATCTTATACTGACAGAATAAGTGCACATCTTGGAGCTATATTACAAATAAATGTCTTACAACCATTCTGAAAGTCAAAGCCTCAGCCTCACTATTACATACGAGGAAACAACTACTACAGAACAAAAAGAACAACAGTTTTGCTCTTAAAGCACTGCAAAGATTGACTGGGAAGTACTACTGGAGAAGGAATCTTCAGAAAAAGACAGGATGGGAACACAAACTCTTACGCTATGAAATGCCTCAGGATATCCCAAGATGGACACAGGGAAACTCAAACACAATGAAATTTTCTACCAATCTTTCACAATACTTGTAGATAAAAGTTAAAGACAAAAGGGAAATTTCATGTTGAAGGAAGCTTATTCATACTTCACACACTGAAGACTTTTTTCCAGACCAGATCACCTACTGACACGAAAATGAGAGTGTTACAACACTGTCAAGTTCAGCAAGACCTGTGGTGAACTCCTCTGGTAAAGCAGTCACAGAAAAAGATGCCTAAGACAGATTCTATTTACTGTATCTATATTTTCAGTGTTTCTAAAAGATTAGAAGGTCTGGGACAGTTCCTCCTCCTTTTCAAACGTGGAAACGCCTCATCCCCGCACAATGTTCTCATAGCAAAATAGTCACCAATGGTCAAGTGGAAGGGGTCTTGATACAATGAAATTTTGGAATACCATTTTCTCCTTTAATATCACCTCACTTGCCTCCCATAAAAACCCTACACTCAGACACACAGGGAGTAAGACAGAAGAGCAAAAAGGACTTTAAACATGGATCATTTACTTGGTCAGCCTTCTAGTGTACCATATAAACTTCAAAGAAAATTAAATTAGGAAAACATTACAACAGCCCAGGGACACTTCTCCTCAAATTTTGTGATTACATTTTAAGTGCTCTTTGTCACAGATATCATAAACTGATTAAATCATTTCATGGTTGACCCCTACTGACTATGCTAAACGAAAAAGAGGGCTATTAATAACTACCCATTTCTGACAGCTGCCCAGGGGCAACGGAGCCTTTTCCAGCAATAAAATGACTCCCCAGCTCACTTACTGAATGCTAAATATTGATTCATATTATGAGTGTTGTCAAACACAGACTGCAGTTCTGAAGATCCGTACTGGCAGGTCATCAGGAATAGCATTAGCAAATGTCAGGTCAGGAATCAAAGGGCTGCTGGACTCTTTAGGGATGAGATTTATCGATTCCATAAAACGTGAAACAGATCAAGTACTTGTGATGATGGAAGCGGTCATGGCAGAATGAGGCTGAGCCTCGCACGATGTGTATCTCAGAAGAGAAGCATCACACAAAAATGTTGACCACTGAAAATAAGTTTTTAAGGTTGGGATGTCCACGACTAGGACAACTGAAGCTGCATGCCCACAAAAGACATTTTTAGGCCTAAAAGTCAGACCTTGAACATGCATTTGGCAAAAGCCATATATCTAGCTTGCATACACAGGAGATCATACTGCTGGTCTTAAGGATCTGTTTAAATGAATACTGGTGTTGCTTAGACCATATAAGCAGCTAATGCATACTACAATCAAAAGTTAAAAATCAATAAAACTTTAAGAGGTCTTTGGCAATTGGATGTTCTGAATAAGATAAGGTAATATCCTGTCTCTATGATTGTTAGAAACACGTCTTGAATTCCAAATAATGTCAACACTATTTAAATTCTTTTATTTCACATTTTGCCACCACCAGCAGCATTTTATTTAATGAAAATATACTTCAGGACTTTATTTTCACAAGACTGTGATTTCGCATAGGCTAACATTTTAAAATTTTCCCTCAGCTAGGAAAAAAAAGTGGCATCAAGGCATGGAAAGATGACTGTGGAATGTTGTAAGTGGGCTGAGAAGACAAAAGGCAAGAAGCTTCAAGTTAAATTAAATACTGACATTTCTTCCCTCTCTCTTTTTTCACAGCACTCTCTCTTAAGCAAAACACCAGTACTAGGTAATGATTATATCAGATTAAAATTTCATAGAACGACTTTTAACAGAAAATCTAACTAAAAGGACAATGATATATTCCATGTAGCCAGGAATCTTACTAAGGAAACAGTTGTATTCAGGGAATCCCAGTCACTGCATATTCAAAGCAATTAAGCCTATTCTAAAATCGAACACTATGATTTTCCTATGGAGGAAAAACTACACCAAATTTTAATCAAGTAATACCAAAATTTGTATTTTATTAATGTTGCTTTGACCACCTTCATAAAACAGAATATTTTAAAAGGAATGAATAAATATTCAAATACTTTTTCAATAATTTGAAACCACTTCACCTCAGCTATACATGATTTTTTCTGTACATTACAATTTTTTTTGTTGTAAAGTTAGAATAGACAATTTATTAACACCCAGGACACTATCAGAATAATCTCTATAAAGAAAAATCTATTAATTTTTACTTTGGGTATTTGAAAGGTAATTAGGATGTCTGTAAAGAGAAACGTGTTCCTAGCTACGCAGGGAAGATACTATCCCAGGACACTCTGTTCCCTGCATTGTATGTTCTCTTTCAGAAACTCAGAAATCAAATAAAAAATCTGAATATACCATTTGATGCTTACATAAGACACAAGAACTCAATAAAAGATGATAATTACAAATAATAGACTTGAAAATGAATGGCTTCAACAAACCACAACTTCATATAGAAACGATAAACACTGATGATTTAAAATTATAAAGAAACTACTTGGGAACCAAAGATACAGCAATTAATGGATAAATAATTTCAAAAGAAGGCACAGAAATACACAAGCTATGCAAGACAAAAAATATCCTCCTTTTAGAATTGCTTAAAACCTAAACAGGATGAAAATTTAAATTCATTTCAAAATTAACTACTTAATTAAATCCTTAAAAGTTAAGGGTGGAGACAAAGCTTAAATAAATTAATCAAAAACTGCTGAGCACAGTTGTAGCTTTTATGATACCTACAGACACTTTGATGCTAAGTTCAACAGAGACAAGTTTTTACCCACTCTGTGCAGAAATTCGGACTACAATGGATGTTCAAGAACTGTATAAAGAAAAAACTGAGAAACATCTAGAATGGGTTTCTGGCAGAAAAATAATTACAATATTTTCATTACAAGACTCTAAACAGAGTGTGTTCTCTAAGAGATACATATCCCTGGATTGGAATGCCCTCCCATGAAGAAAGCACTTGAAGAAGTCAATTTAGTCTGGTGACACTAACTATCCTGGAAAATATCCAGTGTTTAGTTTCATCACTGGCTTCAACTAATCCAAGACGATACCACCACACAAATAGCAATGCTGGTTCTCTCTCCTGTCCAACAGACATTTCTGCCAGAGAAGGCTGAAAGGTGTCTATGCTGATGTTGGGACTAATTCAGTCTTCTGCACATTGAGTTCCCTGAACTTACTCACTTTGGCTTTTTATCACGGAGGGAGGGACAGCACACACTGGCAGTATGAGGAGCAGGAACAACACCCTTATCGGAGAAACCCATAGAGTAGTTTAGTTGTGTTATGAAATAGCGCTCTCAGGGTAGAGTTCTGTAATACAGGACGAGTGGTAGTAGATCACTGCTGCTTATGAAGGGAGGTCCTCTCACCTCCCAACCCACCCTTCAGCTTTTCTGCCTCTGCTGTGCACTGAAGTAGACCAAGCATAAATATAGATGAGGTGAAAGTCCCTGGTCTATATTTCAGTGCATTAGCCAGTTAAACTCCATAGAAATATCTATATTCCTCTCTTCAAGCTCCAAAGTCTTATCTAAAAGTAAATTTCCAAGTTGCTTCCAGGAGCATTCAGGAAATCTTACTTGTTTTCAGTTGAGTAAGCAAACTTTTGGCAAGCGCAACCTTGAAGACATTATAATCTGAAAACCAGAAATCTGTAGATAGACTGCAGCCACTTAATAAATCCATCCCTCCAACTGTATATAACAACAACAACAACATTGTTGTGCTGGGCTTGAATCAAAACTTACAAACTGAAATGAAATATTCTAATGTCAAGTTGTTCACCAACATTACCTGCTGATTTATGTTAAAAACACGACTCTCATCCTGACAAATCTTGAACTTTCAGAAGCCAGTATCTGTGAAACTGGCAAACTGAAAGCAAAGTACGCATATGACGGTTTTATCATAGATTTGATTCTACAGAGAGAACTGCATATTGTCCCAATTTAGCAAAATATTTAACAATTCATTTGCAATATTTGCACATTTCATATTTATCTCATTAAATTGAGCCTATTTTTTGAAGACTAAAACCCAATAAGCTTAATAAAGTACGAATGGCTATTAAAAGATGTAACTGGTAACATCAATGTAACATCAAAGGCCTGCAAAAATGGATGTCTACTAAAATACCACATCTTTATTTAGACTTATATACTTGCCATATTAATTCAAATTGATGTTTCCCATGAAATAAATCATTCAAAAATGCCTTTTGTTTTGCTTTTTTTTTTCATAAGCAGAAATTTTTTTTAACAACTCTCATAATCATAAAAGAGTCCTGCGCTTTCAATTTTCCTCATAAGTTTTTTTTTGGGTTATTTTAATATTCTGTGAATATAAGAGAAGACATACAGTCTGCTCTGGCATATTCTTTGACACTGGTTCCTGCATTTTCCAGTTTCTTGGACATTTTCAAGTTGCATGCAACATCCCAGAGAAGAAAGGTATCCACATATTTTTTCCTTCTAAGTGGCTCAGAGAATGTGTAAGTTCAATCACACAGGCTGAATTTGGACATGAAGACACAGCTGGCCAGCTTTAATTCATACAGAACACCTAGGTTAACATTTTTTAAGAATTAAGTAAGACCAAAGTTCAAAAAGGAAGGAAACTTGTTCAATGGACTCTTGTGAAATAATTAAAATAATAAGAAATTCTGTAATATAATGAAAGCCATTTAACTGGCACATAGACTCAAGCATGTCTTTTGTTCATTCTGTCTAGACAGTAAGTAAAATACAAGTAAGTTTGTCTACAGTTTGGTGTTTTTTTTTAATTTAGAAGCTGAAAAATAAAGTCATATATATTTACTGTTTACTCTAAAAAGGCAAAATACACCACTTTTCCCAGTTATAAGAACTACTTTTTAAGAAAATTTTAAAAATATTTCAATATTCTCTGAATTCTGATATCTGGCAGTCATGGAGCAGTAACGCAAGTATGCTGTGTAAAAAGTAGTGCAGTAACAAATTATCATTCAGGTTTAACTTGTTCAGTAACAATTAACATAGCAATTTTTAAGTGATTAATTTTCAGATAAGGGAAAACTAGAAAGTAATGCATATTTCCTTCATACTCTCTGGTGTCAAACTATTTTGTATCAACAGAATAAATATTTCAAAACACTGGCCACTGTACTTGCATGAGAGAAGCAAACAAGAAATAAAAGAGGCTACAACTGTGTTTGCATTGTCAGACAGCAATCAAAAATACAAAGGCTAAACCCACCATTTTAATAATTCTTTCCAAAGACAAAAATCCATTAAAAAGCAAAACATGTCAACAACTTAATTAAATATTTCATAGCAAATGTAAAGTTATGCAGTGTTAAATTTTATTTTTTATGGTATCACATTCACTAGTGATATGCTACACAACAGATAATACATTCTGAATATTTCTTTGTTTATTAACAAGCCCTTGTAATTAACTTCCTTTTAAATCATAAGTATGATACTATTTTAATTTCCCTCACATTCTCTACCCTATCATTTAGAATCACATTAAGCTGACTCTTAGCAGGCCACCTGGTGTAATTCCATGACATTGAAGTGAGCTGTTCTGGTATGCAGAAAACACTGATAGTCTTCTGTGCTGAAACCCATTTCTCTAACTGATGACAGAACTGGGGGAAATTAATTTTTGCTATTCATAAATACCTGACAGGTTTAATGTAAATGTTTTGAAAAAGACCTCAGCGTATGCTGCACATATATTATATATGCAGCAGTGCACTGGAATATTGTATTTCCAAGCCATTCAATTTCTAGATCACTATTGCTGAAACTGTTGAAATTTCTCAAATTACTTCCATATTGTAATTTTCTCCATATACATATAAACAACAACAGAGACTCCACAAAGCCTTTCAGTCACCAGAAAACAGTTAGACATTTAGGAGAATTTTTCTGACAGAAAATGCTGTGAAGAAATACATACGGTACCTTGCCCTATAAATTAATGAGGAATGAGTTGCTTCTGCATAGGTGATCAGAGACCAGAGGGAATTCTATTACAGACCTACATGACCAAGAACACTTTCTCATGAAATACAAAGTATTTCATATTCGTAAAGCCGTATCAGCAGCCTTAACATTATCATCAACCCCCCATCCCCACCCCTCTCTACAAAAAGAAAAAAAATTAATCTTAGCAGCGAAAGCACATTTGCAAAGGTCTCCTCAAGATACAAATTTATTTGAATGTCTGGAATCAAAACACAGAACTGCTACACCGAACAGCTGGGAAAACTGAGAATTCTCATTTTTCATATATATGCAAACAACATGGACAGTGATGAAAATAAAGGACCTAGAAGTCAGGAAAGAACAAAATGGGGCATTATAGGAGATAGACTCAACTACTTAACTGTTTTTATGTCAAAATATACACTTTTTCACTACACAACCTTTGCTTCAAATTCTGTACAGAAAAAAAAATTCATTACCTGTGTATCTTTGTAGGTATGCCTGTATGTCAGCAGCTTTTGAATTTGGACACATCTGCTACCTGGTACCAAACAAAACAGCAGCAGAGCTCAAAAAATTGAGACATGACCATGATCAACAAACTATAGTCACACAAAAGTAAGAAATATATTAACTGGCCAGCAAATAGGATTTATGACTACAGACCTAAAAATCTAATGCAATCCTGATTTTAAGGTGAAAGCTCCAAATATATTGTGTAAAAAAAATATTTATAAACCACCCTATTTCTGTATTTATAAACAATTGTTTATAAATAATTATTTATATATAATTGTTGGATATATCCAAAACTCTGAAACAGCAAAAAGCAGTACAACTAAAGATAAGATGGAAGATACGAATACATAGATAAAAACCACATATTTTGATCAAATAGAAAAAGACCTACAAGCAAGATCAAGTATTACTTTATATAATAATTTCTCAGCATAGCATCCAGTACATGTAATATTTTAAAATCTGCTTTGGTAGTCTATTTTAATAGACCATAGCCTAATAGTCCCAGAGTATTGAAGTATAACAAGGATATGAGATTCTTCATTTTCTGTCACATTACTGTTGTGAACGCTCTTCCTTTTACAAGGAAAGTTATAAAATACTTCAACAAAGAAAGTTACAAAATACTTCAGGTTTTGAAGAAAATTCTGGATTATTTCACAAGCGCTCTGTCTAGCGGAATAAATGCCTCTGGAGATGAAGGTGCTGCCTTCCTAATTCAGACCCTATGAAAATGCTATTAAACCTGTAAACCAATTTACATTTGTGATAAGTAAGTACAATTGAAGTAACTGAAGTACAATTTCAGATCAACAGTTTTTGGAGAAAATAATACAGCTTCCCTTCAGTGCAATTTATAGCCCTGTTTTCAGTAAGAGATAAAATAATGTCATTTCACTCACTCCACAGCAGTTCTGTGATACTTGCAATTGGTTGTCAGTCAAAAAGAGTCTAAAGACAGGACAGTTTCTGGTGATAATCATCTGTGTAAGTGGCTTAATAAAGGTTTGTGTCACACAGAGTGTACTTTGAATCACCCAAAGCCAAATGCTATTTTATAACCTATTTAGTACAACTTTTTAATTACTTAAACATAGGTACATGTATTTTTAATAGTATTTTTTCTCTGCTTCACTTGCAAAAACATGAAAAAAGATTTAAACTCTAAATATTCAAATATTTAGAATAACCATAGAGAAACCAATTTTCTTGTATCAAATTTGTACCACACAGTTGAAAGAATTTGGCTCCAAAGCAATCAAATCAGGTCAAGGAGAAGAAGCCCACAATTATTCTGCAACAGACAGGACTGCAACCAAGGCTAACAATGGCTGGAAAAAAGTCAGCAACTTGCTCTTATCACTGGAAAACAACAAGTTGTTGGCCAGGCAAAGGGAGGCACAACCTGGCTTCCCTTTGAAGCGATTTGTCCTAGGCTATTTATGCAAAATTGCCCTATTGCCTGTGGTGTATTAGGAGGTCCAGTGCCTCTCAGAAGAGTAGGACTTTTTATGCCTGCAAGACTAACTAGGTCCAGGCAGAGCAGGCAGAAGGAACTCGCCCAGCAATTCCAGGAAAAGCTTGATATTCTCAGGTTTTACTAAGATCTCTTTCCTAGGCAGAAAAAGAGGACCTGTTCAAAGGACAGCTAGAATATCCCAGCAATCCACATTCTCAGAAATACGTATACCTGCAGTAAACTCTTAACAGTCCCCACTGGCTGCTGTAGGGTAATGATGCAAAAATGCCATTCTAGTGCAAAGGTTGCACTAGAATACAGTGTGCCAGCGGGCAACCAGCAGTCAAATTGGCACATACATTTCTGATTTTCACTGAGGAGAAGTCATCTTCACCATGGGAATATATTTTCATAACTATGTAAATCATACAGTGAATTTCTTCTACTGCATGATTTCATATTATCTTAATAAGTATTTTGAAATGTTATTAATTACTCATGAAGAAAAAAATTACCAAAGAAAGAACTGCATAACTGTCAGCAAGGTAGGTAAGCATTATCAGATCTACTCTACGGGACACTTAATTGCACAATACATATTATTGTAAAAAAAGGAAAAGCTACCTTTCAGGAAAAAGATTTTGTTATAAGTTAGCTTTTCTCTCCTGCATACAAACACTATATCTGAACTAGTGCTATTGTCCAATAAACCAATTCAATGCACTAAACCTGCAGAAATCTATTACTAAACTGAAACAGTTTATCATAAGGTCAACAGTAGAAGAATACTCACTTTTTGCAGTAGAAGCAAGGTCTTACTGAATTTTGCAGTTATCAAATCTTCAAGAGGTTGAACAGCCAAAGTTCATTTAGATTTCACTCTGATCTGAGAAGCTGAGAGGTCCTTTGTATTACTCCCACCCCGACAATCATAGAGTTTTCATACGTATCTTTTCTACTTGTTTCTTGGCTCTTTTTTCTCTTTTTGTTTCTCGTTTGGCTTGGAACCACCAGGCTCCTTTGAAACACACCCACTAGGGAAGGATAAATACTTGATTGCTTAATAATTATATCCACTAGCTTATCTGATTCAGATTAATACTGTGGCATGAATGTCTACAAGCTTTCAGCCAGCTGATTTAAATCACAGACAACTTGATCATCCTAACTATTTAACACCATTAAAAGTTTTTCATACTCATCCATGTTATATTATCAATAAAATTACTACACACATAGGAAAAAAAGCATACTGTTACATTAAAAATATTCAAAACAATAATAAAACTTTCATCTTAAATAAAACAAAAATACTAATGACAGCGCATTTCCCCGAGTATTATATATCACTATTTGCATTTCCATTCAGTGTTCTACACAAAAACCTCTGAGTTTGTCTCCTGAACTACCATATGTTCTAGGACTGTATTCCCATTTGCACACTCTCTGTGTAGACTTACTTGATATATTTCATCTGAGCACATTTGAGTTACCTAGGTGTTTTATATCAGAAATAAAACCACCCAATCAGACAGCTGAGGATACATGTCCCTTACATTTTCTTATATGTTACTGTTAAAAGAAAAAAACCCAACAAATCCACACCTTACAGAGGTCTACGAAATTACGAAAAGGGACCTCATTGTATTTTTTTAAGATGTTTTAAACTCAAGATCATCAATGTTAGTAACGTTTAGAATTAAAGCACTAGTGGAGAACCATATTTCTGATATCATAACAGTCATTCTGGAAATAACCTTTAACAACTATAATGCATTTTTCACAAATTTCTGCAAATAGCAGGATCATTTCTTCAAAGCATGTCAGATAGTGACTACAGAGAAGACATATACAAGAAATTTCAAAGGAGCGATGCAAATAAATGCATACCCTGATGAACGTTGAGAGAAAAACAAACAAACAAACAAAAAATCAACTGGTAGTATTCAGACAAATTATTAAAATAAAAATAACTTCAGTTTAAAAACAAATTAGCATAACTTTATGTTCATGTTTTAAGACAAACATCACATTTTCATTACCAAATTACTCCCTTCAATTCCATTAACTCCTAGGCAAATCATGAGAGATACCTTTTCTTTTTAGTTGATTCAGGTATTCTACCACAACAGTCATTACAACAGTCATCACTTACTATGAAATACCTCAGGGTCTCTCCCAATAATGGCTTCATGCTCTATCCCCAGAGAGGTATCCCACACAGCTCTCAGATGCCTCTCTAGCACTAACGAAAACACCTGCTTAGTCAGACAAATGCACTCCAGCCAACTCAAGCGTTCTCCACGCTGTTTATTTTTTAAGCCAATTCTCTCCATCAATGTGAGTTGCATCTTCAAGTCTTGACAACTGCAAAGACCTTATGATTGTCCATCCCAGGATTTCAAACTGGTCTTCTGGGAAGGTCAGTCTCCTGGCTCTGCCTTTAACCTCTGCGTCTCATTGTCATCACGCAGACATGCAATAACTAATAATTTCAGATAACTGTTTTTGATTGTTTCTTTTGCCAAGCATGATCAGGTTTTCTTAAGTACCGAAGCTTTGCCATAGACTCTCCAGAAGTACCTGCCTACTTGTATGCCACGTGCTTAAGCTACAAACCATTAGCACACCCGAGCCTCCCCTTCCTCTGTGCACTTCAGTTTCAAGCTCTCAAAACTGAGGATCAGTAGGGACTTTCTAGGATGATCTGACAGCTCACAGTGGACGAACTGCCCAACATTTTGCCTGCACATAAACACACGCAATGTTTGTGATTCATTCACAGGATTCTAAAGGAAGGACTAAATAAATACAAACCAGAGGTGGGCTCCCTACTCTACAAGAGGTATGGAAAGACTATAATTAACTGCTATGGATGGTCATCAAACATAGCATAAACAGATGGAATGCCCTGCTACCACCAAACCTCAGCATTGCAGGTTCTTTGAATATTATCTACATTCACTCAAAAACATACACTTTCTACTTAGCAAAATAAAGTTTAGTATATTGGAAATTTCATGGAACAAAAACAGCATACATTACATAAAAGCCTACACAGCAACTCTTACTTTTGTCTGAGGTTTGGCACCACCTTTCCAATACAAATAATAATATACTCAGTAGCTTTTTCATTTCCACCTATTACAAAAATTGTTATGGAACTTCAAAAACCTGCTCACAAAACCACAGAAAAATGTTTCTGCCTTATCATTGCCCATATTAAGGGGTGGGGGGAGGGGAAGATAACCTATGAAAAAACTATAGAAAATCTAGGGAAAGGAAAAAGATTATATTCTTCTCATAATGGACTCTTAAACTGTGTATTTTTTCAAAACCTTGCTAGAAAATCATGAACCTATCACCTGGAAAGAACATGGGATTCTCTTTTTCTCTCTTATGCATACATATGCACTGACAGAGAAATAGGTGAAATCCTAACTCTGGATGTTGCTAATACAGTCGTAGAAGTTTATTTGAACACAACTATTATCTACATGTCCATAACAGCAAAAATTCAAAAGCAAGACCTCCTTAAATTCATGCAATGTATGAAAATTCATAGATTAATGTTTTTATAATTTTTTTTCTCTATCTGGTTTACAACACTAGGGCTGTAATATCTCACTCTTACAATACCATGATTGCAAAGAAAGTTTCATAGTAAGATAATACCATTGTACATATAATAAACAGATAACATCCAATCAAATTTGCTTGTATTACTGAATATCTCTTAAATGACTGATTATAATAAAAGGTGTAACTGTTTCTCAGTAGTTATGTATGTTTACCCCCACAAAACAATTTTTTTTCAAGAATTGACTGTGCTGTGTGTTGGTGGTTTGAACAAACCAAGCAGAAGGGATGTTCTGTATTGCTGTAGAACAGTGGAGGATCAACTTGTTTAGGCAACTGAATTACTCTTCCACAGAAGAGAAACTGCACTCTCTTTTTGAGAAGAAAAGCGGTTCTAAGAGGTTTTACTAAAAATTTGCAAAATATCACTTCTAAAAACGTTTGACACAAAAGGCATACTGGAAACATGATGATAAAGAGATGAGATAACCGGTCTCGCTAACACCAGAGTACAAGCTATACAAGAATAGTAAAGTAGGCTATGCCACTATTGGACACACTGTTAAAGGAAAGCAAAAACTTTTTAACATATCAGAAGCTTTGCGGAGAGACTGCAATACCAACAGACAACCAGTATAGAAAGCCATTAGTAAAGGGAAACAAGACTATATGCAAAAACTATACAAAGTTGCTGCAGACTACATGGGCAACACCAACAGTAACAACTCCCAAGGATCAAATGGTATTCACTCAGGAGTGCTTAAAGAATTCAAGGATGAAGCAGCGGAACTGTGGTGTGTAATCTTTCGCTTAAATCTGTCTTTATACATGAGGACTGGTAAGGTGGACTTGTGCCTAAATATGACATCAGAAAAGAACCAGCATTCCTCTGCAATGAGAAGTCCTGTCTCACAAACCTATATTGGAGATAACAAGCCTGGGAATAACAGAGGTTCAGTTGATATAGTCTAGCTGCATTTCCAAAAGATACTTGATAATATTTCTGAAATAAGAGCTACAGTTCTCATGTAGATTAAAAGACAAAAAGTATTATAAGATAAAAAATACAAACTGTAGTAAGTTGTCAGTTTCCAGAGTGATGGGAAGTCTCCAGTACAATACTTCAAGAATCTGCCCTAGGACACTGGAAAAGTTGTTGAAAATGCAAGTGAAGCTAGGTTACTCACAGTAATAAACACAACATCCAACTGAAAAATAGTAGAATGACTAGAGGGGACTGGTGAAACTAAGACATTAATGGATGTTAAAATGAAAGTCGAAAATACAATGCAGACAAATGTAAAGCAACCTACAAAGCAAGAACAGTCCTAAATTCCCAAATAAACAACTGGCACAGAGCTGGCCATTGCAAGATCAGGAGGTTAAAATAGCTAGTTCTGTGAAAGAGTTGGTACAACACCGAGTAGCAGGCAAAAAAAACAACAGAAAAAATACAGACTATCCTTATGTCACTCACTGTACACACCCATAATGAGCTCATATCTCGAGAACGACATGCAATTCTGAGCAACCCTTTCAAAAAAGTATATAGTAGAATCAGAAAAACATGCAGGGGCAACAAAAATGACCAAAGGTCTCGATACGAGAAACAAATAAGTAGACTAAGACAGTTATTACAATGTCCACACAGTTATATTCTAGGGTACTAGAACAGTGTTGCTAAAACTAACTTAGTGTTACTGAGTTGTTGTAAGTATCTTACACTGTTAGAAACAGTCTAGTCAGAAGAACGGGTTTACAGTATCAAAATACCATGCTCTATTAGATAGGAAGATGAGAAAGAGATGTAGACTCATGAAAAATACATGAAGTTTTGATACTGTAAACAGAAAATTCAAACTGGGTCCTCTTTCTTAAATGTTTTTCTTTAAGGAAGTTTAGATATTTGTGATGTGGATGATAGACAATTTATCAATTACCAAAATATGGTTGATCGAAAAAATTTTTTTTTATTTTCTCCTTGGAGTACCATAAAGGCATTTCAAAAATTAACCAGTGCCTACACCAGGTGTTCACAAAAAGACTGGTCATACCCAAGAAGCTAAATTCACAGTATGCTACTATTCAAGAAACCCAAAGGGCCAATCTGTATCAGCAGCCACATTATAGACTCTAAAAGTATTAATATAACACATGAACATGAAAACCTACTTCTGGATAAAAATAAAAGACAAAGATTTCATCTCTTTTACCAGATTTGGTCTAACTAACTTCTTTTTATTTCATTAAAAAAACCAACGTAAAAATAAACCAAAAAACAACCCAAAAGATTCTTTATTAAACAAGCTCTGTAACTGGTTTTGGATCACTGAGTCTGTAATTCAAACAGATAATTTTAAATATTCTAGAAGGAAGAATACTGGGAAAACACGGAAGTCTCTAGGTCACATACTTGTTTAATGGATGTAGTATTCTATCTAATTTACTGCCTCTATGCTATTTTTAGCAAGAACCGAAGAGCAGGAATGGCAGCGGCAGTGACAGTCTGCAGGGTTGCATTTGTGGTACAGTTAGATATAAGGATAAAACAAAACAAAATCATGTATCTGAACAGCTTGTATATTGCATTGTGGCCAAGATCAAAATGATACCCATAAGTCATTTGCTCACTGATTTGCACTTTTCCTAGCCAAAGCAACGATACTAATATATCAGCAGTAACAAAATGTTTTTATTGCTCTTTCAGCTATATATATCTAGCTGCAATCCTTAGATTTTTATAATCTTGCACTGTAACTAAACATCTGTTTGCCCAGTAAACTTCTGGTCACAGCCAGTTAGCCTAGTGTGGGATCAGCTGGGATAGGGTGAAAGGAAAAGAAAAATCAAACAAAAACCTCCAAAATCTACAAGTAAGAAGAAAAGTATGTCCATACCTGTGTCCTAAGCCTAGTATAAAAAACCCTCACCTATTTACACATCCAGAATTTCAAAGAAACTGAGAACACCACATATAAGTGACGGAAAGTTTATGTTTTTATGACCAATTCTTGTTGTGCACACCTCTTGCTCACACTACTGACATCCAGGAGTGAGCCCTAAGGGAGCTGTTGTAAGTGAGGGTTTCTGTATGTCTCGTTGAATACGAATACAAACTGACAGAAAAATAACTCAAAATTGCTATAAAATGACTGGTATCTCCAAATGCACAAGCAAATGACATGCACTTTAATGTAACACATTTCTTCTCATTTTATAGTAAGTTAAAACATGCTTAAGGTTTGTATAAAATGTATGAAAAAATGCTTCTTGCGTTAAAGAATTAAATGAAACAATAAAGTTTAAAATCCTTGATCTTTATTAATCAAATGCTGCTAGTCCTAAGTCATGTCATTTGGCTTGTTAAAAAATTTTTGACTGAAGAAATTTACTTTTTTATTGAAGTAATGGATGAAAATATTAAAATTATTTGTCTAGGTCTGGTGTCTTCTTGGCACAGATTTGCACTGGAAAGCTGTCACAAGGGGATTTGACTACTCCACATAATCCTTTCATGTGGAATGCAATTTTCTACGTGGTAGCTACTATGCAGAGAGCTAGACCCAGAGTCCATCCACCACACCACTTCTCCAGTAGCTACACATTGTCTGCAAAGTAAAAACACTGCACAGCTCCAAGGCACAGGAACTCTTCTGCTCTCCAGTGCATGGGGTGGGGTGGAAGAGCAGAGCAGTCCTTCTCCAGGAAAACCTACCACCTGCAATTGTGGACAATCATTTGTAAACTAGCAAGATTCCACCCTTTGTTTCTACAATTCCACCCATCTTCTCTGAAGAGTTACAAAAATTACTGATACTTCTTGTAAAATATCAAGTACAACCTCTATTTTAATATAAATTGATTTTTCCTATACAGTCAAGCACAGCCAGGCACCCAGATGACTGGTGAGTAGTCACACCACAGCACTGTAAGTGGAGAACATACAGGGCTAGCAGCACAGGAGTGTGAGAAGAAAGCCAACGACCTGAGCCTTGTCAAGTACGTACCTCGTCTGCAGACAACACAGGACTAACGCATCCCACTGACTACAAGCCCAAAAAGTTTTGATGTAGCAATGGTCTTCTAGGTGTGTAACAGAAAAGCACATAGATCATGTCATACAGGAATATCAATCAATGATGGCACAGATGTGAAACCTACTTCCTGCCTTCTTTCATGTTTTCCTAAACAGAACTGACTGCCTCATGTTAGAGGCTCACTGAGTCTGTTTAAATTAATTTATTCCTGTTAGGCCCTGTTTTGAGTTTCTGAAAACACTTCCAAATCCCTTGTGTGAGGCAACTGATCCAGAGGAAGTAGAAGCAGAGGCAGAGAAAGCTAACAATCTTCTAGAATAAAGGAAAGACTCTAAGCACAAGGCAGGAAGCAGCTTAGGTTGACCCAGTGTAAATAACGTTCATTTTGTAAGAGTAGCATCGAGAGAAGATCTTTCAGCAGCGAGTGCCTGGTTTTTGCCTGAGGGGAGTGAGTGTTTCATTTGATTCCAGGCTTGTGACCAGTCCTGTCAATAGACCTTCTGCCTCCTCCAATTTCGTAATTTAATTCCCTCCCAAATTTAACCCCGGAGAATTCTGTCACAATGAAATTCACTTCTCAGTGGAATAACTGGACTGTTATAGACAGGCATCTTCCACTATAAGTTTTCCACCAATCACCCCCGCTTTCCATCCAGTATTTGCCTAACAACCAGGAAAAGGATGCCATACAGGCTCCAGAAAAACACATTTACAGTTATTAAATTGTTCACAGTTATTGCATTCAGGAAAAAAAATGCTATTTACTGAACCACCAGCTACACAACTACAGCACCCACTGGAACTTTGCTGGACCACCATCCAACACATGCCAGCCTCTTCTAAGTCCCTCCTAAGAAAGAGATTCTTGGTAATTGTAACTAGCATAAGTACTTCTACTGTATTTTATATACAGGCATTTTCACCATTTATATTTGCACCACAAATCATTCACACACAGCTCCTTTGAAAGCCTAAAACCACAATCTGTTTTGCAGTGTCTTTAGAGAAATCACATGTGTCAGATGCTGAAAATTTCTCAATGCATTCTACCTCTCTACACAGCTAAGTAGAACTCAAGATGTGGCTTGTGTTAGTCAATAATACAGATGTATATATGACCTTTATTGTAGGCACAGATTGGTTAAACTAACAATAAAAATTTAGGATTAGGAAAAGTCATATCATGTGAACTACAGTAGGCAAAACGGAACAAAAATTAATAAGAAAGGCTATAAAAAGTTCTGTCAGAAAAGCCTTGCGCATGCACAAGCTGATCAGTAGCAAGAAGGTGAAACGCAGACAAAAGATGATCAGATTGCAACCTGGAAATGAATGAGAAGATATAGACGACAGAAAACATGCTTTCCTTCAGAGCCACCAGATGATTCATTGGCTGTTAACAACAAAGGAATTCACTCCACTGCAGGCTGAATGAACATTACAACAGCAATTTAAACTTTACAGACACTATGATCAACCTATAATTGGCAACCTTCAATTCATTACATATGGGAATTCTGGAAACCAACACATCTACATCTTCAAAACTTCGTACTCTTCAAAATAAAGCAAAAGGTCTATGACACATAGCCCCAAGAGATCACTAAATTTGCTCAGAGAATTGAATCCAGCTAACCTAAAGAGAACTTCTACCCAAAAGGGATGCTGCCTTGAGAGCAGATCACTTCTTCGATCAAGCCACCAAGCGTCATCATCTTTCTTACCACAAAAAGAAAATCTGAATGAACTTACACTCTTCCTTGTCCTGTGTGATACCTATTGAAATCTATTTGGAAAATCATTTAAAAATAAGAACTTAAACTGGAGGAAGATGACATTTTCCAGATTTTCCCAGTATTAAATGCAAAACTTTACACAGAGCGATAAATTTTCCCTGCAACAGAATCATCAGAAATCACATATCCTTCATTGTACTTCTTGCAGTGAACCAAATTCCAATAACAACTGATTGAAACATGTAAAATATGTCAAAAAAATTACAGCATATCAGAGTAAACTCACACTGCTAACTGATAAAACCCACTTACCAACTGGAAAACATTTTTCACCCAGAAAAAAATAAATCTCTCCTCTCGGTCTTGATTATCAAGGAATTCCTGTACTTTATCTTGGAAGAAGAGGCTAAGACCTAAAATTCGTAACTTTCCAGGATAATAGAAATAAGGAATTTGGTAAAGATGTTGATTATACAGTATATTGCAGTTTTCCTTATGTCTGACTTCCTTCAGATCTCTCAGCGTTTCAGAGGTATAATTACCAGTCTCTGTATCCCAAAGGTCTAACGACCCTATCTCCTTGCTAGGTTCACCCTCCCATTTTTACTTTTTTGTTTCAGATTGCCTCACTGATTTACGTAATTACATTAAATTCAGAGTAATCATTTATTCTAATTTATATCTGTTTGAATTTTGCTGCTGCTTCTTTTTCAGAAGGTGGCTTGTGTTCCTAACAGCTTGCACATTTTCTCCAAATGCATCAGTTGGTCTAATGAAAGTTACTAACTTATACCAACAAACCTTTTGGTAAGCACATTAGGAGGATTATATTATGACATAATCATAGATTTCATAACATTGTTATAAAAATACGCCTGCCTCCCTCCCAACTGATTAGAACAGGGCTGCCACTCAGAGGGAACTAGACAAGCTAGAAGAATCAGTCAGCAGGAACTTCATGACATTCAGTGAGAAGTGCCAAGTCCAGCGCCTGGGAAGCAAGAGTCCCCTGCAACAACCCAGGCAGGGGACAGAGAGGCTGGCAAGCAGCTCTGCGGGGAAGTACCTAAAGGGCGTTGGTGAACAACAAGGTGGATGTAAGCCAGCAGTGTGCCCTCGCAGCAAAAGAGGCCAACTGCATCCTGGCCCGTATGACCAGAAACACGGACAGTGGATTGAGAGAAGTGACTGTCCACTTTTTCTTGGCACTTGTTAGACTGCATCTGGCATACTGCATCCAGTGTGGGGCAATCTCAGAAAGACACCAAGGAACAAAAGCGAGTTCAACGGAGAGCCACAAAGCTGGTCAAGCGGCTGGGGTACAAACCCTGTGAGGAGAGGCAATGGGGGTTGTTCAGCATGGAGAAGACAAGGGCAAGGGGCCATCCAGTACCTACAACGTCATTATCAAGAAGATGGAGCCAGAATCTTTACAGCGGTGTGTGTCAGGATAACAAGAGGCAAAGGACATAAATCGAAACAAGAACAGCTTCAAATGGAGGAAAGGAAAAGCTTTTTCACCATGAGGACAGTCTGGCACTGGACCAGGTTGCCCTGAGAAGCTGTGTAGTCTTCATCCTTAGAGGTTTTCACAACCACACAGATAAAGCTGAGACTAACCTTGTCTGACCTCCATAGCCAGACCCTTCCTTGAGAAAGTGGCTGGGCTACCTTTATCTCCTGTTTGATAGAGTATATAAAACAGTTATTAACTGTTTCTTGTCTTTTGGGTATGCAACTTAAAAGCCCTAATTTCTAGATTTGCAGAAACACTGAATACAATGCCACACAACTGAGCTTAAACTGGTGTTAAAGAGAGTACAGGGTACTGGATGATCAGAAAAAAACGTGTTAGAAACAGGACAGCCAATATCACAGGGAACTTTGCATTTTAATCTCTCTCTGCCTGAGTTTCAAAGCTTTTAAAAGAAAAAAAAAAAGGCATCACTGTCTACAAAAATACTGTGAAATAAATAAATGTAACTTTAGAAAGCACTCAGGAGGCTGAGTGTCTGTATAAAGCTCATTTGAAATTAACAATTCTATATATAGAGAAGAGCCTAAATAACTATCGAGTCCATACTCCAGAAATCAGTCTTTTATCAAGTGTTTTACTTCATAAGCAAACAAAATGTCAAGACAAAGAAAACAAAGCAACAATAATGCTTCGTGATTTAAGAAAAGCTAAAAATGAATACCATAAAACTAAACCAATACAAGCTATCACAACATCGCAAGCTGCAAAAAATATTCACAGCACAGTATTCGATTTGGTACAGGGAAAGCAAAAATAACCTCTAAGCATTTACTTTCTGCTTAAAATGCAAGAGTATGCTACCACTGTACTTTAAAAATACCATGGAGGATAGAAAATTAGAGATGAAAAAACTACAAATATTATGCTTGATCCTCAAATATAGTACACAATAATTTCCTTGGAGTACAAGTTTAACAAGCTATTTTGGTTTTGCATTTTTTTACAAGGCAGTTCTAAAAAAGATTAGACTACAGAGTGAATAGTTGAAGGGTTATTAACCCCAGAGAGAATTTACTCTAAATACGCTTTAACAGTATGTAGATCACTATTCCAGTTCAGGCAGAGATCACAAGTATGCTGTTGTGTACATGGCTTTTGAGGGATAAGAGTATTCAATAAGCAAGACACTTCACCTCAGGCTGGAGGGAAGGAAAGTAGACAGTCACTTTTCCAAACTATTTACATCCCAAAACAGGCAATAGAACAGTTCTGTCACCTCTATTGCTGGCATGCAGAGATTTAATACAGACTAAAAGTTAAGATGTCCCAGTCTATATCTTCCAGTTTTTGGAAATGTTATGTAGTGTCTCCAGCTACAGCACCATCTTTAATTGCAGTATCAACATTCATTAAAAAAGCAGAGGCCCCATCTACATCTTGCTGTGTTTTAAATTATAAAAACATATAGCAAAGGGCAGGCCCTACAACAGAGTTCAGAGTTTAATATGAAAAATGAGAGGGGAGAGAGAAGGAAATACAGCCCTCGAAGGGATGAGAAAACAGAGCACAACAAAAAGAGTAAAGTGCTCATATAAACCCAGTCTAACACAAACAGAAGTCCTACTACTAATCTCATTGGCCTCTAGATCTGCTTCCAAGTGACTTAAAGTTACAAAAGCACGCAATAGCAGAGCCAAGAAATAAACTCCAGTCTTCAGAGTCTCAAGCCAATGCTTTGCTTGTAAGACCTATCATCCCTGTTAATTTCCCTGCTGGAAAACATTTGGAGTCAGGGGAAAGCAATCTACAGAGACTCAGTCATCGCCAGACTCAAAGACTCTGCCTAGAGAAGAGCAAATATTGGCAAAGCATCCCTTTCAGGTTTCTGTATTATGAGGCAAATCAATTACCTGGAGAGATTGCAGACTTAGAGCCCTTCCTCAGAAGAAAAATGCATGAGACAAAGCAGTGAATATTCTTAATTTGCAAACTGTAATTTTACTTGTAAAGTCACATAGCATTTATTTTTTCCAAGTTTATTTATGTCTACTTCATACACAAGTACTAGACCTCAGGTCACTTGATTTTCCATGCCATATTGTTGAATTTTATACTCACTTACGGAGTTCTGATGGTCCATATCTAATATATAGACTTCATTAATTTTAAAAATACTGTCTACTTCAGGGTAACAATTAACCCAGATCACTACAGTTTTAATATTTTAATATTGATAATGCTATCTCTAACTCTCAGATAGCACTGTTTCCCTCTGAGGGTGACGGAGTACTGGAACAGGCTGCCCAGGGAGGTTGTGGAGTCTCCTTCTCTGGAGATATTCAAGACCCGCCTGGACAAGATCCTGTGCAGCCTACTGTAGGTGACCCTGCTTCGGCAGGGGGGTTGGACTAGATGACCCACAGAGGTCCCTTCCAACCCCTACTATTCTGTGATTCTGTGATTCTGTGATTCATATGTAATGCCTATTTAAAATGGAACCTTCTGTTTTCAGTGACAAAATGGAATTACTAATTTTCCCAATTGTTGCCAGTTGTTCTAGTTACAAAAGACAGGTTTCTAAACCAGAAAATTATTGCCACAGTCAAATGAAAAAAAAAAAATATTTAGTGGAAATCAGATTCAGAAGATGACTCATTATAGCATGTGGATTGGTATAAACATTGAAGAACCATCAGTTGAAAGAAGGGAGCTATATTTGACCTTCATCTACTGCACACCAGCCTTCATCTGTCAGAAACTATCCATTACCTAGTATAGACACAATAAAAAAAAGACATGCATATGAAAAATAAAGTTTGCTACAGCAGTAAAATATAAAAAATTAATAAACTATATTGTGCAGTATTTAGCTGGTCAAAACTTTACTGAAGTTAAGACAACAGTGTTTGTTGTCAGTGGCAATGAGCAGGTTCTACATTCATGTACATTCTCCTGGTCTTTAAAGTAAATGACTACAACTTGAACTACCAAAAAAAGGCCATAGAATACATTTTCTCTGGGAACATATTAATGGGGCCTGAGCCTTTACTCAATACTAGTTACCATAGCATGTGCTCCTACCTCCTGTGACATGGTCACAGCCCTGTCGTACATTCTTCCTAAAGAGAACATGACTGTTGACTGTGTCCACTGCTAAACCTGACTGTGTTCAGGAAAATTAGCAGGTAACAAAGAAAATCACCATTATCACCATTAAAGACACACATATGAAGTGCCACAATGAAGTCATATGATGGCAGATTTTAGGAAAAAAGCGCCATCTCCTCAGTCTAGTAGAGCTCTTTAGACAGTTTACCAAGAATGTATGAAAGAAAAATGATAGACTTATCTGGACTTTTAAAGCCCCATAAACAAAGTATAAAAAAGATAAACGTAAAGATTAAGTTAATCACAGCAAGCAATGAAGAAAACAACTAGCAATAGTATAACAGGGAAATTCACATTAAGAACTTAGATTTCAAACTACACAGAGTCAATTCCATGAAAAGGATATAGGAGACAGAATTATAACAAATCATCTGTTTTACAATATGGAAGACATAATGCAGCCAGCTTCCCAATTTGTATAAAAATTATTATTGTTGTAGATTTGTTCATTCTACGGAAAACAGAAGAAACATTACATATTGTCAAGCAGCAGTGTAGTTCAGATCAGACTGCGCTAGGGAAAACTTTGAAAAATCCCAAAAGAATCCAACAATGAAACATTCATGTTGGCACATACATACTAATTTATACATATTCAACATTATTCCTGTTAAAACAAGTTGTGCTGAGATATACATAGTAATTATATTAACAATGTTCTTTTCAGGAAAAACTTCCTTCTTGTATATAGCTCAGTAAAAATACCCATTTAGCACAAAACAGTGGTCAAAAGAACAAATGGAATGTTATTTTTTAATAACAGTAATATACGATGAAGTAAATTCTCAGATATACTCTCCACCTGAACACAAGTAACTCACACTACTGATTGGAGAAGTCCACAAGAGCAACGCAAATTCTAAGAGAACAGAAATGGGATCTGAACCAGAAGTGGTAAAGCATTTCCACTGTGTCTGGAAAGGAAAAAAAAGTAGAACTGATGTACCTAAAGCAATCAGTAATATAGAGGTTTGTCTGGGCAACTTATATTTGAGAAAACTTGAAAAAAACAGGGAAAAATGGAAAAAAATAAAAACAACAGAAATGTCTTAAAATAAAGTGTAAAATCTTTGGAAATAAGTGTAACAATGTATTATTAGGATGCAAAATGGAGTATTTTTTACATAATAAGAAATAGATCTACATCATATAAATAGGTCCCAAACTAAATAAAAACGTAAACAACGTAAACACCGTTTTATTTCTTTTCGGACATTCCTGCATTAGTAGCCACTACCTTAACCAATGTCAGTTTGGGATGAATGCCACAAAATATTCCTTTCAGAACTTGCTGCGCTGCAGAAGAAAGAAGAAAAGGAAAGAGTAAAGCAAAGTAGCACTCAGTGGAATTCCAAAAGGCAGATCCCCAGCCAGCGGTACAAACAGAAGATAAGAAGTGCCGAGTTCTGGGGGATGTTGCTGCTGGGTCCCAGTAACTGCCATTTACAGGGCTGAAGAAACAGAATACTCTTGGGCAAATTAATGTTTCTTTCTGCAGTCATCCACACTGTCTCAGCACAGTGAGAAATACACACTCGCAATTGCAAGAATTTCTCATCCAAGTAAGGTGCACACAAGCGTGATATTTCTTTGTAGGGACTTCACTTTGATATGATTTTATTATTAATCTGTATTTCAGGAATATACTTATATAGCAGCAATGTGAAACAAACATGGAAAACTACTCTTTTATATAATTCATTATTAAATGTGTTAAATGAGGAATGCTCTGCCACTGGATGTGTAAGTCCAGCACGTTTTTAGACAATGTATGGAAGATACATCATAAAACTATTAAAAAAATAACATAGGCACCATCTTTAACTGAAGAAGTTCCTAAATCACAGATTCACACAAACCAGGGGAATGCCTCAGAAAAATAGCGCTCTGTAGCTTTTCTCCTTCCTGGAGAAGCACCAATAACCTCTCTAGGAAAGGAGACTGTTCCCGATCTTTGATCTGATACAGTAGAGAGTTTCTTACGTTCTTATGCTGGCCACTGTCCAAACAAATACAAAGACATAGAGTTCGTGTTACAGCCATTAATGGGTATATAGCATTAACTATATAGGTAGAGGAAGAGAGTATAAAAATGTGTATTTTATAGTGAAATAAAGGTAGCGGAAGAGAGTATAAAAATGTGTATTTTATAGTGAAATATATTCTTCCAAATAAACAAACACCCCAATTTTATTCCTTAGTCCCATTAAACTTATTTCTTACGATCAGAACTGAAACAAAAGATCATTCAAGAGCATCCCCTTTGGGTGACAATGTAGAAGAAGCTGTATGAGGACAAGAAGGAGAAGTTACTTTTTCACAGTGAAAGCACTAACACTAGAGAACTGTTACTACTGGAAACAAGGCACAGTCACTGGAGCATAGTTCAGAGAAACTATACTCATATCCCTTTGCTGATGACCTTGTCCAGCTTTCTATTTCCACCAGTATTCTACACAAGATAATAATTCACATCAGCTCTCTTGCAATAAAAGCACCTTTGGTGCATGAAGATGGAAACAAAGACAACAAAGAGGGATGCATGAAAGCCATGAAAGGTGTTGATGGTTAAAAAGAAGGGGTCTTATGAAACCACAACAGAAGCAGTGAAAGGTTACTAAACTAACTTACATTGATATTCCAAATAGTATTTCACGCATTCTTGCAAAGTTCTGGGAGCCTTCCCTGGATGTATAAATTAAAAATACGTCAAATGCGATCATAGTGCTTAAACCTAATTCTGTGACATCCCTGCAATGGCATTCTGTACAAATTTTCAAAAATTTACCAGTTAAATTCAAAAGTAATGTTAACATCTTGGGCTTTCTCCCCAAAGTATATCTCGACTTCGATGATCACTTAGCAGAGGTAACAATTCTTTCCTTCCAGCACTTTCCAAAGTACCAAGCTTTTCCGTTCCCTCGAGCACTCTGAAGGCACTGGGAATTCTGAGGCTGCACCTGCACACACGCTCTGGTTTAAGTGAACCGAACCTCTCAGCTGTTCTCACTTAGTGTATTTGTGTCACCTTTATGGAGGAGTTTTGGTGCATCAACTTGGACCCTTTTCAGAGGAGACAGTCAGAAGCTCCGCTCTAGGTGTCCATCACGTGTTCCAGTAGGAACACGGGTCCAAACCAATGACTGGTCCCCTGAACAACTTCAAATCTCACCTATGGTGAGAGCACTTCAACCAACAGTCCAAACTAAAACTGGTCTGAGGTAGAATCCTAGACTAAACTGCTACAGTGCAAACGTATAAGCCTTAGCACCAACAGCTTTGATCTAACGATCTGCTTCCACTTGCCAAACTGCTTTCTTACACTGACATAAGCTGAGTGTTCGTCACCTCTCAGAAATGTTTTTAATGCCTTACAGAATGCAAGTCTTATGCTACAGTTCTCAGAACTAAAACTCTCCTAGGTTCAGAGGAGCAAATGACTGAAATTCACATAAAGAACAAAGCACACAGCAACAACTATTTTGTTTCCTGTCACTGATTATTCTGAAGAATTAAAAGAAAAATACATCAGATTTTTGTGGGAAATTCTGGATCCATTTGTTATTAACATAATGTTGCTTACTTTGCTAATTCCTGGATAATATTTAGCAGAGAACAACTGACAACATGAAGAAGAATCAAGAAACTAACCAATGAGAATTCAGAAAATAACTCTAAAATATTGTCAGTCATAGTTGCTGTCAACATGGAAGAAAAGCTGTGCAGCACTTTAATTAATGTTTTGAGTATTTGGAAAGTTTTAGTCACCATTTCAAAAATTCAAAAATGTATTTTTCTTTTGACTCTCAGTAAGAGAGAAATGCTATGTATGCACAGCTACAGTTTGTAAGAAGACAAAAAACATTGAGAGGTCCTGATCCTGCTGACCTGGATCATGCAGCAGGCCCATAGAAGTCTGCCAAACAGAGCTACTGCCACAAATACGTCAAACAAGATTTGACTAATAAATTGCTTCAGTGCTGTCTCATTTTGTAAAACATTCTTCAGAGGTTTTAAGGACTATTTTAAAGCTATGTATTAATTCTGCTCCTGATTGATGAATGATTCTATTTAGACAGTTCACTGAAAACAGTTGAACTTCAAAGGCCACGTGAAATAATTTATCATCTCACTTGTGATTTAGAAACACACCAGCTCAGAGTCTCAGTGCATATGGTAATAAGCAGTACTTCCCTACTAAAAAACCACACTTTTTTCTAAAGATAAAAGAAAAAATGCTTTCTATACACTTAACATAGGACTATTAGACATAGCAAAACAAACCCCAAAAGCTGTAGTTACCTTTTAAGCTGTTTATTTTATTACATCGTAAGCATGCACTAAAGCACAGCGAGACTGTCAAACATAGAACAAAAGAGATTTATTTTTACTTTCTTACCTGTAAAGGGATTTAATGATACCTGTCTTTGAAATTTTATCTCCCAGTGATACTGCACAAACTACTAATACGGAGAAGTTTCCAACATTACATAGAACCTACATAAAAGTCTGTCCTAGAGAACAGGTGAAGCCTTTAACAGTGAAAAAATGGTGGCTAGGCAAATGTTCCGTCTAAGGAGAACATATTTATATACGTAGGAGGGTACAACAATGCATTCACCCAGAAAGGAGAGATCCGCACTGATACAGGAGTAAACAGTTGTTATTTATTGTTTCATTGACATATTAGAAAGCCCACTTCTTACCACTTTATTTGAAATGATACAAGTGAGGTGATTGTACTCTTTTCTTCTTAAAACAAGTAAGTGATGAGCTTCAATGATTTTCAACATGATTTGGAAAAATTACTGAGTAAAATACTTAGCATGATAAAAACACGAAGAAAAAACCCCTAGTTTTTCAGCAGATGGGCACAGCATTTCTTGTGCTGTGGTACTGCTGAAGAAAGAGATCAAATTCAGTTCACCTGTCACTCATAAAAGGTGGGAGGGTTTATGTTAAAAATGGAAGCAGCATAGCTACTTGCCCAACAGCATACACAATAAAATATATTTACAAGCAGCACATGTTAATTCAGTTGGGGTAATTTAACTACGCTCTTATGTTTAAGAAGTTCAACTGGCAAGCTTCTCTCCTTCACTCTAGAGAGCGACAATGATTCAGTAAATGCGCTACCTCAGTTCTGAGCCTTCTTCATGCAGAGAAATTGAAGTACAGCAACTGTGTTACTGAAGATTGCACCAAATATGCATTTAGCTTAGAAAACCAACCTGGTTAGCTTAGAAAACCAACCTGGTTTCAGCCAGGCTTCTCAAAAGTAAAACAATACTGTTTACTTTGCACTATTAAATCTTCTGATAGTCAGACAAAAGCTTACACAGTAACATAGAATTTGTAATCCCAGCGTCAGAACGAACAAGAGTTTGTTCTTCCTTAAAACTCCCACCAGGCCCTTCCCGCTGGCAGTTCAAAGAGCTGTATTTCACAGCACGGCACTACAGAATTCTGGCTCCCTTCAAACCCGCCTAGGAACAGTATCAGAAAATACAATTTACGGACAAAGACCTAGCCAAACCTCAAAAGCAAACTAAACAAACGAAGCGGCGTTCCTCTCACTCATCACCTTTCAAAGCGCACCCCTTTTCCGCGCAAAGACCCCGTAGGCTGGGCCGTGACGTCTCTGTCCCGGTACCTGTAACCCCCCCTCGCCGCAGCCTCCCAACGCGCAGCTGCTGCTGCCCCCTGCAGGCACCCGGCGGCAGCGGCCCGGCGGCGGCGGGGCGCGGGGCGGTGCAGCCGCTCGCGCTGACAGCAGGTGTCCCCACCTCGGCTCCAGCCACCGCCTTGAAAGCGGCTGCGTGCTTCCCAGCACAGACCCCAGCTTCTGCCCGGGTCTAGGCAGCCCCAGGACGGTCTGGGGTAGGAAACTGCCGCCCCTGAACGCTTCGTTCGGCTCAATAAATGCAGTTCTGCAGAAAAACAAAAATCCCCCTGCTGACGCAATGTTACCTGCTGCGATGTATGAGCAGGCCCACGGCTGAACAAATTCCTTCTACAGTGTAAGCTGAAATAAAACCAAGAAACTTTTAAGCAGGAGCAGATCAGGTCTATTTAGGCAATAGTTCCATCAAAGACACCAGTGGCGCGTCAGAATAACCTTACAAAGCAGAAGATGAAAAACATTAAGATACATTCATCTTGAAAGTCCCAAGTCGTATCAGGCTGAGCAACAGACGCACAAACACGCGCACGCACACCCGTGGACAAGCACGAACGTCTGCGGTTTAGATTTCTCAAATCCGTATCTGACTTCATTAAAAATCAAGCAATTGTGCAGAAAGTCAGTGTGGTTTTGCTGACAAATGAAGAAAAGGAGTAAGAAAACTTACTTTTGTCAAGTGTAAAGACTAGAAATATCTAACTTTACAAAAACATCACCTTCCTCTCTTCAGCCTTTACCCCCTCTACATTTAATCGTAGGGATCATAATTCTATTTTGAATATATAAAGGCATTACCCTTTAATGTCTGAGAGACTGGCATGAGTGACAAAATGATGCTAGAGCAAAAGGGCAAAATTAAACTAGACAATGTATCTAGAAGCCTAGGTAAAGTAACATTACAGCAAAGAGACTCTGGTAACAGAAATTCACTCTGTCAAGTAGCACACGTTATCAAAGTAAATAAAATCCTGGGCCCAGTTCTCCACCAGGAATAGCATTAATGGTGAGATTAAAGCTAAGCAGATACTGAATACCATATACCCACCCTGCTATTGGTTTGATTAGAGCAAATTACAGAGAACGTAATAACAGAGCAAGGTCTTAAAACAGGGACATTATTAAAGTTCGAGCTTTGCAAAGCATAGATGTATTTATTGAGGTTTGATATACAAATAAATATTATTTAGAACACTCAGTACCCAAAAGAAATTACAAAAGCACTAAAGAAGCATGAGAAAATATCCAAGAGACGTTCCTAAGACACCAGTACCTCTTCGACTGGGCACAAACAACAGCATAATTTGTTCTCTACATATCCCCACCAGGTCTTCATGATGACAGAGCTACAAGGAAACTGAAATACTGTAAAAATGAAGACATGAGCATACAGATGGCCATTCACCACTGCTTGAAAATCTAGGACCAATATTAGAAATACTGAGCCTTTCTTCCAGCGGTGGGGGAAAGCTATCCTTCCATCTCACTTTCCAATTTTGTTTTTTAATTAATAAAAAGAGTCTACTTTAGTGCCATAAAGCACGATTCAATTCACTTCATAGGCTGACACTTCCTCCCCCACCCCCGTGGAAGAAAACAAAACCCAAAGGCATGCCATGAATGACTCTCTTCTGCCTAGGTTTAGAGCATCAGACCTACAAAAAAGTTAAAATTAACAGTCCCCACCCCCATTCTGCCCCAGTATAGTCTGACAGGGAGTCAGAACAGTGACCATGTCAGGACGGGAGTTTCTAGAAAGGAGTGGGGAAGGTCCCGTTGGGCACAGTTAGACGTTGGATTGATTTGACTGTACTGTCAAATTTCACCTGCTTCAAGACTTTTCTCTACCTGAATTGGAGCAAATATGAACCTGGTCTGATGTCCTAAGTAGGCCGCCTACTTTCAGGGATACAAACTATTTTGAGATGCAATTTTATGTGAGGTAATCCAATCTAATGGTGGCTCACTGTCCAAAGAAGAGGCCTCTCTCCTGTCCTTACCCTCCTCATTCCTGGTCCCAGCACACCACATTCCCACTGTCACTCCTGCACCAGATTTGATGATACTGGGTTGTAGCGCAAGACCAATGGAAGGCTAATCCACCAAAAAAAATACTGGTTTTCCTTTAGATTAATATACTGACTGACTCCACAGACACATTGCTGTTTTCCCCACCACAAGACAGAGAGCAGCAGCACAAGGCCAGCAAAGGGGGCAGGAGCGCAGCAGGCAGTCAGGTCGAGCACCGCATGGTACCACTGAGAGGAGAAATACCGCTCTTCTCTCCTCTCCCCGCCTAGGCTAACATCATAGCATCACCCCCTTGGCCTCTCCAGGGGAAGATGTTCCAGCTTGCATTAAAATACACCAACCCCCTACCCCAAAATACAAAAAAAGTAACTTGTTTGGTCAAATAAATTAAAAAAACCAAAATCCACGCAACAAAAAAAGATGGAACACCACAGCCTAATGTTCTCTCCTCTCTCCCACAAGCGTTTTGTTTTAATTAGCATTATTAGCTTAATTCCCTTCCAGGCTGGAAAATAAACAAATTGAAAACTATGTTTTTAAATTTAATTTTCAAATGAAAGGAAATCTGTTCCCTACCCTGCTGCCTGTTTAGGCAGAGCAGAGAAATCTAGCAAATAAATCAAGGCTTTTCTGTGAGTAATACCCATAATTTTACAAAAGCTTCTGTTCACGTGTGTTTTAGGAATGGAGATTGCTTTAAAATATTACATCACTGTAGTAACTCATGGTTTGGACCTGTCATCTTGATGTCTCTCTAATTTTGGAGACCAAAAACTCATTCCAGATACTACTCAATCAAAACCAAGTGTTTTGTAAGAACAATCTCACAAGCCTTAAAAACAGGTATTCCTACTGATTTGAAACACCTTTTTAGAATCATATGTTGACTAGGAAATTTCTTTCCTTTTGAAAAACAGATGGTTATACTTAACTATATAGGAAGTGTTCTTACTTCTGATAACACTGTATTAAGTCACCCAATCACATTCCTCCTTTTTTCTTTCTCTAGTTGTTTTGAGCATCTAAATCTTCTTCATACCTGCCCTATATGTTTTCCCTGGGATGCTTCTTATAGAGCTCAGTGGGTTTATTATATAATCATCTCCAGCTTGCTGTTCACCATCTGCCTGCAACTTACGCTAGAGTAAGTAGGTAAGTAATTCTATTATTGTAGTCATTGCTGCTGTACAAGCAAAAAAAAAACCACAAACCCCCCCCCCAAAAAAGGAGACAAAGTGCATGCTGAAGAGATTACTACCAAAACCAAAGGATCCTAAACTTGTTCCTTGGTACCTACTCAGTGAAGGTGGGGAAGCTGCAAAAGCAGCAGCCCTCTGCTCCATTCTAGTCTGCTCCTGCCCAGGAAAAGTGTTTGACAATGCAGATAACACTGTATTTTGAAGCAGCTTGCATACCGCTAATCACACATAGCTCAAAGAATGGGGGACCTGGCGCTTAAGCATTCAGTAACACGGTATGTCATGAACATTACAACCTATGATATGATTGCTATGCCCTTGAGTGAATTATCACATTTCATAGGTATGAACTACAAATTATCTTCAGCATAGTCCAAATGATCTATTTCACTCTCGAAATCTTGCTGGTCTCATTTTTACAGTCCAGGTGAACCACACGTGGACCTCTTCAAATTGGACTTAACAATTCTGCAAAATTACATAACAGTTCTGCATATGTCCTAAAATCCTGTCAGCCTGATATGTTAAAACATTCATTTTTTTCTGATTGAACTTGATTTGAATCCAGTCTTCAAGAAACAGAAAAGTATTGTATTTCCCTTCCTGTTACACATCTCCCATCGCCATTGTAGTCTCCTATTTTTCTATTGAAATCATGTAATTAAATAATGTGGATATGATTACTTGACTTACTTTACAAGAATAGGTCATCACTAACACTTTGATGTGATTATGAAGCCCTGTATCTTCAAAGGGACGAAACAATAAAAAAACACAATATGCAAAGTCAATTATTTCCTATAATCTCTCCATTTACCTAACATAAGGACATTACACAAAGCACATTAAAAGTAAACTACATCTATTAACATACCACACAAAATTATTAAAAGAATAAATGGGTTGAAAGTACACGTTGTTAACATTATACTCATATGCTGCAGGTCCCTTCAACTGACTTTAGAATATGAATAGCTAAATGAGAACCACATTGACCATGCTGTATGTCATTTCAATTGTCAAAATTCTTGTGCTTCAGAGAATTATTTAAAACCTGTAGTTCCACTTTATAGCAATATAATTCTAGAATCTTCTAGTGTCACCATTTTAAATGTACTTGGTATATACAGTTTTAAAACAGTATTTTTCTTTGAAGGTAGACTATTATATTACAATATCGACACAGGCACTGCAGATCTACAGTACTATTTTAAAAAGCAGGAACATTTAAAATGTCTTCTGAAGAGACTTTTTCACAAAAATATAATGAATTGTAAACTTGCATTACTTCTAAGTCCCATTTCAAACATCAATTCCATGTCACAACTCATATTTAATATATTTTGTCCTCCTCTTCCGAAATACTCTTTCCCAAGGAGAAACAGCAACTGGTTTCCCAAATTTTTACCAAAATATTCCAAATTCTTGTTAAATAATAAAGTTCTGAATTTATGATGTAATGTTTCTATGTAACAATTCACAAGTTTCAGTTAGTACTTGCTTCCCCATCTGTTAATTCAAACAAACTAAAAGTGCAAAGAGACTGCCTCTTAACCTGAATTTCCTACAAGTATGTACAGGTCCCAGATGAAAACTTTCACTCCTCCCAAAACCACTCTCATTTTCGTTAAAATCAAATCACTAGGAAGTCACAGACGTCAGAGTAAATGGTGGGAATTAATCTGCATTTCCTTGCACAATTTAAAAATCTGATAATAGTGCAGGTCAACCTAACACCTTAATGAAAGCTCTTCCTATTCTCTAACCTCTTTTCTTCCACAGCAATATCCAAAGCATTCTCACTTTCTTTTCCTTTCTGGGGGCAATTCAGGATGCAATTTCCAAAGTTCTGTGTCACTCCTAAAACTCTGAGTCGCCTTCAAGTCTGTTCCCATCCAATCACCAAGACAATAGGTCGTGACAGTGAATGAGAGATCTGACCCAGAGTCAATTCACTCAGTCACCAATTTATATTGGAATGACAAGTTAGGTATATGCCTGGAATTCCCCATCAGTACATATAACCTTAATAAGCTGTGTCACCTCTAGTATCTCAGCCCTTAGCCCTTTTCCCAGGCAAGTTGTCCCCTGCTCAAGTTTATAAGAACTGATATTAGCAGTTCTAGCCCACCTGGTTCACCTCGCCCTTGGAAAGACTGCATGCCTCTTCACAGCAGATGTTTCCTAGTCCTACTCCATAAAGTTTTAAAGATTTAAGTTATTTTTAAGTTGTTTCTTTACTCCGGAATAAAACGTGAGTATGACTTAGCAGATCTGATCTGAGCCAGGAAAAGCATGCTTGTTCAGAACAATTTATTTCTTAATTTTTAAATAGTTCCAGTAAACATTTGGGACTTACCCAAATAAGGACGCAGTGGGATTCCAGTCCCCCTGTTTCTTATGATTGCAGTTCTCACTCTTCAAGTCTACCAATTCTACAACATGGCTGTAGTCTTGGTGATTACTTAAGACAGCAAGGTATGTAGGTAATTTGCCAAACTGTCTCCAATGTTGTGACCAGTAAGTTCAGGCTCATCTAAATTTGTGTCCTCTTGAGTAGATGGTCCTGTGCTCAGTATGCTGATTGTGCTAACTACTGTCAAGGTAGCTGACTTAAGCTGGAAAGTCAAGCCAAAAAGTCAGTCCATCAGGGACCAAGTGAAGAAGCATAAGTGCAGCCTGAGTAGATCATTTGAAGTTTCTGCTAACAATTCTCCTAAACAGTCCAAAATGGTCTTCTCCCTTTTCGCTATAGGCTTCTTCAAAGATTAACACAATGTTTGCCAAGCTGCTTTAGTTAGAAAGGGACAAAGCCAATAATCCACATTTTCTCCTTTCACTAAACTCTCACAGAAATTTACTCAAGATCAATGCTCTTCTGATGCTAATTTGGACAGGAAATACTTGGGTCTGATCTTGCCTGTAGTTAAATTGGCATGAAACATTTTCTGAAACTGTTGCTTGCTGCTGTTATGCTTCAGAAAATGCAAAAAGGCCTGTAGTTGCGATCCAGACCAATCCTTTACACAAATTCCTTTCATTTTCATCATTTATCTAAGACATTGCCATTGACAATAGATTAGCTCCTTCACAAAAAAACATCTGTAGATCCTGCAGTATCACAGACAGGCTGTCCAGCTCTTCAGTATATATTATTCTTTCCCCTTTCCCCTAGAGAAAACAGGAAATTATAAGCTTTGGGGCTTCCCCCCCCCCCTTAAAATTTTGTCAGAATATCTCATTTCTGGACTTTTACTCCCATTCTGTGATGAGTTATTCTCATCTTTTTACACAGAAGTATGAGTACCACCCCTGCTACAAGAAGACATCAGAAGTTAACACGCATCTCTCTCAGTATAACATTTTTTCCTTTAATGCCCCAAAACTGAAAAAAAAACCCTGTCCTTTTATATTCTCTATTCTGTGAACTGAAGTGTGTTTTCTAAGTCTTATTTTTTACAAATATTCTTCTGATTAAGTGGAAGCTAAATGATAAATTCCTATTTTCATTGTCAGGAAAGTAAACACATTTCAATCAATAAGATTATGCTACACCAAACCAACTTCTAACAACGCCTTTACATAAAACATCAAGGCTAGCCAGGCACCGAAGGAAAAAAACTCCAAACATAAATTTTGCCTGGAGTAAAAGAAATATTGCTGGTTTATCTTTTCAATATGTGCTGAATTTCAAACAAGTTTATGGCACAACCAAAAATAATTCACACACACAAAAACATCATGAAGAAAAAAGCTGTTAAACTTAATCATAATATGTAAAAACTATGGAAAAAAAATGCTAAAGCCTAACAGTCCAAAGAACATTTCAAGCAAGACACACTTACACCTTTCCTTTGTAAGCTTCAAAAAAACCCCAACACAAGTAGTCCTCAAATAAGTGGAAAGGACAACAAATTAGCCTTAGTTGCACACTCTTTATGTCCCTAAACCTTAAATAATTTGTTACCAGTTTTGGAAATATTATAATTGATGACTCAAATAGAGAATTTTTTATTTCTAGATCTAAGATAGGAAATAGCTATTATTTCTGTATTACACAGATAACATGAAGACAATTTGAAGGGCAGATAATCTGGAACCATGTCTTCTTACTCAGACACATTAAAAATTCCCCTATCTTCAACCCACATATGTTTCTTTAGTCATCATTTGTGTTATCCAGTGGACTAGGCAATGTTAGAGTATTTTTGTTATGTGAGGGCTCCCTAGTTTCTGACAAGCAAAAGGAGTCTCCTAAATTGACAGAAGGTGTTACTACAATGGACCACTTCACCTTCCCTTCCCCCACTAAGCTGTGCTGTACTAGCAAGGAGGTAAAAAAATTTCCAAACAGAAGACAAACTAAATGCAGTATGTGCCACAAACTGTGGCCCTGACATCATATATTGTGAATAAGCCTTGACAAAGCTAAGCTGACAGTGTGTAAGGCCACACCACTGAAGAATAAAGATCAATTTTTAAACCAACTACAGCCTAGTTTCTCAGTATGCATTTAAAAAGTAACAGTGTTATACCTTATTTAACACATTATATTGATTCTTGTTAATATTCATCAGCATTGCCAATCTGATTTTGGTTATCAAAAGCTCCACACATAGCAGCTCTACATATGCAATACAATCTGAAAAAAATGTAAATAAAAATATTTTAAAGAACAGATGGAAAACAAATAACTCTTCTAAATTTAGAGGTATGTTCAGCTAAATCTGGCCACTTACTTAAACAGTATCTCTATCTGAGGCTACGGTGCCTAGGTATAAGCAAAACAGAATAAAGACAGCGCTTTATTATCATCTTCTTGTGATGTCAAGGACAAAATTCTCTGCAGAGTCAGGCCTACATAAATAGTGGTATTTTTTCTAATTCAGCTTCGGAATATTTCTACAACTCAGTCATTTGACTGATATTTTAATACTTCCAGGGCTATAGAGAAAATTTAGGAGCAATGAATTGTATTTAATTTGAAATAAAATAATACATCACATATTTCAATTATGCAGTATTATCCTACGAGAATTTCCTTACATTTTTTGAAAATCGTATGCAATGCTTTGATGTTCCGTAACATACAATAATGCATTAACTGTTTCCAAAAGAACTGCTCGATGCTATATTCATGTTTGCATCTTAATGGCTTTCTTTTCAAAATGAATCAAGTTTATCAAAGAAAATGAAACAAAGAAGTATTATCCTTTCTCTGATCTTTGTTCCGATCATGAAGATTTTAAACAGTATTAGTCTCACACATAGCAAATTACTGCTTGTTAACTACTGTTGCCAACCGTTAGGGTATGTCTGCCTTACTATATCAGTTTGACCCAGCTTCTAGTGCTTAATGGTCCTCTAGGCTAAAAGCGAAAGCTGATCCATCAGGCTTACATTAGCATAGAATAACACTCAATGCTTATTGATGTGCATGCAGTGTAACTACCACCCCCGGCACCTAGCTCAGTCCATTATTTTCATTTTATCTCAAGTCATTTGTATGGTTGTCTGCCCCAGTTAAAGCTATGGCAAGACTGGTACTTAAATGAATTTGCGAGAAAGGAGACAAATGCCCCCTGAACCTCAAGCACTTTTCTATCATGACTTGCTAACATAAAATATACTAGTACTGTTAGGTCCACTTAGCGAGCATATCTAGAATGGCCTTAAGTAGGAAAGAAAAATCACTTAGGACTCTGTCAGCTAAAAAGACTGCTGATGAAATGTTGGAGGTGGAGGACAGCAGGCCGTTACTGTTTTTAGTGTTATTTTTTCAGTGTGATCTTTTAAAAAGCTGTTTTGATTCTGCTCAGAACCCATTCAGGGAAACTTCAGCATCATAACATACAAAACACACCGGTGTGTTGCTTTAATTGAACACTATGCATTAAGATTAAAAATACTGGTTTAATCACACAGTGAAGCCACCACATCATAACAGAAAAAAAAATTTGAAGCTTAAAGGCACACATTGTATAAACATCTTAATAGAAAATCTTTTGAAACAAAGCAAACTATCACAAACTTCAGGGCATGGCAAACTACTCGGCCACAAAAGATAATCATTGCAACAAACATACAAGAATATTCAACATTCACAAAACAGGATAAAGACAACTACAAAACAGTTTCTAAAGTTTCACTTCATGTTATTTCACAAAATGTAGATAAATAATTGTCTCAATTTTTGCATTTTCCAAGAAACATTTTCCAAGATGTTAAGATAAAGATAGTGCTCTTCTGAGCATGGATTTAAACATTTTATAATTAAGGCATTAACCAATGACTCTTTCTGCATGAACAGGAAAGCACAGCAATTCAAGAGAAAAACGTTGGTCAAGCAACAATAATGCCAACCATTTTATAACATGTGGTCAGTCAGGCTGGCCAAAAAGTCCAACATATTTCCACTTCCACCAAAAAAAGCACATTTCTGTCCATACTTGTAATATGTGCCTAAACACATACACAATTTTGTAGTTTTAAAAAGATGAAAAAATGAGTATGCTATGATGCCAAAAATTATCAAAGAACAACCCTCAAAATAATGCCCCAGCCCTTCTACCTTCCCATCCAACGTTAACGAATTGCAGAAAGGTTACCCAAAAGCCCAACTGACATCTAAATAGGTTGTTATTTCTTACTGAAGAGTTCATGCGCTGGTAACTCAGTCAGCGGTAAGCAAGAAAAGGTAAGCGTGAGGAAATGGCAGTAAGCTTTCAAAATGTATGCACATTAAGAGAACATTTTTGTGGAGGAGAGGACAACATCTTCCTTTTTGTAGTGCTCCTGCAGCACCGGGAAACCTGTGAAGCTGGCGTGTCTCCAATCAAATACGGCGATTCTCCTTTTACTTCACCGAGCCTCCAGGCCACGCATGCAAGCAGGAGGTTTGTTAGTGCTCAGTTCCCACTCTTGGGCAGTCAAAGTAGAAATAAGAGAATTATATTTTGTGGTTTGAGTTTGAAACCTGATGTGTTACGAGCAGCTCTAAGTTAGTGTCTTTAAGGACATTTAAGGAACTTTTCTAATGTATCCAGAGATGACAATGCAAAGAAAACCAAAACTGCTAATGACTTACAATGCTTTTATAAGGGTTCCCTCACTCCTCTCTTTCGGGTAAAATTAAAATATACCTATGCAGTCAGGGTAACTAAAATAACTGTTCCTCCGAAGTTCATGGTATTTCACGACATAGAAACTACTTTCAAAAGTGTTTCATAAGTGTTGTTATTCATGGATAACAAAAGAAGGGGAAGTAATAAAATGAAAAGCAGAAAAGAACTGAACTACACCAGCCCAAGTGCAGGTCTGTAAGTGCTCCTTAGGGCAAAACTCCATTGTAACTACATATAAAATATTCTACAAATAAGGACTTCCCTGTACTGACAATATGTGCTTCAGAATATGACACTGTTCTGAATAACTACAATCAGCCATAGGATTTTTTAATAATCTTCTTAAAAGAATGCAGACACTTTAATTTTGCAGAGTAACAGCCACACTTGGTCTACAAACTGGAAAAGCCAAATGAAGCAGTAAAGTTCCTTTGTGGTAGACTGGTAGAAGTACAGCATAAGGCAGACTGACAGCAGTCCTTCGCCAGCACAGCTGTTTGTTGAGCTATCAAGCAGTGCTGGTATTTGCTCTTTAGAGAGAGACAGAAAGTGAGTTATGTGCCCATCATAATAGGGATTTGTGCTATGATTACAGTGGATGCTGAAAAGAATGATTGAGAAGCTGTTTCACAAGAGCAGACGTAACTGGACTATTAGTTTTTGAAGAGTAACAGCATGGGCTCTACTTAGAAAGGCACAGTTCACAAGAAATAGGATATACGTTCCAAAAAATGCTTTTGCGCATATGATAGCTTAGGAGATATTAAACTGCCAACCTAATTAATTTAGGAGCTTTCATTTCTGATCCTCTATTCATTTGTCCTTTGCTTTAGATTCTTCCCTTCACACATCAACACTTGAGAGTAAATTACTACTCAGCCATTCACACCCCAAGATGGACTCCATGAATGTGCTGGTGCTTGGCATGGAAGCGTGGAGGGGAAGAGCTAGGCCACTCAGTCAAGGCAATGCCTATTAAGGGGTACAGAATTCATTGGCTAAGTTCCTCTGATCACAGCCTCTGACAAGCACGTGGCATTAATACATGTTGTCTCAGATGAGAGGGCAGAACTAAAATGTGGTCAGAATACTTTCAGTCATTGACCACGAGGCATTACTGCTCAGTACCATGAAAACATCCCGTTGTCTTGCTCTAGCAGTTGATGACATCATCCATTCCTATATCTTGGTCAATCTTTGTTGACTTTGGAAGAAAGATACACTGGTTTAAGTCATTCTAACAAAAACTTAAGAAACTGTTTATGTAGTTGGACTTGATGGTCTTAGAGGTCTTTTCCAACCCAAGATTCTATGATCCTAGTTTACTTCAAGGAGATACTTAAGAAATGTACTACACTAGGAGCCACAATGTGTGAGATATTTTACTAGGTAGCCTCTAAACTCTAAATAAGCTATAAATCTCAAGACCAAAACCTCTACAGTTCTTCGGTGGAAAGGGTTCAGCAGGATTAACAGGTATGTAGAACTCTCGAACTCTCTCTCCCAGACTCTCATTTAAACTCTGATGAAACGAAGAATCATTTTAAGAATGAGGTTCAGTGAACCACCTATTCAACCATATATTTAAATACCTCTGCACTTACAAATCTCTCAAAGATAAAGCAGTTTCATTCCCAGGTAGTCTGTCTATACATTCCTGACTAAACATGTCTTTGAATGGAAAAGGGAGAAGTATACGTCTCATACTTCTGAGAACCTCAGACAAATCAACAGAGCCTTCCAGTTAACTATTCTTTTTAAAGATTTTCTTCAGGGAGGTTGCAATTTGGTTCTTAATCCTTGCTTTTTCAACTGAGGTTATCAACAAGGGTGCCAATTAGTACACACTGTAGTACTCCACATGATGTAGAAACCTAACCCACAGAGAACCGCAGGGAGATGTATTGCAAATATGCCCTTCACTTGTTTTTTTCCAAGAATTAACATGGGGATCTCGTTATATTATGGTGTCAGAGAGATCTCCAAATATTTAAAAGAAAAACGAATATAAGCTCTAGTGCTGAAAATAGACAGAGCCAAGGAAGGAAAACTATCACATTTGTTTTGTCTTGTCATCATTTCTACATAATAATTCCTTTGGGTCAGCCAACCTGCACGCACAAATAAACGAGAAATTAAAATCTGGCCTTCCTTGAATTTCAGATGATTCAAAACAAATTTCTATTAAAAAAAAAGGAATACAGAGTAGCTGGTGTTTATTTGGCATTTCACAGAAGGATAATTTAAATGACAATCCTATTAAATCATCCCCACATGCCACCTTAATTATTATATAGCTCTGTAACAGTCTGCCCTTTCTTCCCAAACCCTGTGGGAACTGATAAACTCTAACTGAAGAATGAGCTTTCTGGCTGTGTTGCAGGCCCCTCCTCACCAAGTGTTCCTCAGCACTCTTTTCCAACAAACCTTGTGGGGGTTTCTCATGGAAAGTAATGTTGGACAAATGAATGGCGTTCTGCAGGCTTGTCACAGCAGAGTGAAAACACTATGAGACGAGCAGGCAAAATTACATATGAAAAAACACATACCAGCACCTCTCAAGAATAACTTAAATGAAGGAGTTGCATGCTATCTTGGAAAATCATTCAGAATTCTAGATCTTGATTACTGCTTCACCCCACCTAAGTATTACCAAACTCTTCAAAATAAGAAAAGACCAGATATATCCCATTCATTTAGAAAGGAGGTGGCACATAATGGGAATGATAATTCACAAAAATAAGTAAGGATAATAATCCATAAATTAGAACACTATTAGCTATTCCAAGTCCAAATTTGGTCAAGGATACTTTGGCATGCATAAACTATCCACTTGCATCAGAGAACTTGCTACTACACAAAGCATTAACAGACTTGAATCAGATATGTCAGAGAGAGAGATAGAGATAGATATCATCCTAACAAGATATAGTCACATCCCTTTTATAAAATAGCCTCTTAAAAGCATATAACATGAAAAAAAGCAGACCCAAACATGAAAATGCAGTATATTTTGTGTTCTCCAGGATACAGAGGCAGACTCCAGACAGAAAGAGGAAAGTGGAAAACCAGGGGTCATAGTATATAGCAAGAAGTGTTTCAGAATGGAGATAGATTTAAGAAAGGGATTATTCCAGAGGGGTTGGATATAATGTGGAATGCAGAAAGAAAAGTGTTAACAAGGCATAAGAACTGGGACCAGAGATTACTGGGAACAGAAAAATGGATTTAACAGTTGAAAGTGAGATGGAAGTCAGCAGAAAAAGAAGTAATTTAGAAGATTCACTCAACTTGAGGTGGCAGAGGAGGATTTACGTCTGGTTACTGCAATACTTTTGGAAAGGAAGCAAGACATGGCATGATTTTTAGAACTGGTTAGAATCAGTTATGTATATCCCACAGGTATGATTAAAATCACTGAAGCTGGGATCGTATCTTTTTTCCTAAAAACCTGCAGTGAAGAGAATTATTCTTTAGTTCAGTGTACTTACAGAACATAGAAGAGAAATATAGCTCCTAAAGAGCTGTCTGTACGGTGCTCTGGAAAGATGGCTAATGGGCATAGGAAGAAGCTGGAAGAATAAAAGTGAATCACAACATGAAACTAATCAAAGGGTGACATAACATTCAGTCCAGTAGGGTCTGAGTAAGCCCAACAGGAAAGGAGGAGAGGGCTGGTCAGAGTTGCTAGGTGCGCCAAGAATCACATCACCACACTGCTGGATCCCAGCAATCCAGCAGGAAGGAGCAGCAGGAGCACAAGAGCTAGTCCCTGCAAAAGGAGCGTCCTCCTCCTTGCCCTAAGGCTTACTTGCTAATGATCCCAAGAGGTACCGTTTGGATTGTTTTTTTCTTTGTGTTAACCTCAACTGAGAAGAGCCAGAAACAGATAGGCTTTAAACTTGTGTCTTACTGTAATACCATAGAGAAGTCCAGGGAAGGCAGCCCAGGCCAGAAGAGTCCCTTTCCTTTTCTCAAGCACGTGAACTGGGGAGGGGGTGTGGGATCGCTGCAAAATCACTGCTTAATTTTCCTAGTCCATCCATCAGTGTTGGCTTAGCGCTGTTACCACAAGCTGTTTCAGAAAGCCCTGAGCAAACAACACTTCACACATACAGAAAGAAACCAGAATCTTATTTGCTTCCCAATGCAGTAGCCAACCGAGATAAGGAAAATGATAGATGGGAACCTGGCCTGAATTTATAGATTTCTACCACAAAATATGTGCAATTTGACAGTTACTTTCTCTGTCCCTTCTCTTAGTTTCCTATTGACTCATACTTAAATCCCTTTTGAAGGGCTTACAGAGATACAGTTTTCACCTACTAAACTGAAAGCTGAAAGAGTGACTTCGTGTTTATAAATTCAATGCCAGTACATTCTCTTCCTTAAGATTTCAACCTATTTTATTAATCACTGACTTCTCACAGAGCATCTTCTACCCTGACAGGAGTGCAGGTTTCAGGATTTGACAAAATGCAGCTTTAGTTCAAGTACTTCAAAAAGTATTTAGTAAACTGAAGCAAAAAAATGCTTGCTCCATGAACTCCATGATACAAATTTCTTTAAACTAAACTGAAATCCACTCTCTACACTGAAGATGACAAAAATTATGCCACTAGCTGAATTTCGTTGCCAAGCTGTCAACTTGAATTTCTTCTGTTTAAAAATAGCTGTTCATTACATTCAGTAATGGGCTGTCAAAGCATTACGGCACTGAACCTATATCATATACAGAAGCAATTGGGCAATGTGCATTATTATGTTTAGATTACTAGCATTTTTACAAGACCTCTGGGCTAATTTTAAATGAGATGGTTGACTTGAACTAAATCAAAACCAATTTTATTTTACACTACAGATCTTCCATTTGTACTTGACTAATTCAGGCCTTAATGGAAGTAAAACAAAAGATTTACTGACTGTGAACATAGAATATATTCATCCTTGTGTTTGCTTTCATGGATATATTTACTCTAAACAACATACGAATACTAAAAATACTCTATTTGCCAAATTAAATAATATTCCCAATGGTATGAATTGGTATTGTTGCTCCTATGAATACATAATCGGTTGTTAGCAAAAAAATCATGCCTGAAGCATATATGCAGTAATATATTAGCACAGTGAAATAATTAGAGATGTTTTTAAACTAACAAATGCATAACCTGTCTTAATAGCTCATGATATAATTTAGCATACTATAAAAAAAACCAACTATAAAAAGGTATCTAGAAGCCACAGTTGAAACATCCTTACACAGCAGGATGTCATAAACCTAAAGGCATGCCAGAATGGCTCACAGCTATGAAAAAAAACAGAGACTAAAACAAGATCTGATGACTTGCAAATATAAATAATGAATTCTAGGGCCAGATTACCATCTTCTTTATTTTCATTAACAAAACAGCAGAATAAAGGAAAAAAAACCAAACCAAACAAAATACAGAATGTGTAAAAAGCTCTATACCTTCCTTGTTTTTTGGGAAACAAATTATTTTTCTAGATTAGGAAGACAACACCACTGATGCAACTCAGTGGTTACGTAGCAACATTGGGCTTTATGCTTCCTCAGGTTTCAGTACAATATTTTATTTTCCAGAGTTTGTAGCTCAGCTGCAAAACATTTTCTATGTGATCACATTTGTCAGGCTGGGTTTCAGCTTCAGAGAAAAAAAATATATTCATTTTAATTATGACCATATTTAACATCTTCATCAATGACATAGACAGTGGGATTGAGTGCATCCCTTAGCAAGTTTACAGATGACACCAAGCTGTGTGGTGCAGTCCACACATCTGAGAGACATGATGCCATGCAGAGGGACCTGGACAAGGTTGAGAAGTGGGCCCATGTGAACCTCATGAGGTTCAATAAGGCCGAGTGCAAGGTCCTGTACATGGGTCAGGGCAACCCTCGCTATAATACAGGCTGGGGGATGGAGGGATTGAGAGGAGCCCTGAGGAGAAGGATGTTGGGGTACTGGTGGATGAAAAGCTGGACATGACCCAGCAGTGTGCACTCACAGGCCAGAATGCCAATGGTATCCTGGGCTGCATCAAAAGCAGCGTGGCCAGCAGGTCGAGGGAGGGGATTCTGCCACTCTACTCCACTCTGGTGAGAGCCCACCTGGAGTCCTGCATCCAGCTATGGAGCCCTCAGTACAGGGAAGACATGGAGCTGTTGGAGCGGGTCCAGAGGAGGCCACAAAAATGATCAGAGGGCTGGAGAACCTCTCCTACAAGGAAAGGCTGAGGGAGTTGGGGCTGTTCAGCCTGGAGAAGAGAAGGCTACGGGGAGACCTTATTGTGGCCTTTCAGTACTTAAAGGGGGCCTATAGGAAAGATGGGGACATACTTTTTAGCAGGGCCTGTTGCAACAGGACAAGGGGTAGTTTAGTTTAAAACTAAAAGAGGGTAGATTTAGACTGCATATAAGGGAGAAATTTTTTACAATGAGGGTGCAACAGGTTGCCCAGAGAGTTGGTGGATGCCCCATTCCTAGAAACATTCAAGGTCAGGTTAGACAGGGCTCAGAGCAACCTGGTCTAGTGGTAGATGTCCCTGCTCATTGTAGGGCTTTGGAGCAGATGACCTTTAAAGGTCCCTTCCAACCCAAACTATTCTATGATTCTATATAAATAAAGCAGCTTGCTAATAAAATACTTTGGAGACTTTCAGGACCAAGACAATCAAGAGCAAGCAGAAGCAGTGCAGGTGCACTAGTGAGTGTCCACACAAGAAGCACTATGCAAAAACAATATAATCCTTTGGATGAAACTAACTAATAACAGAATTTTTAGGAAATAATAGAAACTTGCAGCCCAAAGATGCTATCCTACGGAACATAAATGAGGATCGAGATGACTCATCTGCAGTGAGTTTCACAAGTACAGACATCAGTACATCCACAATCCTCCCCATTGTGCCAGTATCAGTAAAATATTCTTTGCAACACTTAGTGTGATATAGTGACCTTTGGATAGCACTAATCCCTAATTCACTTTATTTTTCTCTTTAAATTAAATTAACATAAAATGATAATGGACTTAAATTTTCTTTGTATACATGGTTTAAATACACTTCTGCACTGTCCTTGGCAGTGTTTTTTGGTGCTAGGCCTCTGAATAAAGCCAAAAAATAAGTTAGAGGTGTTTTTTTCAAAGATAGGTTTTTAATACAGAAAGATCAGCATAGTAAAATGTAGAACAAACCCTTATTCCTCCAGATGAGAAAAAAATGCAAAAAAGAAGTGATCTTTCCAAACAAGAGGTGCTCTATGGCAGTAACAGTGCTTCCCTGCTTTGTAGCTCGAACAGCAAAAATTCTCTGAAGAGTATACTAGAAGCAACAGTGTAAATAATACTGACACTATGAGAAGAAGTATCACTCAAGGACAATTCGGTCTGGCCTAAGCTGAGTCCCCTAAGCTAGGTCCCTCTCCCCTCATTTCTCTTACTATTTGTTTTAGTCTAAATGCCCACCAAAAACTGTAATCGTTCAAAGAACAATTTAAAATAAAAATGTACAGTGAACAATAAATTCTGTATGAGAACCATTATGCTAACTTTCATCACTTGGCAAATAATCAACTCTTACCTCATTTATTTACCATAAATGACAAATCCTCCTCCTCTGAAAATCTGTTCCTGGCCAAATGCTATACACATGATGTGACTTCCTTACTGAGTATTTAAGAAGTTCCACAGCTTTTGAACAGTGGAATGACTATTTCAAATAAATAGAACTAACAAAGCACCACTACCTTCTCAAGAAAGAAGCTATTTAGACAATGATATTGACAAGTAAGACTTCCAGGGAAAGAAGTCTGGAGTGTTGTTCTCCCATTCACTATCACAGTTAATGTGGGATTCTTACATTCCTCAATCACCTGAAAGTTCAGTTGGAGAGCTCAATGTATTTTGTACATCCTTCCATGTCTGTTACATGGTTGTTTATGAGCTGCCTAGACTTACAGTCAAGAAAAAGAACAAAAGCCAAACCCATGAAAACAAGAGTCTATCTATACACAGCCTAACGCTCAACTGAAGTAAGGAGTACTAGCTACAGGACAGAAGAGATAGTGCGCGCTCAGCACAATTCAGGACACTAAAATTTGTTTGAGCAGCATAGAAGACATAAATCTCTCTTTTTCAATAGCTGGGTCTTTCTTACTGGCTAATGTAGAAATTCCTCACTGGAACTTCGTTGTTGACAATTTGCTGAGACCTAGTGAAATGTCTTATATTTTACTCCTATAATACTATTACTTTTGCTTGAAACGAGTAACGTCTTTATTCCTGATTCACCTGAAAGAACGTACAAAGCCAAATATATCCATTACCTACTTCTATTACATTTACTAACATTATTTGTTTATGTCAAAGTTGAATAATATTTGAAACATACAGTATTTTCAGCCTGACAGTTTTAGAAGTTTCTCATTCAGATCCTCTTCTTATCACCGCTTACTAACAAACTGGTGAAACCCACAATAGTCATTTAATGACTGCAGAATAAATCAAAGATTCAGTTTTGACTATGTCAACAGTCAACAATCTGTGCTGTTTAAGGTTTGCCTAATGTTTCCCATATTTTTCTTCTGGAAAAAAAAAAAATCTAACAACACAGGGGATATCACCACACATCCCTTCTTACTTGATACTATCACACAATGATGATGGAGCCATCTAAAATATATTGCAGGTATAACACTAAAATTCTCATCTGGCTCAACATAAGGATTGTATGATAGCAAATATTTCTGTACTATGTGGTATAACATCAGTTGAGAATCCTAGAGTATCTAGTGTCAAATACCCATTAACAGCTCCACAGTAAAACATGACACAATATATTATAACACCTCCAAAGAGGCAGCTGTGATCTACGGTGTCAAAAACTCCATTCATGTAGGCTGTCAAGGCCTCTGATCTTTGATACATCTCAAAGTGTTATCAAAGCTCCTCATCTACGGAGATGGAAATTAGCTTAAACAACAGAAAACTTCTACTGTGTTGTTAAACCACTATGGTGAATAAACAATGGAGGAAGACATGAATATCCAAAAGTTTGCAGAAAAATAATACAGAAAGGTATGACTATTAAAAAAAAAAAAAAGTAATGGTATGTACAATAAAAGCATCTTTGTGATACTTTTGATGCATCTTCTTTAGTCATTTTGGAAAAAGCAGAAAACAAGGAAAACCAAGGATGAAGTCACCATAAAGTCAACACATCGTCAAACACACAAAAAAAAATACTTTCCTCCCAAGTAATCTGTAGTTTAGGAAGGTAAGTGATGTCTAATGCTGTCACACTGTACAGTATAACCATTCTTGAGTGACTGATAAGGAAAGGGATTTCTGATGGATTAGCTAGGTATGCTGTGCCTTGATAGAATGAAAAGATAAAATGGAAGATTATATAATGTGGGACATAGCTCTGAGTGAGAAGATTTACTAAGAACAAGGTAACACAGAAAAGCACTTACATTTGTAGAACACAGAATAAAATTGTTTATGAATTATTTCCAGTTCTCTTTTGTGACATTTAAAAGAACATCGTATATGATTCTATCTTAAGTTGCTCTTCATCTTTCATTAAATGCTGTCTTTCAATTGTATTAACATTTTTTCACAGAAGACTTCTCAATAAGAAAATTTAAGGATTTATCTTAATTCTAACATTATCAGTTTATGACAGGAAAAAAAAAAAATTAATACCTCCTCCTCTTTTCCAGTATACCCTGGAGATAGACTGGATCCACATATACTTCTCAGGCTCCGAGATGCCATCCATTTACTTGCTGTAATATCTTCTGTGATTACATATAGCTCCATCCAAAACAGCAGCACATGTTCACTGGGGGAGTCTATTCACTGTTGAAAACACTGTGAACACATCTGTTCTAACAGTGTACTCAGTGAAATAACACAGAAGCCTTTGGAAACTAATACTAAGACATTTCAAATGACAACCAGCAAAATTAAACAAACATGAACTGTGAAAAGAACATGGTGAGAAAAAAGAGCCATATTTTAAATACACACAGGAGTTAGAAACTGATCTAAGTATTGGCAACTATAAGCAAAGAGGAAAAAATACTTAAATGGAAAGAGGAAAAAAGAGGCGGAAACAGTCACATAAAGGGGTATTTTGTAATTTGAGTTTCTCAAACACAGCAAATATAGGCATAATTACTAGTCTTCCTCTGTGCCCTAACCTACCACTCTGCTTGCCCCATCTCTTGCTACAACTCCGTCCATCTTCTTCTTTGACTCAAGTCACTCTGTTTATCCTAGTCAAACTATTTTTGCTTCTTCATAAATTGCGTCTTTCCAGTATTTTCCATACTACAAGAATAGCATCTACCAAGATGCTAATAATTTCATTTTCATCCTTAAATTTCTCCCTAGATTTTTGTACCACAGGTCATGTCTCTTCTCTCTCCCTCTCTCTCTCTCCCAAGCTCATCAGAATCTCTACAAAAAATGCTCTTCTCCATAGTGAAGTGTTCATCATTTCTCATTACATTACCAGGTTCTTTTTGGAGATTTTCATAGAATCTTTCAGATCCTTCTTGTCAATATTCTTTAAAGTCTTCTCCAAATTTCTCTCTCAATACTTCTATCTGCAAACTCATTATGAACTTCTCTATCAGCAAACTTTAAGCTCTCTCCATCTTCTGAGTCCTACTTTGTCATTGACTTAGTCTCCTCCATGCCAGCTAGCACATTATCATAAAAAAAAAGCTTTTTGCCCATTATTTCTGTACTCTCTTACACTTGATAAATTTCTTACTGACTCAGTTGCTAAACACCACAATCTCAGTGTCCAGTTTGTAATCCTGACACTGGTTTTCAGTCACGATCCAGGATTTTTAAAATTCTAATTACTTTCTCGTGTCTTAGTTTTCTCCGATTTTCAGTATTAACACTTACACTATTTTTATTTCTAATTCTATTAGCACCGTTTTTCCTAATTTCTGAGCACAAATAGTGTGATGTTCAGTGAACCCACAATGATTTGAGAAGTAGATCCATTCTTCTCATCACCATTACACCAAAAAGTCATACACCACACAGACACTGGTTTTGTTTCACACCAAGAGAGACAGTAGCACTACAAAACCAAAAGTTAAAATGGTATATAATATACAATAGTATACAGAAAAATACTTCCATTTTGTCAAATAGGGACATTTATGCTATTTAGTTGGCTGAATAGTTAAGAATAAGGAAGAGGTTGTTAGCCATAATTCTCCTGGTTTTGTCAGCTAACATTACATTAAAATGTTCTTAATAGATTAAGGATGATGCATAAGCACTAATATTTTAATGTGTTCTCAAAACACCAGAGAACTATCATAATAGAAAAAATCTGCAATTTTTCTTTGGAGTTATTAAGCAGTTGTGCTCTGGTTCTGTCCAGAAACAGTATTTTTTTTCAAAAGCCATCTGTAGAAAATATAAAAGACATTTGATTTGATTACTTAATTTTTGTAATTGAATATTGATATCCCACAACAAAGCAGCTGCAGAGACACAGCAAGAGGATAAAGTAATAGAGTATAATGAAGTGAAATCATATGATGAGGACATCCTATTTCAGTTATGTGAGATTTCCACAATGTTTATCTGCATTTTAATTACAATATTGCTTCCTTTAATACACATAGCAATATTGCTTCCTTTAATACACACAGCAAGGATATAAAACTAATTCCATATTTGATTCTAACTCTGATTGTTTCCTGTTAATCTGAGAAGGAGAATTGCCAAGAATATTCAAGGCCTATGTTTACTAAACAACTGTAAAACCCCCTTAAAAGTTTCTGTGACTTTTTGAACTAAACTTGAATCTTGTAAATTAGGAGTTTCATTCAATGGCATGAAGCTGTATACAGGTATACAGCTGCACAGAAGTGGGAACAAGTTTGCATATAGATATTTTAGTGAATGTCTAGCACATCCGTTTTGTAAAGTTTTAATCTTGTATGCGAGACTATCAACCAGTCTACTGCTTGTTCTAACTCATACTGGTGGGAATGTCTGTGGTCACTTCCTTGCTGCCTAAAGGAAGTGCTTTGAGGAAAACAAAGGTTGCTCAGGAAGGTCATAGCAAGCCATTTACCTTACGCAAATCATACTGTTTACACCAAATCATGGAATCAAGCTTTTTTCTGTTTTAAAAATCATTATGATGAACACCTGATTGCTAATCACTTCCCAGATGAAGAAGATTCACATATATTCACACCCTACAGAATATAAATGGTTTGCCTCAAAAATTAGTAATACAAAATTCTATTATTATTTTCAGTCCACAAGGAATGCACATATTTGTACATACTATCTACTTCACACACACACACATATATATGTATAAGTATATACACAAGTACTTAGATGATTGTATTTAAACACTCCTGAAAATTCAGGTTAAAAAGTTATTTTATATGAGTGTCATCATTATCAGATGTTATACGCTAAGCCCAAAAGCATGTTAACTCTTATTTTTTTTTACTTTATAAGGACCACTGAATACATGTCCATGCTTATAGACAATGCTGAATAGACCTTCTGCTGAATTTTATCTAAAAATTATTAACAAAGTTGTTTTTAAACTACTTAATTACTACTAAGATTAAAGAAAACACTCTCAGCAAAGGCTTAACAATCATAAAACAAATAAGCTTCTCCTCTCCCCCCCAAAAAAAGGGAATTAGAGCTACTGTAGTATTCCTTAATTAATTGCAAATTTAAAAGGACCTCTGCATGGTTCTGTTTTGTACTCACATTAGACAAAGAATGAGTAAACATTTATCCAAAACAAAAGAAAATGTTTCACATGAGAAGCAATGTACCACTAGCAGGGAAGGGATGTATGACTGATGTCCACTATTTAATTTCTTAAACAATGTTACAACAATTTTTCAGCTTGTGGATTTGCCATATCGTATAAAAATCAGCATTTACTCAACTAATGTTTTCAAAGGGAATATGAAATTAACGAGAAGAAATCAATGTTAAAGCTAAGAAACAGAAAGTTATAATTGGGACACTTTTGATCACCAAAAATACCAGTTCCCTCTCTCTTCTCTCTTTAACATTTCTAGTTTGTTGATGAACCAACCGTGTTTGGCATAATTAACACTAAGATCTTCAGAACTCAATGACTGAAAATAATTGCTTCTCTCCTTTCTTTCCTGGGTACGCTGAAGCCCAACCTAAAGATTTAGAGCTGACTGGACAAATATAAAGGATGTCAGAAACAGTGACCGCTGACATGCCATTCAAGGCACATGGAAGAGAGTTCAGGCTTGAATGCCTCTAAACTGCTCATTGGTAAGATCAGCTATCAGTGAGACACAGTGTAAGTCAGCACAATTCACTGAGCCTGCTATGACCTTAAAATCATTGCTCCTGGGGCATGTTCATCCACCAATTAGTTTATACGCTCACTGGAAATCCATTGCTCAGTAAATGCACTGGTCTCTCATTCCACGGTGTTGATGAAGTGTGTGTGATGGCTTTCTCTTCACAACTTGACCCCTAAAGCTGACCCATCTGGAGCTGAAGTATTCATGCCATTTGAGCACATCCTTGGTTATCACAGTCTGATATTTTCTTTAAAAACACCATTACTCACATTTTTTTCCTCTTAGTTAAAAATGTTTTGCAACCAATAAAACACAGCAAACTTTTTAGGGGGAAGAAATTTAGTACATAGTATGCTGAAGTACCTCTGTAAAGGGAAATCAACTTCTGTAAAACATGATTTCTGATAAAAGTGCTTTGAAAACTGTAAATATTGTTCTGTTCACCAAACAATTAAGCCCAAATATTAATTCATTGCAGTATATGTATTTTGCCATGAATGCCATGAAAATTTAAAAAAACAACAAAGAAACAAACCCAAACAAAAAACTCATGTGCACAGCAGGGTTATAGCTATCATCACAGCATGGTAAGAGAAAATTTTCTCTTCGGCGTTTAAAGACAAGACTTATGACTTGTACTTAAATATTACATAGTTAAAAGTGCAGTGTATATTGTGTGCTTCTCCCTGTAGAACACTCTCGCCTTAGTCCCAGTCTCCAAGTGCATTATTACCCTACTTCCACCAAATTTCAAACTACAAATTAATGAACAAATTTGTAAAAGATAAACAAATAAAACGAAGCAAATTCATTCACTAGGTTTATTCTGCAATCTGGGATTAATTTTCATATCAGGTACTATTAGTGCTTACTACCAATAGTGAGAAGAATAACAGCTCATCTGATAGAACGCAGTGAAAATTAGCTACTGGGTTACTCACTGTGTTCCTTCTGGATGTTCTCCAGTCAAAGAAAAAAAAAAATATTACGAATAAATTTTGTCAAAAAATGACTGTACTGACATTTTAGGAGGGGGAAAAAAGTTACATTCTTCAGATCTTGAAGAAATTCAGAAATGGTTCTGTCGTCTTCTATGAGAGTGGGTTTTTTGTGGGTGGAGGTAAGGATATCTCTTCTTTCCTTTGACGTATCTCCTACTTCTTTTAGTGAGAAAATGGAAAAGGAAGAAAAGAAGAGACAAACAAAATACTGTATTTAGAAATATTTTTTTAAAAGAAAAAATAAACCCAAAGCTGTTAGTTAACTTACCTTCTGGAAAATGAGAACAATTAGTAGTAAGACTTGTTCAGCAACCTGAATGTAATTTTTCTTGTTGTTCTTAATGAGAGTTTAAGTTCAGCTGCAAGAGGAACCTCTGCTGTTGTAATACAAAGTGCTGTGAAACTTAGCAAAAATTAGATCTCAACTTTAAAACTATATTAACAAAAATAATTAATGATGGATACATTACACAGGTGAAGGTTAAGTTACCTTGCTAAATTTCAAATGCTAAATGTAAACAGAATCAGCTATGACAGAAAAGGTTTGTAATAGCGTCTATTCTTACATACTTGAAAAAAAATAAAATTATTAATGGTAAAAGTATGCCAATGAAACTCAAAAAAAGTAAAACAGTCTCTACTCTAGAAACAAAGTAATAAAAAATCCAAAGGCAAAAGACAGAGCTAGAAAGATTGAGATTAGAAATAAGATGCTCACTTTAATTAGAAAATTAACTATTTGAAAAGATCTGTATGGCAAGATGGTTGATTATCCATCTCTTTGAGCTTCTAAATAAAAATTATGCATCTTTCTAAAAGCTATATGCCAATTCATCAAGAACTTCTGTATCTAATAAGGGCCTTATTAAGGGCTCAAACTCTCAATCAAATTACTGCATCACAGCCAGTTACCTAACACCACCTGAGTCACGGTAACTTAGCCTATGACAAAGTAAACTTTGTATCATGGGTTATCACAGGTTTGAAACTTCAGTAAAATTCTCTGACTTGTGCAAGAAAAGTGAGAAGAGCTGATCATGGTGGTCTTCAATACGTTAGGTGAAATTTTGGTCCTATGCAGATAAGAGAAATGTTGCTATGAATATAGGAGAAATTGTACAGCTGTAAACTTAGTCCTTCCCTTGCTGCCAATGTCATCCTAAGTAAAGCTTTATAACCCTTTTATAGCCCCTTCCCATATTTAGAGCCAAAGAATGTTTGCTTTGACTTGCATTTCTTCTAGATACTGTAAATAATAGTCATACATTTTAAAGAAGTAAAATCTGAATTTTGTATACAATGTAACTACTTTTTTTTTTTAAAGGAAGAACTTTTCATATACTTTTCCACAAAAGGGAGTGGTTGGAACCCTTTCAAGTAGTTTTCTAACTGTAAATTAGGATTATTATTCACTTCAAAATAACTACAATACATGGCATAGATATTCATGGGCCCATACTCAATAGGTTTTGTGCCACTTCATCACGATAGACTGGAAGGGTAATATACCGGATCTTCAGGAGAAGACAACACAGGAAACACGCAGAATACTGCAATATACCACAAACTAAGTGTTCTGAATTAACAACAATCACAGCAGTCCAATTCAGTGAGCTGATCAAATAACACAGCACCACCAAAGAGCGAAGGTCCATCCTCCCCTTTGCCCCCTACCCTCCTCCTGGCCACGTGGTCCTGTAAGACACACAGTGTTCATGCAGGCTAGTACTTGTTGGACATCTCCTTTAGTTAATTCATTACATTTGCAGAAAACTGTATAGTTTTCTACTGTGTTAGTAAATTGCACCTACTCATGAAAGAACATCTTTCAGCACGTGAGTTGCTGTGCTGCTGGAAGCAGGAAAGGGACTGAGGAAAAGGGTGCTCAGAAGAAGAAATACGCAATCTAAGAGTCTTCAGCAGCAGTAAGTTATGAAATAGTCTCAGCTATGCATAAGTACATAAACCTGAAAAAGTGGGTTAGCTTATTTCCTTGTTCCAGAAAGAAGCGGTGTTATAATGACAGCCACTAAAAGATTATGGATTCAAGATCATTCTAAGAGGAAGAAAGCTGCTGATCCCCAATGAAAAAGTAGCCAAAATACTATGAACAAACAGATTACATAAGCATGAAGTATACTGCTGCAATCAAATAATTTGTATCTCACTGATGAAAGCACATCAGAGAATTCTGTCCAAAGATAAAATACATTAAAAAAACCTAAATATTGAGTTTGCATTAATCTTTTTTTTTTTAAAAAAAAACGCAAAACTTTAATAACGGATTTATAATTAAAGCATCTGAAGAACAAGTAATGGCACAAACTGCATCTCACTCAAAAATTACAGGCCCAAGTTATCTCTTATCTACTCAATTGTCCACAAAGAAGGATGGAGTTTCAAAGCTGTATTTGTACTTAATTTGAGCTAACCATGGCCTGCTCTTACAACAGCACAGTCCTGTTCTTTCCCTCTCCTGGCATGCTTCAACATTTCCCATGCAACTGCACAGCAAGTTGGATTAAGGAGCTGATCCAGCTGAAAACTAACCCTACCAAAACAAAAATCAGCCTAGCCAGATCATCTGGTACTAACTGTGCAGTCTCATAGTTTCTGTATTTGACACTAAGATTAGGGTGAAGCCGTAAAACAGCTGAAGGTGGAAAATGAACCACCTGAATCAGCTGTGGTCTAGACTCACAGGAGGTTTAGCATACAATGAAGTAGTGTATATATATCTACCTATACTTATATGCTGTAGTACTTAAATCTAGTTTTTAAGTTTTATTTTCATTTTCCAGTTTAAGTCATATTGCTATTTTCTTACTTTGGGTTTGGGTGTTGTTTTTTTTTCTGTTCTCCTTCTGTCTTTCATGGGCATGTGATTTCTTGTCCTTAGTCACTGCTGATAGGTGAGTGCAAAAGCGGATGCCAGTATACACTGAAGAATCATTTCTCTTAAAATTAGCTTCTTCCATTGTTAAAAGAACCATGCAGCTCAAATACTTCATTTCAAGCTTGTGCAAGTTTTATCCTGAAAACTATGTGCTTCATTGTCCCAGAGAAATAGGGCTGTCTTTGGCTGTCATGAACAAGGGCAGGCTCAAAAGCATTGACACTTGACCCAGTGAGGATCATGCAGTGTAACAGGTTGACAAATGGCAAAACAACTTGTGAAAATAAATGGCAAAACTGCATCTGTTTCAGCAGGTTTGAAATTCTGACCAATTTAAAATTATTCTAAGTATTCAACTTGATTTTCCCACTGAAAACCAGTGAAAAATTTTCAGAAGATCATGACATTTTCCATACTAAAATTGCTTAAATTTTGTGCAATTCATTATTGTAAAGCAATATAGAAAAACTGTTTTTGGGTATACCTAAATCACATATTCCTCTGTAATAATCGAAAATCTTGAGGAAGGGGCTGAAATAATTTAGTTTTTAACACAGGTCTGATGTTCAGTTCACATCAATGCACATATATATGTAAATACACAGATAAGATATATAAAAGATGTATGTAAGATATATATAGAAAAGAAAGGTAAGATTTTGCATCTCCATCAAAACACTTTTCATGCAAATTCACCATCAAGTGCAGCAGATACTGTCCAAACTTACGCAAATAGAGTCCTTAAACTTAACAAAACTCTAAACATTGGACTTCAGGTCTAGCAAGGTGGAGCTCTAAACAGAAAGATCCAATGGGGTGTTTCAGAAGATCAACAATTCACCATTCACTGCCTCTTCTAAAACAAAATCCTCTACAGTGGTGGAGACAGAGAACCTAACACAGAAGAGGAAAGAATGCTGAACCTCAAGCTATTCACAGGCCAGGATTACAATAGGCTTTTATTTAGTACTGGGCAGGAAGTCACTGCTATAGTAAAGAAAAAAAAGTTTTAAGATGCAGCAAAAATAAATTACCAAATATAATTTTCCAAGTAGTAGGTACTGGTAGGTTCAGTTTTGATATGCAATGGAGCCTCAGAATGAGCACATTCTGTTTGTAAGTTATTGACAAGATATGCCCTAGAAACAAGCTTCTTTAATCGGATTTCTGACATACAGCTGCACAGAAACGAAGTTTTATTATAAAATATTAAAAGTAGGCCACAGTGCCTAACACTGCTGAAACAGTTATAATAGAACTATAATACCAGAATCAAACATGCATTTCCTTTATACTTTTAAAAAACTATTTTGAAAAGTATGTATCTTTTCAAACACAAAACTCCTTCTGATCCATGAGAAACGGTGGAGTATCATTCTGCTGTCCATGCTGTATGCTCGCTTACCGTGCATTCAACAAACAAATCATATTATTTTATGTTGGCTTAAACATTGTTTTCTTCTTTTATACTTGTGTCTGTAATTTTACTGTGTAATACAAAATTCACAAAGTAATAATTTTGCTGTCATTTGCATAATCTGTGAGGCTATGCCAGGTGTTAGCCATTATAAAATTGTTATACAGCAAACTCATTCTATTCTAAGAAAATATTACTGGAAAGCAAATACAGGCTCTAGGAACTAAACTGAACGGCAAAGCTAGCAAGTTTCATTGTTCACTGTCATTGCCAGCCTGCTCTGCAGGCTTTTTATTCTTACCTGACCTCAGTGCGAAGGTGATATCTTTCAAATGTGGTGACTAAACCTCTTAAAACTACAAATCAAGAGATGTACAGGGTTGTTACAGAAGTAACAAAGAGCAGTTTAATGCAAAACCTACAATTAAATTCCCAAACTAAGAACCTTGCTCCAAGAAAATGTTAAATTGCTCTTTAATACCGCCGATTTACATAATCGGAGAGGCCACACCTACATTCTTATACATTTGCTATCATTTGAAGCATTTCCTTCTCACTCTCAGTTCATAAAAAAGTATTGAAAACCAATACACTGTAAGTATCAAACGTGTACTTTAAAGTGTTCCTTAGTTTTAATGATTAATGTTGTGCCAATTTTATCTAAGTTCAAACTAAGAAGAGTTACAGTATACATCCATCTAACTCATCCAATCTTCCAGTCCTGGGTTTAATAGATATGACAGTTCTGGGGAACATTTGGAGCCCTAATAAATGTCAAAAGGTTTAGTTTCACTAGAAGTTTTGGGGAAGATTTCATATTTTCTTCTCTAACAGAGACTTCCACATAATTCTGGATCTAGTCATTAAAAGGTGAAAAAACCTGCAACATAACAACACAGCCTGTAAAAAATCTCGCATTGCAAGTCATTAACAAGCAGAAAGAACTGGTGCTAAGCCAAGAGCTGCTCAATAGATCTTCAAGGTTAGGGTTACAGAAGGCAATCCTCTTCCCTACCAAAAAAGAAACATCGCTTTTACTTGATAAGATCGCTTGTAGAACTTCACATTCCACCCTTGGTCCTACATGTTAATTTTTACAATTCAAGTAAAACATAGAGATAAAATCTTCATAAACAACAGGTCCAACACTGTCCCTAGAGTTCCCACTTTAGTAGTTTAGCTCAAGTAACTCTTCCATTTCTTGTTCATTAACTCCCATATAAACAAAGCCAACATATTAATAAAAATAACATTTTAACAAGTGAGTCAAGGTAAAATATTCACATAGTATTACAGAACAGCTCACACGCATCCTATTGCAAGAGAGTAAAGAAAAAATAAAGTGTGAGTGCTGCCCAGCAGGTCAGAGGACATGACAAAGCAAGTAAGATATTCACTTTGCCTGTTTTCCAAAGATACATGAAAGACTGGGGAGGCAGGATCTTGCTTTGTTTCATTTGAGCATTTTGCATATTGCTCCCTGAGAGTGTGTCAGCTACAGAATGTGCCTAGAATAATCACAGCTTTTTCATACTAGCTCTCTGCATAGACAGACTTACCTACTTCTAAGCATTCAAATTGCACATTACCTCAACTCCAAATCCAATTTTCTATGGAATAGTAATGCCCACAGAAAGTTATTGTAAAATTATTTCATTTTTAATTCTGCAATAACATATTCAAAGAAACAAGCTCTAAACTTGTTAATTACAGGCCAAAAAAACATCAGAAATGACAAAAGAAAGGAACTGAGCTCCAATCTTTCGGTGGTAGTCAGCCATACTGTTAAAATTCATACTCACATCAAAGTGCAGGTATTATGGTTTTAAAGTGATGCTTTGAACACAGTAAGTAATAACTGACTAAAAATAAACATGGTCTAAAATTGCACACTTGAAAAGCCTACATCCGTTCACACTTCTCAAAAGACTCTACTTAGAAGAAGTATGAATCCTCCCAAAACACTCAAGAAGGCTATATATGTAGCAGATGTAACCTTGCTGCTGCCACCCCTTCTACCAGGGGGCACGGAACTTCATTTACTGCTGCTTCAGCGGGTACCAGTGGGCCAAACCTTGAGGCTTCCTTTGACTGTGTGGGAGCACAAGAATCCTGCTTCAGCCAGTGACTGCTCAAGCGGAAGATGGTTCATACAGAAGAGGACATGGTACTATAGCAAACTGGAGAAGACGTAAATGCCCCAGAGCCTAAAAGCTTTTGGTTTTCTTTTATGTAGACACTAAAAACACCTTTCAGTCACAAAACTGAGATCTGCAGGCAAAAAATCCATAGGCTTTACTAGCGATCTAAGAACTACTTGTGCCATTAAGGAATATTTTTATTACTTCATATTCCTTCTATTCATGTATTTTTGGCTCACCCATCTAAAAGACATCTATTTCTGTTTTAAAATGTAATATATATCTTTATCTGACATTTTCTCCAAGATGACAATGGGAAAAATGTATCTGATACGTGTAAAATCATAAATGTTTCAGACTAAGAATAAAATTTTATAAAGCACTCACCCTGGGCCAGAACAACCTTTTAATCTACAGTGACACTGTGACATTGAATTATGTGCAGTACTGCCCCTACATCAGTGAGAAATATTTAATATCATAATAGTGCTTAAAATATTATAAGCTCTAGTCCTAGTTTTAAAATAGTCTCAAAGACAAAATGCAGCAAATTGAAATATTAAATGTCCCCTGAGCCCATTCTTAGAAGATTAATCATTTGGAAGACATTTTGAGCTGTAAAAATTTGTAAGTGGTTTCATTAGACAATCCTCTCATAACAGAGAACTAAAAAGGAAATTTTAGTATTTTTAATAAAAAAATACTATGTACAGGCATTACAGAAAGCACATTTAATTCTTTTCTTTTTAAAGAAGATCTAGCTACTCTAATATATAGGTACTATTTCCAAGTGCATGTATTCCTAGACCTCGGCTACTTTTGTTGGCATTTCAAATGACTAGGATTTCACTCAAACATGACATTTACAAATGATTGTTGCCACATTTTAGAAAAAGTGTGTGATCCTTAGGCCTGCACCTTGTAAGATGATTACATTTTTTCCTGTATCATTTCAGTAGCGCTGATGTAATTGTCTGAATTTTTTAAATAAATAGGGAACTTACCCTCCACTTGAAACCTGAAATCTCCTGTGTCCCTCCCATAAAAACTTACATGGTAAATCTTAATTTAATGATAAAAAAGTATTGTTGTTTCAAGTCTCTATAAACTTAGCTTTACTATGTATCTTTTGCACAACACGGAAGGTTTTGTTTTCAGTGTGGAAATAGAACAGTGACTGAAAAATTGTTCCTTTTTATACACCAAACCATTCTGTTTTCAGAGTTGCATCCACTTGTTCTACTGACAAAGACATTATAACTGTTATTCTGTTGAATCAAATTCACCTACAAACTGTAAAAAATGTATTTCTTCTTGTGTAATAACATCACCAGTTATTATTTTCTAAATTTATTCTGTTTAAAGCAGCCCTTGGAATCCCATGAAGTTGCACAACGACTGCTGAATGCAATCAGATTGCATGCCTCTACCAAAGGTGTTAGAGCACACATAAACGGGGCTCCTTTTTAATAGGCTTCACATTAGGAAAACAGAACAAACCAACCGTCTAGCAATTATAAAAAGTATTACAATCTGATCTGATGTTGGACAACGTAGTTCTAAATGCAGTGATTTGAAAACACCAAGCAGTCATGAATTCATCACAGGTGAAAAGTTGTTAATTTTTGTTTCCAACATGTTTTCACAAGGACACACACAAAATCTGTAATCTTGCTAACTGTTTCTTGTGGGTGTTCAAGATGACCTGAAGTCATCTGTTAACATGACAGCCACAGTCAACTTCAGGATTCGGAAAAAAAGTGGTCTGCAGCTGTACAGTGATTAGTGCTGCTGGGAGAATGTGTCTCGTGGTGACCAATACGCTTCAAAAATGACAGGATTTAGGATACTCTAAGCTCACTTTATTATGTCATGCTCTTAAAACGCATCAAAGAACAACATCATTTCTAAGCTCTGAATTATTATCAGTGAGCTGCAGTTAAGGATAAGAAGTGTTGCTAAGTTTTGCATAATGCTTGCCATTACAAGTAAGCGCTGCTTTTCCATTCTTCTAAAAACACCATTTAAGGGTTTCCACAGTTCTGCTAAACCTAGACTTTAAGTGCCATGCTTGAATCTATTTTTTTGGATGTATGCCCAACAATAAATGATCCACAATGATCTGAGGACAGCACTCTCATCCAAGAACTTAATCAGATTAATGATGTATTTGTTTTATAAAAAATGAATAACATTAAGCTTGAGAATACCTAATTTACATATTAAATGGTTGAAGGGGACAAAAAAGTACTAGTGGTTTTATAAAATTAAGATTACAAAATTGACTATTGTCTTGAAAATCTGTTACTAAATTGCAGAGATGCAAAATAACAAATAAGTGTTCATTAGCAGTGTTTATGTAAATTCATGAGTCGATGTTTAGTTGTTCAAAAGACTTAATGATGTTTACATTTACGAAGATTTTATTAAGAGCAATGTTGATATCACAACATAGCAATGGCAATAACATCAACATTACATACAGAACTTTCCAGCTCTTTCAACCTAAAGAATATAATTAATACTTTAAAAAATTTTACCATAGACTTAAAATGCTGCAGGAACCGCTGAGAAGGAGAGGTGTGAAAGCAGCAGTGACACTGTTTGCTTCAGATTTAGTTTTATACAAAGTAAACAGAGAGACCCAACAGAATGAATTAAATTATACAAAACTGGCAGATCTTAGTTAATATTCTTTATTTATTTCTTGCACATTTCACTTAGTGTTTCTCTACCAACTTCATTATTTCATAAAGTTATTGCAATTATTAACCAGATTTTCAAGAATTAGAAAACTAGCTCTCATAACAATGGATTAGTCTGCAAGTGAGTTACTTCAGCAAATTATTGAAGAGTATGATTTATCAGCAGCAAATATAGCATTTTTGGTTTGTCACATCACAAATAAGTTGATTCTTCAAATCACACACTGGTAGAGCCTGTCTGTTTCCAGATCCAAATGGGTTAAACCCCGTGCATGGAAGAAAAAAGAGAAAAACAAAATAAGCAGTAGATGGAACAGTAAAGATCAGGCTGGCATTTGCCATCTGGCATGGCAAATCTGGGGTCTATCATCATACAACAATTCAACAAGTATTGTTTCCCATTCCAAAGACTTCAAGAGAAATTCCCTCTGCCTTTATGCAATAAATACTTTATTTGATAAAACAGACTCTTGCCTGGGCCAACAGAGCTTTTGTAATGCACCAAGATGGTCCATAAGCACACATATGATTCAGGACACTTGCGGAAACATTCCTAGGCCAAGCAAACGACATAGTCGATATGCACCTGCAACCCAATCTGAAGTATCAGGCAGTAGCTTCTAACAGACTCTGTTAATAGAGCAATAAACATCATCTTCCTGTTGGCAACAGCATCACAACATCATAACAATTTGACATGCTTCACTAAAGATATTAGAATAGGAATGCTTCTGAGTACCATCTCCAAAAAGCAGGACCTCCAAGAGTAAAGACCATAAAACAACCCTTCTTTCTTTCACTGGGATGGAATAGGGGGAATATTCACAAAAGATGATGCTAGTAAAATTGCTCTTCAAAACCCAGAAGAAGAAAACAAGATGAAAGCTGAGATTCGCCAGAAGATGGGAAGGTGAGGGTGGGAAATCTATGGCGTGCATGAAGATTTCAACAAACTTGCTTCCCCACTGCTGTACAAAACTCAAATTGTTTGGCACTTCTATTGAAAATCCAGGCCTACAACTGAGTAGTATAGGAACAGCAATTGCTGGCAGACTTGTATCAACAGAGCCCAGCAGTTGGCTCTATTTCAGCTCCTATCTAATCCTTATATTATACTACGCTCATCACCACAGTATGTGAATTCCCACTAATGCGATGTTATAGCTAAAAAACAAAGCCCACAGCAAAATACTTGCCACTCAGGAAATCTGCAATTAATATTCCAGCACAGACTTAACTGTGTTCCAGCACCCCCCACCATTCTTGATCCGTGAGTTCATGCTAGTTCTGTTTCTGAGGTAGGCCACAATGCGATATCAATCCATATGTTCTGACTGATAAATCAACAGTCTACCACAAATGGGACACAAATTTCATCATAGCCTCAACGCGTCAGAGTAGCATTATGTATATGTTTGTCAGTTCATGGGTTTGTTGTACAGCACTCTCAGCGCAGGAAAATTTTTCACAATAAGATTAAAAAAAAAAAAATCGTATGTACTTTCTAACTTAATACTGCCTACAGTACTCTCTATGACACAGTCCTGTGTTCTTTTATCTAGATTTTTATTTCCCTCTTCGAATACGAGAAATTAATCCAACTTGCTATGGCAAAAATTCAACATCAACCTCACAATGATTTATATCAATAGATGAACACAAGTCTATTGCATATGCAGCTGTTCCGTAAAACGTACAAATACATAAAAAAGAAAAACATGACAATTACACAAGCACTTGTCACAATAATAGATGTTTTTCAAACTATTTTCACTGTACCAGTTTTGTAACACAATCCTGTGATGCAACTACCACTAAAATAGGTAGATGACACGGAGTGATCTTAAACAACTTCTGCTTTCATCTCCCCCCTAGTTAGGTAATATCCTCCAGAATCTGTTCCCCTGGAAGTGCTGGAAAACCCGCTATGGTTACTGTACTGGAATAGTGCCATGTACTGGGCATAGAGGGTGGGGTCTGATAACAGGAGGCGCTAGGGGAGAACTGTGTGGGACAAGGCCGTGAGCTGTCCTGTGCCAGGCAGTTAGAGCCACCTCTGAAACCGGTGGAAGCAACCCATTGCCCCCCCCCCGGATTCACCCAGTCAAAGGAGCACACAGTGTTTCTGCTCAGACATCTCTTAAGGAAGAGCGGCAGCCACTGGAGGAGACACACGGAAGGTGATGTTGTTGGAGACATGTGCCTGGAAGAAGGCCAGAGGAGGTACACCTCAAGCAGGAGGATGGTGCATGGGTAAGCCACACAGAAACAAGCGCACCGTCCTAGTAGTAGACATTTTTAATAAAGCTGTTAAAACTTGTAAAGTGAGAGGAACATACATGTCACGTCTAAAAAGCAGCAGTAATCATGCTTCTTGATGTGGTCTTCATACAGTTTACTTAACTTGTACATACAACTGGACTCCAGTGAAAAGCACTGAACCCAAAACATGAGTGACTCACGATGATAGGTGAGTATCTTGCTTCAATTTGATGACAGTGTGAACTATTCACTGAGGATCTATATCCATGATTCTGACCTGAATTTTCAAAAAAATTCCTAATATTCTGAAGCTACAACAATTCATGTTAAATGTTCTATTTGTTTCATATGTGAGATGGACAATAAAGCAATACATAGCATAAATTTTACCTAGGATTGTGACTGATATAATAAAGAATGTATTCTTTTTAGTGAAGACATGCTTACTAGAAATTCTGAGGAGAAAAGAAACACAAACAACTATCCATTTTTCTTTTTGGTAGGTTCATGCCATCTTACAATGCTCTAGTACCAGGCTTTAGGGTGCTGTTCAGATTAGCCATGACTTGAATAGAAATTCATTCTTTTTCTTTGCTGAATGAATGCCATTATTTGGCTGTGGGTTATAAGTACAGTTATATTTCTAAGAATTTTATTTCTGTCTATAACAGCTCAGGAATAGGAATATTACTTATGTTCCATTTCATAGTTCTGAAAATGTTTTGACCCCATATAGAAATTTGAAGACCTTTTCTGAATAGGGCCTTCTATTCACATAATGCTTTTTTTCTATATTATTTTATTAATATACACTTCACCTAGTGAAAGCAGGTCTTACATAATATACAAGAGGCATCTTATTACATTGTGATAACTTTAAATAGAGTCTTTTGACTATGAAACTTATTTTTTCTACTTAAGTGGATATAAACTATGTCGACAATGAGAAACCACATATTTTTAAATGACCTTCTAGTGATATTTAAATTAAAGAAATTATGTAACTATTTTCAAATCCAAGTAAAATACCCACAAAAAATAGACTTGAATAAGAAAGCAGTGAAATAGATTATCTTGTTTCACAGGATTTTGTAAATGTTTGATAGCTGAATTTTTTTAATGAGTGTCCATTTAGAGTTAAGTCCAGGGCTGATACTCTGTCAGAAAGGTGAGTGCTATCTTACTATGGCTTACATTTGTGACTCAGCAGCTGTGGTTTTTTTTTTTCAGTGGTTTCAGAAAAGCATTAAATTTGTGGCAGCCTTACAATTCCTGTAACAGCAGCAGCTGTTTGCCATGACTTGGGACAACTTTTCTAAAACAAAATATTATTTCACAATCAGCCAGATGATGAAATTAATAACTGAGATGCTGTGTTTAGGTTAGCCTCTGGTTAGTTTGCTAACTATTTAGTATTCATTTTCCCAGGCCTTCAATAGCAAAATTCTCCTTCAAATCTGCTGGCATTTGGGTTCATTGGGTTCATTCTTTCACACTGACATTGCCATGAATTCACCTGACCGTCACCCATTTCAGCCCTGCTGGTTACAGGATGCTGAAGGAAATCTGTTTGATTTAGCAACTGTTAACAATCTGCTCTCCATTTTGTCTCCATGGAAGTTCTAAGCACACATAAGTTCTATGGCTGATGACTTAGCCATACCAATACGTACCACACTCAAGAATAAAATAACTTTGCACATGGGAAACTTAATGTACCATTAAAAAAAGCGCAACTCCTTATAAGTATCACTGAAATGCCCTGTGCCACCAGAAGGAACAATTCCACTCATAACATCGCAGGGGCCGGTCCACACTCCAGCTCGTACTGGCTCTCCAGAAAGAGATCTCCGAGTGGCCTGACCATGGGACGAGACATGAGTGAGAGCATGAAGCAGCCAAAAAAGGGAGACATGAGCCTACATCAGCAGTGCTGCCCAAAGTGTTTAGTTCTGCTATCCCTCTAGATCTAAACTTTTAGTCTCGCCTCTTCACTTGCTGTTCATATTGTTTTACTGCCTGAATCTGGTGATGGGGCAGAATGGAAATGAGAGCCTGGGAAGGATGGGAAGGGCAGTCTTCACTTCAGCAGCAGAGCCATTTTAGATGGGCTTAAAATGTTTGTGAAGTCAAACTCAAAGTATTATGGAGTTTCACTCTTTTCCACCAGCTACTCTGAGTGATACTAAAGCCTACAAGCGCCAGGTGCGTTAATAGGCCATGTCCCATACATCTGTTCTTACAAGAGAAAGCAAAGCCTGAATAAAGACAGAAGCACTATAGATGATGCCTTTTCTCTGAGCACTGTGGGAAGGAAAAAAGACCACTTGGACGCAAGAGTGCTTCAAAGCTGAAAGTAAAGATACTGATAAATGTGACATTTTCAGCATTATCTTCAGGATAGCAGAGGGACTTTCACAATATAAATTGTTATAGCTATTTACCATCTCTAAACAATGAAATATACTGCATATGCACTTACATACAGATAATGTTATTCGTAAACAGAATAAAACCTCGCATTTAAAGAAAGCATTTAAACATTGCAATTTTTAGAATCCAAAATGGAATAATATCATTATCCACACCAAATATTACATTACTGGCAGTTAGAAAAACATTCTAAGTATTTTCCTAAGGTCAATTATTGCTACCTGAAGCATTTGTTATTTAAAACATTACCTTACATTAACAAAAATACACAAGCGATATGTTCATAAACTTTGAAAAAGTAACCCTCAAAATATATTAGTGCACCAATAGCAATCCTATTAATTGAAGCATCATTTAAAAGTGTCAATGGCTCTTACAACATCAGTTGCAATCCCTTACTAATTTAACATTACAGCTTCGTTTCTTGTTCTAATCTCATCTAATTTACCCTTCTTACTTCCTTGCTTCTGGATATGCTAGGTTTGCCACCCAATGAGTTTACTTCGCTAGTCATTCACTTTTAACAGTAAAACCAAACTATTTGAGGGAAATAATCTCCCTGCAAATCCAACACAGGATAAAGAGGTCTTATTTATCGAGCATTTTGTGTCTTGAATTGAAGCATTATTGCGAAGAGTGAGCAATAAACAAAAACACCTCAGGGGCCTGGGAGGAGCAATGTAACCAATTACATTTAATTAAATCAAAGGATGGGAGCCCTAGGGTTGAATGAGCTGAAGAACAAATTTGCATTAACACCTAGCAGCCAAACAAGTAGTTCTTGGTTTAGTCTGGAAGTACAATTGTTGCCATCTATTCTCTGCACTGAAGGGGGGCCATTAGCTAAATTCTTAGGAATTGTTTGTCCACTGATGAGGGGCTGCCTTCTCTACATTTCACCTCATCACACATGAAAATTGCCTACTAAAATAAACAGCTGCTTCTGAAACCCAGCAAACAAACATTAGTACATGACTCACAAGTTTGCAATTCTGTAACACCTTTGTTCAGAGTCAACAAAGAGAACAATGCCAGGGCTCACACACCTGAGAGAAGTGGAGACCCCTCCAAGCCCTGTTGGGGGGAGAAGTGGGAAGAATTAAAGTTAATCTGACTACAATGAATTCCATACATTGAAACATACAGGATAATGATTACCTACAGCACTTTTAAGAATGGATGCAAACATTGAGCCTTTGGTATAATGAGAAGACTTCCTAACACCAAAGTAATTACCAGTGCAAGGCACCTCAAGCTTTCCTGGCAACTGTTCAGAGGCAGTGGGAAAGATCATGGAAGTCTGAGAAGAGCAGGGAATGGAAATTAATAAACCCGAGTATGAAAATCATAGGGAAATTAAGAGCAATGAAATACAGAAATGTCAAGAGTCCACAACTCTGCATTTTCCAAACTATGTTTCTGTGGGGCAAAGCAGGAAGGAACGACTACAAATGTTTAATCAGTTATAAACTACTCTTTCTTGAATGTTCATTTCACGATCATACTAAAAGAGACAGTTTACATGTAAAGAGGGTGATTTTGTGAAGGTGTCTCTAAGGCATTTGATACAGTAGCAATGGCCAGAATTCCTTTTTCATTATTTTAAAGACATATTTTCAGGGATTTGTAAGTATAATAATTTCAAATAATTTGAGATTAAAACTTATTGTCCCATACCTCACCCCAGACACAAAGTATACCTTAATTTACATCCCCAAAAAGCATAAATTAGTTTATCCATTTTAGGTTATACAACAAATGAAAAGGAACGTAATGGTTTCAAAACACTTTGCCCTAGACCTCAAGCTAAAAGGTTGAATTATTAAAATAATTTTTTAGGCAATCAGTGTTCATTGTGCCCTAAAACTGTAACAGCCAAGATTCTCATTTTGAAAAATACTGAACATGCGTACATAATATTTCCTTAGCTCTTGTTCCTTGAATATTAAGATGGGGAGTACAGAGAACAATAAAAGACTTTTGTAGAGGCCTACATGCTCTGATCTCAGTCTTTTCAGGAAGTTGGCTGTTCCCCTCTTGACCTATTAATTTTCTTGCTTTGCGAGAAATTAAACCACAGTCTTACTCTGCAAAGTGACCATATAAAAATATAATTTTATTCTTACCACATGAACTTGCTGCCTTTATTTACTCATAGCTACATTTGCCTCTCATAATGACAAATAAAAATATGTTTTAGTGCCCTTTTATACAGTTAGACCCAAAAAGCTAAAATAGATCTAATAGCTTGCTTTTAACAAGATAAGAAGTTGGCTAATGCTTTCATCTTGTTAACAGAGGTAGTACCCAGCCTAGAGTAAACCAGAAAACTCTATTCCAAAACAAATATCTGTTATAGATGTGCTTTCAGAATACACCTACTTCAGTCTAATCAATTCAACAACTGAAATAAGAGGTTCCTCCCTCTTCTGGGCATAAACAGCAACCTTCTTTGTGTCAGATCTTGTGATAATAATATGGAGTCTGAGATAGATTTGTTAATCTAAAAAAAAACAAACAACCAACCCACCAAACCAAACACAACAATCATTCTCAAGGTGGGGTACTTTTTCCATTAGACCAATTAACTGATCGAACTAACTGATTGGTATCAAAAGCTTTAGAGCAAAAATCAGGCATAGCAATGGGAGTAGATTATCAAGCATTGGAAGCCCCACAAAACAGGACTACCTCCTTCAAGCAGCAGCAAGCTGCTAGATCAGCATAATGTATGGTGGAACAATACCAGTAAGTATCTGGCTTGCCATTTACAAGCACCTTAACTTAGACATGTTTCTCAACAGATCAGAAGTCAGTTATACCACAGCTGAAGTCAAGTGAGTAGAGAAGCACTACTATGTTATGGAGGTTGCTTTCCTATTTTGTTTTAGAATGAGCTTAGCTAACAAATTTTAAAACCACACCAAGACAAAGCAGAGGCTCTAGTTTCACATGTATAGTCCTCACCTGCATTAATCAACATTCTTTAAAAAAAAAATCAACCCTTACTCTAAATATGTACTTGCACCTTTATGGATAAAGCTGCTCTGAACATCATTGTTGCTACTTTCTCCTTCTCAGGGAAACTACAGACCTGATAGATTTCCCAACTCTTGGCCATGACCCCTGTGACAAAGGCACAGGAAGGTAGGCTAAGAGTTATTGTGGAACAGCAAGTAGACTATGGGAGAGTAGAGGCAACGGGGCAATGAAAGAGGGAGGTCTTTATTAAAGTCCCCTAGACTACATACTACTTATACCTTCCAGTGTGTTTAAAAAGATCAAACAATGCAGTATGCACATGAAAATCGACGTTTGTGTTGTTGGTTCTTTTTAAAGCTCGTGGATGACATGTTAATCAAAATGAATATAGGTAGGTTTGCGGTGTGACATTCAGCAAAAAAATCCTTTACTGGTGAATTCTCTATTTATGTCAACTTAATTTATGAATGAAACTACACAATGGTAAGAACTTGTGAAATTACCAAGCATTTCTGGATGTTCAGAAGTTTGACACAGAGCCTACTGCAGCCATCACGTGGATTTATCTACACAAGGAAAGCACTATTCTGGAACTAAGTCTGTATATATACGTAACACTGAGAACGTGTTTTCTGGATGACTACAGTGCACTGTCTCTGAACACGACTCTTGCTCAGCTAAGAAATTTTCTGGAGTGTGAGGTAAGTCAAGATTCCTTTTAGACCGAAGGAATGAAAGCAGAATTGCAAAGCAGACAGAAGTGCAGCAAAACCAGTGTGACAAGTGACTGTAGGCCTAAGAAATGGTGCAACAAAAGAAGAAAATGATACATGGTCTATCTGAAAAAATTAGAACAGACCATAAACATGACACACCAGACATAGCAATTCACCTCCACCACAACTCTGCTGCGAAACAAGAAGTCCTCACGGTATTCAATCTGAGGATGCAGTAGCTCTATGAATTCACCGCACAGAGCATATACATACCAACTACCTTTCCAAATGCTTACTTTCTCACAAGATCTAAAAGGAACCACACTGTGACAGAACATTCCAGATGCATGGAGTAATTAACTCACCTGCTGATGAGCAGTGCAAATTCAATCTGTATCCTGAATCCCTGCATATCGGAGAGTTACTGCTAGCAGCACAATCATGGTTTTACATCAGTCCAGACACAAGGCTGAGAAAGGTGATGCCAAGACTGTTTCCAAACAATTGCCAACTACTCTTGAAGATCTGTAAAAGCTATTTTCTTAAACTAATTCATGTCAAATGTGAAGCATGCTCCTGAAGGCAAGAGTAGTTTTACAATCTCAAACATTAATCCTATCTCTCTTTTTTGAAACACACTACTTGTCTCAGCGTACCTCCATTTATTAAAAATACATTTTCTTAAAAGCACCCAGTATCAGGGGCACTTTTTCATTCTGTTTTTCAGGTCAACATAGTACTCATTTGCAGTGATATTTTGTGGTTTTGCTGTCTCAGTCTTACCCATTCTATACTGTTTTCAAATCTGTTGTGCTCAGATGTTCTCAAAAAACAGTTATTTCAATTTGAATTTATTATGTCCTTTTTGATATGCTTCTGTTTACCTCAGTGGAAAACTGAAATGTGCTGCCTAATTACATGTTTGCTTTATCATTCTAATTAAATTGTTAATTAATTGATCTCAGTGTCCTTTAAACAAGATTCATAGCAGTAACATAAGTAAGATAGAAAGGCATTTTACACAGAGCAGGAGACAATAATCTAACATTCCACTGTGCGAAATATAGCTGGAATGGATAACTAAAATTTTCCACTCCAAAATACTTTGTACTTGTATTCAACTGTGACTACCACTGCACGTTTGATGCTACACTCTTAATGTGTTTAAATCAGAAAAAAATAGATTTAACAGTTCAATTTCAAAACAATATACAGATCTTGAGTTAAGGGAATATACATTTTCTATGTCTTTACACATGGCAAATGATAGTAAATAGTGACAAACTAAACCAAAGCACTTTAATTCAAAATAACTAAAAAACATCCATTTAAGAAGATGTTAATTAACCCTGCAGGGTACATGCAGGATTGGAAATGAGTCCGAACAATGTCCAGCTTAATGCTAAGAACTTATAAAACGAGCTATCAGGGCCTATTAGTGCATTGTAATGGCTTAGATACTTGAAGAAGTGACCCTAAAATCTCTATTCTGACCTGACTTTCAGAAATGGGGCAGAAGATTGACCTTAACACAATATAATCAGCAAAGGATCTAAAAAATGTATCTCTCTGTTATGTGAAACCACAGTTTTATTTACTCAGGCATGTTCACTTAGGAGTTAAGGTCCACTCAAGCATCATTTCAGGGTTAAAGGTTAAAGTATAAAGCCATTATGTTTTCAAGCAGAGTAGCATGCTACCATTTGTCTTGAAGTAATATCACAATCACACGGTACCTTCTTAGCTTGGCCCAGCAGTGAGTTTAAGACCTTGGCATAAACATTACAAAAAAGACTGGTACTTTCTACAAGTCATTCGTTTAGCATTTGCTAAACTTTATATTGGTGTATATTTTGTCTGTGCTATTATTTATAGACACACTCAGACTTTTGAAAGGTTTATGATCTGTGATCCTGTAAAAGGTATGTTTATATAATAATTAGGTTGATTCTATGTTTAATACACAATCAATGTACAGAAAAAAAACCCCAATACTTTGGCTTTCAGGTTCAGTTTTACAATGGGGTCAATGTCTTTGTCAGAGAAAACTGAATAAAGTAACTTTAAAAGTAGCTACAAGGATAATAAAGATTTCTAAAGTTCTCATTCAACAGTTCTTTAAAATTCCTTGCTATTGCTTACCAGTTCCTGCTATTTGTTAAATATCTGTTCCAAATTAAGAACACTTCTTGATCAAGAGCTTACTAAATTAAGACTCTGTGCAACAATAAAGTCTAAGTTTGATCACGAGAGAAGCAGAGTGTTTGTAAAACTATTCAGAACAAGGTAAAAGTTTGTTAAACCGATGACCTTTATGCTAGATACAGTAAGTCAGAAAATGCTTACAGTGCCAGTAACACGTAATGAATGTGCCAACAAGGTGGGGTTTCAAATATTTGTATTTCATGCCTCTTAGAGACATGGCATAGGTTGTACTTACATTTATTTTCTCAAGTGCAATACACAACCTATGCATGCTTTGAGGTTATGTAGGTCTTGAGGAAAACAGACAGCAACGCTACATTTTGCTACTCTTTAGAATTTGATTCTTACATGAACAAGTCAAAAGTTAGAATACAGCCCCACTGCCTACTTTCTGAATTTACCTTTTAACAGAGCAGGCTTCTCTAGCCTTTAGCTTGAAAGCTGTATGCAGGCTACCAGAATTCATAGCCTGATTTTCAGTAACTCACTCACTTGGAAAGATTTGCCACCAGCTACCCCTAACAGACAAACTCCTTCACCTGACAGTCCTTGCTGACTACCGCACATGGTTGTGTCCCTGCGGACAGACAGAAGTCAGAGATTTGCTTTACATGAAGCCCTGAGGCACAGAAAGAGGAAAAACATGCACCAACTCTTGAGATTCCAAAGGACCTAGAATCTCATTTCTCGCACTGAAAACATTTCAGTAGTTAACCAGATTCTCAACTCATTCAACTTAAAATAATTTTTGGGTTTTTTTTTTAAAATCAATTTTAGAGAGAAGACAATGTTTCTTATTCATTTGACAATTTGAGTATTTGACATTTCTGCTTTAGCTGTTGAAATCACCATTTCAGCTGTGATTTGCTTCTGCAGATCAGACCCCAGGCTTTCATAAAAACAACATAATAGCCCACCATTACAGAGAACCCTCTGGCAGACAGAGGAAGAGAATCTGCTCTCCAAGCAACAAGCAACCACACAAACTGTGAAATCCCCATTTAGACAGGCAACCCTAAAATAATGGTGCATTTTGTAGAGCCAAGGACTCAAAAACATACTTCTGTGGATATGGTTTGAGATAAAAAATAAACATAAAAAATCCCATCATCTGGAATATCAGCTCCTACATAGGTTGTTAGCAGGATTGCAACTTTCAGACTAGCTCAACTTCTTAATGATTACGTAAATAAGGTAAATTAATACGTTGCAGCAGTCTACAAAGAGCAGCAGTTAAAAAGAATGCAAGATGTATTTCACCCGAGCAGTCAAAGGAAGCTGACGCACACAGAGATCACTGGAAACAGTTCTGTTGCTGGCCCTGTGGGAAACGTTTTCTGGTGCACCCATGATTTCTTTCCAGCCCTCCTGAAGCTGAGCTAGCATGGCCTCCTGTCTGCCTTTGGCTTCTTCTCTTGGTCCAGTTACTCTTAGGACACATTCACTTCATTCATTGTGATTTCATCCCAGGCTCCTGTCTGGCCAATCTGGTTTCTCTCTTGGAAAAAACCTCATCAAGTATGTCTTTACTTCCAATTCCCCTTCCTGCCCAGCCACTACTGTTTTACGCGTTCTTCTCCTTGACATGCTCCTTGTTTTACTACTCTTTCTGACTAGGCTTACTATTTGCCCTGCTCCCTCCTCCGATCATCTGCTTTTAGTACCAGAAAGCAATACAGATCCTTTCCCCATATTTAAGCTATGAAATCTTGCGCTAGAAAAAAAGAACTATTTAAAGATTAAAACAAACAATCATAACAGTATCTGCCACTGCCCTTCCAACTGTTAAATACATATGAATGAAATTTACAAAATCTACAAATTGTGATACATATATATCTACAAATTATTAAATACGTATCTATAAAATCTACAAACTAACAAATATTTGAATATGAAAGTGGTAATATATATTAAGCGTTAACTGTATTACTTCAATATTCTTTTTTGGACTAGTACTTTTGGAAAATCAAATACTAAAATTGTTTTGTTGTCTACTTCTATGCTACCCAACATTCAAATTCCCAATTTAAAAAGAGAAGGAAAAGTAAGATTTGCTACGCATTTCTATGCCAAGTTCCAATTATCATGCTCCTTATTATTCAGCACTGAAAACATTTCAATAGTTAACCAGATTCTCAACTCATTCAACTTAAAATAATTTTTGGGGTTTTTTTAGATCAATTTTAGAGAGAAGACAATGTTTCTTATTCATTTGACAAGCCCTGCCGAAGACAATGTGATTCTTTATATTACTAAGCCAAGTCAAATTTGACTTGTACTAAAAACAATTGAAAAAATATGACAGTAATTCAAAGGCTGACAATGCTTTCAAACATTTGGGAAAGATGGCACACTGCAGTTCTAGTTTCATCATCTTACAATATTTATGTCACCAATAAGATCCTATTTCAGGCAGGGTCAAAGTAAACTGTCAGGTAAAATAAATCTTCAACAGTATGTTACAAAAAAAACCCTGTTAAAAATCTACGTTTTCTTCTTCCATATACATAACGTGAATATATATATAATTATATATGTAATAATTACATGTGTAATAATTATATATACCTATATACATACGCACATAAAACAGCCCATGCCAATTAGACTGATTTACTTAAAAATCACAGGATAATGTATTCTGAGCAGTACATGCATATTTCTCATCTTGGAATAATAAACATTTTGCAATTACAAATCAAATCAAATCCTTGTATTTAAATGCTCAGATTTGTAAAAGGATCTTAAAGGATATAACTGGACTCATCATTTCCAGGATTCTGCCTATTTCTTTTTGACAGTTCACACTGTTCTTTAAATGCCAAACCTAGACAATTCTGTTATTATAAAAAAAAAAAAAAAAGCAAATAAGTAATTCATATATGAAAACTCAGAATTTTCATTAGTTCTTCTCACTCAGCAGCCTTGCAGAATTATCTGGCATAACATCTTCCCCTTCTGTTAGGCTGTAACTTACCCTAACAAACAGTAGAATGTGTAGCTGTGTACTTTAATACCAACTATTTACCGTAAGATTTTCTGAAGAGCACATAAACAGAATCATCAAAAGAAAACACTATAGTAATTATGAGGAAATACGTATTTGAAATAATGAGAACCACGTCAGATTTAAATCACTCACACTATTAATTTTGATTTGACAGAAATCATCTATATTGTTGTGTTGTATGTACTGTCAATAAAACTAAGTATTTGGAATTCTGTATGATATACATTGATTGTTATCACAATTACTTTTGCCTGCCAAAGGAAAGTAGGAGCTATTATAACTTCTGGAGGTTAACACAGGAGACAGGCAACTGGCGTCTACATTATGCACACATTTACATCGTAAAGCATTTATCAGAACAAAGATTGCAATGAATGAATCTCTGCTAAGTAGTTGATCTTGAATATGTATTTAATAGTACTATAATTCAAGGGTTTTTTCAATGTTAGGTATGACAGCATGTTTCTAATTCTGGAACTGGAAAATTCAATGGGAATGGGAAGGATTAATACTTCTTTTTAACAAGTGTTTTGAAAACGAGGAAAAGAATTCTACAGGAATTTATCTGAGCAAACAGTTAGCAGGTGTTATTTGGAGAGCTTCCAAAAGCTGTCCGTCTCTCCCTTGATTCATATGATTCTAGTTTCTTAGAGTATACCTGTTTTTTTTTCCTTAAAATTGTGATAAAGGCAGTATACTTTACGGTCCATTTAGAAACTAGTGTAGAGATCTTTGCTTTTAAATGCCAAACCTGTATGACCATTTTATTCCGGTGTATCTTGAAGCATTTTGTTGGTCCTACTGCCTTTTTGATTAGCTATACAACTTTAAAAGGCAGCTTAAAATCATTGGAGAACATTGCCTTTTGCTGCTACTACTACCATTTAAATGTAATTACTTTTAAGTCAAGGCTTACAAAGCTGTTCTCATTTTAATGCCCAACTTTTATATTAAGTAAAAAGTCTGCTTCTTCATAAGAAAAGTCTCAAAATTCTTTAAGAGTGTGCCTACATACAACAAAGGATAATTACATTGTTGTGTGCATTTGTTCCTAAACATTCATAAGTCCTATAACTTGATGGCTATATGTCAGTTTCTTTATAAAAAACAATATAAACTGTATTTTACCATATGTGAATACAAACCAAGAAAGTGACAAATGTCTTACCACCAAAAACAAAACAAAACTGAACACAAGCTTCACCTCGTACTTTAGACCCATGGATTTTCAACCTTTTTCAAAGATTGTTATTAAACTAAAACAGATGCAACAGAACAAGCCCTTGTTATTAATGCCCCATCATCTCTGCCCAATAAGTTATTTTATATAAATGGTTGATTTTTAGTTTTGACACTTTCTCACCAATCTAAGTTTGAAAGCAATGCCTGCTCATCTCAGTTGGCAAAGAGAGAAACATTGCAGTTCATAAATACCTATAGTTCACTGCTGCTTACTAAATAACGGCACTAGTCCAATCAAACCCAACCAAACAAAAAACACCCACATAAAAATACTTTCTGAGACAATTTATGATTAAAACATCTTCCTCTTTAACCTAGGAAATAATGTTAGAATTGGTTCAGATTTACCTGTCAGTAAGTAAGCCTCTGCCACAGGACATGTGCAGCTGAACACCCCTTACTCACAGGGAATTTATATTGGTCAGTTTTCAACAGAAAATATAATGTATGATTTTAAAAGCAGATTATGGTCATGGACAAAATTATCAAATTAATTCTCAGTAGTAACAAAAAAACCTCTGTTTATCTGGCTAAACTCATTTTTAGCAGAGTCTTTAAACACACAAACAAAAGGAAATAATACTTTATACTTTAGGAATATCCAATTAAACAATAAATAAATCTACTAATTGCCTCAAATTGCCACAATTTCAAAATGAGAACCAACATACAGAAAAGATAAGGACCCTGTACACAGCTGCTTGGCTGTATTATGTTTTATTATGAAGACATTCCAGTACTTTTAGCCTGACAGAATTTATAGTAGGGTGCTGATTTGTAAAATCGTTTAAGAGCGTACCGTGGTTTTAGCTGTGTGAATAGGTAAATTTCACAGAACTGGGTACGTGCTTACAGTGAGGCATGCATAAAGCTGCTGTTTTCACATTCTAAATTCACATCTACTGGCAGATTGCAGTGGGTTTTTTCCTGATATATTGTCATGAGGGATTACCCAATACATTTAGTAATACTGTTTCTTGTCTTACTGTCCGAAAGCGAGTACATAAAAGCTCTGAGCCCATTCCCTTTGCTAATTCAGGTGTGCTGGCCTCACCTACTTTCATGAAACTACCTGGTGAGTGTTAGAACCATTAGACCCGTGTCTGAAACTAAATAAATTCTACATAAAATCTGCAGCTGCCACATGGGAGGTTGAAAAAAAAAAGTGATTCCTTCCATACTTTTTGATGGACATGGCTGAAGCATCTAAATAAAGGGAAGGATTTAAGACTGTGAATGCATCAGGTTAGGAACTGAAACTCCAAAGAGAGGTAGAGTTAATGACACACAAATCTTGGAATGCCACCTGTAGTGAATACCAGCCCACACCACTACGTGTATCGAAATGCCTCCTTACCTGAAGGAGGATTAAATTTTATTGTCATGGCATCTACAGCTCAGTTCAGCAATTCCCATGTCTCTTTTCTGACACTTTTCTAAGTCCTTCACTTCAGACAACCTGAAGGGGGGGCATTTAAAATGAGCAGGCGCTCCTGAAAATGTAGTCCTGCACAATTTAACAAAGAGCCTACAATAAACGTACCTGTGGGGGAGGTTAGAGGTCAGGTCTGCCAGCGGCCCTTGAAACACTAAGTCTTCTGTCTCCCAATTCTACCCCATGAACAGGTCTGTAACAAATCTTATGAGACCTCCTACCTGTAAAATGGATCTAATATTTATTTCGGAGATGTGATATTGTACTGATTAGTTAATATCAAAAAAGTGCTTTTGGGAGTATAGCACAATACTTACCCTCTTCTGAGCTGATATAAAACACACATTTAAACAAGACAGCAAAAGCCTTAAAATACTGGAATTGGCTAAATATAAAGGGAAACCTAAAGATCTAGATAGTTGTGAGAGACTGAAATTGCTGATGTGCGTTAACATCTCAAACACTGTGATAAAACAGCCAGCTCATCCCCGGGGCAGCCCTTTAAACAGCCACCCAAGCTCACCGCACACCCTTGCTGCAACCCCCAGTTTGATCCACGGCGATGGTGGGACAGAACAGTGTGTGTGTCCCCCTCCCCTGGTGCAGAAGATCACAAACCTTCTAGAACAATCACCATACAAGTCCCCAAGAGGCGTGACGGAGGGCGGCGGCTGGGCTATGAAAGACACATTGGCACAGGGCTGTGTGCATGCCACCACGCCTGCCATCGTCATCGCGGGATTCTAGCGTGGTGATACCCCCTTTTCTTCCCCCCTCTATTTCTCTTCTCTTTTCTTCTCTCTCTTCTCTTCTCTTCTCCTCTCCTTCTCATAGATACTTCTGACAAGAACCCACGTTGCCAACGTTTTCCAAGTTTAAGTTACTTCTGTTACAAATAAAATGTTTAATTTGGTGCCATTTCACCTTCATTTAGCCTGACCGGATTCACAGAACCTCATTCACAGAACCTGCCCAGGGCAGGACGTGACAATAGTGAAACATGCATTCAGCCAGCACTAGCATAGATGGGAAGAAAGTAAATTTAATTCACAAAGCACAGGTCACAGTTCAACAATAAATATAAATAGAAAAGGAGTTGGTGTTAAAACGTGTAACAGGCTCAAATTACTTTTTTAGTCCTGAATATGACCTGCAGAATTCTGTTTCTCAGGTGCAAGAAGCACAAACACATCTGAGTGCTCCCAAATCACAAAAAAAGCCCCAAAACAAAAACAAAACAAAATGTCTTGCATTATTTTACATTCTGTCACATTTATGGAATCTTGGGAGATGGGAGGTAGTGGGTATCGGGGTAGAGGGTATTACAAGCCTATTCTAGTTTTTGCTAGACTACCCAACTTGTCATAAAAGCACAACACATCTCAGTATAGCTGGAGTTCTCCTTCAGGACACCAAAGGACTCGAAGACAAAACTATGCACACAAGCTTTGATAGGACACATCTTGCCATACAAATGATTAAAACAATGGTTTTCAGGAAGTGCATGAAATGGTAAGAAAGAAAATCATCAGGTGACTTTCAGTGCAGAAGACAATAATGCATTCTATAAATAAGTATAATGTTTCATTCAATTCATACCCTTCCTCATCTTCACATAATTAAAAACTCAAAACAGATTCATGTTTTTCATCCTTTTGTTGCATATTCCACAATAAAGTATAACAATAAAAACCAAATTATTGATTTTAATTAAAAAGCCATTCACCAGAACAACAACAAGATAAGATGCCTGTGTATAGGGCAGAAGCAGTAGAAGTCTTATAGCAAAACTTTAGAAAATATTTCGACAAGTTCATGAGAAACACAGTCTAAATAAAGTTTGGTTAAGATAGGTGCAGAGCTGATCAAGAAAACTGACTCTAGAGAATAATTCTCCGTGGTTAATTGTAAAAGCAGGTGATTTTATCAGGTGGAATTTCCGTAAGTGCCAACACCAGATTCTGCTCTGTTCAGTGTTTTCATTAATCATCTAGCTGATGGAAGAAACATGCTTATTTAATTAGCAATACATGAACTTAGGTTCCAGTATGTTGAAAAGCAGGCTTCAAAGAACAAAACAAATGAATTGGAAGAAGTCTGGAAACAGGAAGAAGTTCAACAGGGACAAGTACCAGGTACTGCACTTGGGTAAGAATAATCAGCTACATAAATACACAACTGGGAATAACTGAGCCCTTTTGAAGAGGATCAGGATCTTACGGCAGGTCAAAAGCTCAACATGAGTCAACAAAGTCGTGCTGTTGTAGGAGAGGAAAATACAATACTGGGATTACAGGCTGTAAAATACAAACCCACCTGGTTTACTTAGCATTATGAAGGACTCAACTGGACTGTTGTGCTCAGTTTTGACAAACATTCTTCAAGAAAGAAACAAACCAAATATACAGAGTCTAAAGAAAAGTCAGAACCTACAAAAAATGTAGCTTAAGAAAAAATACTGGAATTTGGATTGCTTAACAGAAGGAAAAGAAGATATTGGCAAGGCCATATGATGATTTAAGATACTTAACAAGCTATTGTGAAAGAAAATTATGTTTTGCCAATAAGCAAAACAATAATAAGTTCAAGCTTTAGTAAAAAAAGTCTACCATTAGATATCAGGAGATATTTTGTATCAGGAAGGAGAGTAGATGTGAAATCACGATCACTATAAACAGCATGTCTTGAATCTTTGTTTTATGGGCTAGTTACTCAAGTCTTTCGCAGGTGGGCTGCAGTCTTAATTAAAAACCACAAGGCTGGGCCTCCAGTAATTAGTACAAACATGGCAGTTGTGCATGTATTCCTCATACATTTTCCATTTACCAAACCACTTGCACAGGGGGTCTCTGAATCCACCAGGTTTACCAACAATTAGTTCTTCAGATTTCTGGCATAATGCCTTGCCCATTTCTTTCCACATTATTGAAAATATTTTGAAAAATTATAACCAACTGTAAAATTTTATTTATCTGCACTGAGACTCAATAAGAGTACTTTAATTTGTGAAGCCAAGTACATGAGTAATAATTGTACATTCGATCTGGTCACTGCTATGTAAATTAGTTTTCATCCTACCTTTTGGTCAGAATTATCATCAGACAAAAAAATTAAAATGGATGTTATTCACCAAAGGTTTCAAATTCTTATTTCCAGAAATATTTTACTCAAGATTGTTACATTTGCATGGAGAGAACAAAGAACAGGGACTGTACTTGCTACCTCCACACTACAGCGACTGATGAGACTATATTACAATACAGAGAAGTGCCTCATCTGACATGTCAGATCCCATCAGCAACTTTGTGTGGTATTGAACAGAAGATAGCTACTCAAGGATATACTCCAAGCATGGCATTTCTTGACCATGTTTTGCACCTCATGCCTGTACTTTTGTGAAGAGCAGCACTGAAAGCGTGGCTAGAACACGGTAAGTAAAAGGAATGGTGAAAATAAAATGAGTGATTACAGAGGAACATGCAAGTTCCACCCAAACTGCAACAACCTACTGAACATTAAGCTAAATGAAACTAATTTGAAACTATTTATTTCAATTATGCTCAAATTTGAAATATTTTAAGAGAAAACTCTACATTGCATTCAAAGACTAAGCTTAATTAATAACATAGTACCTCTTAAAGGGATGCTTACTGTTGTTATCCTACTCTACCTCAATTAAAAAGGTGATTAAGATAAGTAAGCTAATAGTAAACTCCCTGAAATTAATTAAAATAATTCATACTCTTCTCCTTCTACCAATCTGATATAAGATGTTATACCCTATCTTCAAATTCTTTTAATTAATTTAAATCGAAAGATCCAACTTCTCATGATAATCCATTTAGAATACATGGAATACTTTCAATGCTTCAGATTACAGGACGTCAACACCAGTGCCCAAGGGCAGACTAGCTCAAGCAGTACACTTAGAAACATACTTATGCCAACAATCTTTATAAAGATTAAGACAACAGTTCTGGTGCAAAAATCAGGGTGCCAAAGTACAAAACATTGCTCGGCAATACAGAAAAGCAACTGCAGTTGCTCTGATAGTTTCCCATATTTTTACCAAAAGGTTCTCACTGGAATATCCTGAACAGATGAACCAATTACTAAAAAAGCTTCAGACTGGTCAAGGAAGAAAGAGGGTACTCGGAAGAGCTCACAGATGGGCTTCTTCACCTCCGGTTTCTCCGAGCTGGTGCTGTGCTTAAAAGTATAGGCACCGAGTCAGCTTGTGTTGGAATATGTAGTAGACAAAAACTACTTTAGAGAAAACAGATCCCTGATGACAGTTATGATTATTCATTTCACATATAGGCTTCTGATAAACAGAAGATTTTAGCGAGTGGGGAAAAGCAGAAGATCGCAGGACGATACTTAGACAAATCACTGACATTCCATCAGAGAACAGTTTCATAAAAACAATTCTGGTAGCAAGAGTAATTTAAAAGGTACCTGCTTCTCCCCATATACTTATTTTCTGCTCCATTCCATAAGCTTTATGCCAGTTATGTCAATGTGACTGCTTGGGATGATGCTGTAAACTGAATCAGTGAAGTGGATTGGATGGGGGAGGGGAGGGAGGAAACAGCTGGTTTTTCTTAACCCTGATTGTGAAATGTTTTATTTGAAAGGAAGCTGCATAGTGAACAGTAAATTGTAGGTATCATAAATATGATATTTCATTCAAAACGACATGTTTCATTGCTATCCAAACACTCTTCCAGTCAATTTATTATTTGTTGAAGACTTTTTCAAGAGGGTGTGAGGTTCTGACATCGTAAACAATTTCAAACTGCCACACTGGTGGAATGAGAGAACGCTTAGAAGACAACGAGTGGCAGTTTCTTCAGGTGAGAACACCTACTGAGGCATGGAGAGGCAGGAAACATACTTAAGTTGGTACAAAGAAAACAAGATGTTTCCTCTAAAAAAAAGGTGGAGGGGAACTTCCACAGCAGCATCTGAAAAAAGCAACCTGCTCCCTTGTCGATTCTAGGTAGCTTTACATGAAATACAGGAGCACCTCTGCTGCCATAAGGATGCCATCGTATGTTTTTCCCCAGGCAGCTTGATGGCATCTATCCTTCCAGGGACGATAAATCAGTAGCTGCCATGATCTCTCCATAGAGGAGCTCAGAAACCTTCGAGTCACACAGTGAGAGCTCGGAAGAAATGAGTAGGTCTCTGAACATACCCTCATATACCACCACCAGGAGAGACAACACACCCTCCCTTTCTAGTTATTTAAGAGGAAGGAAGAAAGAAGGAAAAGTTGTTTTAAAGTAGATTTTTTTTAACTAAAAAAAAGAAGTTACACAATTATTAGTTTTAAATAAGCATAGTTTTAAAAGTAATACAATCGGAAAAAAAAGTGAAAACTAAAATGATAAAATTAATTTATTTCAGTATTTTTCCTCAATATGTGTTTCCAAAAAACCCAATGTGGACTTGAAATTTAAGAAAAATCCTTTTTTTCTTGTTATTTTCATGAAAAATTTTATATGAAGGGGTAAAAATATTCTCCAATTTTGCTAGCTCATTTATTTGAAATAAAAACATTAAAAAAAACCCCCATATTTTTCTAACATAAAACTTGTTTCAGAAACTGGAATTTCTAAACATAAAATTAGCACAAACAGAAACAGTTCAAAAGGTGGTGAGTAGGTGTTTTGTAACAGTAGCTATATCCAGGCACTGTGTTTTCAGGAAACTACACAACATTTTCCAGCAATAAAATACTTTAAAAAAAAATTCAAGAAAACAAGTGAGTATGTAAATTTTATTTTTTCTGGATTTTACATAGATTACCTGTTTTTCCTGTATAAACAGAGGCAACAGAATTTAAAGCTATCCTATCCATCTACCCCAAACCAAAAGCTTAAGTCTTTGCAGGATCTATTGGCCTACAGAGCAACAGCTTTGGAATATGTGCCTGGGTAGCTCTGTAACTGGAGCACCCTCTGCTGCTTTTTTAGTTCCAAAACATGTAACTGTACACTCTACCAACTAGAAAATAAAATGAATATGTATTACTCATGTTGTTTCTTGAAAATGGTTACATTGTTAACTAATGTTATGTGTACTTTACAAGAAAATGTTCTGCTACTACATATACTGTATTTGCAATTTTATGCTACTGGAGCACTCTGGCATATCTTGTTTCTGTGTTGACATCAGGTATATACTAGATGAAAAACCCAAGACATGCTCTATTTAACTGCTTAAAATTCTCCTTTACAGACACTGTAGGTTGCTTAGACTGGTTGCAATTAGTAAAGAGGATTACATTTTGGTCCTTGATCATTTAACTTAATTTCAATATAGATATTATTTGAAATTATTGCTGTAGGGATACAGTTATACAAGCATTTCAGCCATAACTGCTTTCTCCCACTAGGAAACGCAGGGGAAGGTGATACTCCCAAAATTCTACAGAATTTCCCTTGTTTTTTGGACAGCCTGTTGCAGAAGAGATTTTTTTTTCTGCAAGGATGAGTATGGCATGTGGCTCCTGGAGCCAGCTGATACTATCACACAATGCCACCACTGAACTTTCTGCCTGGGATCCATCGGTTCTTATAAAGGACTATCTTAGGACTAGAGAAGGTCCCAGGATGTGCCATCTTTTTAACAGATGGCATACTGTTGTCTGAAATGAACAGACTGATCCTTTTCTTCATTTCAGTCCTCTTTCCCCTGCCTCCTCTTTATGCATAGAATTAAAGCTGAATGAAGTGCATTTAGCATGGCATCCTGTCTGTGTGGAGAACTCATTTAGAGTTTTAATGTGGAAACTGCTCTCTCACAAAGGGTGAACAGGAGAGAAAAAATTTTCGCATTTTTCTGGGAAAGTGAAAACCAATTTTAATTTGTAGTGTTAATTTTCATTCACAATAGTAATCCTACAATGAAAATGCATCTTCAGAAATCTTTTTGAAAAAGACAGAGTACAAGTGTAGGTACCAAATTTGAACAAGACATTGTGCAGAGGCAATTTCCAGAATTAACACTTGGGACCCTTCAATATGCCATTTACAGCTACTGCAGTTGGCTCCACTTTCATCCTGAAGTCTTACTTGTATAAGGCAGCACATCTGGAAGCAGTCACAAGTATTCCTCAAAAGCTGCTTTTTGATATTTTATATAATGCTGCCAGCTAGTGGCACATCTTGTACTGAGTTGATATCTACTGGGAGTGTAGAGAAAGTGGTATTAACTGGAGTCTGCTCTACCATTCTTCTTTTGATGGTGTACAGCGATGTGGCTGTTAAAGACCATAAGCAGAAAGATCAAAAAGTGAAACAAAAAGGCCACAGAAAGGCTCCCCGAAAGAGCCTGCTTTAACACAAGGTACTTAGGAACATTACTAGAAGAAACAAGAAAATTCCCCCAAAAAAACACAGAAACCATGTTATTTGAAACAAATGATTATGTTTAAAAGGGATGTAATATGCAACATGTTTCAGTTTATACAAAATCTAATCTGTTCAATACACAATTACTTCATAATCTAATAATCTCTAGCAAAACATTAAACTTCCTGAAAATATTGAGTACAGCAGCCAAAACAAACACACAGAACAGTAAAACATTTAACTGTTTACTGATAACTCAGTCCAAATTGTTAAAGTGAAGTTTAGTGCCCAGTAAATAAATTGTAACTATGCAGTGTGTCCTAAAAGAACATTCAAGTCTCTAATTATTCAGTGGGTTCCCTCACAGAGCATGCTGCTGTAGATGGGACTGATAATATGTTCAATAGCGGCTAGCTCCACCAGTATTAGGTATTAGAAAAAATAATCTAATAGTGTTAAAGACCTTTTTAGAAATGTTTTTTTTAGGGTAGCCTCTCGTTTGATAATATGAAGTTCTTAAAGAACACCACAGCAACTGTAAAAAAATAGTCGACCTAATTTTAGAAACACTACAACTGTAGTTACCCTGGGGGGTAAAAGGAGGCAAGATGACTACCTACCATTTCCACTGTGGGTTACACAAAAAGACTGGAGTTTGAGATGAAACACATATATATCAGAACAGTTGCTATATCATTGCTTTGATAAAGAGGAAGAGATGTGTGCACTTTCCTTGAGGATCTGGCAAACTTACAGAGACCTCCCCAACTTTATTCTATCAGTTGGCTTTTTTGAAAACAAATCAACCAACCAACCTGAAAAATAAGGTAGAATAATCAAACAAGAAATTCTATGTATATCTGTAAATGTTAATCATATAATAGTAATTACTCATTACATCAAAAAAATATTTAAATATTTTTGCTCAGCTTCTTTTCCATGATCTACGACAGTTTTATAATTCGAGTCCATTAATAGCATACATACTGTTATTCATAAGTATACTGAAGCAGAGCCATACTGGGTCAGACACTGAAGGTCCACTTACGGCTCATCTTGTCTCAGGTTAATGCAGCCAGTAACTGATGCTTAAATACGAGTGAAAGATCAGGACAAACAGATCATCCCACTGCCCCATTAATTCTCCCACGATCCAGCACTTCCTAAGCCATAAGTGATGTCTTTGTATTTAATAGCCACAGTGAATGTTTCTTGCACGTTTTTTCCCCCTTTGCTTTTTGAATTCATGTCATGTTGTAGGATCCAACACATTCTGTGGGGAGGAATTCCACAACTTGACTGTGTGCTTTCTTCTGTTTTTCTCTGGTTTGAGTCTGCCTTCTCCAAGCTGGAAGGATCAGTGTTTGCTTCCCGTGTTCTTGCAGTATTGTTCCTCAGACAGCCACTGCTGGCCACTGGCCAACACAAACCAATGGGCTAAACTAATTTTTTGTCCAATCCAGTTCAGCTGCTCTAATGTTCCCGCCGCAGTCACAGAACCAAAAATAACCTGCACTGGGATGACTTAAGGGTGTATCCACACAAACAACTGTGCCACATAAAACAGTGTAACACATAAAACACTATGGTAGGTAGTTCTGTATCTCTGACCGCAGTAATGGTGTTTCTCAGCTAAATTAAATGGTTATTGAGGGCTCATACAGAAATGTTTTATATTGATACAATTAGACTTCGATCAACATAGTACTGTATTTAAATAAACAATGACTTACAGACATTCCCCGTGTTGTCAAAACTTGTAAGAACATCGTTAACATTTAAGAGTCCACTGTGAAATCTGGAAGAAAACATAAATAGTGACCTTACCAACATATAAACAATAAAAAAAAAAAATCTTGCCTCTTCAGAAAAGAGGTTCACTGCACTTGTTAACTTGTTACAAACCCCTTTCACAGACAAGTATCAAACAGGTACTACTGTAGACACCAGAGGCAAAACAAGGGGACAACCACCAGTCTTCAAAGTTCCATCACTGAAATCCATGAACCAGGAACATGCTTCTCGGAAACTAATACTTTATCAAAACGAAAACCTTTCCAAAGAAAGAGCATAGATTTTTGTTTAGTTGTGTAAGTCACACATAGGAAAGGAAGAATTTTGGTAAAGCGATTTCTCTGAAGAGGAAAAACAAAAAACTATTTTTGAACAGCAGCTGTAAACACATTCCTAATTTCTCCCACAAAATGAAGAACACTTCATTTAATTAATGTGAACAATGAAACTGATTAATGTGTTCAGTGAACTGCATTTTCTTTGGTTTTACATTTGCATAACCCAAGTGAAATAAACATTCAAAACTGGGGATAATAAATTAATTAACCAAATTTCACATACCAACTGCAAATTTTAGAACACAGTGAACAAAACACTGAGAGCAGCAGAAAGAACATGCACCAAAGCTGAATAAAAATTTGCCTAAGATGCTTCCTCTAAATGTTATAGATGTCAGGCTAGCTGGATTCACACACACAAAAAAGCAACCATATTTTTTTAACTATTCTGAGCTAATCTAGGCCCAAAATGAACAAAATAAAAAAAAAATCTTACACTCACATAGCTGTTTCACAAATGCATTAAAAATTCTAAAAATAATTCAGCAAGGCAGTAAAATACTAAAATACAGTCTTTTAATAATGCTTCAAATATAGCTTCTAAGGCTGTTTAGGAACATACTAATTTGAAAGGCTGAAAAAAATGGAAGAAATCCAACAATTCTAGCACCTACAAAATTATTTCTCATTCTCTCAGCTTTTATTTCCTGAAGGAAGATTGTTGTAAGTATGACAAAAAAAACCCCACCAACCTTTTTGCAAATATGAAACTGTATATTTATGGAGCAAAAAAGGTGTTTATAGCTTCTGATAAGCATAAGCATTAAATAAACATTTATATGTTAAATTTTGAGAAGCTCAAAAGAGGAAAAAGACTAACAGTTAACAAAATGAAAATCAAATGGAAATCAAGTTAACAGAAACTGAAATGAGGTTATAAACAGGGGCAATAAAATATATAAAAGAAATTATGAAAGATTTGACTGGACTTTTGAGCTCTTTTCCTAGCTGTGTAAGAACAAACCAAAAATACATTCTTCAGCTGCAGTGGAAGTCTGTAAGAATTTTCACAGATCATTGGGACTGAAAGTGCACTACTTTCTTTTTTTTGTGTGAGTTTGTTTTCAATCAGATTGGCTAAGTGATGCAACAGAGTTGATTCAAGGGAAGTGACAAGCAAGTGGACAGTCCCCTGCTGACTCCTTAGCATCCCACAAACTCCGTAACTGTGCGTCTGTCTGACACAGTTTGGGCCTCTCAGACAGCTGTGAAAGTCTCACCTTCGAAGTTAAGGTAAGACTGGGGTGGGGATGCTGAGAAAGTAAAGAAATATTTTCATCTTTGTTGGCATGTAGGTTAGTCCTGAGACAACATGTTCTGGTTTGTTTGTTTTTCTCCCCTCAGTTTCTTTATGTACATGGTCCATACATAAAAGAGATTTATCATGCAAATCTGCAGGTGAAGCAAAGAAAGGTGAGGATGAACAATGTAGCAATCCAGTACCTGCAGTTCAACAGAATGCTATGAAGAAAGAAAAAACAGAAGTAGAGTGTCCTGGTCTAGAAAAGAATACTATTTACATACTTCAGGGTCAAAAGTTAGACAAAGGCAAAAAAAATAAATCATGCCTTAAAATTATCACTAAACCACATTCCAGGCTGTTTCCAAAACAGTGGTTTATAATTGGAGATGAGAAGTGGAGAGCTCTGAGTACCTCAGCCTGAAGAACAAGCTAAGATTCCACAACAGATGCATGCCACACACCCATTGTTTTTAAGGTTCTCCTGAAATTTAGGTGATGTTTTATTTAAGTCAGTGAATGTTTTTCATCTACATGATTATTTTTCATACACTCAGTTTCATTAAGGATCAGTTCTTCCTCCAATTACAAAACATTCTTTCCATAATTAAAATACACACACACAACTTTCAAACATATCCTTACATTTTATTATTCAGTGGCCAAAAGCTTGTGGTGTCCAGGTACAAACACAACACACCCCAATGTCAGTTCTCTTGGCCAGCAAAGGCATTTTGCACAGGCAGCCTCTTCTGGCTGCCTGCAACATTCAAAGTCTCTTCCTCTAACTCTGTCTCAGCAATCTCTTTCTTGCTTTCACAAATATTGTTCATGGCAAGCACATAAGTGAGCCAAACTGCAGAAGAACATTAGTATTTAGTGCTTTGGAATATGGCATGATTGTTGCACAGTTCAACGAACTCCAAAGAAGCTCAAGGCTGTGATTGCTGAGATCAACAAAGTACTTCAAACAAGCTTAGGTAAGCATCATGACGAAAGTGAATTTCAGGCCAGCGTGGTTAATCTGATCTACAATGTTCTTATAATAAGTCTTGCAGGTACAACACGAAAAAATTTCTATGGCTGATGTAGTGAGTTGAGTTACAGAAGACAAGTCTATGAATGGTAAACTAATTTAACTGATGTTTCTCCTGATATGAAGCAAAGCAAAATTCCTTACTCTGGACTATGAATAAATCAACTTTGGATATGTAAATAAAGCCAGAAAAAGAGAGAGATATATCTTTAAAATATATTAATGTTCCTTGCTCTCCAATTCAGGCGACTGAAGTGGTAGACTTTTACATGTATTTATAAATAGCTGTACACAGTAGAATAAAAATAATCCTTCAGTAGCTCCCTATTAAGGTATGCTTTTCATCAACCATACTGAAGCAAAAATAAGTTCCTTCTTTTATATTCTTCTCCATCTGAATGAGGAAAAATAATACTAATAACTAAATACATATACTAAACTTAAAAAAACTAGAAGAACTAAGTTAGACTACATTTCCATATAATACTCAAAAGAAAAAAAAAACCCACAACACATCCTACATTATTAACCTGGATACAAAACAAAACTACAATATTTGTGGAAAATGAAAGACAGGATAAAGGTAAAAAAGTTACTGCTAAGGGTACTTTACAAAAAGGCTTGGTGAGTGTCACCATCAATGTCACTGCAGCCCAGTAAGAATCTCAAAACTACCTGCAAACTTTTGTATCTGACCAGATGTTTTTACTGGGCCAGAGTACAGCAAAATAAGGTAACCCCTTTTTCACTCCAGTTCAAGATCACAACTTAATATGGTAAGAAAACAATACAATGGCTTTTTTGACTACAAATTCTTTTTACAAATACACAGTTTTGGGTAATATGATGGAACAGTCTAAGCTTGATCAGTGAATGAAAGAAGTATGTCGGCAAATCATTTTTTATCTCTTTCCTCAATTTCCTCCTTCTGTGGCCAAGCCTTTATGCTGCTAAATCCACACATTGTCTCTTAGCACGCAATAAGTGGAAGAAAGCAAGTTTAGCATGCCGACACAAATTATCCATAAGGAGTAGGCAATATTCCTTGAAATCTGCTTCCCCTTCTTTTTTCATGTCTATCCCTAAAATAAAAATCCATTAAAACTTCAAAATGTTATTAGCAGAAATATCCTATAGGAACAGCCAATGGAATTCACTCCTAAACCACCTTCTAACATACTACTTGCCACAGACAAATAACATGCCTTTCACTTCTAAACCAAAGGTCTAGAATCATCTAATAATTTCTTTCATATTTTTATCTAAAGGTTCATTCATATTCAGAACAAAGACAGGACATTTTGCAAAGAACACTTAACATTCTTTACAAAGATTTAACCCTTCCTGAAAGCTGCTGACATGGTTCTTTTCAGTTCTGCATTTTAGTATTTGAAACATCAAATGACTGATCAATGGAAAATATTTTACCACAGAAATAACTTATTTCTTCTCTAATTGTTTAAAATGAGCCTACAATTTTAAAGTAAATCCATATCCTGAAATGGAAAATTTGAAGATATTGATTGCTCCTATTTTAACTCTAATAAAAGAATAATTTTCCTGTCTAAAAGACAGACACCATCTCCACAGTGAGACACTGCATCTTTATGATCTATAATCACTTCATTGCTAAAACTATTCACAGCAAATTTAAATTTAAAAGCACATTCCTGACTAAGAATAGAAGGATTTAGAAATGCCATATCAAATAAACTTTTTAAAATGGTTCTACTTACTTACTACATATGTTCTTATCACCAAAACACGTATTTAACACATGCATAATTTTTAACAACAAAGTGAAATACCCTCAAAGTTAAAAAGAACTTGAAAAAAACCTAACAAATAGACATGAGAGTTTTACTAACAAATAGACATGAGAGTTTTATGAATAAAACCATATTTTTAATGGAGAAAAGGTCCAGAGGGCCAGATAATATCAGTAATGAAAAATGTCTTTTGCCACTTCAAGCTTGCAAGAAATTTCACTAAAAATGAGGTTTACATTTTTCACATGCAGACTAGATTACTTCGGTTTACTGTATCCAAATCTAAATGTGAAAACTGCAGCAAGATTCCAGCTTGGACTGAACATGTCTCCATGGCCATCAAATACAGCACAAATCCAATTGAGACCAGACTAATCAAATGATATTCTGGATTATACCACAAGAAATTTCACTTTGACACACCTTTCACTACTAACAAAAATCAGGCTCATCAGACACTCCTTTTCATACCCCAGAGCTACCATGAAGCACCTTAGTACCTATACAAACTTCAAGAGACAACCTTCCACCATGTATTGTGAATCTACATTTCATCAAGCATACTAGAGATCACTGTTTAACCAGAAGAGTTATGGGGATTTTTAAAACGAGTTGATGTTGCCACTTCAAGGATCTAGTCAAAATGGCACACAAACCAGCTTAAATTTTTTAAGCAAAAATTGCCTTATATTGGTGTTTCTGGTTTCCTGCTTTGGAAGATCTGTTATTAAGAATGATTCTAAAAACAAACTAGCAACAGAGAAACATCACAGAAGCTCTTCTTTCCCAAATGTGAATCCAACCTGAATTTTGCTAGAAAAATAGTAGCTTACTAAAACAGACTGCATTGAGATGTTCAGAAAAGCATGCACGTGACTGGTAGCTCCTACCGAAGCTTCTATTTGCCTAACAAACTGGTCCCCACATCCCTCTAGAGCAGAAATTCCAGCTAGGTCATAGCATATCTGAATAAACAATTTGATCAGTTCTGATGGCCCTTGAACTGATACAGCTTGACCTTTATACTCTTTGCCAAAAGCCACCAACAACCTTATGAACTTCCTTAAGCATTTAGTCTTGTCAAGATATTAGCCGACAACCCTTTTAACATCCAACATATGCAATGAGCTTTCCCAAGAAGATGTTAATGCATAATGAAAGCATATGTAGATGAAAATGCAAAAGCATTTTTGTCAAGGTTTTAGAGGGGCCATAGAAACAATTTTTTTCCTGACAAAGAGATAAATAAAAAGGCTCTTCTACTCAAGCACGCTGTTCTGGGTTTACCTGACTGATGTTATTGTTAATAATATGCTAATAATATGCTCTTGTTATCTTGTTAAAGTTGTTTCTATTGATGAGAAAGATGATAATTAATATTTTGCCAATGGGAGGAGAAAAATGAAGGGAAGACTGTCAAACATACAGAGAATCTTTAAGTTTCCAAGACACGATCAATTCTCAAAGATCCAGAATGTTAACTGCAAGATTTCTTCTCTTCTAGACACACAAGTTTCAGCGAGAACTGTTGGTCTGATATGTATGTTAAACTGTTATGTTTACCCTCTTACATTACTGCTTCTGCAAAAACAGGGAAGAAATTTTATTTAATACAGACTTAAAGCTGATTTTGTTGCAGGTATTTCTGTCCCTGGCAAAATACACAGCGAGTATTTTCTCCTTCCCTTCTCCACCATCCCCAATATTGTGAAATAACAGGTACATGCTATCTATTGCCACTGCTTCAATATAAAGAGAAAACATTTTAACATAGAAGTGTAAGTAAGTTCTGTTCATTATTCCTGAAACAATCAGTGAATATATTTTTTCTAGATCACTAAGTATCTTCCAGAAAGGAACAAAATATAGCAAAAAAATAAAAATAAAAATCCCCTTAAGGGGATAATCTCCTTGTTCTCCTCAATATACAGTTTTTGAAACCCAATGTGTGCTCCTGCTGCAGCACAGAAACTGTACATTTCCATTAGCTAAACTCCGATAAAAATAAAAAGTAAAATCAAAATCCCCATACTTAGAATACTACATAATGATCACCACTAATAAAATCATGCATGAACAAACATGCTTGTTCATAGTCTACAGTTAGAGCTGTGTCCTATTATTAATGAAGCTACTATAAGCCAAATAAAAACATTAAATAAAATGATGACATGGGAACTGATGAAAACAGAAGTGCACAAATATAAAAAGTCAGAGCAAGATCAGCCTGACATTCCCTTGGATTTTGTACTGCTGGCATAGATGAACCCTGGCTTGCCTCCTACCTTGAAACTCCCATAACTACTAAATCCAGTAAGTGACACTGAGTGTTGCAAACCATGGTAGTGAACTCAGGAGACTGAATGAAGAAGTTCAGGACTGCAGCGTAAAAGACTGCAGACTTGCTCAACCTAAATTCTACCTAAACGCCTTACATTTCCTACTAGCAGTGTGCCTCTGTAGACCTAAAACAAGGGAACAGAGACACTGCACAAATCAAGTAGGTAGACTGTGAGTAACTGGATGAATCTGTAGCATTCCCCAGCAGTTCACTAGAAAAGTCCATATGCAGAAAAAACACTGTACCTACTTGTCCCGGTTTCAGCGGAGATAGAGTGAATTTCCCTCTCAGCAGCTACTACAGTTTGGATTTAGCACTTGAAGAATGTTGGTAATGCTGATGTCTTCAGTTGTTGCTAAGAAATCAAGGACTTTCTTCAGTCTCCCATGTTCAGCTAACTAGCAGGTGTGCAGGAGCTGGGAGGGAGCGTAGCCCAGCAGCCAGCCCCAGCTGGCCAGTGGAAATATTCCATACCATAGACATCATGCTCAGTTTATGAATGGGGGCTGGCTAGGGGACAGGAATCTTTTTTGTTGTTGTTCTTGTTGCTCTTTCTCTTTTCCATGAGTTCAAATCCTCTCTTGTCCAGGAGTTCAAACTTTTCTGGGAGTTTGGTCTTTTTTGGGAGTTTCATGAAATTCACAAAATCTGCAAGTTCCAGGTTCCGCGATTGCTACTCAGGGACAAATCACTTGCAAGTCACTTTTACTCACTGCAAATCACTTGTCAGGTGGTGAGACAATTGTATTGTATATAGTTTGTTTTGCATATTCATTAGTAGTAGTAGTAGTAGTATCTCCTTTGTTGTCTTATTAACCTGTCTTTATCTCTACACATAAGTTTTACCTTTTGTCCATTTCTTCTCCCCACCCTGGGAGGGAAGCAAGGAAAGGGGTGAGTGAGCAGCTGTCTAGTGCTTAGTTGCCATCTCCCAGGTTAAATCACGACACTACTTCTATTACAAATAGGCAGTATTATCAAATAGAAAAGTATTCTGTTGAAGCCTTCTAGCATCAATAAGTATAAGCTTGGAAAATGGAAAATTAAAGCTTTATAAAAGTCTAAACAATTTTGTATTTGACTTCTCACCCAGATGCAAATTTAAGGCAACCTGCATGTAGCGTTGTGGCATTGGTCTGTTTGTTTGTTTGGGGTTTTTTTGTTGTTTTTGTTTGTTTTCTTCTTGTTGTTTTGTTTTATAACCTTGCAAAAATGTCACTTAATGGTGGTCACTTGTTTGTGCTATATCTTAGTTTCTAAGATTGACTTTAATTTAAAGGTCTCCATTATATAAAAATGCCCTTTACAATTTCAATGACTCAGGCTCTCCAGAATATCCTCTACTGCACACAGAATGCAAAATCCTACACCCTCAGCAGGGCTAATTAGGGGCTGCAAAACAAGTATTGATTCAGGGATGCTTAAGTTACTGTTGCAATGATGCCTTTTGAGGCAAAACCAAGGTATAGGTATGTACAAAACTGAGCAAGTAAAAGGAAACCAAAGCAGGAGAAAAGAAAAAAAAATTAAAACAAACCAGAAAACCCCACATAATAATGAATGGGAGCTATAAACTTTTTCATCTTGCTAAAGCTACTGAGAATTCATTAGCACTCCTTCAGAGGGTTTGGGGGGAACATTTTTAGTTTTGTGTGCCTTTCTTCTTTTTACATGCACATATCATCATTTGTTTTACCTGCTCTAATATAAAACAGATTTCTTCATTAGCCATAAATCATTTCTGTAGGAAGAGGAAATTTTTTATTCTTTTGTTTTGCAAATCGGCTTCCAAATTTTCTTTGAGTTTTACAAGAACTATTAAGAATAAAATTGAATAAAATACAGATCACTACTAAAAGCTTTTAGAACTTCATGAATAACATCACGCTATTAAAATTTTTATTAAGATTAGAAGTAGATGTGTTCAGGTTTTTTACATCCTATTTATATCTGAAGAATGTCAAAACAGAAAGCTATCAGAAATATAAAATAAATGCGCATATTTGCATTCTGGTACAATCACCAGTATTTTCATTCAAGCTCTGCCACTTCAGTGAAATGTACTGAAAAAAAAAAAATCAGACAAGCTGCTTACTGTAACAAACAACTAAAAATAACATCTAACAGCTTATTTGTAAACTTCGCCCTAGTTATACAAAACATTGGAAGAATGACTAACGAGTTTTACATCTTTGAGGCCTGTATAACTTCTTAGGGAGTACTTAAAACTTAAATGATGGTTACCTTAAGGACACACTATATTCAGGATGAAAGATGCTTTTGTACTGAACCCAGGTCCCAGTTTCCTCTTCTGTATTCTGGTCTTCTATTGAAAAGAGATTGAACGATGCGAACCTTCTTACAGACACTTGTTGGAGATGCACATCTTTCAAGTGCTTTTTCTTCAACACCTTTGAAACGAAGAACAAATTAAACATTAAGCATAAAACTTACAAAAAAAAACCCAAACAGCCAAACACAGGCTTATTTAACTGAAGAGGGAAATATGGAATCAACCATAATAGCTAGCTATTAGCTAACAGCTATGAATAACTGGTCCAAGTACATCAAGCTTGAGAAAAGTAACAGTGGTGTTGATGGCAGGGGTCAAGAGAATGGATTATTAATTTTTTATGTCTTAATATACATAATATATCTCAATAACTGTAAAGGAAATGCACTGTGTTCGTAAGTACACAAAGTTGCTTTTTCAACTTTGCTCCAGCGCCAGAATTAGAGGCCAGACCTCTAAAACTCATGCCAGAATTAGAGGCGCAGACTCGGTTCTTCCCTATTCTCCCATCACCACTGTGAAACTTTCTGTGCCACTCACTGTGCCTATAGGTTAAAAAATCTGAATGATATGCTTTTGCCAGGTAGACTACTTGCTAGTTTAGAATTCTACTGCTGCACACTTGCAGAACTGCTGCCAACCTTGCTACCTATCCCAGACCCCACACTTTTAGATGCCACAGCTGCATATTCCCCTGCCAGTGACCTGTACGGGGACTGGTGCATTAGACGACATTTACATGATCCCCAAAATACACTGACAGCACCAAGTTCAGTGCCAAGAAGCTGAAGCATTCAAAGCAGTGGCAGAAGCAGGATGTGGCCATTTGCATTTTGTGTAATAGATAAATGATTAAAACACTTGTTCAGGAAAGTGAAAACATCAGCTCTCCGTCCTGCATAGTCTGCTGCATTCAACCGTGTCTCCAGGGAATGCGGTATCAACTCCTCCGTACAGGAAAACCCAGTACCCAGCCGGCTTGAGCTGTATCACTGCACAGAAGACAGCTAGCATTTCCCTGCCAGACAAAAAGACCTATACTTTAGGTCACTGATGCAGAAGGAGACATGTCCTGGGTTCAACTTCTTTCTCCTAACATTGGACAGCATACATAAATAATTGCATTACATGAATTACATAATTCATTTTTAAAATGAAGGTGCATAAGCAGTCCACAGTGATGAAAAAAAAGGGAGCAGAAAATAAACTCATCACTATAAATAGAGCTACAAGGAATAGCTCTACTGAGCAGGAGAGTATCGCAATAGTTTTTTGCCAACCAGAGCTAAATCTGAAGTCATATGAGAAGTAGCTCTCCAGAATTCTGAAACTGGCAATAGAAGCTTTGCATATGGGATGCATACAACAAAACAAAGGGTCAGTGATTTTTTTGCTGCATTCAACCTTTGTCGGCCATGCTTTAACTGGAAATGCGCTCACATACAACAGTCTTACAGTTTGGTGCTATGACCTATTATTTTGCAGAATACTTGGAAATACTACATATGTGAGCAGAGCAATTGTATTTGCTACGCTGTTTAGTTTCTAACAGCAGGTCTGATGCATCAGGCTTACCGCTTTTGGATCTACTTTGATCGGCAGGTCTCAGCATATGAAAATATCAGTATTTTCATCAAAGTATTAAAAATGGCTGTGTGCTGCCCACAGTATTTCTTCTACTTTTGTAACACATGGGAAAAATTATACACATGAAGGAAATCACAAAAAGAGAAAAACAGGAGAATCAAATTAAAAGACTGGCAGAATTAAGACCTTCATATACGAGCAGCATGCCCGGAAACAAAATGGGCCAACTTGACAATCAAAGAAAACCATCAAGATCTAATTGTCAGAAAAGCATGTTGTTTTGCAGCTTTTTTTAAAGCAAAGAACAGCCATTACCAACAGGAAAAAAAAAAATCCAGCAGTGACAATACTTTTCTGTTCTCAGGTTTTTGTTCTACACAGACACCTTCTAGCCACTCTGTAAAATACATTCTCTGCGTTAGCAGAAAATCTCATGAGCATTTGCGTACTCAAAAAACCATTTCTCCCACAGCCTCCAAGTAAAGTCAAGAGGTCGAAGAGCTGAAAATTACAACAGTAGGTCATATCTTTTAAAAACCTAAATATAACTGAGAAAACAGAGCACAAAGGAAGAATATGTTACATTATTTATATCTGACTCTGTAATTTTACATAAGGATCAAAATATTATTTTCCTCAAGTCAGTTCCTAAAAGCATCACAACTGTGTTACACGCTACAGAGATATGCGGCTGATATTGGATAATCTACTGACAAAACCCTGAAAGGTGAAAAACCTATTTAAACACCTAATAATGTTTTGCAGACGTTGAAAGATGGTCTTCTCTATTTTCATGATGCCCTTCCAATGAAGGTGAAGCTGCCTAACTTCTGCACACTACCATAACAAATGAACATGTCCCACTGACCTATAAAACCAGTAGCCAACATCAAAGCAAGCCAAAGGCTTCTCAGCAGAGTAGACACAATCCTTGGTTTAAGTGATGGCAGGGAGCAAGAACTACAGTGGGAAAGGAATCATCAGACACCACTGGTCTTTGGTTGGGGCTGGTGGCCGCTTTATCTCCCCCCTCAGTGACTTTCAGCTAAGTTTCCCTGCATATTTTTATTTTTAAAAAATCCAGAAGCCTTGTTTCACTCTCTTCAAGATCTCATTTCAGTATTGAAAGGCCCTGTCTTCTACCCAAGATCTTTACAGGTGTACACAAGTGTTGGGCTTATACATCGGTCATATGTACAAATATTATCTAAATAAATAATATGATAGGTTCTGTAATGAAAGATTCTCTTCCATAAATTAGGTTCCTTAAAAGGAAAAAAAACCCAAGAACAACGACAAAAAAACCCAAACAGTGCAAGCTCACGCTTGTACCTTGCAGTTTTTCCTCTCTCTTAACTTGCACCTTCCTTCCTCTCTAACTTCACTTAGTAATATAGAATTGCAAGGTAATTATTTCTTCATTAACACACAAGACATTTAAAAAAGCATCACCAAGCTGTCTCCTGTTTTAGAAAGATTCTAGTAAAATATTACCACAGATCTCAACTGTAGGCTCCTCAGTATTTAATGACAACCTTTGGACCACATTTAAGACTCCTTATAAAATCTAAATATCTTTGATCTCTCTTAGAAACAAACAAACAAAAAAACATATGGAGAAAGGCAGTGACCTGAAATTCCCTGTATTTCTTCGTGTATCTCATTCTGTGGGGCCTAGCTGCACAAATTCAGTAACAGCTGATGGTCTACCAACCTCTGCTGAGTGCATGGCACTAACTGGAACGTGGTATTTTGTACATGCAAGAAAGTTGCTACATCATCAGATACGGCATAACCTATAACTACACCATCTCCAAATATCATCAGTAGGACGTGCATTGTTTATTTTTACAAATAGTTTATTCACCAAATTGTTCTATTCAGCTGTAAACAATTTACAAACTCAAGACTAACAAAAACATGGAAAAAGACCTGGAGCACAGGCACCCTTCACAAAGAGGAGCAGGAGGGGAAGAGAAATTGTTTTAGAAGTTCTTCTGTTCAGGGCAAAAAAGAAAAGAAAAAAAAAAAAAGCCCTCTGCCGTGTCCTCACTTTAGCTTTTATTTTTTAGTTCTGGAAGTACATCAGCAGGTGAGGAAGACTTCTATGAGAAGAGCAAGAGGAAGGTAGCAGGAGAAACATATAAAGCTTACAGATTTCAGTAAAGCTTTCATTAAACTTTCTATAGGGAGCAAGTATACATATAGGGAGCAACTTAAGTTCATGCCTGTTCCTCTAACTTCCCTGCTAAAAAGTACAGACTGGATAATACCATCAATTGCATAGACTGATAGAGCTCAAAACAAGCCTTAGAGAATTTATTCCAGTAATTTATAAATGCACACTACATGTATAACTTACATTAGCTTTTTTAAGCAAAAAATATCTTCCTTGATTCCAACAAGCTAAGTTTAAAAATATTGCCAAACTTCAAATTCAGTATATGCATAAAACATTTTATTGATAAAGAACACATAGGTAATTATACAAACTCCTGGCTCTTTATGCTAGCTTCATAGGATAGCTGATAAAAGGGCTTTTTTCTTAATTAAATCAGGGAGTACGCACTCAAGCATCCGTAGTATAGCAAATCAATTTGTGTATGCATTGAATGAAAGCAAATTCAATATATAAACACATCACAGAACTGATTTCACGTAAGGCGTTATTATAAGCAGTATGAAAAACGTTTTTAAAAGCACTGTAAGAAGCACTTTGACATTGCTCCTTTAAAGATGGATATAAAGGAAGGTTGATACTTTCTCCCAATCCATAGATAGATCCAAGCATCACTGTAGTAAAGAGCGCAGAACTGATTTTTACTTCAGATGTACCAGTAAGATTAAATTGATCCTTGCTCATTGTACCATATAAAAATCAACAGAAAAGCTAAAGAACATGGGAAAGAACAGGGAATCTGCAAAGGAAAAGGTCACAGATACCTGCAGTTTGAGGAAGAAAGGAAGCCCTCTCCCCAAACACCTACATGCACACCCCCCATTCGATTGTTATGAAAAGTTCCTTATGATTTTAAGGGACAAGGATGTGCCAAAGGTGGTATGTTGAAAACAACAGTATAGCCATAGAGCACAGCTTAAACAGTCTGCTAGAATGGAAACCTACAGACAAAGCTGATATTACCACCAGTAACTTTGACAATTCCTGCTTTATAGTGTAATAAACCAGAAGTTTGTCCCGTTGAACAGGACCGGGGAACTTACAAGCCAAAGACAGACACAAAGGAAAGGTCAACATTAACCTTCCCACACCTTGGCTCCGTTACCCGACTGCAGCCAGGTGCCCCTTTCTACCCCGCTGCTGCCATCGCACCTGCTGCCGCTGCGCGGGGAGAGCTCGCCGTGGGCAGCTCTGAGCATCCATCTGCACAGAACTGAACATTTAAGTTACAGTTCTAACCGGACATTTAAGTTATAACCCTAAATACCGCGTCCGATAACAACTAATGAAACCAATTTGGGTTTCAAGCCTTTACGCGCACGGTTATCGGCAGAGGAACCCTTTCCGGCCTTGCCCAAAGGAGCATGGAAGGCCAGGGCTGACAAGCTGCTGTTCACCTGGAGCGCAGGTGTTAAGCTGCTTCCTCCTCCTCCTCCCCCTCCCCCTCCCCCAGGAACGGCCCCAGCGCGTCTCACTGCCAGGTGAGAGGGGTCTCGCCCTGCTCCCCACGACAGGCAGTCTGAGGGGGGCCAAGGGCGGGAACTAGTCGGCAGCAACCGCCTCCCGTAGCTCGAAAACGCCAAGCCGCTGCCCGCGGCCTGCAGGGGCCGAGGGCGTGCTGCCCTCCTCCCGGTACCGCGCCTCGCAAGGCCGCGGGCTGCTGCTGGGACCAGCTGAAGGCACGCTTTACAGAGCCGTGTGTGTGTATATATATTATTGTCAGTAATTTTTGCAGGAAGCGGACTGCAAAGCCCTTTGATAGCCCCGGCGCACTGTTCCTCGCAATCCTCCTGTCAGGGGAGCGGGCAGCTCGGCTTTCCGCACGCCGTCACCGCCAGCACCCGGCGCCGGCGCCTGCGCCCCCGGCCGCGACAGAGCCCGGCGCCCTGGGCGCTGCGAGCCCCACGCACCCGCCAGCCCCGGGGCCGCGGTGACCCAGCGCGGAGCGACGGGAGGGGCCCTCAGCAGCGCCGCCGGCCCGGCCCGCCCCGCCCGCGGGCTCCCCCTACCTGTCCCAGCAGCCGCCAGCGGGCTCTCGCCGCTCCCGCACCGCTCCCCTCGCCCCTACCCGCGGCCGGGCGGCGCGGAGAGCCGGCAGCCTCGGCCATGCGGCGGCGGGGAGCGCTGCCCTGGCCGGCGGGGACTTGCCGCCGAGCCTCCAGCGGCTGCCAGGACCGCCCGGGCTAGCGCTTGAGGGGGAGGGAGCGGGTGGCCATCTTTGTTAAGGGCAGCGCTGAGGAGACGGGCTGCCGGCGAGGAGCGCCCTGCCGCCGCTATCGCTCCCGGCTTCTCAGGCGCCCCGGAAGAGCGGGAGCGCGCCTCAGAACGGGTCGCCCGCGCTCTGCCCGCCCCGGGGCGAAACCGTGCGTCAAACGGCTCGAGGAGCCGCGCCAGCCCGCCCGCCGCGGCTCCGCGCCCCCGCGCTGACATCAGCGGCGCCGGCTGAAGGGCCCTGTCGCCATCTTGACTACGGGCAGCCCCGCGAGGGACCCAGGAGCTGCTCCTGCTCGCCTGCCATCTTATCCCGGGCAGCCGCGCCGGAGGGGGAGCGGGTCCAGTCCCGCCGGCGACGGCGAGTCCTTGCGCGGGCGCTGCCCGGCCTCGGCGCGGCGGTGAGGGGCAGGGCTGGCGGGGAGCGGGCCGGGCCAGCCGCTCTGGTCCTCGCGCGGGCCGGAGGGGAGGACGGGGCCGCGGGTGGTGAAAGGCGTGGGGCCTTTCAGTTATCGTGCCAGGGGGTTCCGCTCTTGCTGCCAAGTTACCCTCTGGAGATAAAGTGATTTTATTGTTATAGGATACTTCTAAGGAGGGAGGAAATCTTCCCAAAACCTTCCCGGTTTTTGGTTTTGCAACATTTGAACATGCACAGTTTTACCTTCCCTTCTCTTCATTGATAAATTCGTGAGAGGTGAACTTTCAACCGCCAGGAACCGCGCTTTGGTGTAACGTAGCACGTTAATATGCAAGCTGAGCTGTGTGTGCCAGTTGTTAAGAAATAGCATAAGTTGTACTGTTTCTTCTCATCTGATTACCTGATGAATCAGTCCCGTATCTTTGAAAGAGACGAAGTTTTACCTGCCGTTTATGTTACGTATATTTCACATGCACAGTGTAAATGATCAGCAGTTTGGGATTTTCAGAGGTTTCAGGTTGACTGTCAAGAAATGAAGGTTGGGACGTCACGTGTTGGACTGCGAAATCTTCTCCAAGGGCTGAGCTTCAGTGTCAAACACTGCTCTAAGCATAACCATCTTCAAACAATATGTCTTTATAGTGAAAAAATAAAACCTAAAAAATGCCACATGTTGGACCGTTCAGGAAGTATTTGCACACCCAAGACTCTGCCACCTGGAAGCATCCTGCCGTGGAGATTCTTTTCCTGCAAGGTATGCTGTTTAAGTAGGGACTTAATGTCAACAACCACCTTGGCACATCTGTTAAGGAAGCAAGCCAGCCATACTTTTCAAATGTCAAGGAAACACATTTTTCCTAAAGCGTTTGAAGCATGGGGATAAATAATAAGATTTTAGTTATGTTCAAAGACATACACCGTTGTTCAACTTTCCTGTACTGCTTTGATGTAAAGTTGCATTTTGGTTGATTTTCCTGCTGCGGCAATGTTTAAGAAATTAGTATCTCCCGGAAAAATTCAGATAAAGTGTCAGGAGAAAAATGCAGGGAGAGGTCAGCTAGCGTAGAGGCGACGTGCCCAAAGTGATGACACCAGACTTAACCACTGTGAGCTGGCTCAACAAAACCTGACCTTTTCTGTGCTGACCAGTAAGTCATGGTTTGCACCATATTAAATACTAAAATATTATATTGACTTCCCATAATTGTATGCACATGTGATAAACTATACTTTAAAGGGTACTTTGATTTATTTCTGTATGTAAACGTTGTGTAAATTGGTGGCAATGTATCATACACAGAGTCAGAAAATGTTCTGAAATAATTTCATGTCTTCTGTTCCTGTGTTTCTAACACAGAGTTTGCTGGTTATTATTAAGGTATTATAAAAGCTTACTGCAGTACGAGAGCCTGTAAACCGATTTATGTGCATAATGCATAAATGCTGTTTAAAAAGACAGGTGTTTTGGTTTCTTTTATCTTAAACATGTTTTCAGATAGATGTGTGGTGGTTCTAAAATTGTCTCAAGTTGACAGTGTTTCTTCAAGTGTGACCCAAAGATCATTTTACTGTAACCCTCTTGTTTCTAACCATAGTGTAAACAGTTCCCAAGTCTGTGTCTGAAATGTAAACGTTTCTATGAGAACATATGAAATCATGATGGATGAGAATGTGTGGTTCTGTTTATTCATTGGCAGCTCACCAACACAGTTAGAAAAGCTGGTTTACGACACTGATTCCAGGATACAAACAAGTGGTTTTCACCTGAAAGGAAGCTGTGCCTGTTTGCTTTGGAGCAAGTGTTTGCAGACTGATTGTTACTGAGATCCTCTGCTATCCTCAAAATCTAGATGCTCTTCTAGGTGATTCATTTTTCCCCAGGCAGGGAGGTGTACAGTAACTCTTAATATATACCTACACTGTGGCCACCGGCTCTATATAATATTTCCGGATAAATGCAGTGGGAACTGTTGAAAACAAAAGGAGGAGAATCGTCAAAAGATTCATAAAGTGTGGAACTTGCCAAAATAAGTTGTGGATGCTGAAATTTTATATAGGTATAAGGGGATACATGTACGTGAGAGAGACCTTTAAAATATCCAGAAACCACATTCAGCTCAGGAAGTTCATGAGATAAAATTGTTGAAGGCTGGAGGAATACCTTTTGGGGAAATATCATCTGTGCTTGTCCTATTGTTATGCTTCCCTAAGTTTCCATTTGTGGCCACTGTGGGGTTTTTGTTTGCTTGCTTCTGGTTTGGGGAACGGTGTTTTCTTACAGCCATTTTTCCAGTGACTGGGGAGAGGGTGGTACAACTAACACATCCCGCAATTTCTTTACCTTGACCAATTACACAGTTTCTCCAGAGCTTCTCTAAGGGCTTTCAAGGTTTCTTTGACTTGTGCTTCTGATTTGATATACTGGGCTAGAGGGACTGTTGGTCTGAACCAGTAATGAACACTCATATGCTTTCATGAATGATGTGGTTTACGTTCGTAGGGAGCTCGGTAACCGGAGCAGACTGTTCCTCCTCCTTTCAGAGTCTATTCATAACATTCGCATTTTAGATCGCATGCATTTGTGAAGACAAACCAAGAACAAACCAACAGTTCTTGATGCAAAGTGAGGACGGGCTGAAAAGTATATGCTGCTTTTTAAGATTAGACACATTCACATAATACATTGAGTGTTATAAAATGCTACTTTGTGTGATTCATGCAGTGTTATGCATACGTGTTGTTACGCTTATTCGATCAAACAAGTTTACAGCAAGCAAAAAAAAAGTAGCATTGTGCTAGCAATTTTAACACATTTTTAACATTTTTACAAGAGAAGACAGCTTTGTTGGCAACGAGGTAGCAGGATCATGGAAAACCAGATCCTTAAGCTCATTCCTGATTAAATTGTTGCAGAACCCATATCAGTTCACTGCTTCATTCTGCACCTTACGAACATTTGTACTAACACTTTTGAGGAGGCAGAGCAAGAACAAGCTGCCAGAACTCCTAGGTACAGGGACAGAGGTGTGGGCAGCATTCTTGTCTAGGAAAGGAAATGAGAAATGATACTTTAAAGCTAGAAGAATTATGAGAAAACACCTCTGAAGAAGGAAAAATAACAGAATTCAGTAAAAAAATAACTAAAAACTAGTTCTAGAACAGAGCAAACATATTTACGTGTAATCCGTTAAGAGCATACATTAATAGTACCCTAAATTTTGAAGAGAAGACCTCAATAAATGTGTCAAGTAAAACACATTTGACAATGCCTCCCTAAAAGATCAGGAAGAATTGAAAAGAAAAACTTACTCCAACTGTGGTTTTCCTTTTTAACGGCACATACTACTGTAATAATGCAAAGTTGGTTTTGGATCTGTAGCTCAGAAATTATCATTATTGCCTCAATATATTCATATTGGAGTACAGAGTGCTGGCTTGTAGCCATTGTTGTCTTTCCATACTTGGCAGGAAGGAACAAAAATCCCTTCCAAAAGGAAGCAAAATACACCCATAACAACATCACAGCTTTTGTACAAGAATCTTCTGAAATCAGAGCAGGAAAACTGGAATGACATTTCAGCAAGATACAAAGCTATGACAAAAAGAATCAAGAAAAAATTAGAAGAATTGCACAAGTATACGTTCAGTTCAGGAAGCCCAAGGGTAAGTGGCAAAAAACCCCCCAAAGATTTCTCATCATTGCATACCAACAAAATGCAGTGAAGCCATTCCTGCTACAAAATGCTGTTTTACTGATCATTTTATGGTGGTAGTTTTGAGTTTTGAATATTTTAATAATTCTGGATAGTAACAGCATGTGTTTAGAACAGTTTATACCTGTTACGATGGTGTATTTACCTTAATTTCTCCATAGGCAAAAGCAAATAAAGATTAACTATGATCACCTGACATTTTGATAAAGAATACTAGATGTAAGTTACAAGAGCAATTGCAGGTGATCTGAGCCTTTTGTTAAATTTAGAGCAGGTATAGGTAGCTGAAGTACCCTAACTTTGAAAGAACCTTTCTGATGTATGCGATTCCTTCTTTAGTACCAAATGTATGTGCTATATTCTGTCATTTGTATATGTTACAATTGTGTTGTACAGAGCAATGATCGAATATAGGGATTCTAAGGAAACAGTCTACACCGGACTTGAAACATTCTTGTTTTGTATTGAACAGATCAGATTTGGAGAGAATGTGTACTTTGAAGAGAATGGCTGCATATTTCTTTCAAAAGCAGATGATGGTAAGGAATTTCTCTTCCTAACATGGTATGATTGTTAAAAATGTTGTGCATCTGTCCCTTAGTGGACTTCTCTTACATGAAAGCTTAGTTGCTCTGTTTCTTAAGTAAACTAAAAATACTTTTTATAATTCTTTGATGATTGATTATTAATTCTAGAATCCTGAATCTGAAAAGGTGAGGTGAAGAGAATTAGGGAATAATATATATTGATACTAAGGTAAGTTTCTGGAGAGGAAAGAGAGAAGTTCTTTTCAGAGCCCTAACTTGACATTTTGAAAAAGGAAAAGCACATCCATGCTCTTATTTCTGAATAAATGAAAAAAAAATTACTAATTGTATTTAGTAAAAACAACTGTGCTTTAGGTATCTGAACTTCAAAATTTAATTTACTAGAAGCCAAGATCTATACTTCAAAAATATTTTTAGTACTAACTACAAGACTTTTTTTCCTGGAATTGTAATTTTTTGTTTATTTTTACAAAGCGCATTTGGAAATACCTTGCAAGACAAATATTTGGTGTTAATAAATTCCAGTAGTAAGCCTGTGAATATTGCAGGCAGACTTGTTAAATACAGGTATTAACAACCACTGTTCATTGTGACAGTGCCTTAATTACAGGATTTTTTTGCTATCTCTTTTTTATGTAGCAGATGAAGGAAATGTTGACATTTTATTCAGTACTGAAGATTGTGGCTTTTCTGATGCCTTTATTCAACGGATCAGAATTTCCCCAGATCAGAGATACATGGCTATCAGCTTAAAAAGTGAAAATTCTGAAGAGGCAACCTGTGTTATTATGAAACTTGGTTGTTTTCCTGTCGTGCAAAAAGTAATTCCAAATGTATTTAATTTTGGTAAGTTGTTTATAAATATCCTGTGGATCACACCAGCTTTCAACACAACATTTTTATTAGTCTACAAATAATATTAAAGTATTGTCAAAAAAAAGGAAGCAACATTTTTAGATTTAATCCTTATAGCTGTTGAATTGTTTCTTATTTAAGATTTCTTCCACACCGCACAATTACAAGTTCTCTGATGTGGATGAAAATGACTGCTTTCATGATACAAGTTTTCCTTCATTGTAAAAGCAAGCATTTATACATGTTTGAACAGTCATGCATATCATTCTTTTTATTTAATTCAGTCTGCTGCTTTAAAAATTTACTGACATAACTGTTTGCAATATAAAGATCTCTTTGAGAAACGTTCCAGTTATGAAACCCTTACAGCTACAACTGAAGTCACTGACAGCTGGAGGCACTTAGCTTCACTGAAAAGTATGCAAGTGCTCCCTACTGTTAAGTCTTGGCTGGAATTCCAACTGGGCTCTAGGACGTGGGTCATAATTCAGAGCGCAAACAAGTCAGTCAGGCCTTGAGTCAATTCTTTCAGAACAGATTAGAGATCTTTACATTGCTATTAAAATAAGCAGAGGTAAACTGAAGTGAATGGGAAATGCTTATTTTTTTTTAATAGTGTGTTAAAGAATATAACAAAGAGTGCAGCAGCATGTATACAGTGTTCCGCATCTTGTATTTTGGATTATATTGTTAGATGTCATCAAGTATATATAATATAATACAGTAAGCAATTTGCCTGGGCAGGGCAAGAATTTAAAACTTTAGGTAAAACTTCCTAGTTACAGAAATGAAGAGTAGCAAGAATTTACTGTTGTAAGTATTTGCACAATTGAAGCTTATAATGCATGTTGAAAACCTGGCCTGAAAATCTGCCAGTGACATTTTTCACTATGCTTGATTTGAACATGTATTTAGGTTTGTCTGGAAGAATCAGTACATTTAAGAAATCAACTCCCTGTTGCCTATGTAGTTGTAAGATTATGGCAGATAATAAGAGTACAAAAAATAACTATCAAAATGGGAGAGATTACACCCATTTTTTAAACTTACTCAGCTGTAAGTGAGGTATAGAGGTATCATGAAGTACAGAGGTGCCTCAGGCATGACCAAGAGAATTGGGTCTTACGACAGCTCGCGAAGTATATGCTTGTATTGCATGATACACAATAGCAGGCAGACAAAGTTCTTGAAAATTTACATCTGTTGTTTTTTAAACGCTAGGCTATAGAAGAACTTGGATTTCCCTTCTAAAGGCTTGTCTTCATAGTGAACCCTCAGCTGCCTGTGCACTTGGGAGCCACATTGCTGTTCAGACAGCAGATTGTTTGCATTACTTCAGCGTAGTGCTTCCTTGGGTTTTGTACTGAAAATTAGTATTTATGCATAAGACAGCATACAAAAGAACTTTTTAAAGCTTACACATTAAGCATCATTCTGGTGGCTGTATGAACAGCAGAGATAGCAGTAATTTGCCTTGATCAGTCAGATTATTAAACTTTGGAATAGCAAGGTTCCTGTATTTACATGTTTCTAATGTTGGTGAACACATATACAAGCATAGAAAACTCAAGAGTTTTTATCTCAGCAGTACCCATGGGGCACATGCATTGTCTCTTTTCTCTAAATGGTTTGCATGCAGTCACATGCAGTGGTGCAGAGCTCATATGCTTTTTATTATCTCACTGACTCCATATGAACCTCTGTTTCTCTGCTCAGTTTTAAACAGCCTCCCATCTTCTATTTTCCTGTTACCTCCAGAACCCCCACTGGGTCAAGAGCTTCCTCTTCCTGGGTCCTGGAACATTCTCCTCTGCCTTCTTTTTCTGTTTTCTTTTTTTCAAATATATTATGAGATTCTTGTGTTGTGGGATTCAGAGAAAACGTGGAAAAATCTTTTTGTGGCTTACCCCAGCCTCTGGGATGTAGAACTGCTGTCCTCAGTTCCATGTCAGCTGCAACCCACCTTTTTCAACATTGGGTCCAGTGTTCATGGAGTTTGATTTTTCTCTCAGTAATAGCATATACTGTTCCAAATTTGATATGCATTTGTCTTTTTTCCAGAATGGGCTACAAATGATGTTCTGTATTACACAAGTCAGAAGAACCTTAAATGCCAGAATGTGTTTATGACCACTTTCACTAACCAGAAACATACTAAGTTAGTTTATACAGAACAAGATGCAAGGTAATACCTAAAATATAACAAGTCCTTTACATATTCTAGAGTATTTTATATGTAAAATATAAGTGGTTTGGAAAACAAATTCTTCCATATCATATTTCAAATGGTAAAAGGCATTTTTAAGTTGTGTTGTGCTGTCAGTAGTGCCTTATGCGGTCTAGAGAATGTGCTCTGTTCTCCTCTTGATCTGTGATCAAGAGAGATTTAACTTACCTCTCTTACCTCACGAGTTCAGCCGAGTTTATAAATGTCAAGGTCAGTCTCAGGTCAGGGTGTCCTTTAATGAATGTGTGACAGTTTCATACAGGGTGAATCAGACTGTGGATTTCATTTTGTTTTCTCTGCTATTGATGTCTGATACATCTTTTAAAAAACATAGAAGTTCGGGCTAATCCTTGCTCTGGGTAATGGATGAGCAAAATCATTACAGCATTCCCAGAGACAGAACTATTGTTGACTGAATACCCTCTCAATAACCTTTCTTTAAGCAGTGGTTCAGGAAGACAAGAAGGCTCTTGCTAAATTGAGTGCAGAACTAGTTTTTCAGCCATGTGGTAGATTTATACGACATTCCATAAATGTTTGTGATTATTCTCAATTCAATTTACATATTCAGTAAAGAAATTTCAGTTATACTTTCATCTACAAGAAACAGAAAAAAATCTGCAGTTGAGATAGATGGAGTAAATAAGATCCTTTTGTTCCAGCTGCACTGAATGCATAGTTTTGGAAAATCAAGTTGCACTGACCTGACACTTCCCCACAGGGAAACTGTTGGCATAATTCTGAAGGTCATGGTCATTACAGTAAATCTACTAGAAACTTACTCTAAAGGTTCATGTGCTATTGCAGCTCATAACTGAACTCACTTGTTCACCAGCAATGGCAAGGCATTCTTTTGTATTGCCATTGAGCAGTTCCGTTCTACATCTCACCAGCTCCTTTAGGTGCAATCAAATATCTTTTTTTTAGAAGCTGAAAATTTCTTGGCTTACTTATAAAAGAAAGCTACAAAGACCAAAAAATTGTAATATCAAGGTCAGAGTCCTTGGGGAGAAGTGTAACCTGCATTTCAGCTTGACTCCCTTAGAGGTAAGGTCAGCAGTGCTGGACTGTTGGAATCTCTACTGAATGCAGTGCCGCGCTCTTGCCAAATTTGTGTGTATTAGAGGCAGGAAGCTGATTCCTTGCTGACTTTAGATCCCCCAGTGTGCCTGTCCTCCTAAAGATGTCCAGAGGGTGCAATTAGAAAAAACAATAGTACCAAAAAAATTTTAGTTCCTCCACCTGCAAATAATTAAAGACACTGAATGCTATCTAAGGCATCTTTTCCTTCACCAGCCAAATATTTTGAAGTCTAGAGGGACCATTACTGCAGTCATGTATCTCATCTGTATAATGCAGATTAGGGTACTCAACCCTGCAATTCTTGATGAAATCTTCTGGATCTTTGAGTTGGACATAGTTTTGCTTTTAGAGACATCCAGTCTTAAAGAGTCAGAATAGCAAAGAAACTGCTATGTCCCAAGATGTGACATTCCAGTTACTTAGGATGACTCATTAGATATTTGAATCTGAATTTCAGCCTGAACTTGTCTATTAGCATCCAGCCACTGGTTATCATTCTGTTTTCTGTTTCTAGCTTTTAGAAACATTTAAAATGAATAGATAGTTCCTAGATTCTTAGATAGTTCCAAACGCAGTGCCCAGGTTCCAGCTTTATCACTGCAACACTGTCTTCTCATATAGGCCTCTATCCTTTTTTTAAAAATAGTCTTTTTGTCTTACTTGCTTCAGACAAAGTTAGGTCCGTAACAGGATTTTTATCAATTTCTCTTTATAATAGCTCCTATTTTTCTTTTGTTATTATTGTTCCCACATGATTTTAATTTAATTAGACATTATTACTTTTTTTAAAAAAAATAGGGTTATGAGCGCTATAAAAAGTTCTATGTTTTGCCTGAATTTTAAAGCCAATGAGCTTCCAGGCTCTCTCAGTGATGCAAAAACCTGGATTCATTTGGGCGACAACTGAACTGCTTTCCTTGCAGATTTCAGGTTCCACGCACAAGATTATGGGTTTTTGAATCCCAGGATAAATGCAGCAGAAGGGGGTTTGGGAATCAGATAGCGTAGAATTTCTCCAGCCTACTTACAGGCATGCTGTTCCTTACCTTGCAGATGGAAGCCCATGATTGTGAAACAACCAATGTATTTTTAAAATACTAATCAAGTTTAAGCTTTGTTTTTTTAAAAAAATTATTCCTTATAGATTCTTTGTGGACATACATTGCACAAAAGATAGGCGTTTTCTCACTATCAACAGCAACAGCAAGACAACCTCAGAAGTCTGGCTGGTTGACTGTAGACATCCTTTTAAGTTACCTGCTCTTGTACAAGCACGAACCAAAGGGGTCATTTACCACATTGAGCACAGAAATGACGAGTTATATATTCTTACTACGTATGGACAACCTGCAGAATATAAGGTAATTTAAACTGGTAATAAGATTCGTAGAACTCATTCAGATACCTGTTGCAGATCATATAGATACAGTAAGGCTGGCTTTTAGTTCTGTGCTTCACAGCTTACTGAAATAATTTAAAAGAATTACACAGAGAGCTGTATGGATTGAAAGACCGATAGTGGTACATGGAGTCTTGCCTGTGGCATGCCAGTTAGATTCTAACTCCTTTGGCAACGTCAGGAAACGAGTATGTTTTAACAGCCATTTTCCCTATATTAAAATTTAAGTTGGTGATCTCAATCTGTATAACCAAACCACCTACAGTTCTGCTGGCCACACTGAAAGCACTTATTGCATGAAAATCTTCTATAGATTAATTTATGAGAACTGAATGTACTTTTCTGAATGGAATTGTTCTTCCATTTTACCTGAGTAAAGGAAGTTCAAAAACCTCCAGTTTTAGTCAAGCAAAACCCTCCAATGCAAACTAGTAATTTTTTTTTGCAGTAAAAATATTGCATGAGATCACCTATATGTCTGTCCATCTCATTTGTAACCCTTACTACATCTTATAATGCAAGGTTATTTTGTGTTTTGGTTTTTTTATAGTTGATGAAGGCACCAGTAGCTTCCAGTGGAATGGAGAACTGGCAGTTAGTTTATGCACTGGAAGAGAAAACCAAGCTAGTAGACTTGGAGATGTTCAGTGATCACTGTATTATGTTTCTGAAGAATGCTGGTCGCCTTTACTTAAATGTGATTTCTTTTGATTCATATTCAGTTCAGTCAATAAAGGTATGTTTTAGCTTTTTTTTTTAGCATAATATTATAATGAAAGCAAAGATAAATTCCAGGAGTTGAAGTATTTTGGAAACTATAATACTGCCAAGTTTGTCGTTATGAGTAATTGTATTACCTGTGGCTGTTCTTCAGGATTTCATGTGGTGTCTGACTGGAGTACTTAGAAAGTTAGAGAGCAGCTCTCCTAGGAGTCAGTTCTTTCTTCAATTTATTGTAAAGAGCTGTCAAGCTCTTAACAATACAGCTGATTTCTAATGTAACATGCAACCTGATTCCCTAAATACTCAGTTTTACTTGGCCTGTTTTTGGTTACACTCATCAGCGTGAGCAAGGAAATAAGCCTGGCCCTCTCACAGAAGAAAGATTAGAACATTCAGAAGACAAACACGGACACTGTCCCATAATAAATGGGAAGAGTTGATATTGCAGTACAATTTGTGCAAAGTATTTCTTCCCTTCTCTAGTTGTTGCTAAATACTTGTGAATTAAAAACAAAGTGATTCAATTCAAAACCACAATTTCTGAAGACCATTCAGACGAAATATTTAATTGATTTGTTTGCCTGAAAGATACAATCTGAAGAAATCGCAAGTTTATTGCGACATGCTACCAATGCTGCATTCTATAAAACGGCTACAGAAAAAGGTTTTCAACAAAGTACACTGTATGGTCTCTGAAACCTTTCATTTTTTAAAATGGTCTTAGTTTATTTATTCAGAAAGGGTCTGCAGTTACTCTGGGGGACTTGGACTTTTGCTGCCATTTCAGAAGTCTCTAGCAACCTAACCCAAGTAAGCAGTGGCCTGGCAGAGAGTTTGACTATGTCCCTGCTGCTCTCAAAGAATGAATCTTGATTTCTTTTATTCTTAGCAGAGTTAAAAATCTTAAATATAATAGCAGTAAGTGTCTGAGGGTGAATGTGCCAGGAAAAGGTTTTGTTCTTCACAATGGCTGGCACTAGGAACAAAGTTAAGAGGCAGGGGTTTTCAGTGGCTTAGCATTACTGAGCTAACTCACAGCAAAAGCATAACAACTGACATGAACTTGGCTGTATAACATGAAGTAGGACTGGAAATCAGAGGGGAAATAGGATCTAAATAAAAACAATACAGAACAATTTCAAAGAATGTTTTAATTAAAAAAAAATCTGCACTGATGCCCATTTGAAACTGAATTTGGATTTATTTGGATTTATTTTTCTTCTTATTTCGTTGAATTTTACCCAGTGGCCTTAGGGGAAAAGTTTGCCAAAGTCTTTCACTTTTTGACTGTTTCATTACTGAATTTAAAAGAAATACAGATTGTGCTACATACAAACTAAAGATAATTACCTAAGTCTTTTCCTCTGAAGGACACACTAGGCAAAATTTACAGAAGCAGTGTAAGGGTCTCACTTGAAATGCCCTGTTTTCTCAGCTACCTATGTGGGCCTGTGAATTTGAATTGGAATCTCATCCTGAACATACCACCAGTACTTGCTATTTTCAGCTCACCTCTCCAGTACACCCCCCTAAGCGTTTTGCATATTCATTTAAAGAAAATAATCTCATTGAACAAGCTGTGCAAGAGGTACCAATTATTACAAATTGTCACACTACACGTTTACTAGCTAAAAGCAAGGTAAGATTTTTCAGTCCTTTTCCCATTCCCTTTATTCTTCCCTTCCTCCCCACCCATTTAAAGAAAATGCATTTGGCAGGGAATAGAGATTAAAAAAAAATGTAAAGAGCAGTTGGTGCCATAGTTACTAAACAGTGGGTGTTTTCTTCAGTGCTATAGAGAAGAACGAGTCACGATAAGATTTTTTTTTCCATTAACCTGGGAAACCTACAGGAGATAACAGTACACGATGAGTCAAAAATCTTAGCATAGTATAACTTAGAATTGCTAGTTGATGTATGGTATCGTACTCTCCATCATAAATGAAAAAGATGCCAGCTGTTGAAAAGAACGCCCTACAACCAGCTGCACAGTGTAGATCAAGAAAGGAAAGTTTTAACAGCCTGAGTTTAAAAAACTTGGAGATGTTAATAAAGAGTTTGTGCTGCAGTAAGTGGTAAACTATTTTGTTAATAATAGATATTCTTGGTGTTAAAGGGGGAAGGAAGACTTGGGTGCTTTGGTAGTTTAAAAACTCCTCAGGTGTTGCACTTAAATGAATTTTATACTCTGCATCCGTAAGCCTACACAGCAGAGGTTCAGTCTCTTGCTTTATTTTTCAAGAGTGCTTTATACATTCTAAGTGAAAAAAATTACTGTAATCAAAAAAACACATTTTAAAATAAATAATTGAAGTTTTCATTGCCATGTGTCATTGAGATTTCTGAAATGTCCTTTATTGTAAAATACTCCTTCATTTCCAGGATGAAACTTTGGTGCCAATTACAGTTTTTCATAATGTGAATTCTAAAGAGCTACACAGGAAACCACTTCTAGTTCATGTATATGGAGCTTATGGCATAGATTTGAACATGAGCTTTAAAGAAGAGAAGCTGATGTTAATTGAAGAGGGTTGGATATTAGCATATTGCCATGTTAGGTAAGTCAAATATAACATGGAATTAAGAGTTTAATCTGTGGGATATACAGATATTTCTTGATATGCAACTGAAGAGGTACAGAAATAATGTTTTCCTGTAGCTATACCTAATTCTTCATCTTTTCACTTCCATCTCTTTAGTTGTTGGGGTTTTTTTTTTAAGTAGTTTTTAACAAAAAAAAAAATTTACATCAGGGAAAAAAAAATATGCTTTCAAGACCACATACTGTATTTAGGTTTCTTAAATCAACAGGATGGTTGTATATAACTTCTAGTCTTTTGAAGTCTCATTATTCTTGTCTGATCTTTGCTCAAGAAGAACTTGGTAAGATGTTCAAATTGCAATGACACGCTACCTCTCTCTCTCTTTACGAGGGCATTGTGTGCTAACGTTCAGTCTGTGTCTTCTGAAAGCCATTTGCCTACTACAGTGACAACTAAGCATTTAACCTGCATCTCTTGTTCTTTTATGGGCTAAATCCTCTGTCTACAGTTTAGCTACAAATCCACTAGTTTTATAAAACCACGGTGTACAATAGACTTCACATTTTCATTGAGATAATAATTCAATAGGTAAAGAAGATAACAAAAGAACCACTTTAGGAAGGGGAAGGAAAGGGGAGAATGAGCAATTGATTGAAATACCAGTTCCAAAACAAATTCATCATACAAATATATTCAGTCTGCTAGTGCAGTGGCGAGCATTGTGCTATTCCCTCTAACTTACAGTCTTAGATGAGGGTGGATTCTTCATCCAAAGATTAAGAATTTTCACAGACTAATCAGTTAATATTAAACCTGAATAAGGAAACATCAGGTGGCTTAGAACCAAAATTATAGTTGCATGAAAAGGCATAGAAATAAATTTTTAAATTCTGTGAATATTACGAAATGCAGCATTTCAAGTAGAGTTTGAAATTCACAAACTAGAAAAAAAGAAACTTTCTAACAGTCACAAAATTTAAGCTATGCAGAAGACATCTTGAGAGTCTCAATATGGAGCTGAAAAATACTATTTTAATGTTTTTAATAGATGCTAGGGTTAGTGATAAGTATTGAAAATGTTTTGGCTATCTTCTTAATAATTTCCTGTATAAAAAGATAATATGAGTGTCTGATTGCATATTAGGAAATGGCACTGTCATTGCAGGCAAAGCGGTGCTTTTCCTGTGGGTTCCAGGACACAAGGGCACGGAGTGCCTTTATGCAGTTAGGATTTTCACCAATCATCATGCATGAATTTTGTTTGCACATTGTGTATTTTAGCCATAAAGGACAAGAATAAAGAAGAGTTAATTGGGAAGGCAAACTATGGTTTTGAAATTCTGGGGCTGTCCTTTCATTATCTGAAGCTTTGCCGTGTAACGTTTTCCAAAGAGACTCCAACTTGAATTGCTTTAAATTTCAGGGGTGGAGGAGAGTTAGGCCTTAGCTGGCACAAAGATGGATGTCAGCATAATAAATTCAAAGGTCTCCATGACCTTAAGGCTTGCATCATGCTGCTGCACGAACTAGGATTTTCTCAGCCAAAATACACGGCGCTAGCAGCTGCCAGTGCAGGAGGAGTTCTTGCAGGAGCCCTGTGCAACACCGATCCAGAACTTCTCAGAGCCGTGGTTTTACAGGTGAGGTGCTGCAGGCCTTTTATGGAATATGATGTTAAAGTGTATTTTCTGTTTCATTCTACTAGTTTCAGAATTGCAAACATTCCAATTCAGAATTGACTTTCCTCATTTATGTGAGGAAAACCTTGACCTAGGCATTTGAGTTCCTGTGTCCTATTTGCCAACTTCTGTTTTTGTTTTTTGTTTGTTTTTTTTTTTAAAAAAAACTTAAGGCTCCTTTCGTAGATGTTCTAAATACAATGATGAAAACTTATCTCCCACTGACAATTGAAGAACGGGAAGAATGGGGAAATCCATTAGCAGATGAAAAATGTATGAAGTATATCAAAAGCTACTGTCCATACCAGAATATTAAGCCACAGGTAAAACTATGCTTTCTGTGTGGAATACTACAGTATTAAAGTGTAGCAGTTCATAAGAAAACCAGAAATGGATAACTGGAATTAAAAAAACAGTCTATTTTATCTTTTCAGTGCTTTAAAACTCCATATTTTAGAATTGTCCTAGCTGCTGCTTTGTGTTAAAATGAATCATCAACACAAATATAAACTATTTCAGTAATAATGTTAGCAGTATTTGGAGTCATAAGTGACTACTGAAATTAACCAAACGCCATCTCCTAAATAATCAGTAGATTTAAAAAACTGTTTTTGTTATAGGACTGCCAGGAAGTAGTAGATTATTCTACCGTATAACAAACCTCAATGTGTAACATATGATCTCCTTTTGTGGGGGGTTTCTGTTGTTCTACTGGATTTTTCAGAGATTGTCACAGGAGGAAGGAGGCATTTTCCACTGATCTTACTATATAAAAACAACTACTTTTTATGTGTAGAAAGATTGCAAAAGTAAACCTCAGCTACTGTGCTGAGGAGAACCATGCCATGATTATTAGTCCCCTTTTTTTGTAATCACCAGCAAGCAGACATGTGTCAGACCTTCACCAGTGGGGAGAGGATGTTTTTGATTACTTTTTGCAAATAGATGATCACCTAATAAGTAGTCATTTTTCAGACCAAAATACTTTTTGCAGTTGGAGTGATACAAGTGCCTTTTTTTAAGAACAGGTAATTATGCAATAGGTGTGTGTTTAGATAAACCATAACAAGTAGTACATTAAGATAAATAGAGAAGAATGTTACTTCATGAGAAAAATCAGTTGTCAAGTCTTAACTGGTTTTGTTTTTTAATCTCAGTATTATCCTTCAGTTTTTATCACGGCGTATGAAAATGATCAACGGATACCACTAGCCGGAGTTTTGCGATATGTTCAGAAACTTAGGAAGGCTGTACTAGATCATGCCAGCAGAACAAGTGAGAAAGGTAAGAATAAGAATATCACATATACACAGAGTTAACTAAAGCAGAACATTAGTAGTCATGTAATTAAACACCATAGAGATTGGCCCCTCCTTAAATGCATTCATTTGTACAATAAGATCCAGTTCCTAAAGCTCTGAAGTAATTTCTGTTATCTGCAAAGATGAAGTGTGCAGTCATGCTGTAAATAAACAAACCTCAGCTTCTAAGATGCACTCTCCAGAGCCTTAAGAGGGATCAGATATCTCTGTATTGTAGATCTGCCTGAAAATAGTTAAACCCATATGTGTTTAATACTAACAGTGACAAACTGCAGTAGGCCCAGGAAACCCTCTGAGATGAGAAAAAAAATAAAGACTGGGAGAATAGGAGTTGGGCCCACTCTTTCCTAGGCCTCAACGTGTGGTGACTGTTGGACAGGGCTAGGTGAACCCATACCGTCTAGTCCAGCTGCTGATACTGTCAGACTGCCGTTCTCAACAAGACATGGATAAAAATCATATTTTTTTTTCTCTATAAAAATCTACTTTTCCCAGTTTGCTAAAACTGCAGGGGTTAGTCCAAGTTAGAATGACAGCAGTGCCAAGGCATAGACGCTGTTATACCTGAAACTTAACACTAGCTTTGGGACTGTTTCCAGAAAAAGATGCGCTCGAGCCTTACTATTTTCTAGTACCATCTAATCTGGGGAGAGGCTTTTACCATCAGTAGCAAAATAGATCTTGAATTAGCTTTTCTAAATTTCGTTATGCCCCTTCTCTGCTAGCAGCACAACTGCAGTGGTCAAGAAAGGACAGCAGATGCTGCAGTTACCGTTGTGGTCTTTGCTCAGAAAGGAAAAAGCACATCATTCCAAAAACGCTCAGAGAGAGAACAAACATGCTAAATATATCAACATTTTTCAGATATGTAGTTAATAGAAATACAAATAATTCACCCAGCAAGCCCCTATATGATTTTTTTTTTTCCTTCTTAAAGCAATAACAGAAATTCTGTCAGGACAGAAGGCAGAATTATCTATGCCTTTTTCCTTGTTCATTCAATGTCAAGTGATTGCTAGCTTCATTGTTCCAGGAAATTGGATCCCTAGTATCATCTTAGACATCCAGGCAACTGGCAGTCATTGTGATTCATCTTGGGAGGAGTCACTGAATGAGGTATGTTCCCTTTACTGCACACATCCGTAACTTGTTGAAGGGAGGTGTCCCCTCAATTGATGCTTCAACCTCAGTCATTCATGCAGTCATTGAATGTGTGTTTGAAGTATGAAAAGAAGGAAAAAAGACACTGCAGGAAGTAAGGTTGTTCTTGCAACCTTTTATACATATTGCAAGAGCAACTGTTGGTTTTATTTGTATAAAATCATATATATATCTTGATACATATACTTTTATATATATGAGAGCCTGTGATAGAGCCAGATTATTGAACCTCATTGTGCCTTAAGCCTCAAAATAGTATTAAAGTCCCACTGTAATGTGCTGACAGCTTTGAATGAAACATTTGAGCTTGTGCAAAACGTTGTTCCAGCAGGAAAAGTCTTGCACTGTAAAGTGCTTAAAATTGTTATACTGGCTATTTACTTCCATCTTCCTCATGAGTAAAACTTGTATGATGGGTTTGACCTTCACATTTTGAAATACATATTCTGTACTATCAAAGGATGCTACTCCAGTTAGGTTTCAGCATTTTGCACTTCCTACAAGTGTGTATGCCAAAAGCCACATACTGCCAAGACCTACCATATTGTTATCAATGTCTTAGACTATCACAGTTGGATACACATCTTATTACTGCTAATTTTAACAAATCATAGCAAATACTCTTTGGTTGTTGTGGCAGTTATTCCAAAAATTAATTCTTTCAGGAAAAGCCTCGTTCTGTCTTACGATAAGGTATTGCTTCACATTAGTATGGGAAAGGAAGATTAGAATAGCTATGCAAGAACCTGACGTTTTATAGTGCAAAAAATTTTGTAATAAAAATATTTTCATTATTTTAGGTTGCAAGACACCTTGCTTTTCTGAACAAAGAACTCGAGGAAGTATGCAGTCTCCAGCATCATACCAATCCTGCAAATAGCTAATAAACACACTGGCCACCTGATGAACTTCGGGTCAGATTTTTATTTACATGAAAAGCAAACACCTTCTCCAGAGGATGCATCCTTTTGGATCCCTGTTTTATGGGCATAAGCAGACAAGAAATTCAAAGACAAAGTTGGGTGTGGCACTGGCTTATAAATACACAGCCTGAGAGCTCAATTTCTCCCCTGACAGGTAGTATCGAAGTAGCCACCTGCGTTGATCAGCCTGTTCGGTGCAGTTCTGTTCACATAAGAAGCGGTGCTGCACTGTACCAGTGGAGTTGAAGCGCAGTGACTGGTGTGTGAAGCTGAACATGTGAAGACACACACCTTGTACAGGCAGCCTTTCCACCCTAAGACCGCTCTTCCAACACCGAATTGTACACAAGGCAGTAAAACTCCCAAGAAGTATTTGATTTAAAAGTCGTCTTCTCAAACCAAAACAAGAGTTCCCCAGATCACCCCCATGTCCAAAACAGATTGCGCCAAATCAAATGCTTATCCTTCGTGCTACTGTCACTGCACCAAATGCAAATCAAAAAACCTGAGACCTGCTTGCTTGGGCATCACGTGGACAACTGTGACAGTCAGTAGGGTTGTTTCAGTTGCTTACTCTTAATTAACCTATGCACACCTCACTTCAACCTTAGAGCAGAAAAAGAAATAAAAGAATGCAAAAGTATTGTAACTCAGCAGGGAGGGAGAATCAATTGGAAAGTCCTGAGTGTAGAATTGGACATATTAGCCACATTTTGTTCTTTTTCTTACTAACTTTGAAGATAGTCAGAGCTGTTAGAGTTGAGAGAAGACGTAAGCCATCACAACATTATATATTAGTTTTACTTGCGTTTACCTATTTTAACAAATACAGGGCCACCCCTTTAGAATAAGTTTTACAAATCCACAGACTTTTTAAAAGTTACTGTGAACTGCCACGGGCTTTGAATTCTACAGGAGCAATTAATGACCAGCAACTGTAAGGGGCAGCACCCGGAATGCAACTGTTCTCCTTCCTCACAAAAATACACGCCCTTAAACAGCACAGTTTTTTAGGACAGTTTTCTTCTCCACAGACCCTAAGCGGAGTTTATACCATACTTTTCATCACCAGTACAGATGCAAGACAATTAGGTAGTTCTTACTTCTCAGGACACTTATTTTGTACACAAAGTTTTAAAAGCTGAAGAAACTGAAACTTTTTAGCATTTCCCCAAAACCAATGTTTTCTAAATTAACATGAAAGCTTAGTTATTCTGTTCCTGCACTTAACAGTTCACATAGAGTAAATTGAAGGCACTGGAATAACAAGCTTTTTCTGCCACAAAACAATTTCCTTGAAAAGCTTCCATAGTATGAACAGGCTTTGCTGTTTTGTATTCGAGGATCAGGCCTTCTCCCATTTCAGTTTTAATTAGTTTGGTATTGACAGATTTACCAGCATTGCTGAAATTAGTGCTTAGTCTTACAATGGCTTCAGATGGGAGGCTAGGAACTATAGCTTTCAGGTCTATTGTCGATTCCTGCCCAAAGTTGAGAACCATCATGAAGACTCTGTCTAACCCATCCAACTCCCTCACGTACACAAAAATGTTACTGTCGTTCCAGATGTAGCACATCCACCCCCGATGCATGGGTAGCTCGCTGTTGCGCAGCAAAGTGAGCTCTCTGTACAAGTTCAGGGTTGAGTTGGACCAGGTCATCTGGATCTGCAACAGTCAGCAGGAACAGGGTCATTTCTTTGCACCGAGTGGAGGAAATGCCACTTGCCTCTCATGGCCACACAGTCTGCTGAGAACACACCCATCAGAACGCAGCTTTGACAACTACCTGTCTCCAAATTTGTCTGCAAATTCCACTGAATGCACTTCCTTGGCACCTGGCGAGTGACAGAGCCAGAGGTTCTGAGGCGTGACAGAATTTGCCCTGCACTAATGTTATTTCTTCCTCCCGCGCTGTCCTTACAGCATCGTTCATTCTGGAGGAAGCCACAGCCATTCAAAGCTTGGCACTGAACATTTTTCATGGAGTCTAGTCTACTGAAGTCACAGGGTTTGTTTTGTGGTTTATATTCTTCCTGTCTTGCATTTATTTTTTTCTTTCTTCAGTTCTGGTCAGCACTGTAGATCAGCAAAACCTGTTTGATTCACTGCGCAACTGCCTTGAAAACACTGTTCTTTACTTGTTAGACATGGTCTATGTTAAGTTCTCGTTACAAGGACACTGCTTTCTATAGTAATAGAAAAAAAGACTAGATTTCAATTTAATATGAAACTGATTAAAAGGATGTTAAAGTGCCACATTGCCATATCGACATCATCATTGCAGTTTCTCAGCTTAAATGAGTGTAGATGAAGTAGGCTCCTTGCTGCTTCAAGGGTTTCCTTTTCTAATAAAGTTTGTGAGGATTCAGTGCTTTTTTAATTATTATTTTCTTCCCTTGAGTTTATTCTTATTAGCTGCACTGCCAGTTCCCACTAAGTAAAAGAGGAGTAAAACAGATAACATTAAAATATTTTTAAACCATTAGTCACACACATAGATACCTACTTCAACGTTCACCCTTTGGTAGTCAGAGTTAACAGGTAACCAGCTACCGTTGCCTTCAGTAAAACCAGCATTGACTTTGCCATCCCACTGCATGGGGGATTTCTCTGGAAAGGTCGCCTGGAAAATAAAGTGGTGTCAGAGCCACTACCAAGAAGTTACTTGTTCTGATGAGCATCTTAAAAAACTACCCCTTGAACAGTGTGTTCTCACATCTTCCAGCTGATCACCATTTCAGCATTGCTTTTGCTGGTTTAAGTTAAACTTTAATAATGAGGATGCAATCCTGCTCCAAATCTAAGGAGAAAATAAGAATGGGGACAGTTCCCCAAGTGGAGGAGAGTGGATGGTCTCACGGATACGGCATCACTGGGTAAAATGTGGAATTCCCAAATGACTCTACTAGACGGTTGAATAAAAGTTTACTAACGACAACTAAGATATTCTGATAAATATCTAGACATGCAGTGAGCGAATGTGTGAAGTAATGAGTCCTAGGAGGAGATGATGTTAAAATAACAGTAAACAACTAGTAAATGCTGTGCAATGCCTGTTCTTTTGTAGCCACCACACTTTTCACCTTAGAACTCGTCAAGCTTGTATTTGCAAGGGGTACAATTTGGACAGGATAATTTGCGTTGGAAAGATAAAATTATTTCCAAGTGCAAAAACTTTATTGAAAACCAGCCTTTAGCTGATTAAAAAGTGTTGACGTGAAAAGTCTGAAGTTCTTATTTTGAAGGATTCAGAAAAATTCTGAAAAAAAGCTTCCTCATTGTTACTGAAGAGCTTGCCACAAGATCGAACACTTAAATTTAATGATATAAGAGGGCATAAAATATTTTGCACATACTTTGGGTGTTTGTTTTCCATGAAAACTGTTTTTCATATAAAGGGCACTTTTCAATACAATCTGTCAGAACAGCAGCTCAACAAAAGAAATTGTCACTTTGCTTTGTGACACTGTAAATAACGGGTTTCTCCTTTTAGCATGTTCTGAAAAGCAGGAAAAAAAAACAACTGAAGTTTTCAGCACTGGTAACACTCCCTTTCGTCTTTACCTCTTTTAGCTTCTCTTGAAGTGTTTCAAATGCTGGGGCTAAAACTACACCCTGAGGCAACACTCTCCATCTTTCCGAGACACCCATTAATCAGAGATTCTCCCTCTGCAGGTGGAGCGAGAGTGGGTTTGCATTGTCACAAAGCCACGAGCCACAGGGTAGCCACTAAAAGAGAGTAAACCCCGAGAAGCCAAGAGCAAGCCACCTCTGTGAAGAGTAGCATTCTGTCAGCAGCAATCAGCCGCAGGAGGAAAATGCAGGAGGTATTTTGACCTAGCTGTTTCTCCGAGTAAGTGAGACTTCCTTTTAAATCAGAGAATAATTTCCTCACATCTGAATCAGACAAGCCTGGCGATAATCCCATACTTCTTTCGCTTTGATACAAAACCAGTCAACACCATTGGTAACATCACCAGAGTCTGTCTCAGTCCCTGGCAGAGGCTTTCCACAGCGAAACCAGCATCTGCCGTAGGACCACATTCTCACAGTGCTCAAATAAGGTCATACAAGGCAGAGCTGAGCCGTTCCCTTTTGGGCATGGCCTCTGCCAGTCACACCCACGTGCCTTGGACAACAAGACACAACTGAAGTCAGGTACGGTCACAGAAGAGACAAGAAATGACGGGCTGAACATGAAAACCGACGCAGGTCAGCGCAATGTGGAAGGCACAGATGCTTTTCAATGCCTTGACCTTGAGTAAACTTACTTCTGAAAATCTCTGTCATCTAACACACACAGACATCCTGTCAGGTGTTACTTGTGACTGGGATGGAGCGAGTTAAGCACCTGGCTCCCAGGCTCCCATACCCAACTCCTTTACAGAAAGGGAACCAAAAGACAAATCAAAAAACCCTGTGTGACAACCAAAAGCCACTTCTGCCTGCTACCAGGCAATGCCAAGCAGGGGCTGCTCTGTACACCCACCCCACCCCTCCCTGGAGACCCCTTCTTCAGAGCCTGAGAAGCAGACTGTGGCTCAGGTGCCTTCACCTAGTCAGAGCAGAGCAGTCTGCAGGAGACGGCGACTGCAGCTACGCTCTCGTGAACTCTGATTTCCTGTAAAAAGCGGCCAGGAAATGGTGGACTTTGACACAGCGGTTGGGGTACTTCTGTGGGAGGGAGGAGACGCCGACCCGGTGCCTCTTGCCTCGCCTCTCCGAACCACCAGCCCAGGCCCGGTGTCGGCACTGGCTGCCCTTTCTGCCGAAGCAAAGCGAAGCAAAGCAACACTGCTGCAAACCATGCAAGACTGATCTGGCAGAAGACAGAAGCCAGGGACCACAACTGGAGCCTAGCCGTTCAGGCACGCATCAAGGCCTTCGTTCTGGCCCCTGGCCTGGCCATTTCCACATGCTGTCCAGTGGTTTCGTCATGGGGAACACAGAAAACCATCGAAACACTGAGAAAGACTAGATTTGGTTAACTAAACAAAAGTTCTTGTATTTTTCAAAGTTCTGTTACTCAGAAGTAAACAACAACAAGATTAGAGTTCATAGGCTCTTTGCTTACAGTTTCTGACGCGATATTCTCCATGCCTATTTCTTCACCATAATAAGTTACCGGAGTACCCAGGAGGGTCAAGAGCAGCATGTTCATAACGTTGACATACTCCTTCCCAATCCGAGATGAAATCCGAGCAGCGTTAGGGCTTCCAACCTAAAGAAAACGTCACTCTGTTAAACACACATTATAAAATTCCATGCAAACATGAAATTAGGTAACTAATTTAACAAGGTGGTAGGGCTTTTTGTTTGTTTCTTTCCCCTCCAGGCCTGTGAGGGCAATTGCCTTAATCTTGGTACCAGTACAGACTTCTGCCTCCAGTAACTTAGCACACAGAAGCCCTGCCAGCAGCACACAAGACAGAAGCAAGGGGAGATGACAAATAACTCTCCATGGTTACAATTCTTTCAGATTCCTGCCATCTTCTCTGCTGTGCGAAGGCGGCACTTGTTTTGAAACGATGACTGCTTGAGCCCATCTTTTCACTGGGGCTGTGAAAAGTTGGCAGCCCTGAAGGAAAGGGCCCAAAAAGTAGACACACTTGGCTATGGGACTGAAATAAAAGAGAATGGAACATAGGAAGGGATGCAGTCAAACATAAGGGGCGGCCACCTGGTCAGTAGACAGACTCATTGCCTTTTTCTTTCTGAAAGCCAGAACAGGGGAAAGCTGCTTCTAAATATTCTGTTGGGAATGCTGCCCCCTCTCCCAGAGACACTGCTTTGAGGGTATTAAACAGTATTCCTGAGAAACATTTGTTCTGTAAACAGAACTGCTCCCGTGTTGCTTTTGTGCGAGTGATCAGGGCCCACAGTTTCTGTGAATTGCCTATGGTAGATCTCTTGCACTCTCCAAACACACCTCCTAGCAAAGAGCAGCAAGATTGTAACTGCCCTCAACTGGCTGCTCTGTCCTTCCCTGGCCCTGGCCGGTTTCCAGAACCCACAGCAGTGTGTCAGTACCTGTACCAAAGCCACCCTCGCTGGCGGTTTCAGCCAATGCCCCATACTACACAGGGGACACCAAGGGAGAGGCCTGATCGTAAATTCGCTTCCACCACCCTTGCACAGGGAGTGTAACTTACCGAAGGGCAGCACAGCCAGTCGGTTGGCCCATGCCAGCGACTACAGCAGCTGAGAGTTTTGTGGAGATACCTACTATAGCTGCTGATCCCACTGAAATGAATGGGGGAGAGAGGTTTCTATCACCATAAGAGGAACTATCCCCTGTAGGTTTGTATCACCTGTAGGAACAGGCCATTCCTATAAGAGTAGGTCTAGAATTCTTACCGCCCAGTTTGGCCATTTTCCTGCAGGCATGTTTCTCATCCACAAGTTGACAGCTTCAAAAATACTGTTGCCCGATAGATTTTTCACATTAATTAGGTTGAAATTGAAGGGAAAATCTGCTTCTTCAATAAAAGTTGTCCCATAATACACCATGGTTGCCTCAATGTCTTCCTTTTCATCACCATCAGAACCCATAAACCTAAAAGAAGTACACAAGTACCTTTTTTGGCTCATTTGTGATTTGTATGGAGCAGAAGGAAGCTCAGAATGGCATTGGACATAGTCCGAAAATAACACAGTGTTAAGAATTACATTTGCTTCCCTCCTCCCCATCAGAAAAGATTAATACAAAGAAACCAATATTTTGTAAAGGAGACATTTCTTGGAAATTTCTGGAGAAAAATCTGCAATAGTCAATGAAAGGCTATAAGTATCTGACTGGTCTTGTCTTTCTGAACCCTCACTCACGTAACTCCGTTCCAGTAATTTCCATGCTTTCTTTTAAAGAAAAAGACCTTGGGGTGCCCCAAGCTGAAAATGAGCCAGCGATGTGCCCTTGCAGCAAAGGCAGCTGATGGTATCCCGGGTTGCATCAGGACGGGGTTGCCAGCAGGTCAAGGGAGGCGAATCCCTCCCCTCTGCTCTACACTGGTGAGGCCACGCCTGGAGCGTGGTGTCCGGTTTTGAGCTCCCCAGTACAGGAGAGACACGGGACATACTGGAGAGTCCAGCAAAGGGTCACTAACATGAACTGTACTATTAATACTATACAACAAATCAGTCATGGGGCTGATTAATTACAGTGTCTCTGTGGTCCGAATGGTTGCCCATTCTGCCTGTTTTTGCACAGACCATAGATACAGCAGAGCCAGCAGGGACAATTCATTTCCTTTCCATCACACATTGAGGAAGAGAGAGTATAGCCCATGCACCGTGATTTGCATTTGAGAAAGAAAACTTTTTATGGCATATTACATTATTAAAAAAACATTTTATTGCTAGCAATAGGATGATAAGCATTAAAGAAAAATTCACTAGCCATAATTATGATTACCTGTATCTGCCAGGTTCACTGCTGAACAGATTCATGGTTTGACGAAAGCTACGGATGATATCATGCATACCAACTTGTGTGGTCGTGTAGTCATGGTAGAGCTCGGAATAGGCTGTGATACTCTCCTTAAAGAAGGATACAGTATTTCCCATTAGTTCACCAATATTCTAGATTTCAGAACTCTCCAAATTCTCCCTGTCCTTTCCTGAGACAATGCACCAGTCCAGATAAATTTCAACTGAAATTAGTTTAGCATATGAACACAAACAGTGCAGAGCTGAACTGCACTTGGGGAACTCTGAAGATACGATAGCAGAGGGATGATTATTTTGGACTCCATCCTTCAAGAGGGAGAGCCCACCCACACTGCTAACCAACCGAGCCCATCTGGAGCGGCGAGCACAGCAAGTGCTGCAGCCACACACCAGGCTGGAAAGACAGACAACATTGTTGTAACTTATAAAGGAAACAATACTTGTGGAGCTGACCAGTTTTATGCGATCTCCAACTCGGCAGGGGAAGCGTGTCTTAGTGCTGGCACTATCTGGGGATGTCCTCAAGTTCATTGCCTCAGCAAAAGCAAATAGCATAAATAACAGGGTGCACGCTTCTGAACATGTCTGGCCACCTCTCACTGTGGCACACTGCCAATACGAGGGGGTTTTTCTGACTCTGGTTCCTACCAGCAATGTCGAAGAAATACATGCTGGTGACGCCTATGGGATCCCAAGAGCTCTGAGCTTACCTCTTGCAGTGGGCTCCCCAAAGACAAGCAATCAACGGTTAAAATCAGAGGACTGGTCTTTTTAGAATATAAATTGAAAAGCAAATTATTTTAAACAGACAATTCAAAGCAACAGTGTCAGAACAGAACTACGAAGTGTACAAGGACAATCCTCTTGCTGCACATAGGACTCCTGCTTGCGGGTATCTCACTGACCTACACACTCTGCCCAGGAGCTTCTCTCTTGGATGTGCTCCTTCTGCAGAACACCTAGGAGCCACCTGCCTGCCAAGGGACACAACTGGCTCGGTCTTCCTAAAGCCGTAAGACCCAAAAGAGTAAACACATACGCTCCCTTGCCCCAGGGGGAAATGCAGGGAAAAAGCAAAGACAGAATATATACGTTACTGGATTCTGGGACTTGTTCACTTGAGGCTCATCTCGGAGATGTGTTGCTTCTAAGAGAAATTTAACAGCGTTGAAACTAAATCCATCAATTCCTTTGCCAAGCCAAAATTTGATAATATCCTAGACAAAGGTAGAAGTTGAGAATTCCAAGTTAATCTATCCTGTTCAAAATTGTGCATACTTAAAAAGAAAACTAAACCTGATAGTAGGTACTAATAGGTAACCATTTAATTTTTAATTTGTACTTGAAGTTTTACTAGAGGTTAAAGCAAATCATGTTGATCTAAGGTCAAACCAAGATCTAAATAGAGCATGTCTCATTATCTCATCCAGTACAGAAAGGGAAAAGATTGGCCTGTAACTTCTCCTGTAATACCCGAGACCAAAGCCAGGGCATGCCTCGCTACAAGCCAGTCTCATCCATCAAAACAACGGGGCTCATGCTAAGCGCTGCTGTTGGTGAACACCCGTCATGACTGCACACAATTAGAGCACATTGATTGAAATATGCAAGAATACATTGTTCTGCACAGACCTTGTGCCACCAATTTTCTTTTTACACAATAGAGCTCTCATTTGACTGATGTGAAATTTTTTTATTTTATTTTCAGGCTTGTTTGTTGATTTGCAGGAACATGAAAAATTATTATCCAAGTTAACTGCTATCAATTTGTAATTTCACTACCAAACTCAGAGGTTAGGTCACTATTGGTAAAATTATATCCTACTTCAGTAGCTATTACATTACTACAGTTGTAATTGCTCTAGTTTTAGCAAACAACTCTCAAGTTCAGTCCCTCTTGAGTGGTTTCGGCAAATGTTCTGTTAGACCAGATACTTTTCTTCATCTGAGGATTGGTTTTTCATTTTGGTTTTTTTTTGTTTGTTTGTTGTTTTTTTTTAAAAGACAGCTATTGAATGGCCTTTTTTTAAATGTATGACATACAGTTGCCCAAATAGGCTGGAGTAGAACTAGTCCACACCAAAGCTTTGCAGATTTTTGTTTGACAAATGAACACTCTGCCTTAGTGAGCTGTACTTTCTCATAGAGCCATTCTGAAAGCAGCAGCTCTCGATATGGTGCCTGTCCAACACTGAATGCACCAAAAATTAATTCATCCTTATGCATGTGCTCATCACAAACGCAAAATCAGGTATCAGCAGTGCGAATATCAAGCACTGACGTGGTACTCACTGAGACCAATCTACTTTTAGTTATGCAAGAAAGCTACAACATGCTGGCTGCTAAGTCTCATCGCTCTTGCAGGCCCTGTGGCTAAACCAAAGGCTTGAGCTTCTCTGGAAGAGTCCATTTGCTTCCTGCTCAGTCCTCCTAACCTTCTGAAACAGGATCGTGAATTAAAACACTAGGCAAAGATTATTCTTTAACATGCTGGAACAATTAATGATGTTCATCAGCATTCACCAAAGGTTGATGTCACCAGGCCAGACTTACTAGTTTTCATTTCATTTCTTTGCATAGGAAATGCAACATCTATTTGGTACTGGAGCTTCAGTAGTGTACCAGCTACCATTCAATAAAAAAAAAAAAGCCAGGACCATTGAAAAGTATGCGTGATGCCAGGAAAAAAGTGCAAGTGGTAAGATGCAGTGCTAATCATAGAAAGTTTTGGGTCGGAAGGGACCCCTAGAGGTCATCTAGTCCAACCCCCCTGCAGCGAGCAGGGACACCACTAACTAGATCAGGTTGCTCAGAGCCCTGTCCAACCTGGTCTTGAATGTTTCCAGGGATGGGGCCTCCACTACCTCTCTGGGCAACCCGTTTCACAACCCTCATTGTAAAGAATTTCTTCCTTATATCCAGCCTAAACCTACCCTGTTTTAGTTAAGAAACATTAACCCTCATCCTGTCACTGTTGTCTCTGCTAAAAAGATTGTTCCCGTCTTTCCTATGGGCTCCCTTTAAGTACCGAAAGGCTGCAATCAGGTCTCCCCGCAGCCTTCTCTTCTCCAGGCTGAACAAGCCCAGCTCTCTCAGCCTGTCCTCATAGGAGAGGTGCTCCAGCCCTCGGATCATTTTTGTAACCCTCCTTTGGACCCGCTCCAACAGTTCGATGTCCTGCTTGTGCTGAGGGCTCCAGAGATGAACGCAGTACTCCAGGTGAGGTCTCACCAGAGCAGAGTAGAGGGGCAGAATCACCTCTCTCGACCTGCTGGCCACGCTTCTCTTGATGCAGCCCAGGACATGGTTGGCCCTCTGGGCTGCCAGCGCACATTGCTGGCTCATGTCCAGCCTTTCGTCTATCAGTACCCCCAAGTCCCTCTCAGCAGGGCTGCTCTCGATCCTTTCATCCCTCAGCCTGTATTGATACCGGGAATTACCCCGACCCAGGTGTAGGACCTTGCACTCGGCCTTGTTGAACCTCATGAGGTTCACACAGGCCCACCTCTCCAGCTTGTCCAGGTCCCTCTGGATGACATCCTGTCCTTCTGGTGTCTCGACCGTACCACTCAGCTTGGTGTCATCTGCAAACTTGCTGAGGGTACACTCGATGTCGCTGTCCATGTCATTGATGAATATATTGAACAGCACCGGTCCCAGTATGGACCCCTGAGGGACTCCACTCGTCACTGGTCTCCATCCGGACATTGAGCCGTTGACCACTACCCTTTGGCTGCGACCATCCAACCAATTCCTTATCCACCGAACAGTCCACCCATCAAATCCATGGCTCTCCAATTTGGAGAGAAGGATGTTGTGGGGGACTGTGTCAAAGGCTTTACAAAAATCCAGATAGATAACATCCATTGGTTTTCCCTTGTCCACCCTTGTTGTTACACCATCTTAGAAAGCCACTAGGTTGGTGAGGCAGGACTTGCCCTTGGTGAAGCCATGCTGGCTGTCTCGAATCACCTCCCTGGCCTCCATGTGCCTTAGCATATCTTCTAGGAGGATCTGTTTCATGATCTTCCCAGGCACAGAGGTGAGGCTGACAGGTCGGTAGTTCCCAGGGTCTTCCTTTCTACCCTTTTGGAAAAGGGGCACAATGTTTCCCTTTTTCCAGTCACTGGGGACTTCCCCTGACTGCCATGACTTTTCAAATATCATGGAGAGTGGCTTGGCAACTACATCAGCCGGTTCCCTCGGGACTTTGGGATGCATCTCATCAGGTCCCATGGACTTCTGTACATTTAGGTTCTTCAGAAGGTCCCGAACCTGGTCTTCACTTACAGCTGGAGGGATTTTACCCTCCTGGTCTCCTTCATGCCATTCATCGACTCAGGAGGGGTGAGGAGAGAGGTTGCCAGTGAAGACTGAGGCAAAAAAGTTGAGTACCTCAGCTTTCTCCTCATTTGATGTTGCCAGTTTGCCGGTCTCGCTCATGAGCGGGGGTACGCTTTCTTTGACCTTCTTTTTCTGGCTGACATACCTGTAGAAGCCCTTCTTGTTATTTTTTGCATCCCTTGCCAAGTTCATCTCCAGCTGTGCCTTGGCCTTCCTGACCCCATCCCTACACAACCGGGCAGCTTCCCCGTACTCTTCCCAGGAAGCCAGTCCCTGCTTCCACTGCCTGTGCAGTTCCCTCTTCTTCCTTAGTCTGACCAGCATCTCTTGTCTCAGCCATGCCGGTCTCTTCCCTTCTCTGCCCGACTTCTTACACTTGGGGATCGAGAGCTCTTGCGCTCTCTGGAATACATCCTTAAAGACCTGCCAGCTCTGTTCTGTTCCCCTGTTCCTGAGGACCATTTCCCAGGGAGTCCTTCTGACTATCTCCTTGAAGAGCTGGAAATTTGCCCTCCTAAAATTTAGGGTCCTGACTATGCTCTTCGTTATTCCCATTTCCCTCAGTAGCATTAGTTCCACCAGCGTGTGGTCACTGCAGCCCAGGCTGCCTCCAATCTTGACATCCCCAACGAGCTCACTCACACTGGTGACCACCAGGTCTAGTATCGCATCCCCTCGGGTAGGGGTGCTTATTACCTGGCTTAAGAAGTTGTCCTCAATGCATTCTAGGAACCTGCTGGATTGCCTACAGCTTGCCGTGTTGCTCTTCCAGCAGATGTCGGGGTAGTTGAAGTCCCCCAGTAGGACGAGAGCCTGCGAGCGCGAAGCCTCCTGGAGTTGGAGGAAGAACACTTCATCTGTCAGCTCCTCTTGATCTGGCGGCCTGTAGTAGACACCAACCACTAGGTTCCCTTTGTTGCCTCTCTCTCCGATTCTTACCCATAAGCTTTTGACCTGCTCGTGGTTATTCTTCAGGGACAGCTCTTCACTCTGTAATGTTTTCTTGATGTAAAGAGCAATGTCCCTGCCCCTCCTTCCTTGCCTGTCCCTTCTGAACAGCCTGTAGCCATCAAGAGCTACATTCCAGTCGTGGGATTCATCCCACCAAGTTTCCGTGATGGCAATCAGGTCGTAGCTTTCCAGCAGGACAATTGCTTCCAACTCCTCCTGTTTGTTTCCTATGCTGCATGCGTTTGTATAGAGGCATTTCATCTGAGCTGTCGGCCTTGTTACCTTCATAGCAGAGAACCCCTTTTCTCCCTTGAGGTGTTTCATGGGTATACCTCAGGCGCCTCCAGCTCCCTTCCGCAAGACTTCCACATTGCTGCAGTGTCCCTCGCATGCTGCTGGGACAACGGGTTGAGGGCTCCTACTAGCCCCCCATCCCTCTAATCATTGTGTATCCTCCCCTAGCCTGTCGCTGGCAAGCCTGATAGGTTCCCCTTCCCCCTTCACCTCTAGTTTAAAGCCCTGTCAATAATCCCTGTGAGCTCCTGGGCAAAGATCCTCTTCCCCCTTTGAGAAAGCTGGTTCCCGTTTGATGGCAGCAAGCTTGGTGCTAAGGGAAGTATCAAGACACAGAGAGGTTACTAGTGGAGTTCTCCAACGATCGGTCCACGAGCAGTCTCATTTCACGCTTTAGGTAACAAGTTACGACCAGCAGTGTTCTGTTTCTTCGTGCACATGCAGTACCCGCGGTGAGCAGAGCGGCCCCACACCGACAGCAAGACCATCGCAGTAGAACTGGGCAGCTCTGAAGGCGGTCGCCAAACAAATGCACCAAAAATCAACAGTACAAAGTAGCAAACGCTTCAGGACTCCATCAAAACACCCGAGGTAGCTGTACTACCTTACGGGGTAGAACTTAAGAGGAAAAAAACCACAAAAGCAGCAGTTGTCGATTCCCCCTGTTCCAGCCCCGTTCCCCATATATTACTGGATTCTGCACTGTCTGCTGGGAGACGTGATGTGGACAGGCATGAGGTTTCATCAGAGCACCACCACTCTCTCGCTGTGAGGGCTGCCCATCTGTCTCCCTCCCCTGTAAAGCCATCAGAGAAGCAGACAGATCGAAACTCACTATCTCCCCTTATCCACAAGCCCAAGCATTCCTTCTAATTCAAATCAGCATTGCCTCCCTTTCTTGAAAAGGCAAACACCTCTTTGCTAACAGAAGGTGCCATCCCCACATTCCACCAGCTAATTAACAGCTCCCTGTATCAACAGAGATAAAAACTTCTCTCCACTCCAGTGACTCAGCTCTGTTTCAACACAGGCTTCAGTGCAAGAGCTGCTTCACCTTCCTGGTCAATCCTCCCATTAATTGCGGTCCTTATTACAACACCCAAAGGCGTTAAGTGCCTTCATCCCTGGCCCATGATGGAGACTCTAGCTGACGGCAGTTAACTGCTTCCAGACAGCGGTCGCGCTGGATTATTTGAGTACCAGCACCATCTTCAAAGCAAGTAACAGCAGTCCTCGGAGACAGAGGGAGAAGCACCTGTATAAGGTTCTGCCCAGACATCTTTTCTGTTAAATTTGTTGAATTCTGGCCATCTGCATTCGAGAAAACACCTCAGGCTGGAAGCGACGGGAGGAGTAAGCAGCAGCTAAACAAAGGGATGGAGAGTCTCTCGCTTCAGGAAAGACTGGAAAAGCCCACCCCGTTTAATCTAGCTTAACAAAAGCTGAAGGGGGATGTTGTCAGAGCTGAAAAACAAACAAGCATAAACAAGGGTGGGAAAAGCCATTTCAGCTGAAGGACAGGTTTGGTTCATGGAGAGCTAAGTACCAACAGTTGGCGAATAAGGTTAGGCCAAAAAGTAGAGAGCTCCTGAAGCATCAAAGCACAGAAATTTTAAGATAGCCTTTAAATGGAAGGGAAAGGGAAAGGCGGCTCCTTTTAACATGCAACAGCCTGTTCCAAAAACCCATCAAGATCTTGAGAGGCACTTGTGAGGGCAGAGGATTTAAGCCAGCAAAAGAAGCAATAGCTGCACCTTTTTAATATCCAGAGGACTGCAACACCACCCGCTGCCAGTACTGCCACTCAAGGGCAGTTTTATTTGGATTTTTTTTTGGTTGGTTGCTTGCTTTTAAATTAAAGATTTGAAGCAAAGTAGCTCCAATACTGGAAGCATTACAAGACAAAGATTGAATTTTTCTTATAAACTTAATGTTTGTCTAGACACCTTTTTCTTTTATTGTTTACTTCCAACTAAATTGTGTAGCACAAATGATCAGAGAAATGAAGCGCAGAAATGGCTGCTTTGCTGCTGGCGCAGCGGCAGCAGGTCACGCACTTACGTGGATTTCTTGTTGGACAGCGGGGTTGTGAAAATTCAAGTCCGGCTGTTCTTTCCCAAACTGATGAAGATAACACTGCTTTCTCACATCGTCGAACTGCCAGCTGGAATTCCCAAAGACACTCACCTGCTCGCGTGAGGGAGGGGGACCATCAGAACTCCGACTTTAACATTTACTCCTGTGCATACTTTAAGATGTGGTGCATTGCATTACAAACATATTAAATAAAACACAAAACGCCTAATCAATGGGCTAAATTTTGAGTAGATTTTGGTACTTAGGTTACACATTTCCTCCTCCTGCTTGTTGCTCTCCCTTTAGTTGTGCTTTGCCACATTTATTTCTTGTTCAATGTTTTGTTTCTTTTTTTTTTTCTTTAAGCAGACTTTCACTGGGAATTGTTCAGAATAGAGGGAAAAAAATGGGTGGGAACATTTCTTTCGGAACAGTTTTTCCTAAAACTTATTAAAAATAGCTTTAGTTAACTTAGAGCTTTCTGCAGTCTGGTATTCTCCCTTTGAAGCGGCAACAACAGTCAGCACGTTAAAACATTAACTTTATAATCTCTGTAATAAAAGATTCCAAAAACTAAGGTAGCTCTCAAGACTCTAAGTTTAAAGAGAAATTACAGTGGCTGGTACAAAATATTAATTCCGCCTTGAGTTTTCAGAATATACAAGTCCCTAATCATGCACCCATCAGTTCAAATTTCAAACAAACATATTTGAAATAGGCAACCCACTTTCTGGCCTGGTCGCCTTCCAGAAAAAGGAAAAAAGCCAAGAACGGACTGTTTGGTTCCCCTCCCCACCAACTATGGCTTCAGAGAAGCCGAGATGAAGTTTCTCGAGCGGAGCACCCAGACACAGACCGGGGCATGTGTGAACAACCTGCGCACAACTATCCCTGTTTTTGTGTGTTTAGTGAGTGAACATTTTAACACCGAGGGAAAGAAACAAAAGTAATTTTTTGAATACTGTTTGAAGCAGGAACCCTTCCACCCTGAGCTGGTTTAAATCTTCATCTGCACTAGCTCATTTAGTAACGCCAGTGTGTACCTCTCGACAGCCACGTATAACCCAGCATACGGGAGGACAGCTATGCTATAGCTGCTTTTGCTACGTGGCAACAGGCACCCAGACGGGGATTCCGCGTGTCCCGTCCCGCGCTCACCCAGTTGTTGGGGGGAGTGACCGAACCGGCAGCCTGCCCGCAGTCCTGCCAGATGTAGTAGTCCGTGTACTTCCCAGTCCGATTGCGGCTCAGCTGGAACCATCGGTGTTTGTCACTTGTGTGGTTTGGTATTAAATCCATTATCACCTTTAACCCTTGAATAGATCAAAACATAAAAAACCCCATGAAATTCAGCCCCTTAAAACAAAGCTCATGTTTTTATTTCATGCAGTATCGGAAGTGTTTGGGCTTCCTCCTTTCCAGAGGTCTGGCAAAAGAGAAAGGCTCCTGGCTGGAAGGGCTTGGGCTCGAGGGACAAGCGAGTGCATTACATTTTGACTCGGCACAGCCTCCTTGCCTGCTGACACGGGAGAGCACAGGCGTGAACAAAATACTCCAGGCTACCGATGCAGTTCTGCAAGCAGCTGCAACACATCTTTCTGGTACTGTTCCCCCCTGCTCATTGCTGGGGAGGGAAAGATGATGGAAGAAGAATCAGAACAGATTTCTGCTGTTCGGAACCACTTCCACTAACTCCAACTTCAACATCTGTCTCCCACCTCCCCAGTGGGAAAGGCGCTTCACCAGTGCAGCATCAGTGAACACGCGTTCTTCCTCACCCTTCTTAAAGGCTAGACATTTTTTGAAATCTGAAGACGGTTTTGGGACTTTTCCATTCAGCCCAGCAGCAGTAAGGGGAAACACCTGAGCGAATTGGTCTAAGGCACAAACGCAACAACCAAGGATACAATCACAGGGAGGAAGCGTACAGAATCACAGAATGTTTGGGGTTGGAAGGGGCCTCTGTGGGTCACCTCGTCCAGCCCCCCTGCCGAAGCAGGGTCACCTACAGCAGGCTGCACAGGACCTTGTCCAGGCAGGTCTTGAATATCTCCAGAGAAGCAGACTCCACCACCTCCCTGGGCAGCCTGTTCCAGTGCTCTGTCACCCTCAGAGGGAAGAAATTCTTCCTCATGTTCAGACGGAACTTCCTGTGCTTCAGTTTGTGCCCGTTGCCCCTTGTCCTGTCACTGGGCACCACTGAAAAGAGTCTGGCCCCATCCTCCTGACCCCCACCCTTAAGTATGTTCCCTCCCAACCCTGGAATTGTTTTCCTGCTTTCTCCAGAAAGCAGCCATCAGTCAAAATTCAGCCAGTCAACCACATCTCGGATCTAATTCCCCAGGCTGCTGACGCCCGTTATCCACATGCCCCCAGGAGCGCGGACAGTATGTCAGCCCTACCACTCAGGAGCATCCTCGGAGGGGACCATGCCCTGGGGAGGACGTGCAGCAGCCTGGCACTGCTGTTGTCGCTCCCCACGCCTTCGGTCTGCTCCCAGCCCTACCCCAGCGCCCGAGGGCAGGGAAGGGCAATCACAGAGCTGCGTTGCTGTGGAGCTAAGGCGCACCCTGCCCTGGCACCTCCAGCTGCTTCTGCTCAGTGCCACCATGGGGGAACTGCCAGGTGCACAAATTGAAAAATCACAGATCGTAGCCTAGGACCACGAGGTATGCTTGTATAATATGAGTGGAGGTCGTCTTAATAGTTAATTTGCTCGGAGTTGCAGCTTACCTCTGTCATGTATGGCTGCAAGCAGATCCTCAAAATCGCTCATTGATCCAAACATGGGATCAATATCATAGAAGTCTTCTGCTCCATATCCAAGGTCTTTTAAGGGGGACTTGTAGAAAGAGGTGATCCAGATGGTTTTTATATTCAAATACGTGATATGGTCCAGCTTTTCTTGGATACCTGTTTAAAAGAAAAGGGCGTCATCTGTTTAGAAAAGACAAAATATTTCTGTTGAAATTCGTTTGTCATGGGCTCTCAAAGACAATACACAGGTCCGTTTGATACATAACCATCCCCTGTTGTCACTGATCTCACGTAGCAAGGCGATCTTCACAGGAACAGCATGAGATCACAGAATGGAAACCATTCAAAGCCACTTTTATAAGGAAGATAAAGCAAAAATTTCAAAAAAACATCAGCTCAAAGCAAATTTCTGCTCCATATTATAAAAATATTTACAAGTTCATTTAATAAATTTAACACTTCTGAAAACAAACTGCTATATTTTCTTAAAATGCAGCAAGAGCATTGCTTCCACATTTCAAGGAACTCAATCCTCTGACCACCCAAAAGGAATTTTGATGCAAAGACCCCAGGTTTTCGCTGCCCTTCATAAAAGTATTTTATGTTTTTTTCCTATTTTTTTGTTGTTGAGGTTTTTTTTGTTCGGTTGTTTGTTTTTTAGGATCCCTTACTCCAGTCTCCCCTAGTTTTTTTGGATTTTTTTTGTGGTTTGGTTTTGATTTTTTAAACCCAAATCTCTTCTGTCTTCCTGATGTGTTACTACTGGTATGCAACCACAGAAACAGTTTCATTTCTTCTCTTGCTGGCAGCGTATATTATAGCTGGTGCTTCTTGTTTTTAAGTTTGTTATTTGTTATGGTGTTGAGCCTTCCCCTTCTGAAACAGTCTCAGCTAAGCTACTGAGCAGTGGCATTGCCTCTTAGTAACAGGTACCCCCCCCTTCTCACTGCATTTGGAAGAGCTCAAAAACACCCAGACCATGAACAAAGCAAGAAGTAACACATCTTTCTCTCCTCTTTCCCAGTTTCATTTTTCTCACTTTTCCATATGGAGAGGCAGCCAGCCTAACGAAGCGCTCAGCACCACCAGGCCTCCCACTGACCTCAGTTTTGTGCAGGTGTTTTACTCTGATGGCAGTTGTGCTGCTGTGCCCTCTCAGCCCCACCTTTAGACATCCCTTCTAACTCCAGGCTTAGACATAGCAACCTGAGCAAGCAACTCCTAGATCTATTAATGACAACAACGTGAGTCGCAATTAATGATTAGTCAGACAACTTTTCTTCCCTTCTCCATTAGGTAGGGTGGCTTTGTCTATTCGACTGTATGGTGATTTTTTATTTTTTATTTTTTAAATATATACATACATACACACAAAGACAACTGCTACCCGGCTTTGCACATACCAAGAATGGAAATTCACCCACCTTTCAGATCCCCATTCCCATCCATGTTGCTGTCCTTGAAGGAACGAGGATAGATCCGATAAATAGGACTAGCCTGCCACCAGTCAAGGCACTTCGGAGAGAGCGCAATAATCGTGATCGTAGCGCACACAAGCACGATGGCAGCGGCGACTGTGAGCCAGAAGAGAATCTCCCTGGTGACTCTGTACCGGGCTTGCCTGGAGAACTTCAGCAAGACTTCCTTCGGCATCCCCGCGTAGGGCTTCAGTGCTGGCTCCTCAATAGCTGCTGGGTCCGCATCGACAACGCACGTTTTTGGCATTTCTTCTTGGCTACTGGTATTGGTGTCCTTGTCGTCAAAAGCCTCATTTTGAACAAATCCGTTGTTCTCCACACCTCCCTTCTCGCTCAGCTCCATAGGTAAGCTCTTAGCTTCCTCCTCGACCATTTTAACTTCACGGGTCTTGTCCTGGAGACTCCGGCCACAGGAAGGAAAGGTGCCAACATACCTTTGTTCAGTGAAATGAGAAGCAGAGCAATTAGCACCTAGGTTTATAATCAATCCTGACCAACTGGCCAAAGTCCAAATAGAGACAAAAAGGGCAAAGTGCTTCCACTTTTCTGCTTAACAAGCATCTTCCGCAAGGTAACAAGAAAGTGCAGTCTTTCAGGGAGGCAAGCCTGTTGCTCTTACCAGCTGAGCAGAGTTACATTTACTGTCCCTCTCTTCAGTGCACCAAACATCTCTTCCTTTTGACAGCAGGGGAAAAACTGGGGTTTTTTACCAGTACAAGATTTAGTAAATATGCAGCTTTCCAGCCCGCTCATGATTTCCCCTGCCTAAACCATTCTTAGCATTAATGACTAATTTAAATATGGATGCAAGGAGGCGGCGTTGACAACTTCCAGCCCCAAAGCAACAATACAAACTAAGAAGCAAAGATACAAAGGCCGGTTGCGCTTCGTTTCTCACAGCTTAGAAAAACACCCCCCCACCCCCCACCCCAAACTAACCCACCCACAACTCTCCAGCAGGAACACCGATAAGGCACATACCCGTCCTGCAATTCACAGCATGTGACAGTTGCTACACCCAGAGCTACCCCTAGGTCGAGACAGGATAGCTCTGCACAGGCACGAGCAAGAATCCAGAGAGGAAAACCCACTGCCCACTATTAAAGTCTATTTAAAAAAAAAAAATTAAAGAAAAGTGACCCTTTTCCCTCTTTCCCCCTTCCTGCTACTCTAGCCAGCAAGGAGTGTTGCCCAAAGCCTGCACAAGCGTGCGCAGATGCACACATGCGTGTGCCCGACATGCACACGTGTGTGTGCCCCAAGCCCCAGCTGCCCTGAAGGCAGCAAGCCGGCATCCCCCGAGGCAGCCCCCCCCAGGCACTGCCCTCTGCCCAGGCACACCACAGCAAACACCAAGCAATATCTCTTTGCCAAGGGGCTGCCTTCTCCCATGTAAAAGCAAACACTTGGCCCGGGGTCCCAGGGAAACTCCCATGGGCAATGGTAGTGCAGGAAAGGCTGGTTTTGGCCTCAAAAAAGTGTTGCCTCGAACCGTGAAACAAGTTTATAAACTAACGACTGAAAAAAATCCAGCATGCAGTATTCAGAATGATTCAGAAATGTGTTATTTCTTCAGTAGCTGAGCTAAGAAGAGGTCTTGTCTCCGACAGATTTAATCCTTTTGTTCTCCCTCCTCACAGCAGTGCCTGGCAGCAGCCTCAGCCCGTGCAGAGCCAGGTAGCTGCCGGTGGTAGTTTCAGTGCCTGTAATTCAGCAGTGCCGGGAAATTCAGAAGTGGGAAATTATTTGAAAGTCTCCTGTCTAATGAGTCTACAGTCTTGATGTCATCATGTCAGGAAGCTGTAAAAGTTTCCAGGCAAGCACAGTACACTCAGAGCACAAGCTCGTATTCGGTATCAGGTTTGAATGCGTCCACCCTCGTTTGCTGTATACTTCATTAATCTTTTCTATAATGCCAACCACTTCCCCACCCCCCATTTCAATTGTTTCGTTTCAATGATTTAATTTCAGATTAAAATAGGAAATGTGTAAATAATTTTCAGATTGCATCATGTACACCTCAAAACCTCAGTACTTTACTTAGTACTTGGAAAAAGCCTTGCTTTTCCTCCAAACTCAGAAGTTGAAACACGCCCACGGCTCCCGGGGCTGCCCAAAAGCTCCTTCAGGCACCCAGCCAAAGCAAAGGGCGACCGAAGCGCAGCCGCCTGCCTGGGACGCGTGGGTCAGCCGAGGCGACGGGCTCGGGACGGTTGGGCACACGGGGAGGGCTCAGCGCGGGGCCAGGGCAGTCTGGGAACGGACTCGCAGTTGCAAGTCGTTGGGTTTTGTTCCCCTGGGGTGTTTTTGTTGTTTGGTTTGCATGTTTTTTAGGCTTTTTGTGGTTTGTTTCTTTGCTGGTGGTGGTTCTGGGTTTTTTTCCTAGGCCATAAGCAGATTTCTAAATTGTGGGGCTGCCACAATACAGAATCAGAGTGGAAAAAACTGATCTGTCTCTCTATATAAATATATATTCTGTGCCTTTGTTTTTATATTTATGTACACACATTCCCCAGCAATGTGTCTGACCTTCCAAAAACCTCATCATTCTGAAGAAGAACAAAGCCAGCTCTCCCAGATCACGACACTGCGCAAAACCAGCGCCTGTAAGGTAAGGCTTGGCGCCTGCTGCAGTATTTAGAAAGAGAGATAAGTAGTAGGTAAAAAAAGGGTGAAGAAGGACATTAATTGAAAAAAAGTCAGCTAGGAGTAACACTGTCAAGCAGAATGTACAATAATTATCTAAGTAGCAGGGTTATTTTTTTTGCTTATTTGCTTTTTATTTTTAAAACTCATCCCCAGCCATAGCACCACATCCACCAGGGCCAACCACCACCCTGCCCACTCCACGTCTTTCCTACCAGGGTAACGGGAACTGGGAACAACATCCCTGCATTTGTAGAAAATACAAAGGATGTGTTCATCTGGAAGACAACTGCATGACAAAACAGCAAAGCATTGGCAGGGACATCTAATCAGATTTTAGCGCTGCTTTTTCCTTCCTCTCTTTCTCTCTAGTGTTGCTCCCGACACACGAGCCCGCAGAGCGAAGGCCGGCCGTGCTGTCGGTTTGCTTGGGACCACATCGTGACTGCGTCACGCAGAACCTGCCACAAGTCACAGTCAGCATCTCTTTTGAAGAACGCAGCCAGAGTCTGAGGACCCTCGAGTTTACCACTCAGCATGGGCATACAAGAGAAGGCAAGGGTCAGGGCATTTACATACTCCAGCACTTCTGCAAGTCCCAGAAAGCATCTCCGGGACACAGACACGTAATTTGTCGTAACAAATAGCTGCTCAGTGGGCAATGCTACATGAGCATGACGTAAGATGCAGTTTTGTGTATAATTCACCAGCATTTAACGCCGATTTAGTCAACTCTTATCCCTGACTGCTTGTTCCTGCCTTGCATTGCCCCTTGCCTCGTGCCAGGTGAAGTGTTGAGGGAGCTGCACAGTGAAACAGACTGGGAAACTGGATTTGGCTGAAAAAAAAACCAAACCCTGTATCATTCTTCAGACAGCTCTATTCCTAATCCACCTGGTCCCCATGAGACCACGCAAACTCTTCTGCCTGGCCAGCACTGGGAGGAGAAGGAGGGGGACAGGCAGGGAGACAGGACAGGAGACAAAGCACAACTACTTGACTGAGCAACTCCTCAGTCAAATTGCATCCGTCGTGTCCAACATTCATTTTAGCACATTGCTGTCTCTCCCTTAGAGAAAGGCAGGGAGAAAAAAGCAGTTAAGTCTCACATCCACAAATGCTGCTGGAATCAAAGACGAGGAGAAGGTTTGAATTCCATTAGAGGCTTATCCACAATCACACATGAACTCTGCAGAGGATCAGGAACCTAAGCCCACTTCACGCAATTACTACATCACTACTACCCAAAACACTATTGAAATCACAGAATCACAGAATGGTAGGGGTTGGAAGGGACCTCTGTGGGTCATCTAGTCCAACCCTCCTGCCGAAGCAGGGTCACCTACAGCAGGCTGCACAGGACCTTGTCCAGGCGGGTCTTGAATATCTCCAGAGAAGGAGACTCCACCACCTCCCTGGGCAGCCTGTTCCAGTGCTCTGTCACCCTCAGAGGGAAGAAATTCTTCCTCATGTTCAGACGGAACTTCCTGTGCTTCAGTTTGTGCCCATTGCCCCTTGTCCTGTCGCTGGGCACTACTGAAAAGAGCTTGGCCCCATCCTCCTGACACCCACTCTGCAGATACCTGTAAACATTTATAAGGTCCCCTCGCAGCCTTCTCTTCTTCAGGCTGAACAAGCCCAGCTCCCTCAGCCTCTCCTCATAGGAGAGATGCTCCAGTCCCCTCACCATCCTCGTAGCCCTCCACTGGACTCTCTCCAGTAGCTCTTCATCTTTCTTGAACTGGGGAGCCCAGAACTGGACAGAGTACTCCAGATGGGGCCTCACCAGGGCAGTGTAGAGGGGAAGGAGAACCTCCCTCGACCTGCTGGCCACACTCCTCCTAATGCACCCCAGAATGCCATTGGCCTTCTTGGCAGCCAGGGCACACTGCTGGCTCATGGTTAACCTGTTGTCCACCAGGACACCCAGGTCCCTCTCCGCAGAGCTGCTCTCCAGCAGGTCCACCCCGAGCCTGTACTGATGCATGGGGTTGTTCCTCCCCAGGTGCAGGACCCTGCATTTGCCTTTGTTGAACCTCATCAGGTTCCTCTCCGCCCAACTTTCCAGCCTGTCCAGGTCACACTGAATGGCAGCACAGCCTTCTGGTGGATCTACCACTCCTCCCAGTTTGGTGTCATCAGCAAACTTGCTTGCTATCCTGTTTCTAAGTGAGTATTTCAAGCCCCCCCTTTTTTTTTAAGCCAGTAAACTTAATGGTGACTATTGCTTGCATGGGCGTGTGCGTTTGATCTGAAGATATGAGGAGGTTACTCTTTGTATGGAAACTTCTTACAACTGATGAAGGCCAATTTCGTATTTCGGTAGTCAGAAGCTGCCGCTCATCTCCTTATGTGTGGCTGGGAAACTGCTACTTTCCCCTTATTCCAATGTCTCCCAGGGGCACAGCAGCCAACTTCCGCTCTGCAAACCCTGCCACGCAGGAACCGTGTCTTCAAAAGAGCCATTCTTGTCCTAATGCAATCCCTAAGTGACATTAAAGGATCGTGTCTTAATTGCCAAGGGTTTGGCTGAAGGGGATTATGCTGCTGTGGCAGAAAAACACAGCGCGCATGAACCAGAGACTGTGTATAAATAAATCTGTGAGCACTACCTTAGCCTTCCTCCAGTGGCTACAGGCATGCAAAGATAACAGGAGCACACTCAATTATTTTAAGGTTAAAAGAGAAGAGAAGCCGTCCTGGAAAGAACCAGGTTGCTGTCTTGGTGAACATACGGTTTTTACAGCCAGACTGACCGTGCTGACAGACTTCGGTCATGCTGCAGATCAACTCCACGGTGGTACGTAAGCAGAGCTGCAGCACAGGCAGGTACCAGCGGAGCACAGGTGTGCTTAGGCTGAACATCTGGAGCTTGAATACTAAAAATTCTTCTAGAAAACCTGGAGGAAAAATACAGCCAAGGAGCTTAAAATAGCTCTGGATGATCACCTAACATAGACCCTGGAGAACAAGCCCATGAATCTGGTACCTTCTCCTATGTGTTTTTCTTCATAGACTAAAAACAAAACTGCACATGTATTTTGTTTTTATTACTGACCTACCTATTTCTTTAAATTTTTTTCCTCTCCTTGACTTGAGGAGTTGCTCATCTTAAAATTATTTGCTAAAGGGAAACTGCAAACTTCATCTTAAGAGAGGCAGATCACCAACAATTTCCGCTGAGCTCTAACTTTTTCCTTTTAAAATATATTTTATGTGTGGAGGCATTACGCTTCTGGCTTGGTCTCCAGCAATTCTGAAACGGTCCCCTCCTGAGCAATTTTATAGTTTAGCAGGAGTAACTAGCCAATGCAACCGCCTTAGCAGAATCCACTGAAAAGCATTAAATAGTAAACACTTCATATTCTATGGCAGTTACTCTGTTTACCTCGGGGTTAGATAGGGAAACAAAACCAATCAGTATGTGGGCAGTAATAGCTGCTATCTCCACACAGATTGCCATGGTTATTTCTATAAGATGGAGGGGTTAATTTCCACAAGTATTTCTTACATATAATTATTTAGATGTACTGGCTAAGTAGTCTACTGTTTGATGCTATACAAATGCCAAGTAGCTTGCCGGTTATTCCATACCGTACACATTCCACTGAAAACCACACAGAGGGGTGATTAAGCACCCTAACGTGCTAAGTGTAGGAAGATGCTTATTGTTAAAAAGTTCTCTTGCTTAATGCTTTTTCATTTGTTACCACTGGCACCGGTCTGACATAATGCACCTTACCTCTAAATATAACCTCATTATTTACAGAATCAGGGCCAGCTTTACGCCCGTGCAAAGAGGCAAGCACTACAGCTGTCAGTTTTTCCTCAGTGGCTCCCCCGAGAGCGATGGATACCCCTGACCTGTGGAGCTACGTTTCCTTCAGCACGAAGAGAGCCCTCCCTTGACACGGAGGGCAGCTCTCAGGAGAGAGATGCTCTCAAGGAACGTGTTTCCAACGTGGTATCTTCTATCCTGGGCATCCCCGAGCGTGCATGAGGTTTCTGCCATCAGCCTGAAGTCCTGGAGGGTGGCAAAGTGTAATTGCGTGGGATACCGTGACGTGGTTTAGTGGGGTTGTTTTGTTATTTTTTAACACTTAGTCTACTAATGGACTATGCGATTAAAGGTTAATGGCATTATAAATGCTGTAATTAGCTACTGCTCAGCTCACGTGATGTTTCAGGGCAGGAGGCACCTGGCCCCTGCCCACTGTGGGTGATCTGCAGGGCTGGCTTCTCCCACTATTTTTGAAGAAAATAATTATCCCTTAATTCTTGCAGTTAGTATAGCTGCAAGAATAGCAGTACACAGAGTTGACTCCTCCTGATGCCCACCACTACAGAGGGTCAAACGCTATACTGTCACACACCCACAGAAAACTTACTTCAGAGTAAGCTCCAGGTTTGTTTGTTGCCCCTCCAGGAGGACGCTTGCTCATGTAACTGCACCCTTCTCAATTTACGCTGTTCCCACTCTTGCCCTTACTGCATTTGTCCATCACGCTTCTGTCCTAGCCAATGACAGCTTTCAAATAATTTTCTTTTCCAGCCCAGTCCTTAAAAGCTTTGCCAGTGAGAAACCCAGAGCTCAATTTTACCCTTGCAGGAGCTGGGAACGTTCAGCACGGTATTGAACCCTGAAACATGTTACTGAAATTTGATGGCTGTAAACTCAAGAGTGGCTTGGTGTCACTGAAAGATCTCCAAAATGGGAAATTCATAATACAGACAGCAAAGCGAGGCACAACGGGAAGCCAAGCAGCAGCTCAAAAATAAAGTGGCATTGCACTGCATCGCTACCACATCCATCCTTTGGGTGACCAAACGACAGCACCCCATAGCAAGCGACGTCTATCCTTGCCAGAACTTACCTCTGACAACAATTTACATTCACTGAATAGTAACCGAGGAGCGAGTTTTGGTCTCTTGAGCACAAAGCACTTCCTCAAGCGGAAGGATGAAAGGATGCTCAAGGAGGAGCCGTCAGGCGACGAACACTGCGTCCTGCTCCTGACTCTGCAGGGCTGACACTGCACAACCACAACTATTGCCATACTACACAAGCCGTGCTGCTTTTCACAGTGCCTCAGTTTCCCCTCCTGCAGTAATTACACTCATAGTATCGCACAGTTACATACAGCACTCCACTTCGCCTCACCAGCGCTTAGGATCATGAGTTTAATCATTCCCTGCCTCTACCAGTGCATCTAGATAGACCTTTCTGCAATTAATTTGCTGGTTTTCCCCCACATATATAAAACTGGTGGCAGGCATTTCATGACCAAACCTACTCAGGTTGTGCTCCCCTGAAATAATTCCCTGTGAAAGAGCTCAGTTTAGATCAGAAGTCTCCAGTCTTTGTACAGAAAGCTTTACCCTGTACTACTGAACTGCATCCCAAGGCTTTTACAATGGCTGTTCGTGACCAGCAGTTCATTGGCTCCACATCAACCATAACAGGCCAGCAACAGGAATGTGTGCGAGTGTGTAAAATCACTGTGGACACTGGAAGTGAAACCAAAGAATTAGAAAGTACACATTTTGTAAAGCAAACAACAAAACCACATTTCTCCAACTGAGCGGGACTGACCTAGCACGCTGCATGGCAAGAGCCGGCACATGCAAGGCTCCGTATTCAAGGAAGGCGCTCGCTGGCCAGCACAAAGCAGACCTCTGCATCAAAGAACATTTCACAACTATAAGAAGCCATTTCTGAAGATCTTAAGAACTTAAATTTCATGTAAGCCTGAAAATACAAAGACTAAAATTGAAGATGATCCTTACTTTCCACACATTAGAAGAACTGTTAAAAAACCTAGGTTTTAAGTATTAACCTCTGAACACTGCCTTGCAAACCTCCCCATGGCCCCTTCTCCAGCCACGTAGCACAACTTCCCTCCAGTTCTACACAGACATGCTGCTTTCCTATCGCACACGACCACCCTCTTGCTCCCACACCACCTCGCAGACATCAGTTTCTGGACTCACAGCTGCTCTACCCCTGCCTTCTAGACATGTATACAGAACCTCAATTGCACATTTATTGTCCCAAAGTCCAAAACCAAAAGGAATACCTTGGTTGAGGAGGACTGCATGAGGCATCGCTTAAGCAATCTAAACACCCACAAATCCATGGGCACCGATGGAATGCACCCACGAGTGCCGAGAGAGCTGGCAGATGTCATTGCTGAGCCACTCTCCATCATCTTTGAGAGGTCCTGGAGGACAGGAGAGGTGCCCGAGGACTGGAGAAGGGCCAATGTCACTCCAATCTTCAAAAAGGGCAAGAAGGAGGACCCAGGGAACTACAGGCCGGTCAGCCTCACCTCCATCCCGGGAAACGTGATGGAGCAGCTTATCCTGGAGGTCATCATCAAGCAAGTGGAGGAAAAGAAGGTTATCAGGAGTAGTCAGCATGGATTCACCAAGGGAAAATCATGCCTGACCAATCTAACAGCTTTCTACGATGGCATGACTGGCTGGGTAGATGAGGGGAGAGCCGTGGATGTTGTCTACCTGGACTTCAGCAAGGCTTTCGACACTGTCTCCCATAACATCCTCCTAGGGAAGCTCAGGAAGTGTGGGCTGGATGAGTGGTCGGTGAAGTGGATTGAGAACTGGCTGAATGGCAGAACTCAGAGGGTTGTCGTCAGTGGCGCTGAGTCTAGTTGGAGGCTGGTAACAAGTGGTGTCCCCCAGGGGTCAGTACTGGGCCCAGTCTTGTTTAACTTCTTCATCAACGACCTGGATGAAGAGTTAGAATGTACCCTCAGCAAGTTTGCTGATGACACCAAACCGGGAGGAGTGGTAGATACACCAGAAGGCTGTGCTGCCATTCAGCGTGACCTGGACAGGCTGGAAAGCTGGGCAGAGAGGAACCTGATGAGGTTCAACAAAGGCAAATGCAGGGTCCTGCACCTGGGGAGGAACAACCCCATGCATCAGTACAGGCTTGGGGTGGACCTGCTGGAGAGCAGCTCTGCGGAGAGGGACCTGGGCGTCCTGGTGGACGACAGGTTAACCATGAGCCAGCAATGTGCCCTGGCTGCCAAGAAGGCCAATGGGATCCTGGGGTGCATCAAGAAGAGTGTGGCCAGCAGGTCGAGGGAGGTTCTCCTTCCCCTCTACACTGCCCTGGTGAGGCCTCATCTGGAGTACTCTGTCCAGTTCTGGGCTCCCCAGTTCAAGAAAGATGAGGAACTACTGGAGAGAGTCCAGTGGAGGGCTACGAGGATGGTGAGGGGACTAGAACATCTCTCCTATGAGGAGAGGCTGAGGGAGCTGGGCTTGTTCAGCCTGAAGAAGAGAAGGCCAAGAGGGGACCTAATATATACTTACAAATATCTGAAGGGTGGGTGTCAGGAGGATGGGGCCAAGCTCTTTTCAGTGGTGCCCACCGACAGGACAAGGGGCAATGGGCACAAACTGAGGCACAGGAAGTTCCGTCTGAACATGAGGAAGAATTTCTTCCCTCTGAGGGTGACGGAGCACTGGAACAGGCTGCCCAGGGAGGCTGTGGAGTCTCCTTCTCTGGAGATATTCAAGACCCGCCTGGACAAGGTCCTGTGCAGCCTGCTGTAGGTGACCCTGCTTCGGCAGGAGGGTTGGACTAGGTGACCCACAGAGGTCCCTTCCAACCCCAAACATTCTGTGATTCTGTGAATACAAGAAGCACACTTACCACCGCCACTAGAAAAACATTGTCGATGCATTCAGTACACAAGCAAGTAGCACTCACGCAGTAAGCACATCAGAGTGCTGTTTGAAAAGCATTAGACAGCAGCACACAAAAAACCTTCCAAGAGGCTTCTCCTGTGTGATCCATACATTCTAGGGTTTTATTGCTACTAAAAACTATGTGTGGTCCATTAAAAAAACTCATATTCTTGCAATGTAGTGACAGTCACTAGCAATACTTAAGTTCCTATATTGTCTTCTTTAGGATTAATTTTTCTGGGGGTTATTTTTCTTTATTATACCATTTCTATATATGTACAAAAAATATACAGAATTTACTGTGCTTAGCATGGGAGGATGGATTGTTGATAAGGCACAAAACTCAGGGCGGATTCCCATTTCCACAGATAATAATCCAGTTCTCCCTAGCTCCATCTCCCTTTACGAACAGCACACTTCCCGCTGAACAACCCAGTCCACACCAGACGACTCTGCCATCCTACTTCCTACATAAAGGTACTTACAGTGCAAGACAAACATTGTATGTGACGCCATTTGAGCAAGGCCAAACTGAATCTGCAGTATTGCAATGCCAGAACTGTAATCCTCTACAGCTTTCCAGCAGCATCGCAGGTACTACTGCCACAGGAAGGAAAAGAATATCAAAATACTGGATTTTCTTAGTTTTACAGTATTTCTCCTCTCATTGCTTTTGGAAAGGAAGAGTATGTCACCACTCCTGATGGGGAATGGAAGCCCAGGAGCCAGAAATACTCAAGGAAATGTTCCTAAGTTTCAGTCTGTAATCTGACTACACTTTCCTTGGTCAACTGTATTTACTTCGCCCAACCCATATTGACTACCTCCCCCACTACCACCTTTTTCTTTGGAACTGTCTCAAGAGCCATTCATGTATCCTTTCCTATAGCAAAGCCCCTATGTGATGAGTGTGCATCTTCCAATGCTGCCTTAAAGGGACTCTTCTAAAAAGAGTGATAAAGAAGTGTAGTCAAAGCAGGTTTTTTCTTTTCTTTTTCTTTTTTTTTTTTTTTTTTTTTAATTACAGTTGGTGCTAGTTTTCCTGCAGCAAGAGGAATTTCAATTAGGTCTTCACCATGGTATATACCATTTAGGATTACGAACTACACTATAATCCTTTGCCTTGAAGTGAAATCTTGAAGTGAAACTAAGAAGCTTTCATCTGACAACAGAGCAGTAACACTATAAGCCATTTGAATGCATAAGCATTCCCAACAGTTTGAAGTTTTATTTCAGAATCACCTGGCATTCAAGGATCCAGTTATCAGGGTGAAAGCAGTTTGGTGAAAGGTGAAGAAAGCATCGCCTGCAGCAAGTACCAGGCTTTCCATTTTAAATTTAATGAATCCACTGAATGGCATGGGCTCTTCAGGTGCCATAACTCACATTACGAATCTGCATAAAATAGTTTCAGGCCCCTAGCTCACATGTACTAGCGAACCAGAGAAAAACATAATTCCACATTCAGCAAGTATTCACACAGTGCATTTATATCCCTCCTGCCTCCGTCACTCAAACAGTGGAGTGGCAGCTATCACACAGAACCATTTCCCCCTCTCCCCGCCCTGAGGATAGTTAAAGCAAGTGTCTGTCATTGTATAGAATCCTAGAATCACCTAGGCTGGAAAAGACATGTAAGATCATTGATGCACTCTCTCATAGTTCTCATGCTTTTAGCTCTGCCACGTGGTCTGAGTCTGTAGTACCAAGTACAGTGGGACTCTAACCCACTCAGAACAAAACCAGTTTGCATTTCCAAGACAGATCTTCCAAATACTTCAGTACTGAAGGCTGAACAGAGACAGACATAAAACATCTTAAAGCCAGTGGTAATACAATACCCATTTTGCACATTTTTTTCCTCCTTTTCCTTAATTTCATCCAAAACCTTTTATTTAAAGCAGAAGGGCTACTCAGACCAGATTAAAAGCTCTATCTACAGGGTAACATGTTTGCTTTCTTTTCATTCAGTTCACAGAAGCAGCACTTGCAATACAGTAACTGCATATAAAAAAAGTTACTGCAATTACTCACACAATTGGATCTCTGCATTTTTTCGCCTCTAATAAGCTGAGTGGGAAGTTAAATGCATTAACTGTAATCTCTGAAACAACAGTATGGAACTTGCTAAATGTTTTTAAGGTGAGAATGAGTAGGAATTAAGAGTTGAGTGTAAAATATATTCCACCATTTAAAAATCTGTCACCTAGTACAACGGAAAAAAGGTGTCCATGACTAAAAGTAGAGACTGAGAAGTTGTTGTAAAGCACCACACTTCTAACCACCCCGCACACTGTTTGCATTAGCAGAGTATTTCCTACAACTATATCCTACCAAATCAAATGCAGATTTAGGAGTGCTAGAAAAAGCATTCCGGTTTGATTTAACACGTTCTCTGCTCCCAAAACTGAAATAATATTATTAATTTAAACACCCTAGAAAAACACATCTGCTTTACATACTCAGGCAAAAATCCTTCTTGCACCATTAAACTTAGATGTGTTTATGAACTCAAGAGGACCATTGCATGAAGGATCAAAAGCAGAGCACATTCTCCAGTTTCTCCTAAGGAGAACAAATTAAATACTGTAGATTATTTGTCCAAGATTCATCAGACATCCACTTATTTGCATGCAAGTAACCTGCCAAAACAAAACCAATATTCACAGATGGGGATGGCGTTAAAAAGTTTCCCCACAAAAATAATGGGAAGTATCTTTTTATTATTGCAATCAGACTTTAACACGTATGCATTTGCTTCAGAGTTTCCAACTAACTTCTAAATGTAGAATATTTAATAAACTACATGTTCACCCCCCCATCTCCCCCCCCCAAGTAACTAAAATACATCAGTGTAGAGAGGTGTTACAGGTGTGTTTTCACCACAGTTTCTCTTCTAGCAAATTTTTTAAAAAGACAATTCAGGTTTTTCAAGGAGAAATTCCTTGTAAGGAACGTAACACCCTAAAACATTTTTGGGCACCCTTTCTAAGTTCTGGATACTAACTCCTGAAAGTAGTCTTTTATCTCACAAGACATAGAATTTTCATTCTATGAATTTTTGTCCCATTTCTTTCATCGAAACACCCCATAATTACCCAACAAAGCCCAGAAGCCACCTGAAAATGGCCAGAAAAATCAGTATTTCTATATTTACAACCTGATATACTTCCAAGACCGTTACGAGGGGACTCATGAGTTAGATTGTTCCCAACTTTTTAAAGGTCAAAGGCAGGGTCCTTACAACACCAAACACTATTACAACATAGCCTCAACTTTCCCACGACTCACCTTAAACTCCGAGAAAGCAGAAAACCAGGGTAACAGCCATTTCCAAAACAGGTGAGAAAATGATTTCCAACATCACTGTTTCAATTAGTTGCCACAAGTCTTCCGAGTGCATCTTCTTGCCACACAGTGTTTTTCTTCCTTTACTAGAAGGGCAACTGCTTTCGCAGAAAGATTACCAAACTGATGGAGAACGTAATTTTTTCTCCTACAGAAACCCATCCCCAAGACTTGAATCCTTATCAGTCTTTGATAAGTTTTAAAAGCAGGTGCTGAGGCAATCATTAGTTGATGTTAATTCACAGTCACTAATTGCAGTAACAGGACAGCAAAGCTTTTTCTGTTGGAAATTCCTATTCAGGCTGCATGTAGACAAATAACGACAGCCAAGGACAGAAGCTAGATGCACTCATCAATGGAGAAGGAAGTTCTCAGTAATCCAAATCAGTCTTTAAATCCAGGCATCACAGTAAAGGAGAGCTCGCAGAAGGTTTTAGAAGGAAAAAATAAGGTATTTGGGGGAACATGACCTTTCAGATGTAAAATGAGCAAAGCACAGCAGCACTGATTAAGCATGTAAGAAAGTGAATTATGGAAACGAGAGATGACCTCAAACAGTGCGCTAAACGCAAAAAGGAGGTGCAGTCATGCTAAAATGCAAAAGCTACTTGTCTTCTGATGAACAGAGAAGCAGCTAGGTAGGAATATAAGACAGTAGAAGCAAAGCACAGCTAAGTCATCTGACTCAGCTGTGCTTTACTTCTACTTGTTTATTTGTTTCTATACAGCAACAGCCAAAACAAACATAAGCAGGACAAGATCAGATCAGCACACTTAGGGAAAGGGGTTAAATATCCATGGCACCCCAGGTGGAGTTTAAACTGCATCAACCACATACTTACCTGGATTATACTGCAGAAGTTCAGCGACTTGGGTACTTTCTTGTGGTTCTGTCAAATTGCCTTCACTTCTGGGAGCATCCCATGCAGCTGCTCAGCCGCACCAGTGGAGCTACCTCCCTCTGACTTAATTTTTATTTTAGAGCTAAAAAACAGCTATGAAGAGGAAAAGCAAGATGCTTTCAGTAGACAATCCCTAAATCTAAAATTTGCTTTTTAGCCCAATAAAACCCAAATCACTTGATAGATTAAAAACTGCTTGGCTTTTTTGCCAGAATAGCCTTGATACTTAATGTCAGGCAGCATTGTTTTGTGCTTCATCTTCCAGAAGTAAAAATTGCCTACTAAAGCTTGGTTCAGTGCTGTAACTAATCTCGAGTTCCTACTCGTTTTGACTTCCACTGCAAAACTTTAAAGTGCCAAAGAAAAACGACTGGTTTTCTGGTGCTAATTTTAAGATTTAAGCCAGTGATTATGGCTGACGGTGTAAGAAAGCTCACAGGTGAAGTGGCTGACTTAACTCCACTTTATACAGCATACCAAGCAGCTACCTAGCCACTAAAAGCTAGCCTGCAATGTGTTAAAAGAATTGACATCTGTGACACTACAGGTTTTCTCCTCCTGCTTAACCTAAGCATCAACATCAGCATCAGATTCACATAAGGGCCATGAAAAGTATGGGTGTTTTGACCAAGTCCTGCAAAGGTTTGCATGCAGGCTCAAATAAGCTCATGAAGATCCAGTCTATTAAGAGACTTTCATTGTAGTTAACGTCTCATAGCAGCCTTTTGAGAAGGTCAGGATGACACAAGTACATTTGCGTCCATTTCTTTATTCCCTATTCCATTTAACATGTTAATGAGAATCAATTAAAACAAATCTTTATCTTGCTCAAGATTATCAGAGAGCAGATTTGAGAACTGACATGAACTACTTTGTCTCTGTTACAGGAGAACGCATTAAAAAAAACAAATGAAGAGAAGAAAAGAATCCAAGCTGAATTTGACATGTCAGGAAGACCTGAGGTGGAAGAGACACTCCCCATTCTCAGCATTCTACAGAAGTACCTTTATGTTAGTTACTGGGTGGCAATATAATTAAGAAAACATAATTTCAAAACAAATCTTAAAATCAACAGTAGGTCGAGGGAGGTTCTCCTTCCCCTCTACACTGCCCTGGTGAGGCTTCATCTGGAGTACTGCGTGCAGTTCTGGGCTCCACACTTCAAGAAAGATGAGGAGCTACTGGAGAGAGTCCAGTGGAGGGCTACGAGGATGGTGAGGGGACTGGAATATCTCTCCTACGAGGAGAGGCTGAGGGAGCTGGGCTTGTTCAGCCTGAAGAAGAGAAGGCTGCGAGGGGACCTTATAAATGTTTACAGATATCTGAAGGGTGGGTATCAGGAGGATGGGGCCAAACTCTTTTCAGTAGTGCCCAGCGACAGGACAAGGGGCAATGGGCACAAACTGAAGCACAGGAAGTTCCGTCTGAACATGAGGAAGAATTTCTTCCCTCTGAGGATGACAGAGCACTGGAACAGGCTGCCCAGGGAGGCTGTGGAGTCTGCTTCTCTGGAGATATTCAAGACCCTCCTGGACAAGATCCTCTGCGGCCTGCTGTAGGTGACCCTGCTTCGGTGGGAGGGTTGGACTAGATGACCCACAGAGGTCCCTTCCAACCCCTACCATTCTGTGATTCTGTAACAAGTTACGGCAAATACACGAACAAATTTTATCAAAAATTCAGAGTTCTCACACTGAGAATATAAAGTCAAAAAGCATCAAGGTTTTTTTTCCAGGCTGCTGAAGTTTGAACAGTATTTTGATTAAACTAAAAACATGATTAGAATTCAGAACCAAGTGGATGCATGAATGTAAAGCAATGCTTAATTTAGAGAAAAAAAAAAAAGAGATCTTGATTTACATTTTGTTGTAGCTGTGCAAACTATGGTCCTTCTCTTTAAAAACATGTGTATGCTTCACTTCTACACAATAAAAGCATAAACCCTTTCATTTCAGGGAGACTATCCATGTGATGTTAAAAACCTATACGTTTGTGTTCACAGGACTGGAGCCTATGGAGTACAAGAACTCTTACCGATAGAACAAGGTATTAAAATCAGAGTTCATGAGGAAAGCACGCAGGGGTTATGCTGTACAAGCAGATCCAACAAAAAAGTCTGAAGAGCTTACAGACTCAAAAATCTACAGGTTGTTCATAAATACACCCATTCCACAGTAACACTAAGTATTCTGACAGGTTATTACCATGCAGTGTCAATAACATGGAGGATTTCATTCTCCTTTCCCACCCAGTTAAACAGCTTCATTAATAAGTTAAAAAAATAAAAATTGGCAGACGTTTTAACGTGAGAGTGTTAACATTAGAGAAATTTCTACCCAAAACACTGTACAAACTAAAACTTTATAGGTCTAACATCAGATCTTTAAGAAACTTCAGGAAACGAGTTGAATAAAAAGTCAAGTTTAATCTGAATTTTTAGACTTTAAACAAACACTCTCCTGCAGCTGGAATAAAACTCAGGGCAAATCTATCCCAAGTTCGGCCGAACTTGGGGTGGATTTGCCCTAGGATCTCTAAGTGTTGTTTGTACTCTTCTGTCTCCCACAGAGAAGCCCACTTTCAGACTTCTGTCTTATTGTGACAAAGAGCCACATCTGCTGCAGAACAAACATAAATCCATCACCAAGAGACACCTCATAAATCCTATTTGGTTATCTTTTTACACAGAATCTTCTTGATAAATCCTTCTCAGGAAAATGTAAAGCATGTCACACTGTTTTAGCAATCCTTTATTGAAGATAACAAGTTGGTTATGTTCACTGTATTGTATGAAACATCACAATATCATACTGGGAAGGTACTATCAGTACAGGGTTGGACCAGAGCGGACAGTCTGAACAATAAACCATTTTGCATTCTTCATTCCCTATCTTTTAACAACCCCCAAAAAAACAGTAAAGGGACAAATACCTGTTAACATCATCATTTAGAACAGTTTAACTTACAAGGCTAAAATCTAATGAATAAATAAAATATACTGTGGCAATAATCCTCTCTAGACCAAAAAAAAAAAATTAGATACACAGTGAATCAAAACGATTGGGAAAGCTGGCCTTCGGCACCAGTATGAAAGAGTATGTGGTTTTTACAGACTCACCATGGGGATAAAGTTACAGAAAAATACCATGAATTCCATTTCACACAAAACCAGTTGATGACTGTCATTAGCTTAAAACTACACACAAGGGCAACTACATCCTCGCTGAAACACAGTTTAAACAAATAGGAAAATGTTTACAAGGCATCCACAGCATGTAAATCATGTACAGATGGATACATTCATTGTTTCCCCTCCCCAATAGCTTTTATTTTAGATAAATACTTTACTCTTCCCCATTTTCAGCATTTACTGGACTCATTACATGCACAACTCAAAGAAGTCAGAAAAAAGTCAAGGTTATTGCAAAAATAGAATTAAACTAAGAATCTTCAAGTACCTTACATGACAGCCACTCTGTACCATGCCCATTGCTTATAAAATGAAAGGTCATTGAACCCATGAAAATATCTCTAATATTTTCTTAATTTAAAATAGATAATTTTAAGTGTATTTATAGTAATCTCAAAGTGATAATTTGAACTTTGAAAGTAACACAAACAATTAAAAATTATACCCATATTACACAAGACTTCTGTCTGTATCTTAAGCTGAAAAAAAATCAAAAAACTATAGAAAACCACATATAGAACAAAAAATAATCACAATTTACATTATAATAAAGGCAAATTTTCAGCATTTTTTTAAAAACCTGCAGCTGTGAGATGTCAAAGCAAGTCACTACTAACTATAAATTCATCAGTTTGGTTTTAAAAGATTTTTCTCTAGCAAGAGTTTAAGGGTGTGTTGTACACATGCGTAAAATTCTTACTGTTTTTAGATGCCTAGAATCTTCATATATTATTGCCAAATACACTTATCTTCAAGCAAGCAGTAGGCAACATATCACAATTTGGACACCGCAGGGAAACCTAACTGGTCTGGTAATACAGGTAAAACTGGAAAATTAAAAAAAAAAAAAAAATACACATCTGAGAGCATATTGCCCAATTGAAATTACTTCCAAGCCACAGAGCCGCAAAGCCTTCCAACTCGGTAAAGTGAAATAAGTAACGTCTCAAACAATTACTTGTACTCTCTCACGCTTGTGTGTTGCACATTTCATTTAGCCATAGTGTATCTTCAGAGTACGCCTACAATCCCACGCACCTCAGGTACGCACACCGATCTGCTGAGAGAATCATTCCTTCCTTCCTTTTTAGGGCCAAAGTTCATTACAGATGTAATCAGCATGCCTGAGGCTGGTAAAAATACTGTAGTACAGGCAATGCTAAGAGTGGCAATATCAGAAAACACAAAAATGAACAATGATGGAAAATTCTAATATCTTTCTGCCCATTTCACAAAATGTTGGAAATCCACCAGAATTTTTCCCTTGTGTTGAAGAAAACAGATTTAAAAGTTTTTTTTCCCCCTTTCAGAATCAAAAGCATTTTAGTAGATTTGTAAGGCTACCACGGATCTTCTAGATCTCCAGCACCCTACAGGAAAAGAAGAGGAAAAATATTACTACTCACCAGCACAAAAGAAAACATTTTTTGTTGCACTTTGGACTGAAGTGGCATAATTAGGTAGAGTACTAGCGTAAGACAGACGACATTTTCCTTTTTTTCCATACCTACCCAATTCCACACACATTCTCTGCTCCTCAACTTCATGAGGGAATTTACTTTTATAAAACATGAACCCAGTAAAGCTATTATAGCATAAAGACTTAAAAGCAAGTTATTATCTAAAATTGTACTAAAATCAGAGCTATCAATAGATACTACATCTATGGACTACAAAAAAAAAAAAAATCTATAAAATACTAAGGAACTCAGCTCTTCAGGTAATCCTGGTCCACAAGAAATTCCCACAGGCTGTTTTTCATTAAGGCAGTGAAATTTGTACCTATTTTGAACAAGAATATTTTTGTGCAGGTGATTTAACTTATTAGCAAATTAGTTACTACCACTGTAAATTCCCAGTATTACTACTGATCTACCCAAATGCACATACATACATTTGCCATACACCAAAAGACACGGAAAAGATTTGGTAGAAGGTAAACTTAGGTAGAATAGCCAGTTTATTCATTTAGATGGCTGACGTTTAACTGGAACACGAGAAACGTTGCCCAAATAGAGAACTATGATGAATGTGCCAAATCCAAAACTACTCAAATATTTTTAGAAACTAATGAACATCATGAGTTAATATCAGAAGCTATGAAAAGTTTCAAGTCGTGTCAGAATGACAGCATTTCAAAGGAAGTTTATTACTTGCTTAAAAGAGTCAATATGCATACAGATAGTATTCCACAGCATATTCTTTATTTTCACTTAAACACAAATGCTTAGAACTTGACACTAGGTACTAAGTCTAAGTACATTTCCATTTCTGGATGTTATGCTACAACCTGCAAAGTAATAATACAGTCCTCTAGAAAATAGATATTTATGATGAACAGTGGATACAATCTAAATTGGAAAAAAGCCAAACATTTAATGAAGAATAAGTGACAACCTAAAATGTAACAGCTTTTGTAATTTAATTGTAATATAAACTATACACAATTCAAATACAAACATGCAGTATATGATGCAGGGGAAAAAAAAGACTGAATAATTTGTATAACTCAATTTGCACAAAAGATACAATTAAGACATGAATTACTTTACAATTAGCAAACACATACCATCAAAATTATTATTTAAGAATGCACTTGAAAGAAAAAGTTTTAAAATTTATTTTTGCACTAGTGTGTCAGATGCCTATTGTTGGTGTCACAGGATTCTAAAAAAATTGAAATCTCTAATGGGAAGTCAACTGCTTGCTACACAACATAAGATGCAATTACTATAATATACCATAGTAGTTGAGCTTCTAAGGAAAAGAGCACTTTGTATAAACAATCTGTACAAATAACTAAAGTAAAAACAAACAGACTTCTAAGATAGATGTGACAAATGTTGAGATATCAACAAAGGAAAATATGCCAAGTGAAGCGGAGCGTGAAATCCACTGTGTAAAACATTACGTCTGTTTATCACTCGTCTCGTTCGTCCCTGAATGGTCGTCTGAGCTCTGTATTTCAGCAAGGCGACTCCCAGATTCTGAGTGGGTGCCCGGTGCGGGGTCCCTGGGTCCAGCATGCGCATGCGAAGTGGATGCTGCCGCTGATGGAGCAGGGCACTCTTCCCCCTGCCTCTTAGCTAGCCTGTAACTACTCAGCATCTCTTCCAGGAGGTGGCGGTAGTTCCCCCTGTGAGTAAGTCTCATTTGCCTGAGCGCTTCCACCAATTTGCCCTGCGTTCCACTTTCCTCGGCTTCGCCCGGGTCCTTTTTTTAAGATTCAAGACCCCAAAAAACATCAGTTGTTAATCTAGGATATTTTCTAACGACATTAAAAAAAAAACCAAACAATTTGTCTGACTGAGAAAACGTCAGCTTTGCTATATTTCAATCTAAAATACCTTATTAGCAACACACATATTCAAACAGTATCAGCCACGTTTGCCTATTTTATACAACATAACAATTTAAGAAATGATATCTATTAAACCAGCATTTTTAATCATTTCAGTTTATTTTGAGCCAAACAGTGTCAACATGGTACCTCCTCCCAATTAACTCCACCTTTGTTCAAACTCTTTCAATGAGCATAGCTGATATTCCCCACAACTGTGATCAGTTGTCAGGCAAAAATCTGAAAATTTAAGCTTCTTTAGCTATCAGATCAACGTTTATAACTGAATTTCTGCACAGCCAACAGTCCTGTGAAAAGCTTCCCAGAGAGAATAGATAACTACTGTTGGCAGTGCAGCTGAACCATCATCCCATCACAATAAATGCTCAAAGTGTTTTAGAAATCCCTCTACACTAAAGACTGACTTTCACATGCATGATGCTGCCATGAAAGAAACGCGCAGCTACCTATCAGCACCAGGACTGGTGGGGTTTGAACAACGTAAGACACTATTTTCTGCAGATGTGCGTATTGGCTAGAAATATTAACAGGTAGAACAGCTATTCAAAGTAAAATCTAGCAACCTGCAGCACAAAACCTGAGTCATAAGCACTGACTGAGGAATGGAGGTCTCCTCTGCAAACTGCCTATTTGACCACAAGCTTTCAGTTAAAAAAAATTAAGTTGTTTTTTTTTTTCCAACAGACTTGCACATCTATTACTGTGATGAGACTGGCACTAGATATTTCAACTTTCAAGTGCTAAAGCAGCACTGTCGCTTTAAGGGAACAGTACATTTTATTACCATCTAGCAAGTCATCAAGCTAGGGAAATGGAACTGTATCTCTGGAAGCCGGCAGATTTTGCAATACATTAGAGGCAAAATTCAGACTGCCTTTTTCTCATGCTGACCTCATTTTATTGTCATCTAGTCCAAAGGCTTCATAAACTACTAGTATTGTAGTCATCCATTTACAAGCTTAATAGCAGCATTAAGACAGTATCTTGGGTTCAGTAGGATTTTGGATGCTGTAATGTTTCTGGAATAGAAGCCCCAGGACTGATTAACACATTCTAAGTTAAAAAGGGGACAATTTTACCACAAAAATGAATGTTACTGCATCTGACACTATTCCTCTGAGCTTAATTTGTTGCATAGAGACATACTTCCACTGTGGCTTGCTGGTCTTAGTTTGAGATGTTCCGACTCCCATGTACTAGCATTTTTATATTCAGATAGCTCTTCAAGAGCCCAGTGAGGAGACGCAAGTTAAAGGGGATAGTTTTAATGTATGAAGCGGGATTGTTCCGATGCCTCATGAGCACAAAGTCAGTGAAAACTCAGGGCATTAAGATGAGGCTACAGATGTATCTCCTGTCTCTTAGATTTTGACAAAAATACTATTTATGTATTTATCTAGCTAATCTTAAACAAGGCAGCATAACTGAAGCATTCCATTTTTTTAAAAAGTTCAGAGAACATCTAAATTCCACAGCTCCTCCAGCCCATCAGTTTCGCTCCGAGGTTGACATTAGCACACATACATCCTGAATCTCCACATTTCACAATATTCAGATCTTTAAAAATTCTTCTGGCAGCCTGAAGTGAATACTTCGCTCTCATGCAACACTGAAGAGTAAAAGCAATAAGCAATATAGCAGCTCTGAGACTCCTAAACAATTCAAATACTAATACGAGTCGAAGTAACAGTGCTGTTAGTGTTTGATATTCAAACTCACCCGCTGCTTTGCACCCTGTTTGATGGCAGGCTATTTTGTGCTTCCCTCCTCTCCCTCAGCGCTAGCAGACAAGAACCCACAAACACTAGGACAGAAACTACCTCTTTTACATATTATACACTATACATACACACTATAACAGATTTCTCTCTAATGATGTGTGGCTAGAACAGGCCCCTGAAAACTACGATTATTGTGCAAGTTAGCATTTGTCTTCCTTCATGTTCTAACGCAACTTAGTGCTACTGACCGTAAAAAAAAAGACTAAGTTTTTGTTAACTATATTTAACAAGAGCATTCACAGTTTTTACACAAGTTCTGCTCTTTTAAATTCTGTATGTAAAAAGGGCTAGTATTTATTAGGGACAGGATTTACAATGTTTAAGGGTGTAAGAATTCTGTCCATTTACATTTTTAAAATTATCTGTAGTTGCCTTAATGTAAAAGCCCTTACTAAATTATGATTTGATTTGGCAAAGTGCCAGAGTATAGGATTAGTAAAAACAAGAGAGAATAATGATTGGTTTCAAACAAGGTATTCAAACTCGGCTTTAAACAAATACCACTGAAACTATTAACACAGCCACTGTAATTTTAACAATGTTCCTTGTGTTTTAAGGATACATCTACACCCAAGTAGCCTAACTAGATAGTAGCCTCCTAGTCTTAGGAAAAGGAAAAAAAAAATGGTCAAAGAGGTAGAGGCATTAGAGAATGAGTAATACTTCAACATGTTAACTAGAACACCTACTCCGTGGAATTGTAGCATTACCGTGGTAACAATTATTTAGCTATGAAGAAATACTTTTAAATTCCCTTTAAAGGTCTGAAAGCACCAAGCCCCAATACATAACAATTTCTATGAATTCACTTGCACTTGTAAAGGCACAAGCCACCATGTTCATAGCAGAGGTCCCTCTGCTGAAGCACTGGCAAAGTCGGTCTTCGTGAGCTCAACGCAGGGCTCTCTCCAGCCCACAATCTACAAAATACTTATACTCTGTGGAGATGCCTAAAAAACCCCACCTTATGACTGCTATACCCTGAAGTCACATCAGTGATCTCTGAATACTGCTGTAGTAAGGATTCTTTCACTCCTCAGTCTCCACATCACCTCCTTATTTAGGCTATATGTTAGAGGTTCTCAGAAAATGCTCATGTGAACAATCGGAAGAAGTTACTCTACAATCACTAGCTTGGATGACAAAAAAATTCTAAGCACAACACTAACCGAAATCTTTACAGTGCTAAGTAAAAATGACACTAATCTAGAAAAAGATGCCACCTTGGTTTCGATTTATATGCTAAGAAACTTATTTGAAAAGCTATTATGATCCAGTTCACAGGGTAACTAGTCTAAATTGTTCAGCGCTAAAAAGCATAGTCTTTAGAAGTCATATTCTCAATTGCAAAAGTTAATCTGGTCAGTTTGGGCTGTTTTTGTGTTTTTTTGGTGTTTTTAAAAATTTTTACTCCTGCATTAGTGTTTTAGCAATTAATTACTTTATTATTTTATCAAGGTAAAAAAATGGTTCTAGCCTTATATAAAATCATCAGATGAAGATATCTGTCACAGGTGGACCATCCAGTTAGTAATAGTAGTATTCTGCACTACACCCATGCTCTAACAGACAGGTGTACACTGCTAACTACACACAGGGACATACTCCCAAGTGCAAGTCAGTGCACCTATGTGCTTTGTAGACTCAGCATCTGTGCCTGCAGCTCATAATTTTTAGTACGAAGATCCACTCTTGCTTCATATTAATTTATAACAGGGGCATCATTAGTTAGATTTTGGTCTCACTTGGAAATGCCATCATTGGGATGTACTGTATGTTTCCACCCTACCTTTGCTTCCTGTTTATATGTGAGATGTGTAGCAACATTATCACAGTGTGTAGACACTCTGGAGAATCTGACATTGAGTAACTGAACAGCTTCCTTCCCTTTTGCCCCTCCCATGCACCTACTCAGTTCCAAAGACTAAGAGATCACCAGATGTATACCTGGGACTGAGTAAGACTAGCAAGAAAATCATGTTTTCATCACCTCAGATGAAAGCCACTAAACTAATCCACTTCAAGGATAGTAAAACAACAATTCCTACTTGCTGAAAAAGTGCAAAAGGAATTGCATCCTTCACCCAGTGGCACATCCTCCTCTCAAACTGTTCTGGGTCAGAATCAGTTAGGATGGAAAGAAGAAAAGGTACTGAGTGGCAAATGACATCTTACTACAAGATCAAACGAAAATTTAATCCAGTGTATTTAAAATACATCATTCAATTATCGAGATTTGCACTGAATACCAATAGAAAGCAAAGTTTACAAAGTAGACTGGAATGTACTGCTCACAGTTCATGTTAAGGAAACCAACTTAAAAGGACTCAAAACAACTGTCCAGGGATTCTAATGGCAATAGAGGTCACAGCTATTAACGATAATAAGGGTTAAAGCTATATTCCAAATAACTTGGATATTTAGCTCAGTTACCTCAATTATAATGATGATGTACAAATATTTCCTGGAAATAGCCAATACACAAAAGGATGCTGTACTGTATGTTAGGGCTTTCAGCAAGCTTGCATGGCTATGGAAGAGTAGATTTGGACTTAGAAAAGATGCATCATAAAAGCAACTTTTAGAAAGTTATAATTAGACAAACATTTTTCTTAAAAAAAAAAAAATCAACCAACTTATAAAACCTATGCCATAATCTTCAAAGAAACTACTTTTACCAGTAACTTTACCCCAAAAGCAGGAACAAAATTATGGTTAAATATGAAAAGTAGTACCAGGCTGACAGAGGTGGAGAGTTTCCTGAAGGACTAAAGAAGCTGAAGAGAAGAAAATTTTCTCTAGCTTGTTTTGGGGTACTGTTGCACAATTTTTTGAAAATTAAGTGAAAAAAGTATGCTCTGTAATTTTCAAACTAAAAAAAAAAAAAGGAACAAAAAATAAAAAAAGTTAAAGATTTATTCTGTATTTGTACTGTAACAGAATAGCAGCCCCTTCCACCTACACAAGCTTTCTAACTTAAGAGAATAAACCGAATATAGCTAGCCAAGAGAAGATGACAGTGGGAAAAACACAACAATAATTGTGGTGAGTCTGCATATTTACAATGTTAAAGCACACAACTGATCATTTCAAAGTATTTAAAATAAAAGTTGACATATCCGCAACTCCATTCATTGAAACGACTACCTGATTGAGGACCTTGTAGCCATCTCAAAGGAAAAAAATATGACGAAGGATTTACTAGAAGACGAATGGTACCTTGACACATTAGTTCACATAAACTGTACAGGAAGTGACATGTGTACAAGCAGTGATTTTTTTTTTTAATCAGTTCTTCTGTTTTCCTAAGATTTTTTTTAAACAAATATAACCACAACTGATATGAACACCAGTTATTACTCTTTATACTAACATTAAGAACCACCAAATAATCAGGTTTAAAGTTACAGTAAACCATATTTCAACATACTATTTAAAATCCAACTTATTAGGAATTGGGCAGAACAATGTAAACCATTTTAGAAATCAGAACCAAAGTAAACTAAAAATCACTTTACACTTTCCTTAGACCACTGCACATGGGATACTTAAAGACAGTGTAAACACTGACTAATTTTTTAGAGTTAAGTCTCATTATCTTTTATATTCAGCATAACAAGGTCTTCCACACTTATAGAAGATAACAGGAAGAGTGTCTGCCCCCTCTTCGACTAGATTTCTGGACAGTAGACATAACAGCTATTTAAGTAATGAATACGCTGACCATAATTTTTGACAATAATAAACTATAATTTAGACAAGCTCTGCATGGTTGCCTCACAGGTTTGCCTGAAAAACGCAGTAGCCAATTAAATGTTTAAAAAGTCATTCAGAATCAGGTGTCAGTTTGCTGTCTTTTTGAGGATGAAGTCCTATATCACATCCATCTAAAACAAGGTCAAAATGAACTGTATGCTACAATACATATTTTGTGTTTATAATACTTCATTGGCAGTGATGTACATTTTTGCTTAATGTATGACACTACTTTGACATTCTCATTAACAAAGAGGCATAGCAATCAAAATGGGAACTTACCCCCTCATTCTCTCTGTGTGGATTCAGCCTACTATACACAGCTTCAATAATATTACGCCTAAAAAAAGAAATTTAAAAAAAATGAAGCACAACAAAGGATTTCAAGCATTGATAACTTAAAAAGCTTGAGCACAGTAATAATTTCAAAGTGTTTAAGATGTTTTGCCGTTAACCTGCCTCTTTAAAAGATGACGCCCACTCTCAGAGTCTTTACTCACTGTCAATATGATGTTTGGGGATTTAGCAGTAAGTCAGGATTTGTAAAGACTAAGCAAGCCAAAACGTTTTCTTACCTTACCCTCCCCCATGGTCTACCTCTTTACCTCTTTAGAAGCTCCAGCTGCATAGTCAGATTTTGCCAAGAGTAATATTTAAATCTATATTTTACTCATTATAATAAAATTCTTCAAGTTTCCTAGTTTTCTTGCCTTATTTCTGGATGTGGAACTTGAGGACAGTTGAGGTTGTCCCCATTTTTATTACATATACACAGGTTACTACTTACCTACAAAATTTTCAAGTCTGGTGTCCAGAGTACACAACCTCTGAGATGTGTTGTCTAGTGTCTATTCAGACTGTAGAAACTAAAACCCAAATGCCACTAGCTAAACTTTTCTATATAAGGCCAAACCCTCACAGGCAGGTAAAATAAGCACAAAAAGCTTCTAAAAAAATAAAACCCAAAGTATAAACAGGCTTCTATGAGGAAAAAGATTATGTCTTTACATCTTCAAATCATGGTAAGAACTGGGAAACATTCAGACAAGTGTAATAATAAAGATGATCAAAGTTATTGGCAGCTTCAACAAAAATGAACTGCCACATGAACTAAGATTCTCAAGTCTGGAAGTGGTTAAGATCTAGAAAAATGATGTCTTACAGAATGTGGGTAAGTACTGACTGTTGACTCTTCCACACAAAGACCACAAGGGCATCAATGACAGCAGCAAATGTGTCAAAAATACACAGTGATGGCTCCTGATGCAACAGAACTTTCTGCCCCAGAATACTGAGAATAAGTTTGATAATGTTCTTTTTGAACGTATCAGGAAGCACCTCAGCTGTAAGAAGCTGAAAACCAAAATAATGATAGGGGAAGTATTTTACATATTTTCCTGGTTTTATATTCTTCCCTAGGCATCTACTTTCAGCTGTCCTGTGGACAGGAGACAGAGCTAGAATGATCCTTGGTCTGATCTAGTATGACAAGGTTCTTGTGTTCACACCATGGAAACAAAAGCACATTCAAAACAGAAGAGTTTGGTTTTGGAAAGGGATGTTGCAAGTATGTTGGCTTCTGAGACAAAGCAATAAATCAGGTAATCTCAGTATCTAGTGTCCAGCACCAGAACATATTTTTCCAGTCACAATCCAACATTTAAAGCAATACCTACTAAAATACTCAGAACCCTGGGACATGGTTTGCAGACCGATGAATGCAAGGGACCATGCATCAGATCTCAGGATGACCACTAACCTACAACACTGAAAAGACATCGTGCTATTGTATATTCAGAGGCAATATGTATCGATGATGAAATCAGCATTTATCTAGACACACCACAAAGGCAAGCAGAAGGGCAGGCACAAAAGATACACCTGACAACTCGAAGCCTCAAGACACTGGCATATATGCAATTTGTGCTTGTTCAAAGACAAAGGTTTCCGCCTGCGTCTGAATGAGGTCCAGGAAAGAAGTTCGGAATTAAATGGATAGTGGCACTTTCAAAAATTCTGTCCGATATGAAAAGTCCACTGAAGAATACAACTTCTCCAAGGGCACATCAGTTAAAGTCAATGCTTTAAGAATACTGGAAGGGTTGCACAGCTGAACTAGCATGAGGATCCATCAGCACTGATGGAATATTTTCACAGAGAAAAGAAACTAAATCTTTATGCACATGATACAGATAGGGTTCTCTCCATTTAGTTTCACATTCAGTGATGGTGGAATAACACAATTCTGACCAAATGCCTGTACTAAGGAAAGCAGTGGTACCTCACATCATTGTAACAGAAAACACCTAGACAGTCCAAGCAAGACTGTCATAGAAGCAGCAGATAGCCATTGCAGATGGTTTAAATTAGACTTCAAACTTAAGCCTTTGGGAATCTTCATATCTTCACAATTACTTTTCTTTCTTTGAACAGCATATTTCTTTGTACTATCCTTTAAGGGAAATTTCAGGAGCAAGACGTTGAGTGGAAGCACTAATGCCCAAGTGACAGGGTGGCTCAAAACTTTTGTTTTCTTCAGCAACAAGTGACTATTCTTTTGGCAGCATTTGAAGTTACTGGGGGGTCCAAGTCAAGCCAGAAGACAGTCTTTGAAGAGTAAGATTTTAAAGGATAAAACACCACCATCAAGTGACCACAGCACAGTTGACACCTTTAGATCTCCTCTCTCAAAGAATGAGTCAGTATGGGCTTCTGCGCAAGTGGGATGCCCGAAGGAAGTATATAATGCCAGCAGAAGTGGAGCTTCTTCAGAGGCTCTTAAGGTTTGCAAACTTAGTCTAGTCAAGGTAACATTGCATGGAGTTTCTCCGGCTCAGACATACTAAAATCCAGGAGCAACCACGGTGCTAAAACCAAGGACATCAGCCACAGACAAGCTCTTTCTGCAACCTGGTTGGGCCAGGTCTCGGAGTTCAACCAGAAGGACAAAGCGTGAATTCTTCATGTCCTGGTAACATCACAGGACAAGGATCTCAAGACAAAGAATACTCTCTTGTTAGGACAAAAGTTTTAAGTTATACAGTATGTGGTTTTGGGCTGCGTAGTTGTACTTTTTCAAAACTTCTATTCAGAAGCTCAATCAAATTAAATACATCATTGCCTGTCTTTGTCCTTAGTTTGAAGGACAAGAAAAAGTTACTCAATACTGTATGATATTCTCTTAAAAGAAGCTGCAGGTACACCTCCTGAAGTTAATTTTCTGTAACACAGGACTTTAAAAGTCAAAACGGAGAAAGGCATCAACAAGCAACTTCTGAATCTAAGCCCATTAAAAACGTAAACTGGGTTACAACAAGCGAAAGTAGAATTTACATGCAAGGGTTCCAGAATAATGAAGCAGTACATGATGCAGTTATTAATGAGCAAAACAACAAACCACTCCAACTCATTCAGCAGCTAGGAGGCACTGAAAAGAACAGGCACACCACAACTTCTCTGAATGCCTGGAATGCACACAAGTGGAGAAAAAGGCCCAGAACGTACAGGTACTTTCAAGGCAAGATGCATATGCAAGATGCATATGCAAGTGCTCAGAGGACAGGACTTCATATTTTGAACTGTACAAAGATTCCAAAAGAAACATGAGCTATGCCAAGGAACAATAATGGGTCCCATTGTATGGGAAATTCTAGATTAACAATTGTTAATGCAATCCTGAATTCTGTTCATTAAAATCCTTAAATTATAGATTGTTAGAACATCATCATTAGCCTCCACAGAAAACCTACGTCATTTCTGAATGTTTATTCCAATAAAGTTTTAAAATGCATATCCTAGTTCAATATTCTTGCTTACCTAACATTCAGTTTAAGACTAAACAAAGAAAAACAATTTTCTTATGTGAACATTTGCTGAGCAAACAAGCATTGACCCAAACTTACAATGGACATTAGGTGGTAGAGGGAACATGAAATCAGGAAAATTGAGCTGGTATTTTGATATTCCGGTTACATTATTGACAGTTCTTAATAAATGTAAAGCAGTAAAAAGCCAAGAATAAATATTTTTTATTTTTTAAAATGGCTACATGGAAACAGTAAACTAGTATGTTGTGTATCAGAATATGATCACTCTGTTTCCCCTTACCATTCTGGAATGGGAACAGTGACACAAATGTTTATGTAGTTCAAAAGTACATAAGTATAGCTTAAAAGACAAAACCCAACTTTTTTCTTTAATCTGAATATTGCTGTTGCAATATAAAACCTTTAAAACATTTAAATAACAGTATTTGTTTCGTGAACTAAACAGTTCAAGAAATTCTAGTACTGTACTCACTTGCCAGCTAAACCACCTCCTGGTGGTAAATTAGGGATATTCTCCGCAGTTAAAATACGAATAACATGAGCAAGATCAGGCATTCCTTCTTCACCCGATTTTTCCATAATTTCTAATTTAAAAACAGAAGAAGTCCTTAGATTATTGAATTAATACCACCCATTCTTTAAGACACTAAAATACAAGATACTATCACTTTTTAACAGGGACATTATGAAAAAGTTACATGTAACCAGGAAAATATTCTTCATGTTCTGGGTAAACAGCCTTTGTATGGTGGAACAGAGCTATTCAAATCCATAGCCTGCCTTTCCAGTATGATTCTAGTCATTCCCTCTCAGAAAAACTCAGAAGCAGGCTGTGAACTAGATGAAATGAGACAGCAGTCTGTTCTCTTCAAAAAAGACAGCCCAGAGTCTGTTTCAGTTACCTTCCTGTTACATTGCAACACATACTCAAAAGTTACAAGCCATAAGGCCAATGCTTCCCAGGAATTCGGTCATACTTCATTGTGAGCAACACCTTGAATTCTCAAAGGCCTGAATCTCTGGTCCACAAACACGAAGACCATCATACAATAGTGGCACATATAAAGGCCCATTTATCACTCCAGTGGCCAAAACAAAATACAGAGGTGATGACAAATCAATAATCAATATAATACGGTATTCCATTTTCAAAGCAGACGTATCACACAAGTCCATGTTAGTAAGTTCTTCTGCCTTGGAAAAGAGCTGCCGAAACGGAAGTAAATCTTCAACATGCTCTTACTCATCAAAGCTGCTATAAGGTGAATGTGCAATAGCTGTGTATACATTCACATAGGCATAACACTACCAGTTTCCAGCTATCAATACCTAGTCACTCCACTACTACCATGGCAGGAAAAGGTTCACTAAGTTACCTACAAATTGTAGTTGTATGCATGTGTCACATTTTTAAGAGGTTTTTTCCTGAAAATCAACTAAATTAAGGAATGGATTGCCATCTCCTGTAGACATTGTTCTAGATAAAAATTCTTTGTTTGAGCCACCAAAGAATTAAGAAGAATGAATCTTCTCAAATCATCCTAAAAAAGCCTTCTCAGTCTGTATCTTGGCTATTATCCAAAGATAAACAAATCACTTAAATTTCTTACAATCAATTCATTATATTCCGGATGCCTGATTTGAAGCCTGCAACTAAAGCCAGAAGGAGCTACAATTTGAGTTTCTGAAGTTAGTAGAAAAGCACATCACCTACCTACTTTAAACACTGCATCCCAAGCTTCCTGGTATTTAAACCTCTCCTGATGCTTACCACTTACCTAGAAAACAAGTGATATGCAGGCTTCTCTCAGGACGACTAAAAACAAAGTGCTTGCAAGGCACTTGCTTCCTCTGTATCAGGGATATCTGTAGGAAAGTCCTCCAAAAGCAATTCTACTTTTCAAATAGTTTTACTCCCCTGTAACAAATAAGGCACTACACTTCTAAGCCTCAATTTTAAGTCAGCACCATACAACCTCTGCGACGAATAAACTAGTTATATTACTACTAGGAGTGATTAAACATTCTTCCATGAAGCTTTATGTATATTATCATACATCCATCCATTAAGAATGAATCACGGCTAGCAAAGGAAATGACAGATGAATATGTATGCTTGAATCTTGATTTTGACCACTTCTTCCTACACATTGACACAAATCAGCCACAAGTCCTCTTATACATTATGTCCTTTTGTGCAGCTCTACCTAGTTAGAAGTAGATTGCACCACTATAATATAATTTTGCTGTATCACATCCAATAGGAAATGTTTCCTTTGCACATACTGCTTTTTATACCAAGAACACATCTGGTTTTGTACATATTAATTCTTGCTATTTGTCTGCTTTTAGTAAGAAAGGCTACAAAAGTAAGCAATTACTAAACATTAATGCAAGCACAAGATTTTTATATCATCTTAAAAGGGAATTAAAGCAATCACAACTAAAGATTTATGTATATTTCTTGGTACTGGAAACTTCTACTTTGTACTGCATAACCACTTCTCAGGGAGTGCTAAAGTGAATGAGCATCCTGTTTCCATTTCTAGAAGGTGCCAGATTGGGTATTCTGGTAGAATGGACCATCTCCTTTTTCTTTTCCTGATACTGGGGTGAATAATTTAATCCAGAACACGCCCCCTCTCATATAAAAAGTTTCCTAATAGAAAATAGAGAATAAAGCAAATGACCAAGCATGCCCTTTTTTCATTACACATCAGTTAGCAGATACACACTGTGGATTTGTTTGACAAAGGCCACTAAAGAAAGAAATCAAATGTTTTCAGAAACAGATTTATAGGCATTTACAAGGTTTTCACCTTCATCTCCATGATGTTAAGAATAATCCTGTAATTAAAATTTTTCCCCTGAATGTGCAAAACACGATTGCAGAAACTTTTACATCTGCTTTGCTAATATAAATTCAGACACTTAAAGAATCATATCCTGGTATTATCATACATGCAAATCCACTAAAGTCCACTACAAAGTCTACTACTTTAATCCTAAAATACTTTTCACTAAGAGCCTAACACAACTCTTAGATAAGCATTTTGAAAATTCAGACAAAATTATATTTCAATTGTATATAATGCAAGTCTCCAGTCAGACAGCGTTACAAGTTTCCTATGTTCCAGCATCTCCTTTGATTTCCAGCTATAAAATGATGACAAATCAGTTTCATATAGATGATAAATTCCACATATGTAAAATGCACCATCCAACTCACTGTATTAACTCAGTATTCATCTACTATTAAGACTGTTTAAGCCTATAAAGAGCATGTGCCCTTATTTATAATTTGAGGGTTTAGTGTGGGTTTCTTTTAACGGCATGTCTGATACACCCTTTCAAATCAACTGAAACATATCAGAGAATTAAATTGACTTCTGTACCTAGTTTTTTCTTCCTATGACCAAACTCAGTATCTCTAAAAACCAAAGAAAAACAGAACAGAAAGTAGCATTTGAAAGCAGCAGTAAGACAAGACTGACCTGGCATAAATAAACTACTGTCTAATACCTGCATTACATTGGAAATTAACCCATTAATGACTCAAAACAGAAGCACGGCTGTGCTCACCATCATAAATAACTCAACCACAAGCTACTGACTACAACCTCATTAAGTATTTCAGAATACTTTTGAACGGGCAGCTTTGGAATGCAGTTAGACAGTCTGTCAACCTGAAGACCCAAACTAGCAAAAGAGCTTTGGTATACAGTTCTTCCACTAGAAATCTCTGTAAACTATCACTTGCTGAGTTTGTTTTTTTAATAACTCTGTTAAAAAAAACCCCTCTGTTTTGGTATTAAAACAATAATTCTCTTCAGTATTAATAACTGGAAAGATTTTACGGAGCTACTAACTCAGCTCATTGTACAAATACACAGGATCTCAGCATTCTACTTACGAATGTACAAAGACAGACTACAACTGTTACACATTTAAGTATTAAAATACTTTTGAACACAGATTTTTAAATTTTTTAAAACAAAGAAAAGCATGCCTCAAACAATGCCTTTCTCTCCAAGCCAGAGCTTAAAATGCCCGAGTGTAGCAATGAAAAACCCTGTTGTCTAAAAGGTTTGCTGGGTTAGTTCAGTCAGCTCGAAATTTGAGGTCCACAGGAGAATAGAAAAATATTCCATATTGAACAGTGTACATTCAATAAGAATAAACACCACTGATCAAACTAAAACTGCTTCAGGAAGCCCCAAAGGATTTTCTACTAAGTGCCAGTGTTGTCCTGATTTAAATTAGTCACTTACTGAAACAAGTGTGTCTAAGAGAACTCATAGCTTGTATTTTTGACATCTCCATCTTTGCAGCTGAGTTCTAAAACAAGATGATTTTTTTCAGAATGTTTTTACAACAGGTATAAATAAAATTGTTCTTGGCTATCAATCAACTGCACATAACTTCTGAGCTACTAACTCTTTAACAGATAAAGAAATACTGTTGCACACAAGAATTTAACACGAACAAAGTCCATTATTTGTCTTTTGAAAGGAACAGTCATCATCTAGTCTGGTATATTAAACATCAGTAAATCTACTACAGATTCTCACTATATGCAATCACTTGCTGTAACTGAACATAGATTCTTGGACTTAGCTGCCTAGCTTACCACGTTCAGAGCCTCAAAACACATCAGGACTACAAATACATTGTAACAAAACACACTTTTCTGAAGACCACCATCCTAAGGTGTAAACTGTATTTAGAATACATCTAAAGAAATACAACTTCTGCCTTTTGAAAGTAACTAAAGAGATGATCAAATCTATATTATCAACATCACAACTAATCTGCCAGGCTTTAAGCTTTTAGAATTAAGGGCAGTTTAAGCTTTCAGGCACAGCTCTTACACACTGTTTTTCTGACTACACTTAGTCTAAAGATGAATGCAAAACTGGTTACGGCAGTTGTCTTTTCCTGGTCAAAAAGGCGTTCCCACCTTCCAAAACTTATTCTCACTACTCCAACACTTGAGATCACACTCTCCCCACTCCCCATCCCTTTTTTTAAAGTTTAAAGTGTTTCTGATCATTACTTAAACCTTTAAATTGGACTACTTTTTTAAAAGAATCCAACATCCTTCCAAGCAATTCTCCCCATGATGCTTAGTGGTTTAAAACATTTCATTAAAGCTTCTTTCCATCATTTCTGAACTAATAATACTAAAGATACAAATGTAAGGTAAAAATAGCTGTCCAACAACTCTCTTTTTAAAGGAAGGATACTGTGTCAAAATTACAATTTCATAGAATTTATTACGAATGCAAAAACTTGTTAGCAAACAAGTAAATATTTCAAGTTCTTCTGAAGTCTGTTTCCTTTATTTTCTCCACTTCTTGACAGTATTTCCTCAAATATGCTCTCACTCCTTGCTAAATACTTCGCATTCAAAGGCCTTGCACTCTGTCCAATTAGCAGAACACAGAATGACACAGGGAATTCATGCAGGAAAAAAAAAAAAAAAAATCAAGAAGAGTTGAAGCAACAGAAGTCCAAGCTTTGAAGCAACTTATTTCGCTGGAACACTGAAGCTGAACAATCATTTTGAGTTACATTTGGAAAAGCTCTGCATTAGTTCAGGCTACAAACTCTCCACTTGTTTTTGTTGTCATATTTAACAAATACTACACACAATATAACTAAAATACATTTCTGTTAAGAAGTTATTCTGATACCTTAAAATGGTAACTCAATTATGCTACAACACTGCACTGTTACTAGCCAACAGTGCTTCCCACGCCATTCTCAGCTAATCCAGTCACTCTAATCAGAAGTATTTGATAGCTTTTCTAGTAATCTACTTCACTTATGAAAGCAATAAAATGCACTGCAGTTCCATACATTTTTCACCTATTTGCCAACTGAGAGCAGGGCCACCAAGAAGCTGGGAATACTAACCAGTAACCACTGTGTGCACACCTGACTGCTGTCAGTGAAGGTAACTGCTCCTGGCTCTCTCCCAGAGCCCATTAACAGCTTGTGTACTCTACTCAGACACAGGAAGATAATGGGTATTTATCTTAACTAGTGTCATCTAGGAAGCCTGGGATGTAAGCCAAATTCTGAGAAACATGCCTGGAGTTAGCATTTGAAGTGACCATTAGCTCTCGCTAATCTCAACAGAAACTACAAATATGCAAGCCATTTCAATTTAGATCCCACTCAAACAAGAGGGAAAGACACCACCGCTACGCCAGCGCATTCAGAGATAACTTATATTGTGACCTGAAGGCCTTCTTATATATATTTTAAAATTAAGGTTTGTTACACCAATTATCTAGATTACCGGGACACTGACGCAAATACAAAAAAAAATGTTTTAAGTTTACCTCATTTGCTTCAGAGTGCAATGAAAAAAGGTCTCTAGATAAGGAACATGAGTAATTTTCACAGCTGTTTCACACAGATGAAAAATTAAATGATAAAATATCTACAATAAGTGTCATTTCTAGCATGAAAATAAGTTTGAGAACTTCAGTGTGGCGAAACTCATTTGTCCACAGCAATCAGATTACAGTGGCAGCATGTACATTTCCATGTCACTGTTGCATTTTACACTGGATTCCCCATCTCCTCGGATTTACAGATTACTTCTCATTTATACCTAATGCTGCTTACTTGGATATGAACTACTTTCTCATAAAAGCACATCCAATCAGACATTTCAGTATCCATTACAGCATGTTAAAAAGTCAGCAAGTCTATCAGATACTCAAATAAAACAAAACCAATAAGAAAAACAGAAGTGGCCTCTATCTCGTGATAGTGCTGGAGTTCCTGCGTTAGTAATTCTCAGAGAGTCATAAAGAAAGAAAATTAAGTTGTTCAACTCTACAGGTTATACACACACTTGGGTGCATGGCAAGTTTGCAGATCCATGTTGGGAAAATTTGGTCAGTCACACTTTCTTTCATAAACAGCGCTCAAGCTCAGGCAGTCAATGCCCAGAGCTGTGGTTTATGTCATTGAGGCCTTGTTACAGTCTCAAGACTGTGGCCTCATGCTGGTTCTGACCAGCAAAGTCCCAAACATCTTAGCACCCAAATCTAAATTCATTTCATGGAACTCTGCTGAACAGTTCTGTAGACTGCCAATATGACATTTTTTAATATGAACACAGAAAAGTACCATCAGGACAGCAATACTATAGTATAAAGCTAACCCACTGGTCTCAGTACGTGGAACAAATACATCTAAGAAGGCTACACGACTCATTATTCATATATTTAGGGACCACCTCTTCATGAAGCACAGTTAAACTTAGATGTAGTGATCAGAATATTCTAGTCTAGGCCTGAAACAAGTCAAGAAAGGGTACAAGTTCTCAGCTAGCTTTATCTTCACTAAACCTTTTCCTTCCTTGAATACTGTTACTACAACTGACAGTTCCAACAACTATTTTAATAAGCTGCATCCCCATAAGTGGGTGACCATGATTCAGCACCCTTCTGATGAGATTAGAGAAGTTTAAAGAATCATAACAAGGCTTTCAAAACCTCTGATGACTGCTTCTCTCCAGTGATGCTACTTCACAGTATTATCCTAGCAACATTTGTAACAGCAAGACAAACTGTTCCAAGAACTCAGTTGGTTTTCATGCCTGTGCTGCTTCTGCAAAAATCTGTGCCAACATAAGGACAATATTATAAAAAAGGCAAACTTTCAATACCAGTCCTGAACTTCAAATCTACCAAAACTGAGCTACACCTGGATCACTAGCATAATTGAGTAGACCAGGAGGCCACGGCATATAGCTGTCATCAGACCTTAGAACAGCCTTAACGAGTGACAAAAGATTTTAAGTCAGAAGCAATAGTCTGAAAGCCTGCTTCAAATGTCAGGTTTTCTGACATTAAGAATGCTGCAGAAAAGCAATAAATATACAAGGGCAAGTCTTTCACTCTTAGTCAAGCTAACTTTTACTGCTTCTGCTTAGGAGAAGATGTCTCATTCAATCTTTTGGATAAGTAGAGATAGTTATAAAATCAGCAACTAAATGAAACTGGTTAGAAATTAAATTTAGTCCTCCATGAATGCTCTAGACGATTATATGGTTTTTATTGACACACACACAGCCACTTGGTAAGCACTCAGACGGGATGATTTAAGGCTCTTGTATTCATAGGTATTCTGATCATTTATACTCTGTTAAGTTTTCACAAACGTGCCTTTACACAAGTTGGAGTGAAAAGTAACTCACAGCTGTGTTAAATAGAAGCAGCTCAAAAAGCTTGGGTAATTAGATTAATAAGTCATCCCTTCATAAAAATCCCATATAGCTTTTTCTTTTTGTCAAAAACTTTCAGATAAAAAGGGAGCAAGTATCACAAGTATCCCTTTTAATGATATTTTATAAGGAAGACATAACAATATCACAATTTAATTAGCTGATACAACACTCTGCAAGGTCAGTGGTTGCATTTTGAGCTGTGAAGGTATAAGGAAAATCCTAAAGCTCACATTAAGAAAATGCTTTTAGGGTACCAGGATAAACTAACCACACGGCTTAAAATATTTTTCTGGACACACAAAAACTCGGAGTTGTAACCAGTCCTGAATTTGACCCAACATATAGTGCCATTATGGCTTTCAGGGTTTTTGTTTTCATGCTCAAGAAGGTTATGACAGCATTTCTAACGAAAAAAATGGATTTCTTACCTTCAACCCGTGACTCCAAGTACTTATCCAACTCTGCATCTTTTTTCACCGCCTCATCTGAGACCTTAGGAGCATTTGAAAAACAAACTAGTACGATACTCATGTTATCACGACTCCCCTATATGACACAGAAAAAAGAAGAGTTAAGATCTTAATTCTTATTTTTCATTTTTCTATTCTAGTCAATTACATGTTCCAACTACAGTTCTAAAGATATATCTGGGAAAAAGAAACCTTGAAATAAAGCTGGTTTTGATTAATAAGAACCTCTAAGTTTTCCAAATAAAGTACTCTCTAGAATTAATTTTATTTTTATTGTACATTCTTAGTCTTAATGTTAAAAATATTTACTGTTCTTATTTACATATCAACCGATTAAAAATAATATCAAGAAAACAGGTCAGAAATTGGACAGTCATTTAATGTTACCTGAAGCCAAGTTAAAAAAAACAACTCATGTTGCAAAATACTTATCCTAGACTACCAGAATAGCTAGCTCCAGCTACTAATTTATTTCAGTTTTAGAGCATTCATGCAAGACATTACATTCATTACAAATCTGTTTATCAGAATGCACCTGTGTCATACATAGCAACCTGAAAAAAACAAGTACAAAATATGAATTCATTTAATATGGCCAAGCTGACCATACAGACTATCAGCTCACATTTTATTTCCAAAATTATAATCCACAGCTAAATTTAAAAACACAGTGTTCAAGTCTCTTACAAGGAGACCCAGCAGAATCATAAACTTAAACTCCTGGTTTGAAATCAAGAATTCAATTTGGGGTTTTTTTGGTAGAAATTTAAGTGCCATTAGTCACTGCATATTGTTTCTGTGTACATCCAACCTACCAGATAGTTCCTATCATCTATCACAACTCCTTCTCCTGAAGAAGTTAAGTAGGAATCCGACATTAGAATAAATTCCTTCAGAAATACTCAGGTGTTATTCTACGTTCCCTTTTGTACCAAGCATATGGGGACAGCTATCTTTTACATCAGTTAATATCATGTGGTACAATTCACATCCTGAAGACAGAAGACAACATTCTAGTATCATTATAAACTGCAGAGATCCAGGATCTGATTTTACTAAAATAAACACGACGTCAGGGCTCAGTTTTACTGAAAGTATACTAGAGTTACCATCTTTTAACAAGGCTGGTCAAGTGCTTGGTCAGAAAAGCCACAGCATTTAAACCAATCATACAATGTATGGTATACATGGGAATACGACCCTATTCCTGGAAAAAAACCACCAAAAAATGAAACTTACCCTTCAGTGTTAGAATTATGAATTTTAATATTTTCCTCAAAATTGCATGTTTGGTCTGTGGCCTAGTGAAGGAACTCTATGTGTACTAGTAGGAGTTCCACTTTTCAGAGAATGCTAGAAATGCTACACCTATGAAACACTTGTAGACCGATCTGTAGTTGCTCCAAACAAACTCTAAATTTGAGGAGTACAAGCAAGCTCAGATGCGAAAGCAGTGCTTCTCCATCTATGCTACAACGAGCTGAAGACACCAGTTCAGATGATAGACAAACCATACTTTGAAGAGGAGATGGTGCAAACACTAGTTTTATGCAAAGGATACAAACACTATTCAGCTTGAAAGAACAAAAAAAAAAAACCACCAGGAATACCTTGCACAGGATTTATGTTTTAAAAATTTTGTATTTGGAAAAAAAGTTTAGAGCTGGAACTAAATGCAAGCGTTATTTGAGAAAATAGTGAACCTTTATTTTTGCAATTGCTATCACCTCTCCATGCACAAAGGATAAGGCTGTCTATTCTTCAGCAAGGATATATAGTCACATAAGTACAGAAGTTTGAGGGAAGGAAGAGGGAGAAGGGGAAGAGTAGACCAGCAACTGCTGTTAACGCTGCACCCATCTAAACAGAAGATCATTTCAGAACAGCTGCTTGGAGAAAACAGTTACATACCTTATGTAAACAAGTGTCCACTACCCAATTGCACACTTTTTCCAGGTCATCTGATACTTCAAGTCTAGACTTCACAAATTCACAGAGCTCTTCATTGCTCATTACATCCCAGATTCCATCACAAGCCAAGATGATAAACTCATCTTCTTCTGCCCTTAAAATTTCACAAACCTCAGGCTCTGGAGAAACAAGTTGTTCTGTAGGGCCTTTACCATCAACACATTTGTAGTCATAGTCCCCCAGAGCTCGAGAAACTGCCAATGAACCATTAACACGCTGAATCATGACACTGCCTCCTGCATTCTGGATTCGCTCTTTCTCCCTTGGGTTGCAAGGTTTGTGATCCTGTGTTGAAAAACAGACTTGTCCATTCCTATAGAGAACAGCACGTGAATCACCACAATTGATAAAGTATACATGCTCAGGTGAAATCATAACTCCCACTGCTGTTGAGCCACTTCTGTCCATCCCATTTCTGAGGTCTGAGAAATTGCGCATATACTCATCAATTTTCAAAAAGCCAGTTCTGATTCCACTCTTGACATTTTCCACTGAAGGTTCAAGAGCAGATCCAGGTTTTTCTGTCGCCCTAAAGTCTTCGTTGTTAGTGATGTGTTCTAATAAGTGCGTGGAGCAATAATTTGCAACACGAGATCCCGCATGACCATCATAGACAGCAAAAAAGGACCAGTCCTCTAAGCCATGGGGAATACCTACAACAGCTGTGTGAGCATCTTCCATTTCCACTCTCCATCCCTGCATACTGCTGAGGCCATAACGCAAGCCATTCCCTGCACCATGAGCATTATGTTTTTCAGTTTTGGGTTTATCCAAAAATGCACCCATGTTTCTGCAATATTGAATCTGGAAAACAGAGAAGAAAAGTCTTATTTATAAAACCAACACTACACATAAGCTTTGGTCCACCTTTGCTGTGTTCTTTCTTTATAAAACTAGTGATAAAGCATGCACGTGTGCAGAAGTCATTAACTATAATGAGGGGAAAAAAAGTAATGACATGAATGAAGTGTGAACTTACAGATTCCTGCTTGCATTCTTGGTGGGGTGTTGTGTCATTTAAAGAGCTACATCAAAATTAAAGGCTCTCCATATGAAGGCATAGTAGTTCACATACATTTGCAGCCCTGTCAACTTTGTCATTCTCTGCAGAAACTAATTCATGCTGCAAAAATAGCAACCATATGACTCCTATTCTCTTTCCAGTTTTATTGAGGCATGAAGAAAACCTAATACTTCATAAATAACTGACTGGTCTCACCAGCTTTGCATGTACTGTGCTACTTCTGGATTCTTGTAAAGCATGGCAAAAGTGACAATAGGGGAATGTAGATCATCTGCCAAAGGAAACAAGAAGGCAAATCCCACTTCAATCCAAGAAAACATCTCACAGGATTTTCTTAATAAATTATACTTAGTCCTTTGCAAAACAACACTTCCATTTTTACCATCCCTAAAAGACATTCATGTATCTACATGTGATTTTAAGTTCAAAGATGCATTGATCTTGATTTTTAAATGTATCCAGTTACCAGAGATACAAGCTACCTAGGGGAAGAAAATAATCCACAGAAAAGTTAGAAATTCTTCATTATCTGGAGACCTACTTCAAAATATATGAGAACAAACCATCTCCAGAGAGCAAGCCTGGAAGTAAAATGCAAGTAATCTATATTGAAGCTCTAGAGGACTTGCAATTTCCTCACTTGTACTAGACTACCTTGCACTTTACGAAGGCAGCAAAGAACACATTCTTTAATCCACAGATCCCACAGCAGTTTTCTGAGAACTTCAGAAACTCAGATACCACAACCTCCCATCATGCTAAGAATGACTGCCCCAGGAAACGCTTAGTGACTGAATGTGAAAATTATAGCAACCTCCATCCAAAAAGAATTCGAGAAGATTCTGCCATGACTGATCCTGAGCAGTCAGTCACTAGGTCTCTGACACACTAGTACCCACCAAGCCTGCAGTCATGATAATCTAGTTCTGGTTTAGGAGTTTGTTACCACACCAGAAAAAGAGGTTAAGAAATCCTTACTTCTGCCGTTCCCCTCACTTAAACACATTTTCAGCATACACAGCTTACTCTGAGAGGGGAGATAAAAAGAACAGTACAATGCAATGAGGAAAAGACTACAGTCAGATTCTGCACTCCACCTCCCTGCTTAGGGTAATCTTTAGGACTTTCCTCTAGATAATCTAGACTTCTGCTAAATTGACCTCCATGAAGTGCTGGGGATCTCCAACATTCCACAGACTCCAGCAGTTTGCTCACCAGTTATGCCTCTTTTGGAATGTATCTCCCACTCTTACTCTAATACAAATTTAGAGAAACTTCCCTGAATACAGCAGCAACTTCTTATCTGGTTTACTTTTTAGTCTGGTTTTACTGTCTATCTTAATTTAGGTTTAATGGCTTTTGATTCAGGTGTTATTAACATCATGCAAAAGGAGCAATGTGGTTCTGTACCAGACTGATAATCATGTAACTTGATGTACTTTTTCTTTAAAAAATAAAAAGTAGAGAGAAAGCACCTGGCTAAGTCAAATCAACTGAGAAATGTCCGAATTTAAACAGCTCTTACATTCAAGTAATGTGTTATTTTTCTAATTTTAAGTCTTCAAATTATCTGTTCTGACATGGAACGAAACACTAACAAGACTCCAGGTTTAGAAAGATTCTTTAGAGAAGATGATTTCTTCAACATTCAGCTAGAAACTGAGGTTTTGCATGGACAGTATAAATACTAACACTGTGCAATTGCCCCCTCTGGTTCAGCTATCAGATACTATCATGATTTTTGGTCATTTCTCATTTATTAGGGAACTCTACACTTTCATAACAGCTAACTGTCTCTACGTACCAATCTTCTGCTATCAAGAAGCCTGATGTTATAACACAAGTCTTCTAACTTAGTAAATTATCTTAAACAGCTATTAAATGGAAAAAGAATAAGGAATTGTGTGACACTAAAGAAAGTGTCCTGAGCCTTTTACGCTCTCCAAAATTGGCATTCCATGTAAAAGGTACACATTCTTGGCTGCAGAATCTATAGTAAAACCAAATTTAGAGAACATGCTCAAAGGTTGTTGCCAATTTGCTTTTACTCCATTTAAGCATAAAAACAGTCCTCAGACTGGATTTTATAAAGCAAACCCAGAAGTACCAATTTCAGATAATGGCACATCAAATACAAAAAAAAGTTACAGAATGACTTCAAACCCGTATCTAATGTTCCCAAAATACTTTTCGTACTTTTAAGAACTTAAAAAGTCATCAAGCCCTTTCAAACGCAAACTAGCCATTCTAAACTTCACACACCCTCCCAATCAGCTAAATTTTACTATATTATCTAAAAAATTCCATGCACAAGAAACCACAAATATTATCTTTATTCTCAACCTCTGTAGTCACCATCCACTGGCTGCTAATTATATTACATGGAATATTAGAGACGAAGATAAAATAACTATACAACCTTATGTTATGCATAGTACACTTCACATTGTAATTTGCAAGTGAAAGTAGTAAGTTACATTCTGCTCGCAACTATTTGCATCATTACTTTTCCTTCTTTATCTGAAAAGAATATTTGCAACATTGCAAATCGCTGGAAGCAACACAGCAACAGAAACGAGGTATTCATTACTTAGTGAGATACACAGCCAAAATGCTTTTCACAACCCCTTCTCTTGAAAGATCTGATTTTGCTCTGAAGAAACAAATGAAAAAAAGAACCAGTGTCAAATGGTGTCATAAAAGCAAAGCAAGCAGTGCACACCACCACAAACTAGTGTTCTCAGTATCTGACATTCTCAGTTAGGAGCTGAACAAGCTTCACGTAGTTTAACAGCTCAACTAACATCAGTAAAGGAGATTCATGAAAGGATTTTAATAGCTGATGACCACTCTTCCACAAGTTACACACAATATAAAGCTATTATAAAAGCACACTAAAACATTCTTACTGGTAACATGTAACACACAACTGAAATGCGGCCAAAATGACAGAAGTCCTCCAACACTTCAGACCTTGTATAACATTCCTTTAACTGAGTGAAGTATGTCCTCATGTTCTTAAAAATCAAGTGTGGAAGAAATCATATGACTACGGAAAAAAAATCAAAACCCATTAATTGCAAAAACATCTGAGCTCAGTATTGAGTGTTGTGTTTTAGATATACAAAATAAAAAATAGTGCTTGAAAAAGCCACCAAAAGCACATGTTCCACACCCTAGCTTTACTGATTTTATAACTAGCTTCACTTCTTACACCACAGGAGTGAGAAACTGAAAAGATGATACTATTCAAGATTATATTATTGTTGATATTCTGAATATACTATTTAATATTACAAATCTTTAATAAAGGATGTGGAGACTGACTTGCAATCAGTAAGAAAACAGTAAGTTTAGGAATCAATTTATAGTTGGTCCTATGAAAGACATCAAACACATAGAAGAAATTTTTCTATCACTGTGCATATTATGTAGACCATATAAGGCAGCAGCTGGTTTGAAGACAAGCTGAAAAAGTCAAGTCATTTCAGTGAGTGTGGAAGAAACAGTGATTTCACTGACTCACTGAAACTCAGGTTTTCAATCAAAATCACCAGTGACAGTGAGGCAAAGACGACTTTTAATAGATGAACACCTATTCTGTTAAAAACTTCATTTTTAACAGTAACAACTTTAAGCATTTTTAAAAACACTAGGAAGTTACAGAAAGTAACAAGCAAATGACATGGCATGCAGATGAGCACAGTATATTCCTATCTGGTGCTATGCACAAACACAATTTGAGCTTCACACCTACAGTGCCAACACACACAACTATCTCTAGCAGTTAACTCAGCTGTGTATTCACCTGTGAACAAATTAATTCAGTAAATCAGAGATATTTTAATGAAACTTGTGATTTCATACCAAACTTTTCATTTTTTTAAAGCAACTTTAAAAAACCCAACACACCACCAAAAGACACACACAAAACCCAACACAAGAAAACTACTTGTTTTTCCAGTAAAACTCTTTTCTTTTTATAATGTTTCATTTTGGAGAAAACAGTACCCTGGTACTCACATTTAGTTTTGTCCCCCTTTTAACATCTCAGGCTAGATCAGCAAACAAACTTGAGCACCTAAAAATGGGACTCAGCCAAAGTGACCTGCAAAAATCCTGCAGAAGGCAAAGCCTATCATAGGCCTAACCTGGTGTTTCCATCTCTCATTTTAAGCACACTAGTCTAAATAAAAGTCAATCTTGACACAAGCAGCTAGACAGCATTAAAGTCAGGTCAGAATTCACAAATTACAGAATTATAGAACAACTCATGTTGGAAGAGACATCTAGAGCTTATCTAGTCCAAACCCCTAATTCAGAGTTCAATCAATATGATATCCAACACCAAAGAGGCCTCAGACTCTTGTCTGGATCCTTGTCAAGTTTTTGAACGTGTCCAAGGATGGAGATTCCACAGCCTCTGAGCAAGCAGTTCATGTCTGACCACATTCATAATGAAAACAGAACTCCCATCAGTGCAGCTTGTGTCCTTTGCCTCTTACTCTTTCATTACACACCTCTGGGAAGAGCATAGCTTTACCTTATCTATACTCTCCCATTACACAGATGGAAGACAGCAACCGGATCCACTTCTTGGTCTGAGAGAACAATTTAATTTCCTTCTGCTGAAAATATTTACCCCATGTAGATTATTAGATGAAACTTTCAAAACCTGCAAGACCATGAATACTGTAATTCCTAAAACTTCCTTGGAAATGGAGAGGGCCATAGCTCTCATCCATGCTCCACAGACTATTCTCTAAAACGACATACATTCTTCAGATCAAGAATGGAAACCTAGGATTCCCTTCTTCCAGCAGTATTCCCATCTCTGAGAAAAATAAAAAAATAGGAATAAATTGATAAAAAACAATCACCTGGTAAGTGCCAATAATCACCAAGGCTCAAAAGCTTTTGGAAGGCCTTCAGGGGAAGAAGGAATGGAAGAAACTGAATCTGAGCAATGCATGCTGTTAAAGCAGCAGCTCTAGCTACCAATCTACTGTACGCTCTTCATCTCTAGTTTTAAATCAATAGCTAAGCCACTTCCAAAAGAGTTCAGGGCTGTGAGTCTCTAACAAAAGCTGACACCCCTTTCCCAATGCAAAAACCTAACCTAAGGCTTACTTCTCTGAAGTCCTAACATATATTGTTCTCTGATGTTTCCTACCTAATCCAAATGCTACACGAGGTCCTTATCTCATACACAGGGAACATAAGCAATAATTCAGGCTCAGGAAACCAAACACCTCCACCATTTTGAGGTATGGAAGTATGAAGACAAAAGCCATATCCCTCTGACACACAAGAAAAATTCATTACTAACATCCTTTTCCCCACAGCTATACAGTGAAGACTCTTTTTGGTATCAGATCAGCCATATAGTAAAGGGTCTTAAAAATAGGGCCTGTGCATAATTTTGAATTTCTCTATTTAAAAGAAAAGCAACTACACTGACTGATTTCCTCCCAAGATCTACTTATAAAATGGCAAATGGTTCTTACTCAGTTACAGATACCCATGATTTTCTACATCATCATAAAGGGGAAACAGGCAGCTATTTTAAATGAAAAACACGCTCCTTTCCGTATAGATTTATATTTAACAGGCAGAAATATTTATGTGCTGGTTGTCATGAAGGCAACCAAAATGTAATTAGATTATAAAGGTTTAAAAGCCATAATCACAGTTTTTGTAGATACTATAAAATAATTTTCAGATCACACGTCAGTTTCAAAGTGAAGATCAGAACTAGACTAATACCTTGATGGCCAGCAGTCCCAAAGGTAATAACGTATCTTTTCACATAATGAGAATGGTCCAACATCAATCTTTCGGGTTTAAGTCATAAAAGTGTACTATAAAATGTCCCTTCCTCAGCAGGATTAACTCAACGGCCAGTCATTTTTAATAAGTCAGTGCTGTGGAAAAGAAACAGTGCCAGAGTTTCCTGTTACAAAACACATGTGCTCCTGCTATAAAAAAAGAATGATGTTTCAACAGAAAAAATACTGCACTAGATATTAAAGATTTAGGTGACCAATAAACAATCAAAATATCTGTGACAAACAATTCCAAAGCTTATTGAAAGCTCAGGAAGAAATAACTTTTCTGGTTTAAGTAAAAAATTCAAACTTAGCCCCAGTAGAAAGCTCCTCTGTTTGTCTCCATCATAGTCTCTAGTGCGTACGTATGTGCATACACACACTCTACACATTACATGTGTCTACACACACTGTAGATAGTTCTGACATTCATAAAGATTTCCTGTACCCTTCAATCTACACAAGAAATAGTGACAGAATGTTGTAAGTAACCTTTTACTAATCCTGTGTTTACTTACAATACACTATCATTATACGATCATTACAGTTACATCATACTATCTATTTATACCATATGCATACTAAATATAAGTTCATTTGATGAGTGAAACCAGCTTTAAAAGATCTTTATTTTTTATTACAAAAAACTTGGGATTGCTTTTGACTTACTGACCTTAAAAATGCTGGCACCACATAAATTTACATTAGGCAAATAGTTACTGAATTTTTGAGCAAGAGGTCTCCTTGAAGCTTGGCTGTAACAGCTACTTTATGTAGTCACAAGTACTGGCAGAGTCAAACAGCAATTATTAGAATCTAAGAATGAGATCCGAGTATTTCACTTTCTCTTGAAAATGAACTACATAAAAGTACAGTGATTATCATTCATGCCGACTCACTATGGGGTTTATTTGTTTTGAGGGTTTTGTTTCTTTTTAAATAAACTGTGGCCATGGGAGTCACCATCAGGAAGGATCTCAGCTGACCTAAGATACTGACACAAAGAAATTAAGTATCAACGTAAACCTTTAACATAGAGCCGACTACCAAAAACTTTTCCTGCCAGGATGACATTTAAGAAGCTCACTAGGCTTTTAAACTAGGAATTTCAAAAATGTTGCAAGATATCCCCATCACTAGGTATAATACATGCCTAGGAGCTACAGCTGTAACTTTGACATAAATTTCTGCATCTCCATTGTTACAACAGTTGAGGGAAAAGAAACAATAATAAAAACAAAACACAACACAACATCCCCCATCACACTACTTTTAAATCAGCAAGTTAAAAAGGAGATGAAGACTTGAGAATGTGTTTCAGTCCTTACCCTGAACTGTTTCACTGAAGAGGTGCAAAATTTGCTTTAGTATTTTGAAACTTTGTGCCTTTGACTGCAGTGAGTTTAGAAGCCCGCAGCTTAGACAGCAGATCCAAGGGGGCAGCAACCTTCAACAGCAAAGACAGTGAGGAAAAAATAGAAAGGAGCACTAAGAGCTGGGTTAAGAGCTATAACCTTTTTACCTTTGTTAACACCAGAAAAACATATATGCTCGTTGCCTTTTCAGAGGTTCATTTCATATTCTGCTTTCTTGCACCTTATTAAAACATGAATGAAGCTAGGTAACTGCAAATCTTCAAGCTCAGCCTACACGGCAACCATATGTCTCCCAAGGACAAGTTGCACACTTCCATGTTGTGGCTTCTTATTTTTCTGGAATGCAGTTTGGTAGGTGCAGAGATAGAGATCGTACCTCAGATATTCAAGATGAACTTCACAGAAAGCCCAGAAGTGAACTCTGAATCTAGCTTCGCAATCACAGCATGTAGTGCAAAGCCATCGGTGCCCAGGTTGACACATTTTTTACAGTCACCAAGCCTTTATCATGCAGCTTCACCCTTATATAAGTTGCAGCAGTCAACTTAGCACAGTTTTGTGGCCAAATGAAAGCTTAAAAAAAACCCATGCAGTGTTTTTCCTCGTTCTCTACATATAATTCTGTGCTTGCTAGTGTGACTTCTGACAGCAAGCAGCTCTTAGTTCACTTCAGCGCCACGGCTGGGGACTTCCTGGAGAGGAATGCAGTGTCACTCTCAGTAAGAAACACTACTGTCATCAGTCTCATTAATGTCACTCATCTTAGTTTTCCAGCTAACACCTTCAGGTTTTCTTTACCAAGATTTCCACCAAACACTACAAAGTCTGGGAAATTCAATCCCCTTTGTTATCTGCAAACAGTTTATCCGAGTTACAGATCAACCATACAAAAAGTGACACAGAAGATACACAAATACCTAGGCTGGTTCACCAAGTACAACAACGCTGGGCCCAGACAGCGCAAAGCAAACAGACCATTGCTTCTCGCACCTCCATGGGAACAGAATGAAGGCTAAAGTCTGTCAGAGCCAAGAGAGCTCTGCGTAAGCCAGTATTCATGCTCTCATACAGCTTTCTTGAGGTAGGAGTTTGGAGCACTGGCACCCAATGGTGCAGTGGGCCTACTTGGTTAAACCAGATATTACCTGTTCACACCTAATAACCCTGAAGTAACATTTTGTCCTTAACTCTGCAACAATGTATGCTTTATTATACCACCCGGAAGACAGCACTGTACTCTTGCTTATTCCTACTGACCATACTATGACAAGATTTATATCCCATGATATTAACTGAACTTCCTTTTGTTTGCCTGTATCCGCTCACACTTCCTGTAGCCAATAAGCATGTTCTCATTTCTCTACTGGACTACTCAAAACCAATGTATGCGTCGCACTTGGACGCTACAAAGCAATGATTATTCCCTAATAAAGTTTACAGTTATTTCTATGCAGAATATTTTTTTTTGTTCTCTAAATTCACTAAGAGACCAACTATTTTCAGTTAAATTTAGTTTGCTCCTTATCAATCAATGTAACCACCACCAGCCAGGTTTTTATTAAAGAAATAACACCTAAGATTTTGAAGAAAGTGAGACGATGTTTAGCCAATATATTACTCATATTAAAACTGAAGAATTTTTTTTACTCATCAGCATGAAGCAGTATGTCACTAAAAATGAGTTCCCCTTTATTCTAAATTTAGGCACTTACGACATCTTCTCTTACTTTTTTCAATGTTTGTTTACCAAACAAAAAGCTTCGAATGAGTTTATGTGAGAATAGGGCAGCACTGAATCACAAATTCATACCATCAATAAGCTGTTCCTAAACAGGTCTGAAAGACCCGAGTAAGTGTTCTGCAGCAGGTCTGCAGAACTACAGTAAAACACTAAACCATTTATTTACATAACTGAGGAGTGACTTGTTGATTCACACAGAAATCTGCGGAAGTCCGACACAAAGGTTGGGCTAGATGAGTGCTAGAAGTCCATTCCAACATAAATTAGTCTATGACTTGCACAGTATAAGAAGAATTGTGCCTTTTTTCAACCTGTTACATCACTGCAAATTAAGCACAAACATTCAATCAAGACAACAGTAACAAAAAAAAAAGAACCCCAAACAAACCCAAAACACATTTGAACACTTCTTTCATTGCAGCAACAGAACAATCAATGCCACCTCCTTGGCACAAACCTGTCACTGATCTATGCATCATCCAACTTCAGAGTAAGACATACTAGACTGCTTAATACCAACAGTCCAGACTCTTGTCCTACCATTACTGACAATATCAGCCTAAGGCAAGCAACTCTTCCTGTCAAACATATCAAAATGTGAAATCAAGACTGAAACACCTTAGCTTAATGATAATTCTGCAGATTCGGTATATGCAATAAAGCTATTTCATAGACAGTCTCAAACACATACTCCCTGTTTAAAAACAGAAATAAATTATTCAGAAACATACAAACCAAAATATGCAGTATCTATAACAGGTATTTATGGTGGTGTGGGTTTGTTGGGATTTTTTAATTAATATAGTTTCATAGCATTTAATTCCTTTTTTTTTTTAAAAGAAGTCAAAGAACATTGACTTTAGTTCCCTACACACAAGTTTAGAAGATAGTGATAGAGTAGTGGGACAAGAGTTATCTGCATCATTGTCAGATAAAGTTATGATGCAAAACCAGCAGCCAAAACATTTTCACTGACCTGGAAGAAGACATCCACCTTCACCCTTGAAAAGGTGATTCAAGAGCTGAAGCTACAGTGGACATACAACAAAAATTTAGAGATTTTCTGTAACCGATTAAAAAAAGGTAACTTAAGCAGTACTGCTGCTATCGGCACATTTAAGGAAATACAGACCTTGAGGGGGAAAAAAGCCACACACAGACGGAAACGCTGATCTCAACACAGTGCCAAAACACTTCACGCCTTTTACTGACTGACACTGTACAATCTTTTGTGTGAGAAAATACCTTCCTCAAAATCTGAGTCAGCACACATTTAGGTGATGAAAAATTGCACTTTTTTTCCATTTATTAACAGTGCTTCGTATTATAGCAGGGAGAAGCTACGCTTCAAGTTATATTTCCTCCCTGTTGAAAGCAAGATTAAGCAAAATTCAAATGCATTTAAAGAAAAAAAGTCACATCCTTTTATCCAATCTGTTCTGAAATTTCTATTGAATTCTTGGTCAATTACATATTGCAAATTTAAACACAGTGAAAGCAAAAGCGATTATACCTTCCCATAGATTTCCAAGTGGCAGAATTTACTCTTACCTGTAATTGTAACCTTGTCAAGGTTCCAGTTCAGTGCTGAAAGAATTAGTTTACATTCCTGCTGCCAAAAAGCACATAACAGAATGACTTGCAAAACCTTGAGATAGAAGTACAGGACACAACATCTGCTTTATTTTGGTATTTCCTAGAAAGAAACAAAGAAAGTAGTTAGCTACTCCGGATGGTTTACAACAGATCTGTACATGAATTTTTTTCATGAATACAACTTTTTCCTAAATTGAGGTGCTCGAACTAAAGCTATGTCTGGATGTCAAAAGACCTTTCAGTACACTCTCTAAACACCACATGAAAGATTCATGATAACAAAGAATCAGATTTATTTTTTCCCCCCATTTCCTTCACCAGCACAAACTAGCACTTAAAAAGTCATCTTGCCTATTACCTGGCATTCAAGTCCCTAAATTCAGTAACAGAAGCAACAGCTTTTGCGTGCCTGCTAACATTCGTGCTATTTGCTTAATTTTATTCACCCGCTCAAATGCCTCTCCTTTAGTGTTTGACAAGACTTGGACCCACCAAATGCAACATGTATAATTTGTACGCTCTATTCTGCTTGCTTAGATGTAAAAATGCACAAGAGTTTAAAACAAAAGCAATAAGCTTCAGTTGTAAAAATATTTCAGCTCCTCTGAAATAAGAATCATTATGTTTCTTTAAAAGTAGCTTCTATAAAATTAATCATTAATTCAGGTTAAAATGTAAAAGTAGCAGATAACTAACAATTCAGATGTGTGTATCAGCAAAACCATCTAGGCATCTACCCATTGTTTTGAATAGGACATAAATGCCCAAAGTCCTTCATGGATCAGGGACCACATATTTAATCTTATAAACCACTGCATCTTACGGAAGTTACCATGACAGTACACTGGCAGAAGGAACTACTGCAGGAAGAATTCTGTGACAGCCACCTTTGTCTGGGGCATGAAATACAAGCCTTATTGTAACACTGATGATTTAAAAATGATTATGGCACTCTGATGAGCTGAATGAGTGATAAAGGGGACATACTGCAGACCTTAACTTTAAGCCCACTGACCGAAGAATGGAGTATGATAACATTTCATGATGGCTTGCCTCTTTGAAACACTACATAGTGCTTTTCAACTATCAGCAAGTGTCACAAGCAAGAAACTGCTCAAATGGAGGAATATTTCACTACTGTTTGAAGAATTGCAGAAGTCCAGTAAGTTTCATGCCTGCAATGTTACACTGCTGCAAGCCCTGTATTTTCCCCAACATTCTCTCTTCTTAGGCACCACAAGAGAATAGATGGTTAAAGGAATCAAACTAAGCCAGAAAAAGTCGATTATTTCCTGCCACTTGAGCTCTCTGAACCACCTTAAGAAATGCAGGATCAGACAAGTGCCAATGCTAGAAATGCAGAACCAGCAGCTGCTGCCCACTCAGATTTGCTCAGAGTATTGTGAAACTACACCTTAAGCAGCATCCACTAAATCATTAATGAACTCTGAAAAAAGTATTTTGAAAGAACTAGACAGCAAGTATCCTAAATCATTGTATTGGACTACATGGCAAAAAAGTTCAAGAGTTTATCAGTAAAAAAAAGTTGTTCCCACATCCAAGAAATTCGGGGGGGGGGGGGGGGGGGGGGAGGCGGGGGGGGGCAGGGAACAACAACAAAACCCACAAGCAGCGTAGATTCACAAAGTTGTACAAAACAGCTGAATTCCCTCTACTAGTGACTAGGGCATGAACACAAAATGCAACTCCCTTCAGAAGAGCCCTTTAACTGTGAGGGTACAGGGTGCTTGCGTGATGAAGTGCTTGAGAGCCTCAGTTCTTCTGATGCTACTCCATAGCCTTTAGAAGTGGTTGACTCACAACAGCAGACCAAAGACAAGCATCATGCTTCCCAGAAGCAAAAGGCTTGACCCCTCCCAAATCCTTCTGCTCTACAGAGGATGTGAGAGCATTCATTAGACAAGGGTGACTTTCAGCCCGGGAGCCAGGTTGCTTAGAGTAGCGCAGATTCAAAGGTAGATATTTTGGGCCAAGAGCATCTTACCCCAGAATATGGTCCTTCTCACTCAAATTCTATCTACACTAATTCTCAGAAGTAAGAAATACAGGTATTTTGTGTCTCGAAATACAAAAATATAAGAAAATATATAGCAAATATATTAACATATATACTCCACCACCAAACGCTGCACAAAGAGGGGACATCGCTCCTACTGACTTTTGCACAGCAGTGACTCTTACTTCTCCAAATAAGCCGCATAATTTTTTTTCCATAGGATAAGACTCTTAGATTCATGATTTAGCTTCAGCCTAACAAGCTATTATATCCAGCCCCCAACAATTTGTACATAGAAAATGCTCACATACACAAATCAAATGGTTTTATCCAGATTGCTAATCATAAAGAATAAATCATCACAAGAATAAAGATGAATGCTTCATATTAAAAGCTTAACAAAATTGAGATGTATTACGTGTTTTATCTGGGCTCCTTAAATCTTTGAGGTATGTAAACACTTCATATTTCAGTAGAACTAAGTTAGTTCAGTAAACATTCACAATTTTTGCTCCTAAGACACCAGTACTCTATGGTAGAACAGTGTTTAACTGAATACAACTTAAATATTCCTCACCTAATAAAAAAATCTTAATTTCACCGTGTTTACAGTATTTTCTTCAGAGGGGAAACACTATGCAGCCAAAGCCATCTTAAGTAAATCACTGCTAATGAAGTAAAGCCAACATTTGCTAGAAAGCACGTAAAAAAAAAAAGCAGTCTAGACAAATTTCAAGAACCCTACCATGTTATTTTACAGAAGGGTAGGAATCAAATGCTGGTCTTCCTGGTGATTGAATACATGCTTAATAACCCTAGTGGCAAAGCACCAATAATCCCCGAGCTGAATCCTAACGTTTAAAACAAACAAAACACACTACAACATCCAGTCCTTTACAAGTTTCCAGACTCTGGTCAGAGAAGTACCAGCAAAAACACTGGGTTTCTTCTGCTCCACAGTCAGCTATGACTCTGACCTTTTATGGACAACCAAATCATTGCTGTTTTAAAACAAGTAAACAAACAAATCAAGCTACTCCCCTGAACATCAACAGAAAGAGCTATAATCTAATATGTCATAACTGACCTTATGACATGACAATACCACCACTGCCAATATCATCCCCCAGAATTGTAAATTGGTTTACGCAGAAGACAGCAAAAGATTTTGCAGAAGTAAAAGATACTAGGAGGGAGAAGGAAAAGAGCAATAGTGTAAGCTTACCACAGATCAGCTAGTATACTGCAACCTCCCAACTGCATCTTCCCCACACGATAAATGTAAGATAACATCCCCCTCCTAAGAGGCATTCACTGGGTTACCCGATTCTTCCAGTAATACAGGAACACACACCAAAGGAGTGCACTAGCTGTGCTGCAATTTCACGTAGTAGTTCTTCCTTAGTCTACGTATATGATAAAGCCCAAACTAAAACAGGAGTTAACTTCTGTGCAATTACTTGAGACAACATACAGCTTTCACCCCAAAAAGAAAGTTGTTCATCCTTTGTAATATAAGGATAATGAATTCTCTCTGCATTTGCTAAATGGTTCTTGGTTCTATAAAATAACATTGTTAATCAACCAAAACTGGGCAAAGCCTTGATTTATGTTTTTGTGGGTGTGGTGTTTGTTGTGAGTTTTTTCCTCCTTCTTCAAATGTGGAAGCTGCATTAAAATGCTCATTATTACAACAATTAAAGGAAGGAGAATGAACAGAAGTTTGAAACTAAAAACTCTATGAAGCAATTCAAGTGCTTTATCTTTTCTAAAGCAGTTGAACTAATATTACGGTTTTGTAAAAAGTACAGTGGTATCTTTCCACCACATTTTAGAAATAATATCCAGGGTTTCTTAAAAAGCTAAATGCCTTGAAATAAATTTTCTTGGGGTTCTGGTGAAAATTTAGTTCAGCAGTTTGAAGTTGGCAGTTCAAACTTTTATTGCCAGTTAGTCACCTGAACTATTCAGGCTGAATAATTTCCAACAGGAACACACAACACACTATCACACTAGTATTTTACGCTAGTCTAAAAGCTTAGTAATAGTATGGACTTCACATTCTAATTAGGTCCGTACTTTTAAATAGCACCTCACAAATGGTGGACTTAAGCTACAGCATTGGTAACCTGCCTTTTGGTACATCTAGAAAGCAGTTACAAAAGCTATTCTGAATTTTTTTCCTGCAGACCTATCTTTAATACATAGTTGTAAGACACGTTTTAATTCCTAAATTCCCTGTAATTCTCTTTTAGGCAAGTTTTAGATCAGTAAAGTGTTATGGCTATGTAAATGTCTTGGCAGCAGCGGTAGCTTAAGCAATATTTGCTCTCAGCAGCTTGTTCCTGTTTCCGCACTAATGTCTGTTGCTCAGCCACATAGATAGCTATGCTGGTACAAGTGAACGCCTGAAGCAGAGCCTGCTCATCTAGCCAATGAGTAACTCAAACTCTGCTGAATTATACAAGCAGAAGATGAAGGAAAACCAAAAGCCAGCCTTACAAGAATTCAGAATGGACATATGCAATCTACATTTGCCTACCGTGAGATCGCTGGCAAGCACTCCTCTCTCCTCCTGTAACAGATCAGTTATGCTAAGCATAACTCAAGCACAGAAATATGGAATCATCTCTCAATCAGTTATGCTGGACAGCTTTTCAAACATCCAGTTTCACAAATGCCAAAGAGAAAGGCCACCTAACATGCTTCTGTAAAAATATCCAAGTACAAACCTTTTTCATTTTCAGTTATCTGATCTTTAGGTGAACTAAGGAGAAGAGAGTATCTTCAAGAGTTAAAATGTATTGCATTTATATGTTAGTGGTCTTTTGCAAAATATCTCGAAACCACGAAGAAGGATTAGAAGCAGAGGACTTCTACTTTGATCAAACGTATTTATTGGGGCTGCTAGGACTTTCTGGAGAAGAGCTTGCAAAAGTCACTAAGTAGCTTTTATCATATCTTACATTATGGCTGTAGTGTAAGTACAGTGCTAGATACACATTCTGCCTTCCACAGCAATCCACGAATTGCAGATTGAGGAATATGAGTTTATATTCTGCATGGGTTTATGGTTTTGTGGTGTGGGTTTTTTTTTTTTTCTTTTTTTCTCTTTTTTTCTTTTCCTTCTTAATGCAAAGGGCAGAGTCTGCAAACATCCATCTTCCTGATAAGGATTCAAAATTCCAGCTCAGGCACAGCAGAGTGATCTGCAGGGCCATCATCAGATCTTGTTTACTATTACTGAAGTGCCTATTTTTTGAGCACATTCCTATGGTGTATCTCCACAAGGTAAATTTATCATCATCTTACTAGCTAGGATACATAGGTAGCAACAGCTAATGAGTCAGTTTGAAACCATCTGTCCATTTGTTGCCTCTGAACATCTGGCCTTCAAATCAACATTTAAAAAAAAAAAAAAACACACAGTCACTCCAGGTGGACTACTTGGATTTTGTAAATATCCATCTGCTTAAAACAAGCAGAAGTCACAGGCTGAGCACTGGTTAAATGTGCTGAGAAAGAATCTATCACACCTGTCATCCGATAACATTACAGGGCATATCTATTCAGAAGTCCTCTGGGCCGAAACAGCATGTCCCTAAACCACATGCCACTTCACACAGGAGTGAGCTGTCTCATCCACTTTAGCTACCACAGCAGTATTAAAAAGCATCCAGAGCTTGTCATTCCTTTCCCCAGGAGAAAAGCAAGGTGTTAGCAAACTATGGTATTACTCAAATTCAGAAGTAATCTTGCAAATAAAAACTTTCTCTGTTGATTATGCAGTAGAAAGGGCTTAGCCCTTTCTTGCTAAGCCTTTCAAGACAACACCTTCAGAGTTCTTTACGGTCCTACACTTACAGAAGCTGTTGTCAGGAAAATCAGAGAAGGCAGCAGATTTCAGATTGGTTAATCCTGTCACAAGTATGTGCATTTGGATAATAAAGATTGTTATCAGCTTCAAAACAGTGTAGGATAAAGAATCAAGAAACTTGATATAATTATCTACTTTTATTGTTAAGATAGCAAAGGTGACAGCTTCAAAATTTTAAGATGCATTAGTTGTAGGATATAGCCAGAAAGTTTGATAGTTTTCAAAGGATTGGTATCGTTGCAAGTCTCTTGTCAGAAATGCTCATGAAGTTGAAGAACGGATTCTCTGCATAAGTCACCTGTTATGGTGACCAGCATGTAAAATTTCCGTAACTTCTTGACTAATTCATCTCTGCACAAATCTTCAATGATTTCTAAGCCTGCTAACAGCTATAGTTCCCAAAAAGTTAATTTTTATCTGTGTGGAGAATCTCACCCTAGCATCTAGTGGCAAGCAATGTATTTAGAACAAGTCAGCTTTGAATAAAGTCTGGCTACTATGAATGCAGCCAAGAAGGAATTTCTCATCTTCTATACCATATCATATATTTCTGCTGCTCCTGACAGAAAAAAGCTTAAACCCTGTTTCCACAACAAGCCTTCCTGTACAGATCTTGTATTTAGAGAAAACGTCCCAGTGAGGGTTCTCAAAGGCACAATAGCATCCCACTTCTTCTATCAGGGGAATCAGACCATTACAATACCTGCATATCAACTAATCCCATTTTTCCATCTTACATACCTAATACACACAACCCTAAGTGGGACCACAAGTATACCCAAAATGTAGAAGAAATGTAGATGCCACGAAGCAGAATGAGAAATGAGGAAAACTACAATATTTTAGTTAGAACCAGGTGCAGAAAATACAGTAAGAATTCCTTGATGTTGATATGTTTGACAATGACAGAAATCAAGTTGTATCAAATTTATAAGGCATAGCAAGAGTGGTTTTTAATGTCTTTACGATACAAGAATGCAAGTAAGGTTGGTTGTTACTCTTCCCTCATCCTCTAATGGTAAGTCTTCATATACAAATGAACTAAAACTGAGCCATCACAGCAGATCAGAAAAGGTTGGACATAGCTGACATTCTTGTGCAGACAGTTACAGGAGGCATAAATTCTCTGCCACACTACTTAATCACTTGGATCTATTTGTGGCTTTTTTAGCCATGTTGCCACTTGCTAGGTTTAAACACACAAGGAGTTAAAATTAAAAGCGAAAAAGGTCATTAAACACCATAAAAACAATCACTAGCACATTCAAATCAGTAACATAAGAACACCAGTACTACATGCTGCCAAATATTAACATTTACTACACTATAGGCATTTTAATGTTTACTGCAAAGCATCCAACTTGGAAAGAGATATTTCAAGCATCTGTTATGTCAACTAACAGCACACACACACAATCTTCCAAAAGAACTGATTTAAATAATACAAGAACTGAAGCCTCAAAATATGAATTGCCAGAACACGTAGTTATTTTTATACCTCAATTACAGTTTTAGAACATTTTTTTCCTTAGTCTCTTCCATGTTAAGAAATTTTTTCTACCTATTAGCCAAGTTACTGAAGTAACAGTACCGTATTAGTATGAAAAGAATCAGCATTTAGAAATGTAAAGACATCTCAAAATTTTTAAGAGGGTCTGTTTCCCGAGAAAGTCACTCCCTTATTGCTAACGCAGATTTACCACCTTCCTAAAACAACACAGTTGAACTGATTTGGTTCATTTCACATAAGCCCTATCTCAAAGCATTTTTAAGGCAGTTATAAACAAATGCTTAAGAGAAGCAGTTGATCCTACATAACAATATACCTGTCATCACATGGTAAATACTATTCAATGCACAGCATTTTATAGAAAATTAGGTTCCAGATCACAGATGGCTTGTTAGACTGCCTCAGAGAACACAGCACTTCCTCCTCTACTTCTCCATCAGGCTAGAGAAACTTTTAAAGAAAAAGTCTGAAGACTAATTAAAAAAATTACTGTCTCTAGGAACTGCAGATTGAAGCAAATTTCCATTACCTTTTTTTCTGGCAGCAGTCTCCAGTATCGTTGCCTGGACACATGGAATCTTTTTCAGGTGTCTGCATTGAGGCTATCTGAACTGCTTCACTTGTCATCTAAACAGAGGAGTACTTGGCAAGAAGCAGCTATTTGGCAGCTTGCAAGCTTAAATACTCAAAGTTTTGTCCAATTGGTACTGCAATTTTAGTTTCACAATAAATCACTTTGACTCACTTTTAATCAATACAGTTTAAACTCTCTTGATTTGCAATATATTTCAATGCTGAAGTTTCAAATATATCCATTGAGTAAAAACTGTTTTAATTTTGCCACTATGCAAGTATCACAATACGTGTCGAACTATACCTGCAAAAATTCAAAGGGCGATTTTATCAATAAGAATGTTAAAACTAACATGCAATAAGACCGTGTCAGTTTTCAAGAAATCAATATTAGAGAAGGTGCTTAAGGGCACTACAGGCAGTCAATGCAGTAATGATAGGTCTACATAGACTTGACAGCAAAAAGGGTTCCAGGAAGCAAGCATGTTAATAATTTAACATTCATTTTATGCTATTCATCAGGTCAGACATCAGCTGCAGGCAAGTTTGGATAACACAGATTAAGACATCATCTCCAGCTCCACCAAAGATTACTGCTCCTGTACACTGCTGGCTGCAAGATATGCCCTTGCTGGACTGAATGGTGATGGGAACATCTTAGCAGAAAGGCGCACTAAAAACTACATTAATTGCAGTAAGGTGGCAGACACCCTACTTTGTCATCCCATTTATAGAGGCAACATGTCAAGATATTTTAAAACGGTTTCTATCTTCCAAAGCTCGCATCTTAGTCTTACCACTTTACTGCACGTAAAGGTTAACCGGCACGTATTCTATACTAGGTTTAACAAACTGTCTGGATTAAATTAGGTATCCATAAAAAAACATATCAAGGCACACAAAGGAATGATCTTAAGTATTCAGGCTCTTTCACTTGTCGTTCTGCAAAAATCTGATTAATTCAGCAGTTTAAAAAGACAAGTAGACATTCAGCTTGGGGATTACACAGATAATTCAGTAAAACCTACTATATAAAAAACAGAACCACACAGTCACAACAAATTAGAAATAGGTACATGAATAGAAGACTGCTGATCTGAGCCTTCAAACAGGTGCTGAATTCAGCACAATGAGTGCCAATTTCAGTAGGTTTCCATCCCCCCAAAACTGAAGAGCTAGCATTAGGCAACCAGCTGCCTACATTAAGTGCTACTTGTACTTTCCAGTCCCCAAAACATCTCCTACGTCCTTCTGAGTGGCTCCATGTGAATGTCTCCACCATCTGTTCTATGGCTGGATACCATGGCCTTGTATCCCCCTTCTTACACACACACTATCATCTCTGCAAGGGATAGTTATGTGCCTCTCCATTCTTCTGAGCCACTTTTTCAGTTCCTCCCTTTTGAATGCCAACGCTAGCTCAGTCAACAGGACAGTCCATCAACATTCTCCCCAAGACTGGTCCCACTGAAGGGAATTCCCCTTTGTCTGCTACAGGTTTTATCCCCCTAGTCCTTGTTATATCCTCCGCTCTTCCCTAGGGGTGGTGTGGGAATGACACAAGAAACATTATTAAATATTTTGTTAAACTGTGCATGGAAGCTGAAGGCAATAGTATCACTCTGCTGAATGACGTTAATGGCTCCTACCACTTGACTGGTGCTCTAACTTGCAGACAGATGACAACTGTATAGGTGCTTGAAGTAATGCATCTACTGTTCCTTCCAAAATGCAACAACTCTGCCCTCTGACTCCCAATTATTTTCTGGTATTTTGAAATTGACCGGAAACATCATTCAAGAGCTATAATATTGCATTCACAGAAAAATTACAAGCTCAGCACAAGACCTTAAAGTAAACTAAAAAGTTGCTAAGACACCACCAATTTAGTAAGACATTCCATTTTATATCATGCAACTTAGTGCAGCAGTTTTAGAAATGGGAACACCTATGCTACCCAAAGGACAGCTTTGCATAGTAAACATTAGTTACATGTAGTGACCTACTTCACTATTTTAGTTAAGGAACACAGCCACAGCTAGCTTACACACCTCTGATCATTAGTGTATTTCCACAGAATTATGCAGCACTATTTAATACTTAATTAAATATTCATCATATTCTGTAGCAACAGTATAATATGCAAGAAGCCAAGAACGCAGAAGTAGTACCATTTTGCAAGCCTCAGTATTCATGCTTTGTGTCATCCAATCACGGACAATTTTGAAAGTCTTACCTTGGACGTAGTACAAAAGTCAAACTTCTTCCAGATCTTTGTCCTTCTGGTAAAGATTCACTTTGGAGACTCCTTCTTGTATATTAGCGGTGAACAAAGCAGAAGACCCTGTGAGTCTGAAATTAGTAACATGGAAGAATTGACTAATTTCTCTCCTAGTTCAACACAATATTCAATAAAATCTACAGCTCAAGAACTGCTTAGTAGCAACTTCTAGACTGGAACTAATAAAATACATGAACCCCTGACGGTGCCAAGTTAGCCAAGAAGTTCCTACATGTCTAAGGTAATGCAGCAAAAGATCACACGAATGCCTTTCACTTGTTAGAGATGAAAGTATGAAGTGATCTAAGCTACACCATTCCATGGCCACTACTTGCCAAAAAACTCCCACTGTCAGTATGTACCACCTCCACAGAGGTGTAAGCAACTCCATTTCCAAGCCAGGAATATGTACAACCATGTGACAGAGAGAGCCTGCACACATTTATGCATATGCATGCATGTTTAAGTGGAGAGAGGATGGAAAAGTCTGGCATACTAATGCAATCATTTGTAAAACTATATCCAGATCCTGGACTTGAAGGAAAAAAAAAGACTAAAAGTTGAGATTCAAACTTACTCTAAAGCACCATGACAAAGAAGCCACTACAGACTTCTTCAAATTCAAAAGCAGAAACACACCTGACTATTGACCAAAATTATCGTGGTCATGAGAAAGAAACAAAGTTGCTTTTCTCACAAATGCAGGAGAGGGCTATCACAGCTAAACCCACTATGACTAGATATACCAGTATGTAACTTCTGCAGCACAAATGGGAGTAAAGCCTTCTCCTCTTTCAGAGATGTCTACATGTAGCAACTAGGATGACAGCTTCTCTTGACAGGCCTGGACAAAGAGGGAAGTGAACCAACCTCAGAGAAACTGAGATTTAGTTTCCTTCTCCAGTATCTTTCTTTCCCCCCAGTAACTTCAAACAACAAATGCTCTACAAATTGCTTTGATTACAACAAGGTTCAGAGTAATGCGTGAAAGCAAGTGAGAGACAAGACATATTCATCACTATAAAGTTCTAAAACTTCTTTTACTGTTGTGATCCTAGAGTATTTCTCTTTTCTTTCTTAGATGAAATGAGCTTGTTCAATGAATATACCTTGCTTATTCCATGCTTACTCAATAGGTAGGTTTCAGGTAACTTATGCTTAATATCAGAAATAGCCAACAAGAGTAACTGATTATGTTCAAGCTATTTTAATTAGGAACACCAGAAATAAATGCCCCTCACAAAAGTAATCAAGCTTCCAAACAAAACAAAATGTATTGATTAGTTTGGCTACTTAGGTCCCTGCCATAGGTGATTCTTCAAAGAATGATTCAGAGCAGAGGGGACCTACAAGGTCATCCAGTTCAATTTCCTTCTCAAAGTGCAGTGAATGTTGAACTCCTCACCAGCTGGTTTGGCCTTTATCCACCCAGATCCTAAAAACCTCCACAGAGCCTTACAAGGTTACCTCCTATAATCTATTAACAATCACCCTTACAGTAAGAATTTTTCAACGTATTTCATTTTCATTTCAATTTATGACCACTGTCTCTTGTCTTCCCACTGTGCATCTCCATAAAGAGACTGGCTCCATCTTCTTGGTATCCATCCTTGTACATACCAGATGGTTGGTATCCGGTTCCTCCTAAGCATCTCTTCTCCAGGGTAAACAAGGCCACAAAAGGCTCTCACGGTATCCCCTCACAGGTCACGTACTCCAGCTCCCGAACCATCTTGGTGGACTTGCCCTAAGCTTATCAGCGTTGTTCTTGTTGGACGTAGGGAGAACAGGAGCAAAACTGGACACAGTATTACAGATGTGGTTTGGGAGCGTCCAGAACAAATGTCAACTAAGAGGGAACAAAGCTGTTTGTTGCCATCACCACCAGGGTGAACTGCTGACTTGTATTCAGCCTACTGTTCAGCAGAATTAGGTCCTTCTCAGCCGAGCTACAACCCAACCAGTCTGTAGCACTGCAGGAAGGTTACTGATCCTAGAAGCAGCACTTGGCATGTGCCCTCGTTGAACTTCATCAGATTCCTATGGGCCCACTCCTCTAGCCTTTCTGAGTACTTCAGGATGTCTGACCTGCCTTTGAGCCCCCCAGTTCTGTGTCTGCCACATACCTGAGGAAGGTGCATTCCACTTCCTCCTCAGATCATTGAAAAAGACATTAAAAAAAGAGTAGGTCACAGCAGACCCTTGAGGAGCTCCAGTTTAACTGCTGTCCAGACCGAGTATGAACCATCAGCCACCCGCCAATATGACTCTTCAACCAGTTTTCCCTTGTCTAGTCATCCTCCCATTCAGACCATAAACAGGAGTATGCTGTGGGACACAGTAAAAATCATTGTTAAGGTCAAAGTAAAAAAACATCCACTGCTCTCCTCTCAGCTGAAGACCTAGTCATTTGACAGAAGTCAGTCAGGTTGGTCAAGCATGACTGATCCACGGTAAAGCCACGCTGACAATTTCCAGTCATCTCCTTTTTCAAGGGCCCAGAAATGTTCTGCTACAGGTTGATACAAAATACTTATTGATAGTGCTACCCAGGTAAAGCAGTATTTAATGCTTTTATCAAGTGAAATAGGAAGTCATCTTTATTACATAACATAGCAAGGATGCCTGATACAGTCAACAGGAACCATCTCTAGGCTTCAACAATTTGTAGAATTCAAATGTTCCAAAGCCTAAATATAAGAACTCTGTGCATAAAAATAAGCAGGTCTCAACAGATAAACACAGCCATCAAACAATTGAGTTTCTGGCTAATTTTCAAGGTATCTGGCAACAAGACAGTAATAGCAGAGGTTATGAAAAGAAAAACTTAATGTTCATAACTCTACCTAAAATTTATTATAGAAACTGGTGGCAGAGGAAGGGATGAGAAAGGAGTGGAAAAGAACAGCAAATGGTCAAGAAAACTTAAACATGTTTCATTATGCACATTAGAAAATTTCTGAAATTCAGATTGCTTACACCTTTTCAGATTGTTTGAATTTCTCCTGGAGTGTACTGAAAGAAAATCTATTTTACTGAAACCTCTGAACTTGAACAAATTCAGGAACTCCTGGACACAAAAACAGTCAGCACCTGACAAACAACTGCAAACTCTAGTCTTTACCAGTGATGAGATTACTCATGTTTCACCCGAAATACTTCAGTCCCTTTGCAGTTCCCCAAAACCTATGCTTGAATCAGGGAGTCGATAAGATATTCCAGCTTCACATTAAGCAGTGAACAATGCCAACTCCACAGAGGATGAGCAGGGGCAGTCATCTTATCCCCTAGGGACATTTGCAAACGTGACAAAAAGCACAGAAAAACAGCCTGACTCGCTCAGGAACTTTCTGGCAAACTCCTTACCATGACCGTTCTATGTAAAGTTTTGGGTTCTGCTGTATTCTCATGTGCCTACAGAATAAAGACATTCTTGTCAGCAAGAGCTGATATTTAATTAAACCAGAACGACTGCTGCAAAGGGAGTCGTATCAACATCTGTAGCAGGCTATGCATTTGGGGAAAATCAAGAAGACAACGGGCATTTTTAATTTAGTTACAATAGAGGTTTTAACATCAACATTTAATTACATGCTCTTTTACTTTAGGATTGTAACACAGCTTCTGACACTGCTAACACTGTCACAGTTATATGACTTCCAGTACGATCTTCTCTTCATCAGCAGTAATGTTCCAAGTAAATTTAGGACTTCTACTCGCAAGATAGGTCATCGGATATCCAGACAATTAGTGTTAAGAACCAATGTTAATAATAACACCTTAAAAGAACCTTCTTTGAAACATCTCACAGTGAAGTCTTACAACAAGTTAGGCTAAGGTAAATTGGTAACTGCTGTAAGCTGACCTCCTGCCACGCGTACTTCATACTCCAACTTTTGGATCAGTAGTTGCTCTCATATCCTGACGTATAAGGCTGATTCAAGAAGTTAAACTAAGAGACAATTAACCTCAGCAATACCCAACATACACACATCGCATAACTCTCTCACCATGAGCGGAGACACAGTCAAGTATCAGCATGAGGAGGAAGAGAAGCACATGGTCAGAGGCAGAAGACTGCAGAAATACAGCAGCACTAACATACTTAGGTAACTATACGAAAACCTCTTCCTTAATGAAACAGTCAAGATTATGAGTGGGTTCCAGAAGCAAATGGCTGCGTGCATACAGAGGCCTAACAAGAACTCCCTTTTCTGTACTGTATCAACATTGAAAAGTGGTGAAAAAAACAAACGATTCTAAGCACCTTTAACTAAGAAGAGGAATACCAGATGGTCACCAACTAGGCAGCATGTAGCAGAAAGCTGTTTGGGAAGAGAGAATGAACTCCCCACGACGAAGAGACAAAAACAAAGCTATATTGTGTACATTATGTGAGCCAGCTTCCCAGATGTTACATCCATTGTTTTTAAACAGCTGCAAAGAAATAACAACAGTGCCTGGCTGACAAAGGAAGCAGATATATCTAGTGCCCAGCACTCTCACTGAGGTAGCATAAGATCTAATGACTAGAAACCAACATAGAAGAAATTCAGAATTGAAAACTCAGCTTCAACTGAATTACACGCTAGCTGCTTCAACCATGCTGGGTTTACCTTTGTCCTGTCTCTAGGGTTGTGAAGGCACTACCCTTTGGCAGTTGAACCAAACAAGCATTACTGTGTTTTCCCCTCTTAATGGAAAAACTATTCTGGGTCACATCAGCCCACTCTAATTTTCCTTTCCTTCTCTGAACATGGCAGTTTAGTCCAAGTACATGCTTTCAGTCATCCAAAGACCTTCTAGGAATCTTCACTTCGTCAGCAACAGTGATGTGAGTCTACCAATTCCATGACACCTTAAATCCATAATAAGAATAGATCATGCCATGAATTAAGCTTTCCTCTATCTGCAGGACTTTTTACAAAGTTCAGGGAGGAAAACAAAAGCTTTTATACAGTTCAGGGAAAAACACTACAGAATAAAGCTTCTCCCAGTCCCCCTCAAACCTTCTCAACAAGCGACATAACAGGAGAATATGAGCTCAAAGAAACTACGCATCAACAACAATAAGGAGAGCGAATGAAGAATAATACAAAGAAGCTCCTCCCCATCTCACCCAGCAATACAAACGTCAATGGCCAAATTATATTTGTTGGTTTTTACCCATGCCAGTATCCAAGAGTTAGGAAACCTCTGAAAGGCAAATAATTCCAGTAGGCTAGGGGCAAACAGCAGAATTTGATAAGAGACTGCATATCTGCTGATAAAAGTATTTCACGTGATGAACAGAAAATTGAACCCTGTGGTAAGAGAATAAGGAAGAATACTCCTCCATGAATAGCATGCTCTGGATTAGCTTACGTTCTCAGTGAATTTATGACTTCAGTCCTTTAGAAAGCATTGTAGTTTTCTCCCTCACTAAGAACACTGCTTTCGGTTTCCTCTTCTGCCTCATTTCAGTTTCTCTCCTGCAGTAACAGTATCAGACTTTGACCCAAGGAAAGGAGAGTATTAACACCAAGTGGAAAGAATCAACAGCTCTGAAACTGGAACAAAATAAGCAGTGCAGAAGAAAGTTCTCTCACAGGTAGTCCAGGTTGTACTTTTTGTACTAGTGATAGCTTAAGATGATTACTAAAAAGATGACAAATAGCAGAAAAGGATGATGGAGATTCCAATACACTGTTCTAGGACCATTACTTACTTTAGAAAGGTTTCAAGCACAAATTGGACAATTCATGACATACCTAAGCTGTCATGCTTGCTTTGTATGCCAGAGCTGCTGTGTTAATCAGTGCCTCAATAAACAAACAAACAAGACTTATGGAGGAAGGGACAATATGGAAAGGCATATTAAGAAGCTTTCCACATTAGCTTTGTATTTGTGAAACTGACAACATAATCAGGTTTCAAATCTGGACAAACCTTGAGATACTTTTAAACAAAGAGTTACTTCAGTTACAGAATTGCTACCCAAAGTTTCTGTGTTTATACAAAACACATTTGAATCTGGTAACCCTGAACAGAACACTGCAACTAGTAACTGACTAGTGCTTTTCCTACATGCAGCCCTACTTTCCCTCTGTACAGATTCAGATGTATAGAAAACTTCAGATTGAGAATATCATGGTCACTAAATATATCTGAAAATATACAGTATTTTTCAAGAAAAATATTTTCCAAATGTAAATTAATAAAGGGTTTAAAAAAAAACATTTCAGAGTACTTTCCCCAGTGACATTTTTCTGACCATGCTGAATTCTGTTCCCTGCCATTGGCAACAGCAGCGCACGAGCTCATTTCAAGAATCCTGAACTATACTTCAATTTTACTTCTTCCCCTCTGACTCTAAGTCAAGCCCCATTTCACTTGATGTTAAAAAAAATAACAAATTGTTTTGACAGTCTAATCTTATCCCCTTCCCTCCACAAGTCAGATATTCTAAGTTGCCAGTTTTCCTTTTTTTCTTTAAATTAAAACAATACTGCAAAAATACTCAAAACCACATAGTAAGCTGCTATGGTTAACAACAGCCACTATTCTGAGTTCATCAAATATTTTAGAGAAGTTCTTTTCTGGCCTAAAATTGTGTGTTTGGTGCATTCTAGTTAAGAAATTGAGGCGTCATCCTACCAGATTTAATGTTACAAGCTAGATATTGACCTTCAATTGCTCTTAACCTCCATCACTCTCACACTGAAATATAGTAACAAAACATACAGAAGCATAGACATGGTTCAGCATAAGGCAAACCGAAGGGGAAACAGAAGTGTAATAAATTCTATCATTTACTATAATATAAAAGTAGGATATGAAACACCAATGTCACTACGGCAGAGTCTTAACAATGCCTTTCTTCACATCACACGAAAGCCTAATTATTACTTCAATTTTAAAACGCAGGAAAATGTTAAACTATAGCTTTTACCATTTATAAAAAACAGATGAGCTCTCAAGGCCTGCCTCCAGAGGAGACTGCACAGCTATTTGACTCTAGCAGATATTGCCCCTTACCAACGTAGTCATCCACAAAGGTGGTATGCTTGTCTTTTCCTTGATCCCACAAACGACTATTAAAAGAGAGAATCACCTTAAACTGCTTCCAGTTTCTTTACATTGTAAGAGATGCACAGAATCTGAAGTACAGTTCGTTGGAAAAACCTTCCACAAAATAAGCAACTGCTGTTATTAAAGCATCTTTTAAATGACTGAATGCCTATGAATATCTAGGTTATGTTTTAAACAGCAGTTCGATTGCGGTGCACTTATGGAGGAATTACAGAACAGGTTTCACACACACCCTCCCCCCAGCTCTAGCTACTGTTTTCACAAGATTGTTTACATTTTGCTTATGTATAAAACACCTACTATTTGAAGTTTTATGCAGAACCTTCTACTAGTTTAGAAAGCATGCTCCTCAGAGTAACATCATCAGCCAGAACCTAGACTTTGGATGATTCCAATAAATTCATCCACCAACCTAAGCAACCAGTAAGGAGAAGAGTAGGAAACAATGAATCCAGATCAAGTACTGGGTATTTTAATATTATCATTAGTAGTACGACAGTATTTTTCACACACCCCATAAAAGAACATTAGAAAAAGACTTTATTTCATAGAAAAGGAAAAGTGAAATAAAAAATCCCTTGCTGTAATATGTCTCCTGGAAAAGCGGTAAAGACAGAGAAAACACAACAAGCTAACAAACAGATAAACATCACATCTGAGGAGTCAGTCTGATACACCTATAGGCAGTAGTCCCACAATTACCGGATAACACTCACTAAAGATGCCTGTAAATCCCACCTGTAATTAAACATTGTTAATAACCTCCTTAGAGGCACCACTTCAGTTCTTACTGACAACACCCAAAGTGAGATGTTCGTGACTCTTAACAGACTGTATTGTGCACTGGGGTTCTATTGAGCTAGATGGAGCTTCTCTGCCTTCTAAGATGCAGGACTGATCACTCCCTAAAGGAGTCAATGGACTACCTCTGTTAGATCTGGATTCAAGTTTTACAACAGCTGAAATAAGAAAAGCATTTCATGTTTGTCTTGAATATGCACACTAAAGAAAAGCATCCTTTTCTTGAAAAATCAGCTATAAACAATTTTTCTCAAATAGACCACACAGAATCAAACTCAATGTTAGACAGCAGAAATAAGTGCCTGCAACTCGTATCATATCTGAAGTGAGGTCTTGTGCACAAACTGAAATGCAGAGTACCTTTTGACCAGGATGAGATTTTCTTGTTGGAATTACAACAAATAAAACAAATATTTTTTCTGCACTAGAGAAATGGAGAGCAGGAGCAGAAAGGACACAGAAAGAAACTGAGTAACATCTGTGCTAGATTCACCTTTCATACCTCTACAGCAGCTCTCTCAAGTCAGTGCTTTGAGTATAGGCCCACTTAAAATAGAAGTAAGAGGAATAATTTCTTTAGCTTTATACACCAAAGACAGAACTCTCAGAACTCAGCCTGCAGTACCACAGAGCTTCAGTACAGTATTTCTCATCCGGAAACTTTCAAAGCGCATTAGAGTTTCAGCAGCCTTCCAAGGTCACAAAGGCTTTCACAAACACAGGTCCCTACCCCCTCCAATTCCTAATCCACCACCCACAAAATCCAATCTAGCTGTACTCCAGAGGCTTCAATACATTATTCATCTTCAAAACTTTCATTCACTTCTCTCCTAGAATCATGGTCCAAAACTACCGTATGTGGTAGCAGTGTGTATTACAGTGTCTATTACAAAAGGCTAAAATATACATCAAAGCAAACTTTAGACCTGCATATATTTATTTGGAGGTGGTTTAATAAGCATGTTGGACACTCTCAAGAACTTCACCTATCCTACGCAGAAGAGATTTTTAACATCTGTTAAGAAGTTGCATAATTTCCCACTTCCAGATATGTCAACTGAAATGTTAGGGGGAGGGAAATACTTTTAACTCTTCTGGAAGAAATTTAAAATAGTGGTAAATATAAAAAGGCACTAAAACAAGAGATACCATTAGTGGAAAATAAATAAAATGCAACATTAGGAAGCCAAGCTACTCTGTATGTCCTGTCCCTCCCCCCTCCCCTCAAGTTTTGTTGAAACTGGCCACAATTCAGAAGTTAACATAAGGGTAAATATTTCAGAGATAATTAAGTCCTATGAGTTTTGTGGAAATAAACAGTCAAATCAAGGAGAGAGATCAAAACTAGTGCCCCATGAGAACCAGTGCAACAGGAGCTCAGCTACGTTACAAAAACCAACATACAGGACAGATAATGCCCCAAACACATGAAAATACTTTCAGAGTTCACAATACAGTATACCCAGAAAAATCCAACCACAAGACACAAAGCCACAGGAAGTCAGGCTTCATAACCTGCTGCTCACACAGCTAGTTTCATTCTCGATTAACCGAAGTAGAACCATGAAAGAACCACTTTCCAGAATTTATTGCGGTTCTAACACCAGTCATTTTCACTCACAATTTCAAAACCAGGGACAGTAATTTGGGAACAGAGATTCTGTTACCAGTCAAGATAAACACACAGTCCTTACTCAAAGAGCAGCAGGACAATTACTGCAGTCCTGACAACAGCACTTAGGAGGCAGGAGAAGGCAGAATCCAGGCCCTCGCAGAGCTCAACTCTCTGCAGTGCTCCAAGAAGCCTTTTAGAGATCCAGTCAGTACATTTACATTAGCACTTTAACCTGGATCAGGAGTGCACTTCCAAAGTAAATCTGTGTCACCGCACTTACTGTACTTCAGTTCACATCTCAGAGAAGTTTCCAAATGCATGATCTGGGCATCTCTCAGATTAAACTAAACCAGAACTCTGGGAAAACACCTAATACCCAGGAATGTTTGGAGTATACTTGGTCCACAGAACCATACTACAACTAGTCTAAAATCAAGCCCCATGAAGTACACACACTGCGGACACTGGGTCTGCCTAACTCACTGCTTCACTCTACAATCTTCCTCAGTTGCAGCATGCTGCCTGCTAATGTAAATATCATCAATGTGGCAGACACTGCCCATTCATTTAACAGAGCCTCAAGCAGCAGTAACTAAACCTACAGACTTAAGCTGCCAAGGTGTACCTCATTAGCCCTAAAAAGGAGAGCTGCACTGTGAATTTGAGTGTTCCTTTTCCTGGAGTAACCATGTCTGTTTTAGAAGACTTTTTAAACAACAATGAAAATACAACCCAATAACCCACATCAATGGCTCCACTGTAGCTGGTGATAGGAAAGAAAGAGCAGCACGTGCTCGATAATGCTTTATATTACTTGCACATCAGCTTAACCAGCAAAGCTGCCCAGATAAGAGGGGTTTTTGTTTTTGAATAAGCTGACCAACATAATATTCATTGTTTCAGTTTTCCACTTGAATCAAAATATCAGCTCTTTACAAATAGTTCCAACATTTGGTATTTGTGCTCTCCAGTCACCAATTTTTATTTTGCTACACAAAATTTTAAATACAAGATCATGATTTTTGAACAAATAATAACTGGCTTTAGCAGGACAGACAAAATGGCGAGAATAGGCCAAAGTGGTACTATATAAATAAGTTACAATGAAGCGTTACCTCTACTCATCAAACCATCATCATATTACTTCATTACCTCCTTGATAAAAACAATTAATTCATATACTAACAATGCAGCACCATGTTTGCCTGACACTGAGTAAAGGTCAACTTCCCACATGGGGGTGCAGACACAGAAGTAGGATTATTGAAGACATTTTCTGTTGACACACTAATCCCCTGAAAACTCCAAAGACAGACCCACGCTTTCCTTTGTGACTTAACTGGAAGTTTGTGGTCATTGACTTGTCATTACCATACACACTAAAGAGCCATCTTGAGCTCTCCAATAGCCTTGTGTGAAACATCCTTAAGCAATGCTCTTCTGAGCTGAATTCCTGTTAAGTCTAGTGAAAACAAACTTAAGCACCTAGTTGTATTATTCTTTCAAAAGAAAACTCAAGGAAAAGGTTATGTCCCATCAAAGATGCAGAGAACCTATGCCATGAGATCGTAATGTAATAACATCATAAAACACATTGAAGTAATGTTAATGAGAAACTAATGGTGCATGGGGAAAGAGTTGTGGGTGACTTATTTTTCCTAGCAGAACAATACCTGGACCTGAATAATTTCCTCTGAAATTATAAGAAAGGCTGTTATCCACTGAGATAGGGGGTTTTCCCTTCTATCATTTTGTACATGAAAACACTTTGTGCCTCGTCTCCCAATGTAAGTCTTACTAAGAGCCAGGAGACTAATTTAACCTACACTCATTGGCCACCCTTATGTTTCATCATGCCAACAATCTCTCAGAAGTTGAGATGAGCTGAACCACTCATCTCAAGAAACTCAGATGAGCCTCACCAGCTCAGTTATTTCTTACCATCTCAGGCAAAGTTTCTCAGACCAGTTTTCTTTTGGAGCGACACTCATTAATTATTCAGAATTTTTATTTGGCTTTAGCACATTATACAAATACAAATCTGTATAAGATTTATTTGCCAAATTTTAAGCAGTTTGACCAAAGTCTCCCATGCCGGATATCTGCCTAAGAGTGAAAGACGTCAGCCAAGTAGCTGAGGAGTTTGCAAAGTTGTCTGTCAAAGAAAAACAATTTTGATGATCTCTATGGAAACTCAGCATCCTCATTTCTGCATCAGGGACACATCCTTCACTGTCCATGCAAACGACTTCTCTTTTCTGGACTTTTATAGTCCGATGTTATTCAAATTTGGATGGCTTTTTTTTTTTTAAATTAAGAACCTGCAATGACTTGTCCAGATTTAGAAATTAAATTTCCTGAAGATTATATGCATACTGGATATCTGAAGAGGAGTGCTAAACCAGACCTCTCTAAGTTTCATAAAACATTTATCCTGCATTCACACTGCTAACGGCAGTGAGAATGAAGAAGGCACAGTTCACACGCTGTAAATCTATAAGCCAAATCTTGAAGATGATCCAGCATAAACACAAGCACAGATTGAAAAAAGTGACAAACAGGGAAAAAGCCAAGTTAAAAAATTTTACTTTAACAGTTTTCCAAATAAATCACCATTGCTCTCCTCCAATTTACTGAGAAGACAAATATTCAGATTCACTTGGTTTGCTAAAAGGCCCAAGGTCTGAAGGATGCTTCTCCATTTTCACAGAGAAGTGAAGAGAGACACTTGTGCAGCACCGAATTCAGAGAGAGGAAAAAACCTGTTGGACAAGGTGGTAAGAATTAATAAAAAAAAGAAAAAAGACAAAACCAAAACAGAGCAACCTGATACAACTAAGGCAGTGACCAGAAAGAATCAATATTAGAGAAAAACAACAACTATGGACACAAAGATATGCATGACCTGTTACAGTAATCACTCTCCACAATCAACACATGGAGTCTAGAGCTCAGATTCTTTCACCAAGTTCTTCCCATTCATGTGGAAGAGATCGTGCTTGCAAAAAACAGTGGTTAGCTAGCTATCTTCCGATGCTGACTGGAAAAAAACAGCCATTTACCACTTACTAAGCTACAGCAGAGTAGACCTATGTGGCAGATTCAAGTATTCCGACTGGACTGATGATCCAAGATACTACCAAATGATCAATTTCAATTTTCAGAGAGTTTTTTCAGAAATAAAACCAGCAAAAACCACACCAACATCCCCACACACACACACACACATCACAGTAGCATTTAGCTAGGTGTGCTGCAGTTTGCTTCATTCCAGATGGACAATACTCTGAATATTGTTCTATGTACAACCCCATCCCTTGCTGGGGTCTAAATAAACCCTGCTCCAAAGAATGGTATTCATTATTGTAATACAAATACTTCACAGACACAGTTTTTTTACATCCAATATTAAGAGTGGATTTTTACTGCCTTTCTCTTTTTGTAATACGGAGGCAACCTGTTCATGTAAGAAATACTCACTACTCTCAATCGTCCCCTCAGAGTGGTAGTTCTTGACACTGAGCACCTTAAAAGACTATGTTCAACACAGATTTCACAAGCTTTAATTTCAGTTGTGATGGGTTTATACTTCTGCAAGACAGGGTCTCAAGTTTAGTTAGCCAGAAGCACGCATTACTGATCACCGTTGTAAAAGTTTAAGTGAATAATGAGAACTCCACACCAAGGACAAGGAGAGAACTGGATCATCCAGGAGAATTAGTATGAGACTACTATTTTCTTTCTCTACTTCCCTACCTCACAGCTAACGTGATAAAAGAAAAATTGGTTCTATGCACTCTCTATACAGCCCTCTCCATACTACATTGTTTCCCTCATCTTGATGTTATGTGCCTTAATTAAACCACCTATCCTACATAACAACCTCCTCCAAATATCTGTGTAGAACAAGAGATGATGGGCTATGTAGACAAGTAACACATACTATCACAAACCCGCAGAACTTGGGATACACACTTGCAATTTTTCCTCATTTCCACCTGAGCCAAACAGCTTTCTGTTCTAAATGGATCATCTTTTCATAGATCTCCAACCCTCAAATGTTTATGCACTAACCCTCTTTCAAATTCAAGCATATGCCCAGTACAGAAGACTTCATACCTTCTGAACACATGCATCCAGTTAAAGTGTTAAGGTATATATAACGCACATAACAAATACATGTAATAGACACAGTTGAGCCTCTGAGCCCACACATACATGGGGCTTGTCTACACCACAGTAAGTTGCTTTTAGTTAGCTGCTGACCTGTCAACACCATTATGAGTGCTAGTTTCAGCGAAAGCTTACCCTGAAAGTTAGTGGACAATTTACCCAGTGGAACAAGCAGAACAAAATAAACAAAACCCACACCTCTAACAGAAACCCCCTGACTATACTGTAGCCTCCTTTAATCTGATAATATTCATAACAGTCAGAAATTACCTCATCTTCATTCACTTTCTTTAGTTTCTACTGGCTGTCACAACTGTAAAACACTTCGCTCCATACCAAGAGAAGCAAAGAATGCCCACAGCCTCCCACCTGCCCAGGACACACCTGCGACCACAGACCTAGTTCATCATCATTCCCCCCCCCCCCCCCCCCCCCCAAATTTCAACTTTGGCCTGCCTCAGTCAAAAATGCCTGCCTCCTCTCCCTGTACACAGACTAGAGTTCCCACTAACTCAGCAATACGAAAACTCCAGTCTCCCTTTTGCACAAATACCATTCCCCTGATACATACATGTATACATAGCCTAACATAATCTTCACCTTCTATATGCACAACCCCCATAAATTCATCCTACCCCCCTTTTTCAGACACACACAAACCTTTCAAAGACTCCACCATTCTTTCCCAATTCTAAATATCCACCCAAGCCCCCCCACTTTCTTGTTATCCCTGGAAATTTACCCACAAGAAGAGTGCATTATAAACAGAAATTTACACTGCCTGACACCTGTCACAAATACAGCAGTCCACAGTTCTACAACTCCCCGAGGCCCGCACAGACTTTTCTCGAAACAGCACCATCATGACCCCAACACGTGGCATCTGCTACATGTTTGCCAGTTTGTATCCCATGGCTCCAACAACAAATACCCAGCCTTTCAATTTCATCACAGGCGAGACACCGATTCACAGCTCCTCTCAGGTTCCCAGGACAGAGACCAGGCCGCTCGCTGCCCTAGCCCACCTCAACACACGAGAAACAGGGCTCACGCAGCTCGTGACAGCCAGGAACCTCTCTCAACTCTCAGCGCGAGCACCAGACAAACCAAGTTACACGCAGTAAGAACATGCATGCCTTTCTGTCCACATACCATCTCATATTACACACGAAGGTCTCGCACATTAAGTCTAACCACGCTGGCCACCAAAGAAAACAAGCTCAGAACCTTGCAGCAACCTGCTACCACTGCGCCTGTAAGTTGTACCTAGGCTTACCACCCAGAGCCTGCCTCCTCCACACCACTTCGAAGCCAGCCAACTTACCACCTTACTTGTAACCACACACATGAGTCTGTTTACCTATCACTCCCGAATTCACACACCTCCAGGTACCACTACCCCTAACCACATGCGGTTTCACCCACCCTCTGCATCCCCGTGGTATAAACATACCCCTCAACCTACCACAGCACACGAAACAACACACAAACAGATTTTTCCAGCTGCCTCCAGCCCACCAGGACGACTCCCTCCCTTCGAGACTAGCTGCAAATGACAGCAAACGCGTATCCCCGTTTGTATCCACCGGGTTCGCAGAGCCAGCGAGCTCTCAACTGTCAGAGAGCGCCGCGTTCGACTCCTGTCCCCTTCCAGGCGAAAGGCGCCCGGGCTCTGCCCGTGACTTCACCCCCCCCCCCCCCCCGCCAGCCACCAGCACCCAGGCCTAACGACAGCTTCTCCCTCCGGCGCCACGGCCGTACCCGCAGCTCGCCACCTCCCACCACCCCACCCCGTCGGTAAACACCGGGCCCCGCCGGCCCCCGGCCCCGGCCAATGCACAGAGGGCGGGCCCGCCGGCCCCCATCCCCGGCTGCACCGGCAGGCTCGGCTTCCTCACTTCGACGCCGTCTCTCCCCCGGGCGTCCGCCTCGGCTCCCCCGCCGAGAGGCCGTGTCAGCACGCCCCCGGCCCTCCGTGCTCCCCCGGCGGGAAGAGGCGGAGGCCGGGCCCGCTCCCCGGGGACGCGCGGGCAGCAGGCCTTGCCCGCCGCCCCTCCGGCCTCGCGCAGCAAGCCGCCGCTGCCAGACCCCGCTCACCGCCGCCCGCGCCGAGGCCCGGCCCGGCCTCTGGGCCCAGCGCGGACACGACCCGCTCGCCCGCGCCCCACGGCCGGCCCCGACCCCTCTACCTGTCGGTGGACGAGCGCCGGCGTCCGGGCCCCAGGCGGCCCAGCCCGGGTGTGTGTGGGGGGGGGAGGGGGAGGCCTGGCTCGGCCTCAGGCGCGGGCCGCCCCGCGCTGGCCGCCACCGGCCGCAGTCGCCGCCCGCTCGCGCACTCCGAGCGCCGCCAGCAGCGCGGACATGTTGGGAGCCCCTGTCCCAAAGGCCGCCGCTAGGCCCGCCCTCCCCGCCGCCCACGTCAGAGCGCTCCGGGGGGGGGCGGGCGGGGCACGGCCCACGGCCCCGCCCCCACCACCCCGCCGCCGTTCCCGGCCGGGCCGCCTCGCGTCCTTCCCAGCCTACTGGCTGCTGCTGCCGTCGCTCAACTTTTCCCGCCCCCTCCCCGGCGGGCATTGGCCTCCCGCCCTGCCGGCTCTACCCTCCCTCAGTGTCGTTGGTCGAGCCGTTCGCCGCTCACCCGCCAGCCCCGCCCCAAAGTTTTTTTCTGATTGGGCATTTCCCCTCTGCTTTGGTAACTATTGGCTGCGGCTCTTGTCAGTCAAGGCGCTAGGACACGGACTCTTTCTCCGCACTTTTTTTTTATCCGGCCTCGTAGCCTGGGCAGGACTGACGGAAGCGTCTGTCAGCGAGCGTCCTCGCCCCTCCCAGCCTCCCTCCCCCCGCCACATCCTTTCCCTCCCGCCGCGGTTTGCCTGCAGACCATTGGCTCTCAGCGCCGCCAGTCCCGCAGCCTCTCTCGCCCTGGCCGCCGCTTCACGAAATGGGCGTGAATCGGCCGGTGGGTGCCTTCTCCCGATTGGCCGTCGCCCCTGCCAGTCGGGGGGGGGGGGGGGGGGCCGGCGAGCGCTGGGGAAGGGCCGGCACGCCCCGGCGGAGCCGCAGAGCGCGCCCCGGCCCGCACGCGGCTCCGCACGGCGATTAGTCGCGGGGAGCGAGAGAGGTGCGCGGCCTCCCCCGCGTCCCATGATGGGGGGGGGGGGAGGGGAGCGAGGAGTACCCGTATGTTAGCGCGAATACATCACCGCCAGCCAATCAGGGAGCGCGGGGCCGGTCTCCTGGTCGCGGGGGAGGGGGGGGCGGGGTCTCGTGCCCGCTTGCGGGAGCCGTTGCGCCTCGCGCTCCGGTGGGGGGGTGAGGCGAGCTGGCTCGCGCGGCTGCGATGTTTACTGCGGTGCGGGAGGAGGCTGGGGGCGCCCCAGTGGCCGGGCGGCGTCCGCCTGGCTCCGCAGCGCTGTGCGGCCGCCCTGCTGCCTGCGGGTGGGCGCAGAAGCGGTGTCCGTGCCTGAGGCTCCCCAGCGCCTGGCGGTTAACGTACCGCCCGCCGGAATGGCGTGCGGATTCCCAGGCGATGGTCCGCTGCTGCCCTTGTCCCCTGGGGTCGAGGGGTTTCCTCCCCCCACACCGCACGTATCACTGTGGACGAACACTTGTCGTGCGCAGGACTCGAGGTCACAGGTCCAAACACCCTTCATGTAGCATTTTTATTTATCCATCTGTCTTTTCTGGAGTGTTGACAAAGGAGCTGGCCCTAAAAAAGATGGGACCTTTCCCTGCTGGAGTCGGCATTCTCTCCCAGTCTTCCACATAGGCACGCCACGGGATTATTTTCCCAGGCTCTCCAGAGTTAGGTCTGCAGTACAGAAAATGCTACGCAGCTGTTAGCTCTCAGAGCGCCAGCACCAGCCCTCACCTGGCAAAGTCCTCGCCCAGAGCCCTGGAGGCCCCAGGAGCTCAGGTACCTGATGTGACTGCAGCTGTCGGAGCTGAAGCTCTGCTTCCGGCGGGGTTCGAGGGCAGCTACCCTGCCACGAGAAGGTGGGAAAGGTCACTCCGGCGCTACGGTGCCGCTTCCCACGGCTCTCCACCAGCTGAGAACGAAAACTGGATTGCCTCAGCACGGGCGCTCGCGAGCAGGTTCGGAAACGGCCAGGACACCGAGACTGCGTTGAGGCTTCTGTCATAAAAAACTTGCTCATAGACAAGCTAATTTGAGTGCCCAGGCCCAGCTGCCAATCAACCTAGTTAACTTTGCAGTGTCCACATGATCTGAGACTCAAGACACGCTTATGTTATCTAGCTAGGGATGTTTTTTTTTTTTTTCCTCAGGCTTATATCTCATAGTCATTTAAACACAATTCATGTATTATTAAAGCGATGATAAATCTGGATAAAAATTGCTGTATCTTCAGGTTGATGAATATGAAATTCACTCAGCCTAGACACTTCTCAGACTTTCAGAATAGTTTTTATTTCAAGTGATTCACTGGGAATTTTTGGAGAGTGTGTCACTCTTTAAAGTAAGGGTAAATCTTGCACAAATTTCAGCAGGTATAGAGCCAGGCGGTAATTTTGTCAGGTCTCTGTTTACACCCTCTACTTTGCTTCTTGGCTACCTGCCAGAGATACACCGTAGGTAGCATTAGGTCGTTTTGCTCAGTGTGACCAAGGTATCCTCGGGTGCCACTGACTCTTCCATCTCATTTACTGGAGCAGCCGTTCTTGCCACAGTGACTGCTAAAATAAATTGTGCCGAAATACTGAAGGAAAACATGAGTTAGTCTTTCAGTTGTCATTCAAACCTTCTGACTCTGCCTTTCTCCTGGCTTCTAGGTTTGGTACTTTTGTTCTTATCCCCTTTGTTTCACCTTCAGCTTTAACTGCATACATCATTTTATAATAAATTTAGAAAAAGTACAATACTTCCTTATCGTATCACCTCACTACCAGTACAACCTTTACGGAACTGACTTCCCAAAATAATATTACTCTACGTTATCTCTAAGGTAATAAATCGTATCCTATGTTGCTTCTCAAACATGAACTGCTTAAATGTTAGAGATTAACTAAAAACCTACACCATGCACATGAGTTCTTAACCCAGTGCAAACAGCACGTTTCTAATCACTAGAAAAATGTGCATATCTGGCTGGTTTATGTGAGCTAAAACTAAATGCTGGCATTGCTCAAGAGGTGTGTGTGGCAAGAGGCAAGCAGCGCAGTGACAGGCAGCAGGGGCGGTGGGTGAAGTAATAAGTAGGTGAAATAATGGTTGTATTTGGCAATGTGGAGTTAATGGCTAATCTAGGGAATTTGTGCCTTTTCGTGGCTGGCCCCAGTTAAGCTCCGTGTGAAGCAGGATAGCTGTTCATGAGAATATATGTGTGTTGGATCAATGGTAATGTGTGCATGTCTGAAAGTGTGTGCATTTTTAATACATGCAATGTCACAGAATCACAGAATGGTCGGGGTTGGAAGGGACCTCTGTGGGTCATGTAGTCCAACCCCCCTGCCGAAGCAGGGTCACCTACAGCAGGCTGCACAGGACCTTGTCCAGGCGGGTCTTGAATATCTCCAGAGAAGGAAACTCCACAACCTCCCTGGGCAGCCTGCTCCAGTGCTCCATCACCCTCAGAGGGAAGAAGTTCTTCCTCATGTTCAGACAGAACTTCCTGTGCCTCAGTTTGTGCCCATTGCCCCTTGTCCTGTCGCTGGGCACTACTGAAAAGTCTGGCCCCATCCTCCTGACACCCACCCTTCAGATATTTATAGGCATTGATAAGGTCCCCTCTCAGCCTTCTCCAGGCTAAACGAGCCCAGCTCCCTCAGCCTTTCCTCATAGGACAAATGCTCCAGTCCCCTCACCATCCTTGTAGCCCTCCGCTGGACTCTCTCCAGTAGCTCCTCAATCAGATGTCCATCTGATTCTTAGTGGTGATGAAAAGAACTATGAGCTATAGAAACGTTAACCAATAAATTTGAAATAGATTGTACCGGATAAAGGTAATTTGCAAATAACTTTGATACTGCACTTAAGAGGGATGAAAGCGAGTCCTTATCATACAGAGTTTTTATGATTTCTTTTTTTCAATGTTCTATTGTTATTGGTGAACAATTTTGTCCTTTTAGGAATAGCTGTTGACAAGTCTCGATAATTAAATAAATGTTTCACATTCAGATGAATGAGCGGTAAAACAGGTCTTGACAAAATACCAGTAACTTCAGGTAGTTACTTGATCTGACAGCATTTTCACATCATTATCTTAACTTTTACCTCTGTTTTTGAAAAAGTTAGCTTTTCATCTGAAGCATGTATCCATCTAATGTTTTAACTGGCCTACACACTGGTTTGACCACAAGTGGCAACTGCTCTAGTTTCACAAGAAACCATTCTCAGACACTGAGAATATTAATTTATCATGAATATTTTTTTATCTGCAAAGCAAACAAGCTCTTTCGTTTTCAGCTGAGTAACTTCCCATGGAAATTAATTCACTGAACAACAGTAGTTAAGTTCTGCACCACTTCCCTGTGTACCCCTTCTACATTACACCATCTGTGAAGAAAGGAAGGAAATCACCACAGATAATAAGGTCATCTTCATATTAAGAAATGAGTACAGAAAATTTGGAAAGATTCATGTAATATTTCACCTTGTTTTTGCTCAACAAGAGGAAGATTAAATGCGAATACAGCAATGGGGAATAGGAAGAGTGTGGGATGGGTAGCAAAGAAAAAGATACAAAGGCAAAAAACAAGTAACATTGCTGTGTCAAAATGAAATAACTGAAAAGTGGGTATACTATTTCCAGCATTTTGGGAAAAAAATAGAGGAGTTTCACAAAACAGTTCAGGACCTCCCCCTTGTGATAAAAGAAAACTTGTGGAGTCCCTAACCAGAACAAGTGGATTAGAGGGGATTTGCAGCTGAGGAAACAGAGAAGTAAAAATAAAGATGGGTAGTAATACTCTATGTTAAGGGAGTAAAATTCTGCAAATAAAACATAGGTAATAAACTAGCTTATAATTTAGTTCCAATTTATTTTTGGAAGAGATTGTTACAGAGTGTATTGAGAGGAGAGGGCTGTGAGATGGTGACAGACCCCTGGGTGGAAGTTTTGGAGGTGGCTAGAAAAGTCTATATTATTAAAGAGATAGTACCGCTTGGATACAAAGAACCAGTCAGGGAGATTTTGAATTCCCAGTTAATAGTTTGGAGAATACATGCTACTCATAGTTGGGGCCAGATATTCTGGGATGTTGTAGTCAATGAATTCCTCCTCCAAACTGTCACTGAGCCTGTAAGAAGTAAAACTTTTGGATGGTTCAAGAATATGCCCTTGAAAGGCCTGACTGTAGATAATAACCCTGGAGGAGGTGATCACAAGTTGTGTGGTGAAAGAAAGTAGAACATTCTCTGTTTCAGGAAGGCAAACAGTGATAAATGAAGGGACCTGGAAAAAAAAAATCAGCTTGTAAAATGAAAATAGAAATTTGAATGCGGAAAAAGCCTTAGGTATCTGTCCTGGGTTTGGCCAGAACAGGGTTAATTTTCACCGGACTCCAGGAAGGGGCACAGCCGGGGGGTGGGGGCTGACCCCACCTGGCCAAACAGAGCCGGGTATTCCATACCATGTGACGTCACGCTGGGTTCCGGTGGGGGGGGCGGCGCGGCGGGAAGGCACTCGCGGCTTGGGCGGGCGCAGCGCCGGTCCGGTTTTCGGGAGAGCGGCTGTTGTACGGTTCGTGGTTGTGTTTTCTCTTTATTTGTATCGTTGTTGTTCCTGTTTTCCCTCTGTTTGCTGTTCTGTTAAACTGCCCTTATCCCGACCCACCAGTTTCTGCCTCTTTCTTTCCATTCTCCTCCGCACGCCGGCGGGGGGAGGGGCGGCCGCGTGGCGCTTTTGTTGCCGGCGGCAGCTGAAACCAAAACATTAAATTGGCGCCCAACGTGGGGCAGGGATAACGGCAGGGCTGAGCAGCGGGTGTTAAAACTGCTTTCTTACATTTTGTTAAATTTTGTTATACGCATTTTTCTGTGTTAAAATAGTCGCCGGTAAAAATGTTTCTGTCTTTCATCAGATGGCTGTGGTTTTTGAATCCGTACTTGCTGTACTTGTTCCCTGTGGTGCTGTTCATCATCGCGGGGAAAAGGATCAGGATTATGATTTTGCTATACTGTATGATGTCGACTTATGACATGATAACGTCAATGTGCATGAAATTAGGCTTGTGTTTGCATGCGGCACTGCGGTCATTTCCGTACCTCGGGTCCTATGTCTTAGATTTTGTTAGTAATCAAACCCAATCTGTGGGGAAAACCGAAGGGGATACCTTCCCCCACTCTTTCGCCCCCCCTCTCTCCCTCAGGCTGGTCCTAACGGCTTTTGAGAATTTCGAGTACCCGTGGGATGCTCAGGGCAGCACTCTCCTTTTGTTATGCCTCCTGAATGGGTTGCAGGTTTTGTTTAGGGTTAAGCAAGTCGTTAAGAACATCGTGCAGAGACCTGCCCCGGGGCTGGATAGCTGTGAGTGGCTGGGTGTGTGGGACAGCATGGGCAAGTACCTAGGGCAGTGGACACCCCCGATGTTTTTTAAACTCACCCCTGAGCAAGTACAGAATCCGGACAAACTAGTAAAATATCTGCAAAAAGTGTGCTGCCACCCTGGGAACTCCAGAGAGACACAGATCACAGCAACGTGCTGGGGTCTGGCCCACGCCTACCGAGCCATGTTCAACACTGTTCAGTGCCCTAAAGGGGAAAGGGGGGGAAACGAAGCAGCAGGCACTGCGACTGGCACTGCCCCCCCAGCCGGCCCTGCAGCCCCTCCAGCCCAGCAGGCAGTCACAGCCCCCCCGACTGGCACCACGGCTGCTGCAGCCACTGGTGTGGTCCCGGCTCCCCCGGCGGGCACGGCAGCTGCTGCAGCTCCAGCAGCAGGCACAGTGACTGAGCCCAATGACCAACCTGTGCCGGTTGCAGTCGCCCCCGTAAAATTAAAGAAAGACGCAAAGAGAGCAGATCGCTCCGGGAGGGATGACGATGAGCCAGGGTCATCGCAGAAGATAGAGACAGAGATCATCACCCGGTCCCTGTCCCTGGGAGAGCTGCGAGACATGCGGAAAGACTTCAGCCGCCACCCAGGCGAGCACATTGCCACCTGGCTGCTGCGGTGCTGGGATAACGGGGCCAGCAGCTTGGAATTAGAGGGCAAGGAAGCCAAGCAGCTGGGATCCCTGGCCAGGGACGGGGGCATTGACAAGGCCATTGGGAAAAAGGAACAAGTCCTCAGCCTCTGGAGGAGACTTCTCTCAGGCGTGAGGGAGAGATACCCCTTCAGTGACGATTTTGTATGCTATGCTGGCAAGTGGACCAATATGGAAAGGGGTATTCAGTACTTGAGGGAATTAGCTGTGCGGGAGCTGGTTTACTGTGACACAGACGATGAGCAGGTACCCACAGACCCAGATGAACTCCAGTGCTCACAATCCATGTGGAGGAAGTTTGTGCGGAGCGCACCCTCCTCGCATGCCAACTCACTGGCAGTTGTAAACTGGAAAGGTAAAGACGCACCAACAGTGGATGAGGTGGCTGTCAGACTCCGCCAATATGAGGAAAGTCTCTCTTCCTCCCTTGTCTCAGCCGTGGAGAAACTGGTCAAGCGACTAGACAGGAATATGTCCTACTCCCCACCTGTACGGGCCAGTGTCTCAGCTATTAGGGGCAGGCGTTTCTCTGCTCAGGAGAGGGAATACAGAGGCTATACACCCCGGGGCACGCTGTGGTTCTACCTGCGTGACCACGGAGAGGACATGAGGAAGTGGGATGGAAAACCCACCTCAACCCTAGAGGCACGAGTACGTGAGTTGCGAGGTAAAACAATCACCAAAGGGGATTCTGTTAGGAAAAGTGCCGCTCCAGTTTCCAGCAGCCAGCTCTCCAGACCAGGTAGACAGTTTGACCTTGATTCCGATCCTCTGGAGGGGACCTCCAAGTCTTTTTTACAGCAGGTGAGCAGCAAATTCTCTGACGAGGATTAGAGGGGCCCTGCCTCCAGCCAGGTGGAGGAAAGGGACAACCGTGTCTATTGGACGGTGTGGATTCGGTGGCCTGGCACGTCAGATCCACAAGAGTATAAAGCTCTAGTGGACACTGGTGCACAGTGTACTTTAATGCCATCAGAGTTCAAAGGGTCAGAGCCCATTTGCATTTCGGGAGTGACAGGGGGGTCCCAAGAGCTGAGTGTACTGGAGGCTGAAGTGAGCCTCACTGGGCAGGAGTGGCAGAAGCACCCCACTGTAACTGGCCCCGAGGCTCCGTGCATCCTTGGGATAGACTATCTTAGGAGAGGCTATTTCAAGGACCCAAAGGGGTATCGGTGGGCTTTTGGCATAGCTGCTGTGGAGACGGAAGAAATTAAACAGCTGTCCATTTTGCCTGGTCTCTCGGAGGATCCTTCCGTTGTGGGGTTGCTGAGGGTGGAAGAACAACAGGTGCCAATTGCGACCACAACGGTGCACCGGCGACAGTATCGTACCAACCAAGACTCCCTTCTCCCCATTCATCAGCTGATCCGCCAGCTGGAGAGTCAAGGAGTGATCAGCAAAACTCACTCACCCTTTAATAGTCCCATATGGCCAGTGAGAAAATCTACTGGAGAGTGGAGACTGACAATAGACTACCGTGGCCTGAATGAAGTCACACCACCGCTGAGTGCTGCTGTGCCAGACATGCTAGAACTTCAATATCAGCTGGAGTCAAAGGCAGCCAAGTGGTACGCTACAATTGACATCGCTAATGCATTCTTCTCCATCCCTTTGGCAGCAGAGTGCAGGCCACAGTTTGCTTTCACCTGGAGGGGCATCCAGTACACCTGGAATCGACTGCCCCAGGGGTGGAAACACAGTCCCACCATTTGCCATGGACTAATCCAGACTGCACTGGAAAAGGGTGATGCTCCAGAACATCTGCAGTACATCGATGACATCATTATATGGGGCGACACAGCAGAGGAGGTTTGTGAGAAAGGGGAGAAAATAGTTCAGATCCTTCTGAAAGCCGGTTTCGCCATTAAGCAAAGTAAAGTAAAGGGACCTGCGCAAGAGATCCAGTTTTTGGGAATAAAATGGCAGGATGGGCGCCGTCAAATCCCAATGGATGTCATCAACAAAATAGCAGCTATGTCTCCACCAACCAGCAGAAAGGAAGCACAGGCCTTCCTGGGTGTTGTGGGTTTTTGGAGGATGCACATCCCAAATTACAGCCAGATTGTAAGTCCTCTGTACCACGTGACCCGGAAGAAGAATGATTTTGAATGGGGCCCTGAGCAACGACAGGCATTTGAACAGATTAAACGGGAGATAGTTCATGCCGTAGACCTTGGTCCAGTCCGGTCAGGGCAAGATGTTAAAAACGTGCTCTACACCGCAGCCGGGGAGAATGGCCCAACCTGGAGTCTCTGGCAGAAAGCACCAGGGGAGACTCGAGGTCGACCCCTGGGGTTCTGGAGCCGGGGATACAAAGGATCCGAGGCCCACTATACTCCCACTGAAAAAGAGATTCTGGCAGCATATGAAGGCGTTCGAGCTGCTTCAGAAGTGGTGGGCACTGAAGCACAGCTCCTCCTAGCACCACGATTGCCGGTCCTGGGCTGGATGTTCAAAGAGAGGGTCCCCTCTACGCATCATGCCACCGATGCTACGTGGAGTAAGTGGGTCGCTCTGATCACCCAGCGTGCCCGAATGGGAAACCCCAGTCGCCCAGGAATTCTGGAGGTAATCATGGACTGGCCAGAAGGCAAAGATTTTGGAGCATCGCCAGAGGAGGAGGTGACACGTGCTGAAGAGGCCCCACTGTATAACCAGCTGCCAGAAGATAAGAAACAGTATCCCCTGTTCACGGATGGGTCCTGTCGCATTGTGGGGAAGCAGCGGAGGTGGAAGGCTGCTGTATGGAGCCCTACACGACAAGTCGCGGAAACTGCCGAGGGAGAAGGTGAGTCCAGCCAGTTTGCAGAGGTGAAAGCCATCCAGCTGGCTTTAGACATTGCCAGTCGAGAGAAGTGGCCAGTGCTCTATCTTTACACTGACTCTTGGATGGTGGCCAATGCCTTGTGGGGGTGGCTGCAGCAATGGAAGAAGAACAACTGGCAGCGCAGAGGCAAACCTATCTGGGCTGCCCCATTGTGGCAAGATATTGCTGCCCGGCTAGAGCAGTTGGCTGTAAAAGTCCGTCACGTGGACGCCCACGTCCCTAAGAGTCGGGCCACTGAAGAACATCAAAACAACCACCAGGTAGATCAGGCTGCTAAGATTGAAGTGGCTCAGGTGGATCTGGACTGGCAACATAAGGGTGAACTCTTTATAGCTCGGTGGGCCCATGACACCTCGGGCCACCAAGGAAGAGACGCGACATACCGATGGGCTCGTGACCGAGGGGTGGACTTGACCATGGACACTATCGCACAGGTTATCCATGAATGTGAGACATGTGCTGCAATCAAGCAAGCCAAGCGGGTAAAGCCTCAGTGGTATGGAGGACGATGGCTAAAATATAAATACGGGGAGGCTTGGCAGATTGACTACATCACACTGCCACAAACCCGCCAAGGCAAGCGCTATGTGCTCACAATGGTGGAGGCCACCACCGGGTGGCTGGAAACCTACCCTGTGCCCCATGCCACTGCCCGGAATACCATCCTGGGCCTGGAAAAACAAGTCCTGTGGCGACATGGCACTCCCGAAAGAATTGAGTCGGACAACGGGACTCATTTTCGCAACAGCCTCATAGACACCTGGGCCAAAGAACACGGTATTGAGTGGGTGTATCACATCCCCTACCATGCACCAGCCTCTGGAAAGATCGAACGTTACAATGGGCTGCTAAAAACCACTTTGAGGGCAATGGGGGGTGGGACTTTCAAAAATTGGGATACCCATTTAGCAAAGGCCACCTGGTTGGTTAACACCAGAGGGTCCACCAACCGGGCTGGTCCTGCCCAGTCAAAACCTCAGCGCCCAGTAGAAGGGGATAAAGTCCCTGTAGTGCACATGCGGAACATGTTAGGGAAGACGGTTTGGGTCAGTCCTGCCTCGGGCAAAGGCAAGCCCGTCCGCGGGATTGCCTTTGCTCAAGGACCTGGGTGTACCTGGTGGGTAATGCGGAAGGATGGGGAAGTCCGATGTGTACCTCATGGGGATTTAATTTTGGGCGAGAATAGTCCATAAATAAATTGTATAAAGTTAGTTGTTAAATAACCCTGTCACTGTCTGTTATCACTGTTATAATTGTTATATTTTGTACCAGTAGTAGCATAGTAAGAATCGTCCAGATTAAAGAAGGATGGACTTTTTCGATGAAAACCTAGCAGAGCACAGCAATGATGGAACTGGACCTGGTTTTCAACAACTGGCATCCAGCAACTTCATCAAGATCAACATCTCCTGCAGACTGTGGGCACGGGCTGCACCAGATACATCAGCCGTGAGCTCCGGATGCAGCAAGCGACCGCCCATCACCACACATCACCTCCCCTGCCACGGAAGACCGTAACGACAGATGGAGCCCGAAGTCATGGATTAAATGAACTCAACGGACACTTTAGAGTGATGATCCATAGACTAAAGGAATGATATCTGGAGACAGGAGAAGTGGTGGTGATCAACTGGACAATGGGGGACCTGGGCATGACGTAGATGGTATGGAATAAGGGGTGGATAATGTCCTGGGTTTGGCCAGAACAGGGTTAATTTTCACCGGACTCCAGGAAGGGGCACAGCCGGGGGGTGGGGGCTGACCCCACCTGGCCAAACAGAGCCGGGTATTCCATACCATGTGACGTCACGCTGGGTTCCGGTGGGGGGGGCGGCGCGGCGGGAAGGCACTCGCGGCTTGGGCGGGCGCAGCGCCGGTCCGGTTTTCGGGAGTGTGGCTGTTGTACGGTTCGTGGTTGTGTTTTCTCTTTATTTGTATCGTTGTTGTTCCTGTTTTCCCTCTGTTTGCTGTTCTGTTAAACTGCCCTTATCCCGACCCACCAGTTTCTGCCTCTTTCTTTCCATTCTCCTCCGCACGCCGGCGGGGGGAGGGGCGGCCGCGTGGTGCTTTTGTTGCCGGCGGCAGCTGAAACCAAAACAGTATCTTAAAACCAAAATTGCTAATTCCATTGGGATTCTGTATCTCACACAAGGCAAAAAGGTTACAGGCAGAGGCTTCAAGGCACAAGTGGAAGAGAAGTGGCATTGAGAGAGGTAAGAATTATAAGCAGAGAGCATATAACAAAACAGAGGAAAAGGTCTGGCTCAGGAAAGATCTCAAACATCAATAAATATGAGAATGAAAGGAGGATTTATCTGGAAAATCAGGTTAATTTAGACCTGGAATATGATATCTGGAAAACCAGCAAGACGTTATCCAGCTGTGACATAACAGAAAGTAAGAAAGAAGCAATGTCGCTTTCCAGTGAGGAAGAAGCGGGGTTTAGATAGTCTACATCTGATTCTAAAACTAAATGCTTATTTTGTCTCAATTTTCAGTAAAGATGGTGATGTTGAACACAGGGTTAGAGGGCAGGATGGCTAATAGCTAGGATGGAAAGGAAATTGCTAGTATCACATATAAGATGAAAATAAAACATAGTCTGCCGCCTCTGGGCAGAAAGAATAGATGCTGCCCATTCCATAAGTCAGAAAACAGTGTCAAATGAAATCACTTGTCTCATAGTAAGCTTTTTGAAGTAAGTATAGCAGGAAATGAGAAAGAGTAATGTTTGTTTACAAAAGGTGGACCTTACCAAATTAACCTGATATCTTTCTTTGATAATACCATTCATCTCCTAGATAAAGGAGGATATGATAGGAATTAGCAGAGCAGTACCAGAGACTAATGGAGGTGATGGACTATGCTTAGAGGATACAGCAAAATCTAATGATCAGAGGAGAACTATCTGAGTAAAGGTTGTTCTTTTTTCTCCCCACTCCCCCAAGATCAGTTTTGGGCTTAGACCTATTAGATATTTTCCTTAACTATGCTGACACAAGAAGGTGGTGGGAAATAAATTTATAAATGGCACAGTGCTCAGAGGTACCAACAGCAAGCAGAACTAGGAAACCATATACAGTTAATCTGATGGAGAAATAGAAATGCAGTTAACTTCAAGACTATAAAAGCAAGACCTTTGGGGATTAATATCAGAAATTTCCTCTAGCAGCTCCGAGCACATCACTTCAAAAAGATGACAAAGAAGGACAGAATATTCTAGTTTATCACAGCACGATATGAAATGCCATTCAGTTTCAGCATTAGAATGACAAATGCAATCTGACGAATGGCTAGGCAACAGGTTAAGCGCCTTCACACTGGCACTTAATTGGCAGTGTGGAAGTACTTATTCAGAGCTCCACAGAGGCAGCCATGAGCTGGCTTTGAGATGTTAAAAACTGAAGGGGTTGATGTGCCATGGTTATTTCTGTTGCCTTCATCTGAGCTCTGTTCATGTTGTTAAATTGGGTTGGGACAGCCAGCCACAAGCTGTCAAGCCAGTTTGTAATTAAGCCATGACTTAGCATGGCTTAATAAGTTACTACTCCAAAGACAAGCTGTAATAACTGCCTATGTGCATGCTTCCAGCTCATCCAGCTGAAGTAAAATGTGTTCATTTAAGCTACTATACACTGCTGTAAGCATCCTAGCTGATAAGCAATAATTTGCCTTGGTAACCCAATCACTTGTGAGCACACGTTCACAGTTTTCCTCCCTGCTACTGGGAAAATCAGAACTCAATGCAGTATTGTAGGTAGCATGGGAGATAGACTAGAAGTGTTAGTTTTGTTAACTTCTTGCTGAGATGTCTCCTTTTGCAGTCTGAAATCTTGCTAAACGTTTTACTTTGATGTTAGAATACCAATTTTTGCTTAGACTACTGTCACCCATCATCCCAAATGCCTCCCCATCAATTATTACTGCCTTGGTTTCTTCACTGATTATCTGGACTTTAGATTACTTTTTCTACCCTTTGACTGGAGTACTTTAAGAGAGCTTAAAATGCTTTAAGAGAGTTCAAAAGCTTAAGCATAATCAACTGTACAGTACTTATGTTCTTGTCATCTTCTAAGCTAGATTATTGAAGTCAATCAAGTTTAGCTAGCAAGCTTGATTTTAGGCTCTGTAAAATAGACAACTTGCGGTAACAATATCCTCTCAATTTTCAAACATCTTTCAAATCCTGTATAGATACAAGGTTATATAGTACAGACCATTCTAATGAAAATTCAAAAAGAAATAGACATTTAAATCTAAAGATATTATCAGTGAAATATGCAGCTATTAACCAAGATACATTACTGTCGATGCAATTCTGTTGCTACCTTTTCCTGCCCACTTACACTCTGTCCTAAGTATGCCTCTAATAGTAATCCAATGACAATGAGTTAACACCTTCCTACTTAATCTTTATGATATTTTCCTAATTCATATAGAATCATCATTCCTGTCAATGCACTATTTTGCCCTTCCTTACTGTAACTGTGAGAAGTAATTGCCTGGGAGAGTGGCAAAGGTTGCTTCATAAAAATCAGTGAACTTTAAAAATACTTTTCCCTCATTTCCGTTCACCATCATCTCTTTTTCTCCCCATTGCTGAGGGAGAACAGCAGCTTGAGAGCCCCCATGAGAGCAGGGGCTTGTAACGCACACTGGTCTCACCTACCCGTGGGTAGGAGACGCTGCCTAGAATGGGGCAACACATCAGGCAGAAGCAATGTGATCTATGTGAGTAGTTTGTATTATTCGAGGATGTTTCTGGTGAGGGCATTCTGTTAAGATCAGCTGAGCTGTTAAACTGGAATGGATGTGACTCATCATCCTTCCAAGGGGAAAAACACCAGCAACCAAACTGCACAGTGTGAAGGGTTGCCCTAACGCACACGTGAAACATTAACAATGAGCAAAGAGGGTCGTGAGAAGATTTTTTGGTTTTGTTTTTGTTTTTTTTTTTAAAGACTGAGGGGGGGGAAATGTCATCTTCTGGCAGAAGGTGTCCAGTGCTTGTCCAGTAGGTCACCGAGCCTTTTCCTAATGAACTCAACTGCATAAGGGGCTGTTGAGTAACTTACATATGCATGCAACTGATGAATACCAGTTTAAGTAGACAGAAAAGGGGACAACAAATCAGAGACAAGTAAGCCCACAGCAAGGGAAGGGCCTCTGTTTCTCCCAAATCTTGTAGCATCTAAGCAGTGCTCTCAGACATCCATCCCACTGGTGCACAACCCCAGAAGTGGCCCAGCAGGCCAGAGCTGCAGATGTGACTGGCTGCGAAGCTGCTAATGGTGGTGACTCAGTTCAAGAGAGTCGCCAATAGCAAACCCATCCAGTGAGATCAACAGGCCGCACACCAGCTTGCTGGGACGTAAAGCTAATAAGCATGATTGGAGCCGTTCACCAAGTTGTTAGAAAAAAAAGAGTTAATCCTTCCTTTTCTGCATTTCTGTGGGGTGGTTTGATGTGTGCTGTCCCTGACCATCAAAGTGGCCTGTGTCAGACCCTTTGTCACATTGCAGCCATTTCAATTTTGAGTTCTGAGCAAAGAGCTTAGCCTTCTGCATGCTAAATCCAGGTACATCCCCTGCATTGTCTTGCAGTATCCACATTCCCAAAATTAGCATTTTGAATGTTAAAACATATAAGCATGTAATGAATCTTCACAAAGAAAAGCAGGACAGAACATAAGCCAGCTTCCATCTTGTTTTCCTAAGTTTTTTTGAGTTAATGGGGGGGTGTGTGTGCATGTGTTCCAATTATATACTAACAGACAGAACAACGGTTTTAAGGTAAATAAGTTGTATTTAGTTTTGAAAGTATTGTTAAATCCTTCTTTGTCTAGTTATTAAATCCTTCCTGAAAAAGAAAACGTGTGTATTTTTTGCTAGTATATCCACAGGGAGATTATTCATGACAAGGGTATTAATTTATATAAGCTATTCTTCTGGCTTCTAGAAATTATATTAGTGTCTGGACTGAAAAAAAAACAACCAAAAAAACCACTTGAATACATTCTCACCATGGTGACCTACGAGAGAACTGTCACAACAGAAGCTGCTGTTGCCACTACAATTTCCAGAGCTCCTGCTGTTCGTGTTGTTGCTGAAGAGAAAATCCACTGCCCTTCGCTGCACTTAAAGCTCAGTAAGATCAGATTGCAGCTTAAAGATAATGTTCACACTTTACCGTACATCAGTATCAAAGAGAAAATGAGATGATCAAAATATGCCAACCATAATAATAGTGTCAACATTAAGTATGCTCCGTACTTGCTTCGAGGTATTGAGCGCTCTGACTCCCGCCTGTCTCAGCAAAGGGAAACTAGAATCATGATCCCAGCCTTTGGGTTCGGCCTCTGCTCAGGCCAGAGTGCCACTAATCTTGATCCCCCTGAAAGGAAAAGTGTGATCTAGTGGTGGTTTTGAAACACAAAAATAAATTAGTAGTTGCAGTTATCAAAGAGCAAATATAAAATAAGAATAGGCATGTCTCTCTGCACAATTAATGTTACGAACTCTGTTCCCACACTCCACCAAAGGACTGCCAGTTAAAATAAGTGTGTTGCAAAGGTCCTTTTTGCCAACATGAGAACTACTAAGTCGGTGAAATGTATAAAGCATACCTTTTTAACATGCTACCTGATACTCAACTAAATAAATGTATTTCAAATTATTACAAAAGATTTTCTAATTTCAAAGGTAATCTAAAGCTAGTGACAAGAGGACAACGGATTCTAAACATCAATGTTTAACTTTGGAGAAATGAGCAGTTTCATGAATATTACACTTTGCAGTACAAAAATAAAAACAGCAAAGTCTTGGTGATAGCACTTGACATTTGAAAAGCAGTATTTCTGAAAGTCAAAGACCCCAGAAGACCTCTGCTTAGCCTGCTCAATATCAAGAAACTGCTGGGATATCTATAATTAACTATGGATAAGGGAATTAGAGTTGGAAGTTACTATGATAGTTGTAAAGCCTCTGCTATGATAAAGTGAGGAAGTAAGAGGAGTGAAAATTATTTGAGAAAATGCTCCAAACCCTAAAGTGATCATCTTTATTAGTGACATTGCATGTATGAACCCTATGAATAAAGTAATCCATTTTTTCAAAAGCTGCAAGGTTAGGGTCTGGTGTAGTTGATATAGTTTTATTCTATGTAATTTATAAGATCTTAAAAAGCCAGGAAAAAATAAGTTTTCTAATGGAAGTTACACTGTCAGGGAAATGGAGACCCAAGTCAAATTATAATTCAGCTGACTCTTTGAGCAGGAAGGTAAATCTAATTTTGGAAATCAGCATGTGAAAGGATCACTGCATATCAGAGATGATTCAGTTTGAGACAAGCATAAGCAGATTTCATGTGCATTCATATAAATATCTCAGGTTGATCAAAACTACCATAAAATATATTAAGGTTTTCTCTAAATTGAAGGAAACACAGGAAGGGAGATGGTCCAAAGAAATGTTCTGAGGTTTACCCTCCCTTGCAGCGAGGGAAGTCCCTCATACTTTGGGCAGAGGCAGGCAAAAACCCAGCTGGGAAGCCCATCCTGAAGTGCAGTTGTACTGGCTCCTTGGCTCCCAGAGGCAAGCTGTGACTGCCAGACCAAGGTACACATTGAAATTGGATTTTCTTGTTTCTAAGCTTTTTGTTTGTGTGTTTAAGTTTATTTCCATTTTGTAATCAGAAACTTAACCCTTGCTTTGCTAGTATAATCTTTTTTCCCCTCATTTAACTTTGCCTGGTAATAACAGTGATTTCAAGTCACAGTGGCAAGCAGAAGGCACATTATTTCTGAAGAGCATCAAGTCAAATTAGTTGGCATACGTACCTTTAGGATACTCACAACCTGGAGAAATTTGAGAAACCAAATAGCAAGAGTCAGTGTTACACTATGGGGGGAAGCCTTTCCAGTGGGACATTTATTGAACACACGAGATTACACAATTGCAGATGCCCATATGAAATGAATCTTTTGGAGGTTACACAGTGCTCTGGTATTACCGAGGATGCAATGTATCACAGGGAAGGAGTGGTGAGGCATAAGAATAGGTAGAACTCCAAAACAGTCAAGTGAGAGTGCTGCAGGGAACCACAGAGTGTATGACTACCAGGATAAGCCAAGCGAGTATCTTACACCTAGAAGATTCAAGAAATGTAAATATTACATTCCATTGCAAAAGGGCGTAAGAACAGCAAAATTCCAAAAGCTGGAGAAGAAAGACAACAACAGACACTGGAGAGCACTCCTGTGCAAAGCTCTTCAGTAGTAACAGGCTCAGCTTTTTCAGAAAGTGTTGGGGGCAAGGGGGAATTGAGAGGCTCCACAACTTGACATGTACTAAGTGCAAAGGTAAGTACGTAGTGGACGCTGCCAAACACACTGCTGGCACTGTCATATCACAGTAGGATACTTAAAACTGGATGCCAGCAGTGTATAAGCTATAGAGATAGAGAAAACCTCAGTGCTAGTTTGTTCAGATAGGGAGGGACCTCTGGATACAGGCTTTGCAGTGGTGTATGTTTATCTGAGATAGGCCAGTCTTAGCTAAAACACCATAAACCGCTTATTTGCATTGCCAAATGGGGCTTGGGAATTTTCACTTCTTCAAAAAAAAGTTACTTTTTTTCAATTGCTATCATGTTGCTATTATATTATCATTGTATTTTCTGCAAATCCAGAGTAAAAGCAAGGAGGATACAGTATTTGCAGAGACATCGAAAAGAGCAGGGGCGTTCAGTCTCCAGCAGCCATGGCTTCCAGGTTTATTTGTTCAGACTGCGACCCTCCGGAATAGGCTGCAGGGAAGATGACTAGCTCTGGTATTGGCAGCAGCCTACTTCTTACCACCATTCCTTCCAGGGACCCTTTCCCTGCCCAGCAACAAAACACGGGAAGGACCAGAGCCCCTTGAGAAAGAGGGCTTTTAGAAATTAGCTACTGTCAGAACAATTAATCCAGTAATCACTCTTTTCTCCTCACAGGTCTGTGGCACCGCTTGGAAATAAGATGACCAGCGGTGAATTGTCTGAAGTACTTGGTGATACTAATCTACTCTCAGCTGCTGTATTTCTTGGGCACTCATCTCTTCAGGGTGGTAAACTTGCTGCAAGCAACCTGTGGTACATATTCAGTAATTACGGCACTTCCAGGAAATTGCCGTGTCGTGCAGCAAAGAATAGACTGCAGTCATCCTCCTGTCACTAGAGGAAGGTGTAGCATCTCAGAAGTGGGCCTCTCTGCTACAGACTGTCTCACAGGAGTTCAGCAGAGCAGAGTCCTTTGTGCGGGCCTGTTTGATAGAAGTCCTGGATGATCGCAGATGAAACGTAGACTGTGACTGGCAGTGCAACAGCAAGAGAAGGAACGTTAATAGGCAGAACATACAGGGACTGAGGTAGAAACACATATGTCAACTTCTATTCAAACCTTGTCACACAGCTGTGTGGTTCTCCTTGTATCATGCCCCATTACATACAGAATCTTAATGACTGCTGAGGGTTGAAGTAACAAAAAGAAGAAGTTATACTCTATTTTCAAGCACATTTAACTCAAACCACAAAACCAACAACTTCTGAATTCTAGTGACAAAATTACAAGAAAGCCCTGTGTGAACAATGATGTGGGCAGGAAGGTGTGACTAAAGACTTAAAGTCTGAGATTCGTGTTTTCCAAAAGCAAAACAAAGGACTGTGCACCCAAAGTACAAGGAAGTCAGTGAAGCAGAAACCACTGGGGATAAAGTGTCCACTCATCCAGCACTTTCAGATTTAGAGGCCAGGGCAATTTAGTGAATGAATCCCAGAGATGAGAAGGCAGAATTGTAGACAAAGTCACGCAGATTAGGAATCATGCCTGACTGACTGCAGGAGCAAGAGAAGTAAAACACACGGCCCCAAAACACTGTCAAAGCTGACATACTTTTGAGGAATGACATAAATTCGCGGAGAAAGAGGGAAGAGCATGTGGCTTGGGGGCATCAACTGTTCTTTCAGAATATTGGAAAGGTGGAGAAAAGTCTAGAGACCTTGATCAATTTACTGAAGCATTTGATTGTTTCTTTTGGGGGAAGATACATGCATCTCATTTTCTGTTGCTTGAACATTCATTAGTCATTTGTCAGAAGAGTTTAAAAGGCAAATCATGCAAGAGTAGTCCAAGCAAAATATTTTTTTCTCTCCCTTAGTCTTTGTATGGAGCGGAAAGAATCCTGGAGTGAGGATGAGACTACCATAAATCCTGATTTATCAAATATATGAGTCTGTATCAAGGAGTGTGAAATTGAAGAGAAGCATTTATTAGTTCCAAGAGAGAATCACACTGGCTTTCATCTCTTCAGTCACTGCAGCTTGTACTATAAGAGCAAGAATTATTTTCAGGCTGCTACATCACATCAGATTTTAACCAGAACTCAGAGACATACAAATAATTGGATTGATCATGTCCCCATTAAAGTCTGCCATACAATTCCTATTTATTTTGGAAAAAGCAAAGTCAGTCTGAAGATATTTGTAGTAGTATTTAAAGAATTGCTTTCACACCTAGTTTTATACCACTTAAGCTTTTTTACTTCACTGGAGTAATATACGATTTTCGGTCTTAAAAATAAAAACAGAATCAGGTCAATTAGTCTTTTTATTAATTATTCATTGCCTAAGCCTAGGGACTTACTGCAGTTGAGGCCCATACGCACTGCTGCTAAAGCCATAACAAAAAGGCAGTGATTATGTATTAGGCCTTTAGGTCCATAGCATCAGTAAATTACCACTGCTTCTATATACCTGCAGTGTTTTCAGACAGACCTTCGTATTTGGAAAGTACAGTTGCACTTATCCATATTATTTTAAAAATTGATTTCAAAGGATTCTGCAAAACATGATCTGAACATACATTTAATAAGACATAAATACAAATTAAGGCAACCATTGAAGAAGTGTATCTGTCTCTGTAGTTAAAGCATACTAAATTAAATTTTAAAGAATTCACTCAGACTGGAAATCATATCACTGTGTGTGGGCACAGAAGGCGGCTCAGTAAATTCTGGCTCGGTGGGTGAGTCAGCATGAGTCATCAGTAGACATACCATCCTATGGTTATATGAATCCACAAAGTACATTTAGAAACATTTCACAGTAACAAAATAATGCCATGCTCCTGCTTTTTGTCTAGATGACATTAATGACAGCCCCAGCTTCCCTAAAATATTGTAGGTGTTCTCAGCTCAGCATGGGAGGTTAAAAAAAAACAACACCACAACAAACCCTCTATTTTGGTATTTTCATTAAGCAAAGCTAACACAAATAAGAAACGCTGTTAGGAAAGCCTCAGATTGTAAATAAAATCCTTTACATAGTTGTACTACACTGACAAACAACTTTTCAGGTAGGCTTCTGATTACTTGATTGAAACACAAGGAGTTTTTCCTTCTTACTTCCAATTTTAATCATTTCCATCACTCAAAATTTCAAGTGGGTAATAAGATGCTATGACAAATTAAGTTATTTAGCTGACATCACCAACTGTGTCACAAGGAGAATAGTGTCAATTTTGTTTGGAGTCTTTTTAATTGTGGCATCTTATTGAAACACTCTGAATGCAATGTAGATGAGTGTTTGTAAGGCTGAAACTATTCCTGCGTTCTCCTCTTCCATTTTGTTTATTCTTTATCTTTCATTTTCTTGTAAAAGAGATTTGATGCTCTTCCAGCATGTCATTCCGTAAACGAGATATAATTACCCAGGACACCCCAATTTGTACAGCTACATAGGAAATGCTTTTTTCATGCCTTCTCATATTAATTTGGGGAGCTCTAATATTTACTTTTTCTTTAGTTTTGCTAAAGATAAGGAAATTTTCACAACTAATATGGATGCACTTACAATCTAGCGAACAGACTAGGATCGTTCATGGGCATATACGTACACAGCTATTTAGCCGACTGACCACCTCACACGCCAGTCTGGAAACCAAATCCACTGCCACATTAGTCATCCATTTGGATCGACTTATTACAGTGATGCCACACAGATGCAGCCAGATTCACATCAGCTAATCTAGTTACAAGACAGAGGCCCTGGTTCTATCAGATAAATTAAAATCTGTGTAAATAGAAATGGCTTAACCTCTTATTTTAGGCCGTAGACTCTTGTTTCCCGCATTCCTAATAGCTTGGCAAATACATTCTGAATTTGTTCTCTTGTTATTCTCAGGGGGAGGATGTTTCCAGGATTTACTCCTAACTATTATGTTTTGGTTTACTAACAAATTCCTCTCCCAGGGAAGTTGAGTCTATATCACCTACTTAGTTTTTCAGGCAATTAATATTGCCCTTCATTTGCCATTTTTATGGGCTAGTAGTCTTAGTAAAAACTTGGGTGGTTTTTTTTAATTCTCTCAATTGTATATGAACTCCTATACATTGAGTAAAGGAGAGTACACTTGCTGTTGCCTTTGCCTATTTTTGTAAGGCGTTAACCGTTGTTGGATCTTGTCTACTGGATGGGGCCCATTGGCTGGATGAGGAAACCTTGTTGAACTGAGGAGTGAACCAGTGTCAAAGGGATGGGTAACCTTCGGGATACCTTGCAGAATAGCATAAGCCCCTTGAAGTTTTTGCAAGAAACTCTGAGGGCAAAGTGTTTTGTGAGTGTCAGAGGCACCTTAATGCTGGATTTGGGCTTCCAGCCTTTAAGTACAGCCACAAGGACAAACTCAAAGCCACATTTACCAAACATCTATGCTATTTACTCACTGGGCAGTCAGGGTTGCCAACTCCCCACACGCAGCCCAAAGCTTTCAGCACTTAACCCAAGTTGTAAATAAAATCAGTTAGCAACATAGCTGTTAATAGCTAGCATGCTGCATAAAATGCACACAAAGAAAATCAGAAATACTTTTCTTCAACCATGCTCACTCAGTAATACTGTTCAGTAATAGCTTTACTTCAGACATTTTACTCAAAGACGAATCTTGTAGCACATTGCTGCTTTTTGATTGTAAATAGTGGGCAGTGGAAAACATTTTCTGCAGAAAAACTCATTATTGTTGATGTATATTTGTGCAATATACACTTATGTACATACACATACTTATTTTTTTAGAATATATTCTCAGCATGTAGTCTTTCCACAGAAAGTCAATATTCAATATGCTTTGTATATTTTAAGCTGTATTTTATGCAGAGATGTAAAGTAGTGTCTATTTTAGTAAACTCATCAAATGTTGCTGGAAGCAACACTCAGTCTTCTGATACATTGCTCTTTCTTCAACATTCTTTACAATTAAAGCGGCTTGACGAGCACTAGCTTAAATTACCAAAAGTGAGGCAAATTCTCCATTTTCTTATGCTTTCTACAGCTACTAAAATTAACATTTTCTTTAACTTTGGAAGAGTTTATTTTTAGACTTGCTATAAGTTGAGGAAATCCACTCTGGTAACCATAGAACAGGTTCACAACAAAGGATTTGTCAAAGAAGATTTAATATCTGATTGTAGCAGATGACATAATGAAAATAGTTCTCGAGTTGCCTTTGTGGGAAGATCCCTCTTCCAGCAGAGGCCATCAGAGCATGGAGGAGATGCATGGAATTTCCTTTTCTTTCACCGCAAGTTCTCCCAGAAGAAACCTCAAAACTAAAGTTTGCAGACTCACACCTAAAAACCTCCAGTAAGACCTACAGAAATGGAGACTTCGTGAGTAATCTAGTGAGTAGCCTACAAAAGGGGAAAACCACAAGTGTTTACCTCCTTCCCACTCTTAAATGCTTTCAGGGGCATTTAAGAGCAAGTCCCTGAGCCACATGGAAGAGCTCAGTTCCTGCTCAGCATCCTACCTGCCTGGGAGGTGGAAGCTCCTGAGTGCTCTGGCAGTCTCTGCTCACTCCCCATTCAGGCTGCCTGAAGGGGTGGGATGGGTTCATGGGTCTGGGTCTTTGCTGTGTCTTGGGGTTGGGGCTGCTCTGCACTTCAGCTATGCAGCCATTGAGTGGGTATCTGAAAAAGGTACCTTGGTGAAATTTAGGTACCTTGGTCCCCATGACTGGGTAATGGGGTGGTATCGCAAATCTTCAGGAGGGCTTACTCCAAGGGTTTGGGATGCTTATTCTTAAAATTCGGTGTAGCCCCTGTAGTATTGTACGTAGTACTGATTTTCTGATTTAAGTCATTCCTGAATGTGCTTATGATACATTTCTCTGTCTAAATAGACAGTGGATGAATTCACCTAAGGAAATACGCTGTCGTTCTGGATACTTGTATTCTGTGTTCTTGCTGGAAAGGGACTAGTAAACGCTTTTTCTATTCTAGCAACAGGAGGATTTCCTAAGATGAAACTGCTGAGTAATTCTGGTCATTTTCCAGTATGCTGCTTCATTTAATGTAATTTAGAGCATCATTTTCATGCCTGTAGCATTTAGGTAATCGCTAGCTAAGAGTTGCTGATAGTATCAAACATTCAGCTCTGCCATGTAGACCTACTGCTATGTTTTTCAGCTTTGACAAATTGAATGTCAATATCAAATACAAGTGTTGATGTTTCAAATAAAATAAAAGAGAAAATGGGAAAAAGAATGCATAAAAGAGAGAAAGGAAGGAAGCAAGCAAGCTTTGGAGAAAGATTGGGCTAAAGTTTTTCATTAATTAACTTGTTATTTAAAATAGCTGTTTAAATACACATGCAAACATATTATCTTTCAGCATACTTTAGTTTTCCTCCTTGTTTGATAAATAGTCACATAAAATTTCTAAAAGTAAAAAGAAGGCATGAGAGGATCAAACTAAGCTTGTGACCCTTCTATTTCAGCAATATTTAATATCACTTCAAGGGTTTTTTTTTCACAAATATAATACAAAATGCAGGGCAATGAGGAATCTGACACTATTTTACAGCTCGCTCTATATATTTGTTGGCTGTGTGAATGCACATGTATCTGTGTAATTCTGAGAAAAAATAAACATCAAGCTTTGACTTAAAACTAGTCGGTGCTACCTGAGTTAATTCACATGCATAATTTCCCCCCAGAAACGTATGAAAGTAGCCACTGCTTAGCTCAGGCTGCAGCTACAGGCAGAGAGAGTGGAGGGCTGCAGTCGTCAGGGCACCGGAGAGGCACACATGAGAGACAGAAAAGCCAGAGATGCGTGGGTGACAATGAAGTACACAGAGTGTAGCTGTAAATCAAAAACAGCTAAATAAATGCCAGTTGTTTCATTTTCTCTTTGTGCACACCAGTATGTTTGTGGACTGGCTGTGGGCAGTGCTGGTGTCGGGAAGAAAATTATGCAAGTGGCTGAGCTAGGTTTGACTGGGTGGGAGAGTGGGAGGCAGTGAGGAGGCAGCGGCAGAAATTGCTGATTTTACATGCTTAGGAAAAAATCGCATCAAACACGAGCGTGTAAAAGCTGCTGGGTGTCACAGTGCGCAGTGCTGAGCCAACATTGTTCTGCTCTCTGAACTGACGGATGAGCAGATTTGACATCTAGCAATGCCAATCATGGCACACGGTGAGCAATTTTGGAGCAAAAAATATTCATTGCGGGCAGGGGAAGAGGGAATACTGGCTGCTCAGCGTGGTCGGGAGAAGGCTAGCTCTGGCTGAGTCAAAGCTACATCTCTGGTCTTTTCCCAGTGAGAGTTTGACATGGAATTGCTCCGTGGTATAAGCGCCATCCTTCCTCAGACGTTACTAATGGTGCAAACTGGTCAATGAAAGGCTTGCATGCTGCGATTTTTGATTGGAAAGCGCGAGGGCACGGGAAAACGGAGTAAGAGGATGTCTGAGCTGCTTGTGGGCAATGGGTGGACTGGGCCAGGGAGGTGCGCAGGAGGGCAGGGCTGCTTGCAGGGCTGTCCTGTCCTGTCCTGCACAGCCCTGTCCTGCACAGCCTTGCTGCGGTGGGGCAAGCTTGAGGCTTCCCCGGCGTGTGCCGATGCGTGGGCTCTCCTGCGGACAGCGGCTTTGCTTGGGGGCCAGGACAAGTGGGCAGCCGTGGAGAGGACCTAGGGACAGGGACTCCTGAGGAAGCGCTGCCAGAACACAGTGCAGAGGAAACCAGTGCGTGTCAAACTGCTTAATTATAGAGTGCTTAATTATATATATTAAATCTAGATGTAGAGAACAATGAGTAGGAGTAGCCCACAGAACTTAGTTGCCTGCAAAGTAAAAAATTCCCCAGGTACTGCAGTTGGGTAAGTGAATTTCATCTTGCACGTTTCTTTCTTCTTTTTCTTTTTTTGGAAATCCAGAAAGCTTCTGTTGTAAATTTGCATAGCCGTCAACTTGCTGAGGGGAATGCTACTGTGTTGGTGAGACAAGTCCTCCCAAAAGACTAAAAACTGCAGTATTTATTTCTTTTCCCATCACTGATTCATCGCTTGCTCTCTCTCCTCAAGATTTACAGAACGTCGGGACCTGACTGGAGGAGCTGTCTGTCATACTTCCAGTTAATCAATGACCTACTTTATTATTACACTTCAAGCGTGGGCTCAAAGAGAGGCTTTTTGCATCGAGTGAAGATCTGATCAATAACTGGCATGAAGGACACGGCAGGGAACAGCCTGTGGAAGAGAGAATAGTTTGCACTAAATGTCATTTCATGACACCTCCCCTTGGTAGTCCAGTCTGCTTCAGGTACAACAGGATGTCATCGCTCCAGTTACTCTTTCAAATACAGATGTGCAGACTGTGGAAATCTACTGAGCGCTGAACCGGAAGCCTTGCATGTAAATATCAGCACATCACAGAAGGGAACAAAACTGGGCATTTTCATTCCCCATCATTTAATTGTATGTGTCTTCTCAGATAGAATTGCAAGTACAATGCAGCTCAGCCAGCCTTAGGAAGTTAAGCGGAACAGTGAGGCCCCTCCCCCCACTAATTATTTTCTACTGGACTAACAGAGGGCAACTCTGTTTTTGTAACACTGCTACCTTTTTTTGGGGCAGACCTGTTCCTTTGCATCTTCTGTACCACAAACACTTCATTTCAGTACCAAAGTAGCCACTTGTTTTTTTTATGCACCTCTGCAATACTGCCACAAGTAGGAGAGAGATGAATTGGGTTCTCCTTTGTCTCATGTACCGCCAAAAGGATTACTATTATGTCTCTATTATGCTATGTATAACTAATATATATGTACAGTTATGCTTCTGCAACCTCATTTATCCAGAAGATTCAGTGGATTTATATTGGTCTCACCAAAACCTGAAACCCCCAATGCACTGGCACAGCTTTGACAGAGTCTCTGTTGTCACTGCCAGGACAAGAGTTGGAAAGACCATGGTTTGAGTTTGAGATCCAGGCTGCGTTTGCATGGTTCCTAACTGAATAATGTCTTAGGTCTGGATTCATCTCACCTAGCTGTGGGCAAACATTTGAGCTGATCAGAAGGGTAAGCAGTAACCCTTGTGTCTGCATAGGGGTTAGTCATGAGTGATGGGCTAAGTCAGTCCTCCTAAGACCTGATGCATTTTGTAAAGGTGTCTGTCTTTCTCCGTGAGTCAACACAGGAAGCCCAGTGAGACCCTGTTCCTAACCGGACACCTCAAGAAGCATTAGCACTAAGTGTTATCGGTCAAGACCTTAATGCGCTCAAAGAATGGTCCTGACATGGGAGGAGACGACTGATAGACCCTCTCTGCGTTGTAAGAAGAATGGGAATTCCCTAAAATTTTGTGCCACTGGTAACTTCCCTAGTGATTCTGAATAAAACTCTAACTCTTAGGTTTGAGGTGTGTGGGTTTTTTAAGAGCCAAAGCTGGTTCCAGCAGCAGCCCCTTTCCACTGATAGCAAACACTTTTCAGGAGAATGGAATCTTGTGGAGCCAGAAGAGGTGCATGCTAATGATACTGAAGTGAAACTCCTGTCGCTCTTATGATTTTGGTTCCTGCCCAGCTTTGCATAAAGGGAGGAGTTCCAACACTTGCAATTTATAATCTCTGCAGTACAAAATCTCCTTACATCATCTACCTGAACTGTTATTCTGCAGCTTGGAGTAAAGCAGCCATTCGTAAGTACTACAGAGGACAGACATCTGCTCCTCCTTCCCCCAAATCAGAGTAATTTGGGGATAGAAGGACAATGGTATCCGGGGGTGCATTAAGAAGAGTGTGGCCAGCAGGTCGAGGGAGGTTCTCGTCCCCCTCTGCTCTGCCCTAGTGATGCCCCATCTGTAGTACTCTGTCCAGTTCTGGGCTCCCCAGTTCAAGAAAGATGAGGAGCTACTGGAGAGAGTCCAGTGGAGGTCTACAAGGATGGTGAGGGGACTGGAGCATTTGTCCTATGAGGAGAGGCTGAGGGAGCTGGGCTTGTTCAGCCTGAAGAAGAGAAGGCTGCAAGGGGACCTTATAAATGCTTACAAATACCTGAAGGGTGGGTGTCAAGAGAATGGGTCCAAGCTCTTTTAGTAGTGCCCAGCGACAGGACAAGGGGCAATGGGCACAAACTGAAGCATAGGAAGTTCAGTCTGAACATGAGGAAGAATTTCTTCCCTCTGAGGGTGACAGAGCACTGGAACAGGCTGCCCAGGGAGGTTGTGGAGTCTCCTTCTCTGGAGATATTCAAGACCCGCCTGGACAAGGTCCTCTACAGCCTACTGTAGGTGACCCTGCTTCAGCAGGAGGGTTGGACTAGATGACCCACAGAGGTCCGTTACAACCCCTACCATTCTGTGATAGGTGAAAGGATGAAGAGGAGCTGGAAGTACCCAGCATCTCTTGTTCTTTCCTCCTGATATTAATATTTAGGCAGCGTAACATGCAACCCTATCACAGGTGACAGAAAAATACAGGTAATACTTTAAAACAGGGCTTGGATAAGACTAAGGTCAGGGGCTCCTCTCTCTGCTCTTTGGATTCATTATATGCAGAGAAGAATTGCTGTCAAGGCATCAGAAGTTTTGTATATTAAGACAAATGCCAATACCAAAAACCAAGCACCTAAATAAGCATCCCAGTTTTGGGTTCTTGCCACCCCTGTGGCTTTGGTATTTTGCAAAATAGTATTTCACAAAAAAGTATTTGTATATTAGCAAACTATGGTTCTAAAATGCCACACTATGCTGAGTGATATTGAGAAAACATAGGAGTACCGTGGTGGAGTGGTTAAAACATGTTGCTAGGATGTTACAAGGATGACTTTGAGATTGTTCCAGGGAGTGTCTCCTCTCAGAACTGTAAACACAGTTGGGCTGAGGAGTCAAAAGCAGATAAATTAGGTGTTAGCTACATGGCTCTCTGGTGCACCAGAAGTTGGTGTATCTTAACTGTTGTAGCTCAAAAGGGCTCCAAAGATCAGACAGGCTATGAATGTTGATTAGTATGAAATTTATATCATAAGATTATGCAGAAAGAACGCCTATTTATTTAGTCATAAACTGAATAATTAGATATGGAGATTAGTAGCCACGGGTCACATAATGCCATCATTTTGAGAATAATCTCATTGTAAGAGCTGATCTAAACTGAAAAACACAAGGAACAACTGAACAGAATGTAACACATTTAACAAAGGAATAAAATGACATTGAAATGACCACATTCCAGTGAAATTAAAATCTTTTCCCAAATCCTGACAACATTTGTTCAGACTCTCATACGCTAAACCTCTCTGAAGGGTGATTCTTCTTGGGCTGCTCAGACAGATCCATATTGCAAGCCCTGCTATCACTGCTGCACACAACAGGGCTACTCAAGGCTTTCTCCACCCCGAGTGCAGAGAGACTTGCCAGGGATTTGATTCCTTCCAAAGGAAGCCAACTGATTAGTTGGTTGCTCAGTTAAATGCAAGCTACAAGGCCCCCCTTTTGTTCTTTCTACAACTGTCCTATTCTATGAATGAGATGTTTTGCCACTGAAGTCATGCAAGTAATAAAATGGGTGATGCGGTGTTTCCTGTCTCAGTGTAACACAGGTCCCGCAGACTCCCAGCACCTCTGAAGCCTTTCAGTCTGACGTCGACAGAGCACGGCTTCCAGCAGGCTGTGGTATAAAGTGTCACTGAATCACAGCCTCCTCCCTTCTGCACTTTTTGCTCTTTAAATCAGTCTCACCTCTGCAAGCAAAAAAAGCGCATGTGCCTGGAAAGTCCTGTATTAGTGACAGAACCTTCAAGTCTCTAACAGCTCCTGAAGTGCTGACTGTCCTGAGCACTCACTGGAAATTTAAGCCCATCCGCATTTCTGCAGCTAGCACTGGTGAACTGAGATCTATGCCTCACCAAAGCCATGCAGCAGAGGGAGGAATGGAGCTGCCTTCTGCACTGCTGGTATCTCAGGACAGCATTTCTTAGCCTCCTCAGACCCCACTGGCCTTCCCTATATGAAGAGCCTTCACAATCAGCCCACAGCAGGGTTTGTGCAGCCTCTGGAAACTCAACTGCACACAAAAGAACGGCAAGAACAGGTAGCCCTGGAGCAACGGGGCAAACATCCCCGCAGAGTGAGGAGTATGAGGTGTTTCTGGACTGCTGTTCACATGCTTGGGGCATCTCACAGAACTCACCAGTGCTCTGCTGGACCAAGGCATCCAGAATCCCACACCAGAGATGTGACCACAGCTGCCTTAGTCCAAGTTGAAAACCTGTCAAAAATTTAGGAAACACACCATCTTTCCGCCTGTTTGCATCAGATCATGCATGAGCCAAGGGCTGAATCTCCAGGCTGAGGGTTTATCTCCATTTTCTGTGGCAGTGGTGTTAATCCAAGTGGTTACTTTGATTTACATAGAGCTTCTGAGTTAATCTGTTGTGACATTAAGCAATAAGATCCACTGGAAATGCACTAATAAAAATTACAACAAAAGCCAATGAAGTAATTTTTCACTGCCTTATACACACAAAGAACATTTTAAAAGGTGAATTGCTGACTGAGGCACCACTCCAGCTGATATGAGGATACTTTGGGGTTGGTAAATGTAATAGCTTCTAAGTGAAATTCATTTGCTGCCAGTAGTGCAGCCCTAACTGATTTTTATCCGTACTTTTAAGAAAGCAGTTACAAACCAGCATAGTCTCCAGTATGTGAAAGTGTCCAAAGCTGGGACAGAAATTAATAATGTAATAGGGTAAGGTACCTAGGATCTGGATAAAGTGTCCTGGAATTAGAAATGATAATGGCTTGTCTTGCAGATAACTGGGTTGGTATAACAGTGGGCACAGTGGCCTGCCATGAAGCCCACTCTGCACCTAAGTCACTCCAGAGCCTGAGAGACAGCTCTACCACATGTCCAGGTCTTCCCAGCATCACCCACACCTTTACTGAAATGCCAGAAGGACTGATGCAGCCACTTCCCAGTGCTGATACTCCTGATGTAGCTCACCAAAGAGACTAGGGTTGTGATGAGGAAAATGTTTTCTGCTTTTGAAGGGATTTGTTGATTCCTGACTAGACCTAACATTTTTGCTGAGACTTCCAATGTCTCAGAAAGGCTGAAAAATGTCATTATGGCTGAGGAGAATGGGAGAAGATTTTCAAAACGCCTTGCAAATTTCAGGAGTGTTTTGTTGATCAGAAAGAGCTATTCAGCAGGCCGCAGTTCCATGCAAGATACCGATTTACGAGGAGGAAGAATAGGTCAGAAGGAACGCACAAATGAATTGTCGCTTAGGAAGTTTACCCTGTGACTAAATCTTTCACAGAATCACAGAATCACAGAATGGTAGGGGTTGGAAGGGACCTCTGTGGGTCATGTAGTCCAACCCTCCTGCCGAAGCAGGGTCACCTACAGCAGGCTGCACAGGACTGCGTCCAGGCGGGTCTTGAATATCTCCAGAGAAGGAGACTCCACAACCTCCCTGAGCAACCTGGGAGGAAACCTGGGAAATCATTCTAGAGGGATCTTTAACTTAACTTCCTAAACTTAAGTTCTTGGAATACCCTTCCACTGTTTCAAAGAACATACATTCACTTATTCAGAAATACTGGGCAAATCTCTTAATTTTGCTGCACTGCAGAGCACTTCTTTGCACAAGCACCCTACTTGCCGGACATGAAGTTTGCAACTAAACCCACTTGTGTTTGTGGAGCATTTAAAATACTTGGATGTAGTGAGTCAGGCATTAAGAGCATTTGGTATTAGTTAGTTGCAATGTTCTTTCTCCACATATTTTAGTCATATAATATACGTGTAAAAGAATAAAAGCAGCTAGCATTGCTTTCCTTCAGACAAGTAAGTCGCCTTTCTAGCAGCTCACAATCTGGCCCCGCAGCTTTGGCTGTCTGCCACAGAAGTTAGCACTGGTATCATGTAGGCTAATGTAACTCTTGAATCACTTGACTAAATTTAGATTCTTGTCTCAGAATTGCCTCCAAACATTTAAATAGACCTCACAAAGATGCTTTTCAGGTTTTGTGGGGTTTTGTTCTTTAGATCAGACACACGATTTTAATTTGCCTTTTTCTATTTCTTCAGTAAAAATAAGTTATTATTCATAGTTACTCATTCAAAAATATTAATTCTGAACAGCTGAGAGGTGCTTTCCCAGCGTGGCATGTGTTCAGCAACGCGGATGCCTGAGCGCTTAGGTGCGGGAGCAACGTGCAGAGCAGCTGGTTTGTCTTCTCCTCTGGCGGGAGGAGAGCGCATGGCGAAAACTGCAGCTCAGCATTAAATAACCCAGAACACAACGGCTATGGCCCTGTTGTCTCTTCAGGGCATGTGCCTGGGGACAGTTATCGGGGGAGTGACTTCAGAGCTAAGGGAAATCAAAGGGACCCGTCTGGGTTATCTCGGCTCTGTCCTTCACTCCCTGAAGGTGTGGGAGGTGTGGGAAGGGAGAAGAGTCCGGCGAAGCAGGTCTACTGACTAGCTGATGGTATGATGGTGTTATGAAGAACTATAACTGTAGGCAGTGTAAAATCAAGCAAGTTAGCAACTATGAGCTGACCCCTGGCAGAAATGCGCCAATTCGCTTTTCGGTGGTGGTCAGGCCCAGTGACACGTCTGACGAGCAGTGTGAGAGGCTGAACCTTGGTCGGCACGACCCACTTGCTGGAGTGAAACTGTCAGCTCACAGAAAGTCCTCACATGAACCACCCGGGAAAAGACGTGACTCCAGGGCATTTCTGAACCTCTGGGCAGAAACCCCGTTTTCTGAGCTACGCCACATACCATCATTTTTCTTTAAGGCATATTAAAACAAAGCTTGTTCAATAGAGGATAAGCTCGTGGATGTTTTAGAGTTCATTATATGCTGTACATCTATGTCTGTGTGAGAAGCAGAAGCAGAAAGCTTGGAGCAAGCTGGAGACTGTGGTGACCTCCTCAAACTCCATACATCACTCAGGGTGGTAACAGCTGACTCCACTCATATTTTCAGTTCTTACATCACATGGTTAATAGTCACTCACTAACTGTGGCAGCTACGTTTGGTTTATTCTTTGAAATTAATGAGTTTATTCCAGAAATACATACCGTAGCATCCCTTACATTTTTCTCTGAAGCATGTGATATTGGCCAGGGTCAGATCCTAGATTTTTTTGGCCCAGCTTGGAAATTCTTCCTTGTTTTATTAAACAAAGTCGTAACATTTTCCTTGCATATGGCAAATAGCCACACTTGAAGCTTAGAAAACAATATGTTAGCAGCGTTTGCCCCAAAAGCATCTGAACGAGCTGTAATGTATATTTATACATACCCATACAGATGTGTACGTACACAAATATGTATCTATAGGAAGCACTCTCTGAAATACCACTCTCCCTAAGGAAAAGTATAGCGATCAGCTGGTGCTGAACTCACCCCACAGCAGCAGAAGGAAGGGGAATTTTAGCCTGTGTCTACAGAGGCAAATTCCTGCAAAAACAGAGTTCACACCGGTAGCGTTCAGCACAGCATCCCTCCTGCATCAGGCCCCAGCCGAGAGCACGCGGCACCCTGCAGAGCAGCGCTCCTAAGCAAGTGCCTGGGAATTGAGAAAGACTGAATTTTTACCAGAAGACTGAAGTGTTTATTCGTAGCCATAAGCCACAGAAAGTTTGCAATGCAAGGCGTGCTGTGGAAGGCGTAGCTAGAGAAGCAAGGAGTCAGTGAACACAAAAGGACAAAACTAGGCCCAGAGATGTCTGAGAAACTGGTCTCTGAAATCTGCTGATGTCCATCAGTGTAGCGCCTGGGCTTTCTGGGTAGTGAGAAAGTTTCTGTGAAGTGATATATTTGGGGAACGAGAGGTGAAGTGGATTACTCAGGGTAAAGTACCATGTTTGTCAGTGACCAGAGGCTTCAAGCCTGTTGCCTGAAAACAGACAGAGCCTCAAAGACAGTCACAGTTATTGGCTTTTTCTGCTTAAGTCTGTTAATCACGAAGAGAAGGTAGACTATTCAGCTGGAGATGCATGTGAACTTGAACCTCATTTTGAACACACATATGTTGATGGAAAGGGTTAATTTCAATTTGGATCTGACCTGATCACCTTTAGCATTTAAAAATGCTTCACCAGCTGGAAGAAAAACCTTTATGACTGTCAAAGTTTAAATGCAGATCTGAATTTAAAACCATAGTTGACATGCACACATGGTCTATGCATACACTATACAATTACACTTTCAGGGATGTAGATTTTCATTTCCCCATGTGGTCTGTGGCCCAAACAACAACATAGTGTTTTCCACATGCCAGAGCTGAATTGTCAGCTTTAACAGTAATTTCACCAGCAAAGTCATCGAACTGGTCAATGTCATTCGTGGTTAACCTTCTGTCATGATATTCTGTCTCAGATTTAATTTGGTTACCTAAAGCTTTATTGCCAAAGCAAACCAAATCACTCTAATTAACACTGCAAGCTGAATACTAGCTGAAGTGTGGTCATTTTTTGTTCCTTCAGTAAAGCCTATCTCTTTTGGTACCATATATACTCTTGTAGCGTGGTTTGAGATCACCTATACCAGCTGAAGTCACTATTAAAATTACCTTTTATTCAACCAGTTTTGGGAGGCATCCTGATTGTAATTTCAATATGCCTCATCTTTATGCCATGGAGAGGGACAAAAAAGTCCAGACGAATACCTAAAAATCCTTGTTCCAGAGGTGAAAAGGATTTCTGCTGAGCAGGAACCAGAGAGACAACTGTAGGATGTTGTTTGGTGACCTTTCACAAAGTCAACAGTAGAAGGCATAGTATAGCATTAGGTGGCAATCAGGCAAAAAATCTTTCATGAGGTACCTACCCATCAAGAACAATTGCAATTATCTAAAGATGAGAGCAAGGGACTAAAAATAATCTTTTAAATTTGAGTTAGTTTTCTCACAATATTTTTTCCATTGAGCTTCATTCTCTACTACCCTTAATATCAGTTTCCAGGTAGCGGTTCAGCACATGAGCTATTAGTCTGCTCTGCACTGCCATTTGCTGTCCTTTCCTTGAAGACCAGTTGAAACATCTGCCCTAATAGTTTGAATTACCCGACTTTGGAAGATATTACTGTGTGTACAGCATCAACTATGCACATACCCTTTACAGGGCACATTGAGAATGAACAACTCACTGTCTCGCTTGTAGAATGTGAGGCACAGGCCAGTTATTGTTGGTGAAGAGATCTCACAATTTTTCTTTTCAATGGTAGAGTGTTTTAAGGGAAGATTGAAAGAGATGAATGGTGCTTATAATCTGCAAAGTAGTGGCCTGTTCTAAGTAGAGGTGTGATATGAAAAGAAGTGCAAGTCACAAGTGGGAGAAGATGACAAAAGAAGTAGGCAGCAGAAAATGCATGGAACAGATTGGGGCTGATTCATACAGCTTTCAAGTCTGTTTATTTCTTTGGAGGACGATACAGAAATCTGTTTGCCTTGTGGACAATTGACTCCTGCACATGGCCTCGCTTTCTAGTCTTCTGCCATATAGGCATATAGGTATAGTTTTGCTTTCTGGTTTTCTGCCATTCTCTAGGTATAGACCTCCTTCCTCATACATGGGGCTTATACACAAGCCGGGAAAGTGCGAGGAAGAGGAAGGAGAAGGCAATGGCAATTAAGCAATGGCAATTAAGAGATTTCTGTTACTTCTCTGGTCTGCAGGAAATTGGTATTAACCACTCCATCCTTGGCCTTCTGTATCCTTTAACCATATCAAATTCAGTGTTCTCATCTTTACAGTATCTCCTTGCTGCTGAGAATGAAATCTCTAGAGCACCCAGTGCTGGCAGGATTCATGTACAAGGACCAGGGAAATGATAATCCTCTGCGTTTTATGGCCTTTCAGGGACAACTCCTCACCAAGCACATGCTGGGAAACCAGACAATTCAGATGCCTTTTAAGATCTCACACGGAGAGAGTGTGGGTAGACTTGAGGGCTTAGGTAGCCAAAAACAAAAAGAGCTTTCAGAAGAGCGCTTAGACTAAACTTTTTACAGCCTGGAAACTTTGACATCCGCAGAATGCAATGCTTAGTTATTCAGCCGCTGTTTACATCTCCTTCAGATCTAGCCATCTGCTACACTTCAGCTGTTGTGTTTTGATGCCAACCTTCCTGTAAGCAGGCTTGCATTGATTAGATTCCATCTAGCAGTGTAGCTGCTTCTCTGTGAAAGCCTAGCTTAGTAGTTCCTTTCTTACTTCTGCTTGGCCATGTGAATATTGCTTTCTCATCAGAATCACACTGACATATCATACATCTATTAGTTGCCCACATCCATTCTTGTAAGTCCATTCATTCACCAGAAATTCCTACTATGTTGCTTCATGTTGCACTGCTGCGGAGTATGGAAGTAGAGGCATTCCATACGAGCATGGATATGACAGATTTAGCAATCAGAAGTTCACTTTCTTGCACCTTTCACTGGCATCTATTATATTCTAAGCAAAAGGAACTGTTCAATACACTAAGAGTGGATCATTTTTAGAGGCTCTACTCATGGGCCTGAGCTGGCTGAAATGGAAGGTTTTACTTAGACTTTATTTTTTCCTCTGCTTTTCTACTTCTTCTTGTCCTTGAATCTGGGAATAATTTTAGATAATATTTACCAAATGCAGCCAGTAGAGGAACCATTCAGTAAGCTACTAAATCATAACCGTGCAATGAATTCTAAGGAGTGGGAAGAGGAAGGGTAGAAAACCTGAAAAAAAAGAGACAAGTATAATAGGTATAGAACAGTGGAACTGAAAATTTTGTTATTTTACGAAGATAGTAATGGTTCTGAGTCTCTTCTTGCATACCTTGAAATTGTTATTCATTGATACAGTCAGAAACATTCTGCAATAGTTTTGCTTGTTTGCCAGAGCAAAAGGAACAGCAGGTATTGGAAAACTGGAAGCACGTCTAGATTTATTTTCATGTTTCATCTGCCTTCCTCCCTTACCCTTCATCCCTTGTTTCATACCTTTCAGACCACTACACTTTGTAGGAGGTGCTGTGCCTTCTAAGGCCAGCATTTTGGACATTGTGAGCACACCAATAACACAAGCAGTCAATAATAATGGGACAGATTCTAGCACTCTACACCACGAACCAGCTAATCAGCAAAGCAGGTCCTGCAGCTCCTCCATAGTAGATGTAGGGTCTTAATTCTGAAAACATTTCCACAAAGTTGTCTTACATACATCAGTCAGAAGCTCCACGGCTGTGGAGTGCAGCACATGCAAACATGCTTCCAGGATTAAGGCCCAGTAAGCAACAGGGTACTGTTTATTTTAAGCCTGCTCGTCGCATTCAGCGAGTAGCAAGACACCATGATTTTACTTTGCTTTGTTTTTGTCATCGTAGCAGCTTCCAAGAGTTCAGGAGCGAACCACTGGCGCTGCTGAATAAACTGTGAGCTTTTACTGACTTCAGTTAGAGCTTTTAATCACGTTTCTTACCACTATTGCTCAGAAATACTGAATTTCTCCACACGAGGAAGAAAACAAAATGATTTCTTCAGGTAACTTTCTTTACTGGAAAAAACCCAGCAATTAGAATGTGTATTTTTAACATTGTGATTGGGGTTGGGGCTTTTGTTATAAAAGAAATGCAGCTCAAAATGCACTTCTCCCCCCCCACCCTCTAAAAGCTGATTAGATGTACCAATCAACCTTTCTGTTGAACTTCAAATGGACAATACCCACCTGTACTCAATCAGATTCTGAAACTATAAATTTTATTGCGTGGAGAGAGAAAAACATGATGTGATTTTTGGGATTTGAAGTCATAAGCAGTAATTCCCAGTGAGTACAACACCTAACCCACCACCATTCTGGGTAGCAGTCCCTTGCCATGGATTCCCTCAGATATCATTGCCCAAGGCACAGGTCCCACATGCTGTCTCCATATTGCCTCCTTCAACCGTTCTGTCAGAGCTCATGCTAAATGATTGTTTTTCAGCATGACATCATTTGCAAACGTATCCAGGGTTGTCTAAGGAACCTTTGTTGAAGTCAGGGTATGTTAGGCAAAACTGGCCCCTGTTCACCTGCAGTGAACAGTTCTGGCCATCTCTTGTTGCAGCGTCCCATACAGTCATGAAGCTCCTTTCATGGTAATTGGAGATCTCTGTAATTGCAGCTGTGGGAAGGCAGCATTTCTCAGGGAGAGGCGATGTACCTTATCAAACCAACTGACAGAGTTGCAAGAAAAAAGCAAAATGCAGACCAGCTTTTGGTCTCACAGGGTCAGATCCCAGAAGTCTCGTACGGGTGGAGTGAACTTCATGCAAGCATAGACGGAGCTGTGTCAGTGCCGCATAACAGGGAGGTCTCACACAACTCTATTCATTTCTTGCTGATTGCTACAGCTCCAAAAAAAAAAAAAATCCTATCAGCTTTTTTAAGCATAAAAATCTAGGATTTCAACTACTCCTAAAATACAGAGGAGACATTGAAAAGTTACAAAATGTTAGATATTATGAGCAGAGTCTGTGCTTGTGATGCTACCCATCTTTCACAGTGTAAAAACTTTTTCCTAGTTCTGTGTTGTTCAGGTCGCTTCACATTATCCATAGGTACATGGATGAGGTTTTGCTGTGGTGAGTCAGTTACTGAAGGCATAGCATAGTTGGAACATAGCATAGCAAGGATCTTAGTCCTGCGACGAGGATAATTTCATTTAATATCCTACAACACTTGAATGAAGTACAACCAGATTTGTTCCAATGGTTTATAAGGTGACTGCTAATGCAAATAATATTCTCTTAGTTTCTTCCTACAGTTCATCAATATAGATCCACAAGGTTTTCCTCGATGTCTTATCCTAAACTATGTAGAAATTCTCTATAGAATTCGCTACAGAAAACTATTTCTTTACAGTATTATTCAAGAGAGCTGCCCTCTCAGGGAGAGGGACTCGGAGAACAACTGTGGAAAGTCAGAAAAGATAAAAAAAGCATTTGTTTTCTAAGTATTTACTCTACTGATCATAGTCCAGATTTTCTTTGTAATGAAGCTCCGTCTGGAAGGCTGTGTGCTTGTGCAAAGGTCAGGACAGCATGGGGGAAGCTTGGGGTGCATTTCTTGCAAAGCTTGAGATGAGAGAAGAAGTAATGACATCCCTCCAGACCTTTCACCTCTACCTCTAGATACTGTACGACCTCTGATTTCTACACAGTATTTCAGGAGGCTCTTGTAGCATGGTGGAAAGGCAAGAGTTTTCCTGCTTAAGAGTGGAGATAGATAGCTGTGTGCAGGGACTCTCTATATTTACAGACAGCAAAAAAACAAATTCTTCCCATTCTCTCCCTTTCTTTGTACCATCATTTTCAATTCACGTGATAGGGCAAAAACCCAGAGTCTCAGCCAACATGAACAGAGGCTTGTCAATCTAATGTATACAAATCTGTGTAATAGATTTCAGAGGGGTTTATAAGGCAAACCGAAAAGTATAATCCTGGCTATTTTTTAACAAGTGTTCCCTGACTACAGGACTGTTGGCAGAGCCTGCACAAAAATATTACATTTAAATGTCCATGCTTAGACATAAAGAAGGCATTTTGCCAAAATGAAAATGAAAATCATTGGCCAAATTAGCATCGTGTGATCTTAGCTTTAAAATGACCCTGATGCTGTATAAACAAGATTACATAAGGGTGCAGAGGTATGTGAAGCAGTTCAGTAGTGCCATCTTGAGGGAAGCTCCTAGATGTTACGTACAATTCCAGATTTCAGATCCTCCGCATTTGCCCGTTTTTCATTAGTCAGAAAGAAGTCAATGAGCTGCCTCAGAAGAATGAGGTACAGTAGATTCAGAAATGCATTAAAACATGCCCTTATTTAGCAGGAGAGAAGTCAAAGTGAGCACTAATGCATTTCTATTGCTGCAGAAAATTATAGTCTGGGAAACAGAATTGTAATGTTTTGCACTTTTAGCTGTTTATCGCAAAGCCACTTAGTAATACGAATTAAGCCCTGCAAAACATTAACACTAATTTAGACCATAAATACCTTTGTGTCAGAAGGGAGCCAGCGGTGGTAAAGAGCTGATGCCAGAGTCTCGCAGAACTCTGTTTGTTTTCTATAATCTTTATTTCCATCCGGGATGCAGAACAGGATCCATTTATCCTAGTCTGATTTTCAGTAGAATTATAACTACACATCGGAAATCAGATTGATTAATTTATGAAGTGGCAAATGGTCAGAATTACAAAAGAGGATGCTTACAATTATGATCTGCTTTGCTTTCCATCCATTCCCATCTTCCCCATCACGTTGGTCTGGAAGCGCCATACACCATCTGGTAGAATAAGATCAGTAAATGTCAAAAGTGATTTTCATTTTTCAGATCTGTCAGCTTGTGACAAGTAGGGCAGTTTAGAGATCATGCAGATTTTTTTTCTTTTTTTTTTACTCGGGAGGGCTCTCTCCTTATTCATGAACATTTCTGGATTTCCTGCCCAGAGCCAGAAATGGTAGCAGGTGATGGCTCGTATATGGAGTTTCTTTTTTTCCCCCACTGTTCTCTTCTTTTAGTGAGAACGGATCTACAGCTCTTAAACCAGCACAAAAATAATGCACCATCTTTAATAGCTTAACTTGACATGCACCATCACCATAGAGCTGACGTATGATTTATTGATTTTCTGTGAAAGGACAGGCAGCTGTGAACTTTGGTGCTTCTGTAAATATCAACATCACCCTAGTGCGAATGCATGCAGTGTGTGGTCTTACAGCCACACACAATTCCTCCAGGCCCTGCAGGTGGAACTAAACATACAAATTCAAGTCACCTCTTCGCAAGATCCCAGCACCGTCATTTATTGCTGAGTTTACCAGGATCAAGGGCGGTTCGCACCTTTAGGAAGCTCCGACAAGTCATAAGCTGTCTGTGGAAGAAGCAGGAAGGGAGACGGAAGGAGGACACCTTTCCTTTCCAGGCCAAATTAAAGGGAGAAATGAACAGCCCCTTGAATGTAAGCGCAGACGGCCTCAGAGCAATTGCAGACTGAGATCCTGATCTACTAGTGGGATGTTCATTTCACAAAAATGGCTCTTTGAATAAAGAATAAAAGTTGTGGCAAGGTAAATGCCATCATACCCTAGTGATAAGATACCTTGCTGTGACTTTTTTGTATCTCCTCAGTCCTCAGAGCTGGCAGAGTAGTCAGTCCCTGTATGATACTGTATGCGAGTATGTTTTACCCATGTCCTGACGTTAAGTAAATGGTTAATCAGCTGAAAAAGTAACAAAGACATAGAAAACAGCTGTTCGTAAGTCTCCTTGAATCAATTCCTGAAAAAATGCTGAAGAACCTGTATCCTTTTGAAGTACAATTTGGTTGAAAGATGTGCAGAAAATCATAGAATCATAGAAAGTTTTGGGTCGGAAGGGACCCCTAGAGGTCATCTAGTCCAACCCCCAAAATGCATGTTTTTGATTAAATGGGGACTATATATTGGCCGTGCCCAGGGCATCAGCACATGCCTTCCTTTTTTTTGCTTCTTCCTCCTGTCTTACATCCTTTTCGCTCTTCACTCTGAGTCAGGTTCTCGGGACTAAATCACTGGTAGCTGCTGCCCTACAGCAGTTTATGGAGGTGAGGAGTTTACGAAGTTTATGGAGGTGAGGAGCTTACAAAGCCTTCTGTCTTCATTGTCTTTCATACCTTATTGTTAATCATTCTAGTGTTTGAAGTTAAATTTTCCAATCAATATTACAGTGTGAAACTGAAACGTAAGTGAAAGAAATAAAAATGCTAGTGCTTATTAGAAGTGGATACATTTTTAATTGAGAGGTACTTTCCCCATTTTCTGAATTTATTAATAAATCTAATTTTCTTTATTCGTTGTTTCTCTGGAAAAGTGCCGGGAAAGATGAAAGGACTGTGACTGTGAAAAATATCTAGGTCCTTGGTATTAGATGATCACACGTATATATCAAATCATTATGAACTAAAAAGGTAATAACGCTTTTGCTAGGATTGAGATAATGCTTTACTTTCTTCTCTGTGGAACTAAAAATTATTTCCATCATATACTTCTCCATCAATACAGCACGCAGATAAACAATTATCAAAATTACTATGTAGTGTTGCTCTTTCACACGGTCCTCACTATAATTAAAAACTCTACCCAATTCTGCTCTGGAAAGAAGGTTTGAATGCATTTACCCACCCACACATGAAAGGAGGAAATCTATGGGAAAGCTCTATATTTCTGTCCATGTTTCTAGCCTCGCTATACACACACACACTTGTGGAAGGAGGCAATATGTGCAAAGTCTCTGTATTTCTGCAATGCTTGCAGTCTTCCCATTTCAGAAGACTGAAAATACTGTTCAGAAGATCTTCTGTGCTGCACTGGACTGCTGGCCCATCCCTTGGAAGAATGAAAGTTATTGATGGGGAGAGTATGGTAAATTAATATGGTTTATTATGCATGTTTGGAAAACAAGCTGATGGATTACAGCAGAATTTCTAGCCCTGCTTACATACCCAGCCCATCCACAAAAGGCCGTCTAGACGGATGAATAAGGACATGCAGTGTAGGGTGGAGCTGGTACATTCTATCCTTCTGTGCCTACCCAGGCAAGGCTCTTGTTTATCTCTGGAAACAGAGGCAATGATTTGCCATTAATGAATAAACTGCATCTGTTGTTGTTTATACTTGTCTTTTTCTTGTATGAGCAATGCAAAAAGACCTAAAACCCAGGTGTGAATAGTAGCTGTATGTATTCTATTTCTTTTTTTGACTTGCTCTCTTCTCCTTAACCAGGTCCATTTCCAGAGCCCAGATCCTATCAAAGCCTGATTCTACATCTGCGGTGGCCAAGAAAGTATCACAGAGCAGGGGGCACTCATCTCCAGCAGGGCTGTGGGAAATACTTGGAGTGAAAACTCTCAAAGGCTTTTCCTGTTTGTTGTTTTCCTTTTCCTGTATGTGATTTTGCACTTCTGTGTAGATGTGTCTGCATCTGAATAAATGGTCATGAATGAACTCAATCTGCATTCAAAAATGTCTTGTGTCTTGAAAATGTGTGAAAATTTACATTTTCATTTTATACCTTCCATGGAAATTAACAAAAAAAGTGCAAAGCTTAAGCTGTGGAGATGACGCTAAATACAGCACAGACACTTGTAAGAAAAATAAACAGGACAAAGAAGGATCTTTTCTTCAGTTAAGTGTCTTTATGGGTATTAGTCCCTGCATTTCCTAGTATATTCTATCTGAATAGACAGCTACAAAATTGATATCAAAGAAGTATTTGTATCATCTGAGTTTCCTTTAGAATTTTATTTCTCTTCTATTTCTGAATAACTGGTTTGCAATTTGGCAGTTTCATTTGACTGTAGTTCTTAACCTTGCCAGCCAAGGTGGTAGGTGAAATGATAGTTCTAAAGTATAAAACACAAAGTCCCAGTTGTAGGGAGTTCTCTTTTGCTTCTCTTGCCATTTATTTTTAATTTTAAATGTCCATCCTGAAAGGAATTGGGTGAAGCATGAACGTGCCAATGTGTTTCCTTGACCTACAGTCCAACATCACTACTTGAAAACTGGGAATAATCTGGTTTACAATGTTAATTAGTCCTACCATAGCACTGTTTCCTGAAAGCAAATTCTGTCACAAGCTTACTGCTTCAAGCAGTAGTAAGTGTATTATTGCATCAGTAAAGTATCTGAACAAAAATTAAGCTTGCACTGATTTTATCCCCAAGAAAATTATTCTGCAGTAGTGCATTAATTTAGGCAAAACATTTTTTGATGGATTTGTCCTACTGAATGTGTGGTTTGCACTCCCCTTCTGCAGAATTCCTGTGAAACTTAAGAAAAAAACATGAAGTTACCATTTCATCTTATTCATATATTTATGCTACATTCAAAAATTCATATACGTGGTGGCGATCTCTCTTTTGCTGGTATTTAAGCGTGACATTCCCTTGCAGCTGAGAAGCTATTTCTCCTAGAAAGGATCCTATTCCAGCAAATTTGCTGTGCCAGTACTGTGCTTTGCAGCCATTCAGAAAAGGTGCTGAACAATGTGAGAAGAGAGAGAGAGAAAGTACAGGGACAAGAAAATACTTCGAGCAGATTTTAGAAGGACAATATGATGAATATTCCATTTCTTTTGGAGGAATATACAGCTTTTAAATAACCCAGAAAACTCTCAGGACTTTGTTTGTATCTGACTATATCTGTAAAACATAAAATTCAAGATTTCCTTTACCAAATGGCAAGACAAAAACAGGCACCGTGATTCACTGCAGGGAAGATCTACAAGGCTGTACATAAATCTGAACAACAAAATTACACACATGTTTAAATGAAGACTTAATTAGACATAATGTTTTAACTGTCTCCATGAAATACTGTCTTTGATTTGCGATTGCATTTTAACATCAGTTATTTCTGACTCTACATACATTAAAGCCTTATTCATTCATGACTGGTTGCAAACAATAATCTGATAAATATCAGCTTTAACCCTTGCATGACAGCCTAAGAAAATAAGACCCTGATCTTGACTAAGGTCTTAGTAGGCTATAATAAGACAAAATGATACAAGTTTCTCCTATAATTTTTGTCAGAGGTCATCAATCTGTATTCAACAAAACCATTATTGATATTTGATGCCGATGAGTTCCTAGTTCACTGGCTAAAAAAAATCATATGACACATTAGGCCTCTTCTTTTTCTTATGTGAGACCCATAATTAATAGGGCCAAATCATTCTCCACAGATAATTAAATTCTCATATAATTCCACAGGGTGACTGACATTTCATGTAAATACTTCTTTGGATAGGAGGATGCAAAGAAAAAGGGCTTAACTGCCGAACACAGTGTATTTTGCATCCAGCTAAAGCTCCACATCAGTGTGCTGTTGCAAAGCTGCATCAGCACACGTTTCCCTGTTGCGTCCTCCCATAGTCCCTTTGCAAATGGCTGGGGAAACAGTCTGTAATTTGAAAGAAGAAAGGGATTAAAAGTTCTTAAAGAATCAGAATGACCAAAAGCAAAGATAATTGCAGTTTTGAAACAATATCACAAAGTGTCATGTCTGTGTAACCCTCCTGCAGTGATAACATCTCAACATAGTCTAATGGTGGTTTTAAGCAAGATGGCTCAGCCAACACAATACACCAGTGCCACCAAAATGGGCAATCCCATTTCCTCTTCCTTGTTTCTGGAGGAGGCTCTGGTGTGTACTGGACCCTTCACTAACCTGACTTTGTTCACCAAAGCCGCAAAAAGTAACAAAACACACCTAAAATGCTATGTTCATCAGTTAAAACAGTCCACTGCAGGAGCAAAGGACCACCACAGACATGGCAGGTGTGAGGAGAAGTGGACGAGGGCTTCCCCTCCTGCCAGCCGTGGCCTGGCTGCAAAGCCCACCTCCTCCAAACCTGCCCACCAGAGAGAGTCCAAGACTCAAGGAACACCCCGACAACCACCTTTCCCAGGGAACACCCCGATAACCATCTTTACCAGCCAAGGAGAAGAAAAGGAGGTAGAGAGGACACAAAGCACTCACATGCTTTCTTGTCCCATCTGTCTTCAGAAGAGGATGGCAGCACTTTGTTCGCATGCTCTCATAGAGCAGGCAGCTGTGCAATTAGGTGGCTGCTTTTTCCGCACAGCACCTTCAAGCTGAAGTCCTAAAAACTGCAGGAGCATCCCTTGTGAGGCAGTTTGTACTGGCTACTCTTGCAGCAGGAGAGAGAGATACTCTACCTCATCTCCTAGTCATCTGGGGACAGACACTTCGTAGGTGCAAATTGCTTTTACTGCAGGACCCGCAATGAAATCACAGCACATGAAAGCTGAGGATCTGAACCCATTTTAGCCAGTTCTGCTGAAGAAACAATGTTGGTGAGATCACACAGTATGTGTGCCTGCACATCTACCCGTATTTCTTACTACTTTTTTTTAATCACTTCCAACAACATTTAGGCAAGGGAGGACAGAGGTCTCAGGTATGTTAAGTTTCCACAACCTCTGGCTAGCAAGAAAAGACAGTGTGTCTATTAACCACAGGAAGGGCTGAAGAGTGAACTAACCATTGTTAGACACGGCTGAGGCCACGTGAAATCTCAACCTTAAAATACAAATGCGAAAATGAGGGTGCATTGGTTTCACTGACCCCACAGAACCCGCATCAATGTAAGTCTTCATAAAGGCTGACTGCAATATAAATAATTTTTTCAGCTCTGTAGACCAACAGGTTTAGTTCCCTCCTTACAGGAAGACAGACAAGCAAAGTAATGAATTACAAGATTTTTCAACTTTGCAGACAGGTTCCTTCTTTTCCTATAAGATATAGGAATAAAATATCTCACAGATAAAATACAAAAGCTTTATCTAAATTGTGTTTTTATAGAGGCCCCAAGACTCATGCAAAATGATAGCAAAACCCAAACATAAATCACAGTTCTTGTGATAAAGCTGCCTGGTATTTAACGTGTAGACTATTGTTAACAAAGAATGCTGGATTTACCACCATCCTGGTCAATATAGAGCTTTATAGTTGTACTCACTGCTGTTTGGAAACTATTCAAAAATCGATGTGAAGGCATGGGAGTAATAATGTAGCAATGCAACAGACCTATTAGGTCACCAGATCCATCTACGTGACGGACCAGGACAGTTCTCTGTGACAGATTCACCCAGCTGAGTTTTAGCAGTCTTAGGCAATGGGACAACTAGCACTTTCCCTTACATTATCATTTTTTCAGACCGTATGTTGTGCGCTTTGTTTCATTAATTCAACCATATTTTTTTCCTCTTCCTTTTAAATAAAGATTGCAGCACTCACACGTCAAGCTGAAGAAGACATTATTCTAACAGTAACATCTAACATCTGTTTTTGGCAGGCACTGTGGGCAGTTGGCAGCAGCTCTGCAGTTCCCTCTTTATGTAAATGATCGTGCGCTGGTGGCTGTCTAAGCTAACATTGCTGGGAGACAAAGGCAGAAGGAGTCCTTTTCCTTTTCCTTGATGCTGACTGTTAGCTAGAACATAAGGAGTTGTGCACGTTGAGCAGGCAGCCTCATTTTCTCTGTATGTGGGCCAGATCTGGCTTCAGGGGAACCAAAGAGAGCCCCGTGCAAGCAGGAATATTCACTAAAATATTTATCAAAGAGAAATGATTTTTAGGGTCTTATTTATGCACAGACTTGTTTACTGGAAAGAAGGAAGGCTAGGAAATGCTGCCTGACACAGAGGCAGGGAAGAAATTACGATGTGCACCCTCCGGTCCACACAGCAGATGAATCAAACCTTTCCAAGACTGGAATGTGTTTCTAAAAGATAGGTTCATTGGATGCACAATGATTGTTCAGACCTGTTTCAATATGCCTGTAAAAGATAGCGATTATGGAGCCCCACTTACTGTGAAAATCGGCCTGTGCTGGGCATCACATAGGAAGTACATTATTTAAAATTCTCCCTCTTATTTTGTGTGTTGATCACTTGATATATGGAATAAAAATGGGATAACTGGAGAAATTCTGCCCTGTGTTGTGCAAGACGACAAACCAGAGGGTCCCTTCAACTTAGCTCTATAGATATCTGACATCCAGCCTGTGAGATCTCAGCACTTTTGACTCCTGCAGAGATACAGTTTCTGAAGACAGCACTTCTCTGAGATGCTTCGGAGATGCTCGTAATGTCCCCCAGTACTGACATTGGGACAGTACTGCCCACTCTTAGGTTCAACTGGAATTCTATCACTGGCTGCAGTGAGAGCAGGAGTAGACCTAAGGGACTACCAGGACTTCACAATGCAGTTGCAAATGAGGTCTTCAGCTCCAAGGAGCAGGTGTTGTCCTGAGAGCATAGTTTCATGTTAATTAGCCCAAGGTGTTGTGAGACGATACTTCTGCGGTCCTGCCTTCCCCTCTGTCCCGGTGCATCCTACCACCTTGCATTTCTGTACCTGCGCTGGCACTTCTCCAGGTGGATTTTAAACTGGGGCAGGTAGCTCAGATGGCCAAACATTGATTCTCCAAGAAACACAGGCTTTATATGCCTGAGCAGAGCGCTGCGCTAATGTAGCAATACTGCTGGTCTTTAAGTCATTTTAGCAGCTCACATTTCTTGCCTCAGAACTGCATTGTGCCGTGCTGATGCACCTCACATGTATTGAGGAATACACCACTTCGCAGCTTCAAACTCTGGTTAAATACCTCAAATCAAGACTGTGCTGTCAGCTACAGATGTTTTTCCCCAGCTCTCAGCATACAGCCTTGCCATCACAAGAGGACGTCACAGTTGTTACACTCATGGCTCTGGGTGGCTATGTGCAAGCGCTGCCATGCAGTTCAGCCAATCTTGTTTTCAACAAAACCAAGCAATCCTAGTGTTTGATATCTGAGTGACATAAACGTCAGTATGAGAGGCCAGTTGTGATGCTGTGTAGTAGTAAGAGACCCAAAAGGAAGAGAAAACCATGGAGCTTGAAATAGTGGATGAATATCTGTTTGCATTTGAATCTTCCTACGATGCTGCTCTTTGTAAAAAGAGAATCAAAACATTTTACAATCTGGCAAAGTTCATACTTCACCATGTTCACACGTGGAAATTTAATCCAATGGTTAAAAAGATAAATTTGATGTAGCTTTAGAGTCGATGTCTGGGTTCTGTTTTGGCCCAGTTCTAATCTTCAAGTTAATTTTCAACCCCAAATATTCTACATAGCAGGAAAGAGAGTTTCTTCGGTTAAGTGGTCAAATTTAAGAGATATAGCTGCTGAGTATGCTCTGTTCCGTCAGACTTCAGTGGTACAATAAGAATGCCCAGCCACTTGTAGGACTGGGCTTTGACCTCTTTGCAGCAATTAGTTCACTTGCTCAGTAAAATGCTGCTGATTTCTCCATTTCCTTCACGGACGTTAAGAAGCTGCTGCTGTGCGCACGTTGGAGAAGCCTGGCCACTTCACTGGGAACTTTTTTCTGCATGTTTACACCAATCTTCCTATCTTAATGCCATCTTCAACTATGCTGAACAATGGTGGGGACATGCTGTGCATACTGCTGTGAGGAAAGAGAAAAGAATGAGCAGAAGGACAGTAGGAAGCTGAATGGTGTGTGAAAACGAGAATATGACTAAGTGACTTACCATTCAAATTGCCGTTCACCAAATGTGTGTAATCAATTCCAGCGCAGTAGGGATGGTTAACACTACAAAGGCTCTAATCATGGATTTGTCCAATATCGTCTTTCCCAAGAAGTAGCCTCAGATGCCTGAAAAGCATATGCATGAATTTAGTAACAAAGACTTGAGGTTGGACCACATTGCCTTTATAAAATGATTTGTATTCCAGATTTTCGGTGGCCCTGCCGTAGTGATTTCATTCTCAGGGAGCAAGTGACTTCTCAGTACTTGCAAAACTGTGCCTACAAATTTGACTGAAGACAATACTTTGCAACAATTGTGATAATAGTACTGAGAGAATTTTATATTTTATTGCATTTGAGTTTTATGTAGAACATAAAACAATAACACTTCACAAGTATGCCTCACAAGGAAATAAAACAGTGTTTGGAAAAGTCACCGGGAAAATGATCAATAGATCAATAGATCAATAGATCATTCATTTCCAAATGAATTCACCACCTCTGAAAGCACAGAATACAATCACTTCAGATTTCTTAGTAAAGAGGAAAACCCCAATATTCCAGGTTGCACTAAAAAAGATAAGCCAAACATTTGTGGCCTTTATATACAATTTAACAGGGACAGAACATCTGTGAGATCCTCACTGGTACCAGTCTAAAATACATTAAATCAGCAGTGACTTGTATTAATTCATAATTTTATAACTATGTATTCTCCCTTTTATGGAATTTTTTGCTCCCTCAGAAAGCCAATTCTCCATTTGTTGTTTCAGCAGAAAAATTCCCACCAGCTCTAGTTCACATCCAGATATCACAAACCAGCTCTGAATCTCTAAAGTGGGAAGCTTTTTGTGTAATTTCTAATAAAATGTATTTGCATTTCTATCTTGAACTGGAATACTGGAGAAAAAAGCCTCAGGGACATTTGATCTGTCCCAGCTTGTTCCAAGCAAGGAGATCTATGTGAGCCTTCAGCTTGTGCATAAAATAGCCTATAGAAATTAAAGATGTTTAGAAAATATGCTAGTTTTCTGAAATACTGAAAAATAGAGGTTATGAGTACTGAACAAGTACAGGTATTTGGTAATGATCTAGAACAATTCCTTTGAAATTAATGGAGTTTCTCCCTATTTATCACCCTACATAGTAACATCAGAACTTGGCCTACCTTCTGCAGTTACTTCCAGGACTCATTGCAGAGGGAAAGATCTGTCATTACAGCTCTCTTAAATGAGTTCAGTATAATTACATCACAACCTTCATAGCATGTGTCTCAGTAATTTTCAAGATTAGTAAAAAACATGGACACAAAAAAAAGAAACTTGAGCTTCCTTATGTAACCCTTCTATTGCCATTTTTTTCTATTGTCATAAGTAGCTGCTTTTCGTTGGTGCACTACAAAAGAAGCCTCTTTAGACAGCTTTTGCTGACTACTTCTTTTATCTGCAAATGCTTTCAGTGACTCGTTCACATATCTCTTTTATCTCCAAGCAAAATAATCTTCTATAGCCTCAATGAAACTGACAGTGAAAAGCACTAAAGTTGGACTACATGGGGTCATATCACAGCTTACTGAGAAACATGGGACCACCAAAAGGAGATAACGGTAGACAGCACAAGGGTCCAGGATGTCTCCTGCTTCAGTCCTGCCTCAAGGTAGCATCTCATGAGTACCCACTTTCCATTGAAGTAATCTATTTTTGTATAATATGCTTATTGTTTGTGGCCATCAAGTAAGGCAGGCAGCCCTCATCCCATTACTATTTTAGCTCCAGGGTAAGGCTTATTTTTCTTATCTACAAAGAGGATATTAAGGAGTGGAATACATACACATAGTTCTCCATAGGTTTATTGTGTTCAGCCTACCACCCTGTCAATCACGCCATTTTTGTTTTGTTATCACTTTTCTTAGTTTAGTGCCATAACCTCAGGCTCTGATCTCATCAGATCTCACAAGCTAAATAGGGTCAGGCCAGGTCAGTATTCAGACGGGAAACTTCCAAGAAAACTCACGTTTGCAGGAAGGAGTACTTTTCCACCCCTGTTGTATTTTTCAGTCTCAGTCAGTACCCAGCACTACTGAATCAGCACCAGTGAATAAAGGTAGAAAGTTACAATAAAAGATTTCAAGACAATTTCAGTGCTGGCAGACTTCATGTCTGGAGTGAAACCCAGCTTGAGTCTAAACAACAGTCTTCAGTCTAAAACAACAACTATTATTTCAGTGAGATATAGTTCATTTTTCACTTATCCTACAAGTCTGTGGTTGTCTTCGTTACCTGTCCGCAGATCTTTCTGCCAATACTGTATTTTTCCCTTCATTGATAATGCTCACTGAGAGCTCCTAGCTCTGACCCAGTATCTTACTTCTTCTTCTCTAGGTCTACCATAACTCCTAATGCCACAGAATCGGGTTTGACTTCCAATTACCCTAGCAACAACTGCCCCCCTCTCAGGACATTGGCATTTCACTACATTTACTATACGTACTCTTATTCCAGTAGCATATTTTGGTTCTCATTTTATGTCATTAACTGGCGTTCTGTCACTCTGAACTGCTAAAAGCTTTCTGTCCCATTTATGAGTTGGCTAGATTTATGTGGCAAATAAAATAATTTCCACAGAAGTAATTGTTAAACTAAATTAAGACCCTTCTGAATGGAAGTAAATTACTTTAGTTATTTGTTTAATTGTAGATCTTTTTATCGTTAGTAGTTTTTTAACCAGCTTCATGTTTTATCAGGTTAGGCCACCATCCCATGACCTGTATGGCCACTAAAACCTCCACAAGATGAGAAGGTAAGGACTGATGTCATCTGCCCTCAGTTTTTGTGTCAGTCATTGTCTTTCACTGCCATTCTGAATATTAAGGTCTATATTTCATGACACTGGCTATGACCTTTCCACCTCATCAGCACTAAAGCTTGTCCTATTATCATGTAAGATTATATTTTTTTCCCCAAATGAGAACTGTAAGTCAGGAATGATAAGTCAAACACCTCATGACTTGCTGAGGAAACTTGTGCAACTCAGTGTGTTTCTCTTGATGCAGTGGATAAGTCAGTTGGCCTTTTAGTAATTTATTTAAAAGGTAAAGCCATTGTTGATAATTTGGAAAGCATATGCCACCTTTATACACAAAGGGTGCTGCTGTCTTCTACATGGGAGTCATGGGAATATTCAGTAATACATAATTAACCTAGTAAGAATAGAACTTGTGCTTCTGATATCACGAGCTGATGCTAGTTATATACATTATTCTCAGTTTGTATTTTCAAATGATAAATAGATGTATAAGAACTATATTTTTGTTGCTGAAATGTTGCTTCCACTGTAGTTATAAGGCAGGAGGCAACATGGTCTTGTAACCAGAACAGAAGACTGACAGTTGGGATACTTAGGTGTTTTTATCTTGACTTTGTCACAGCTGCCATTGTTACCTTGGACAAATCACTGTTTCAGACTGTGACATTCAGCTTCCAGAGCTTCAGTTAGTCACAAGTAGATAGTCATAGAGTTGGGGAAACAAATGGGCACGTAGGCCGTGCTCTTAGGCACATCAGCCTCAGCCAACATCCTCACAACCCTCCTTCAATTACATTTAGACCATCACAAGAGAAGAAGTTGTGCAGTGACATCATCTGCCCTCAGTTTTTATGTCACTCGGTACCCTGTCTATAAAATAAGGCTAATTATGTAAGCAAATACATGTTGGAAAATCCTTTGAATACCTTAAATCAACAATTCTGTGTAATGTAGTTTACAAGTATGTATACATCCCTTACAGATAGATGAGACCTGATCACGTGCTTATTCGCATCTTTTCCTTTGGAAAGCATCACCAATTATAAATAAGAGAGTGGGTCCAAATACAGAGGAAAGTGCTTCTTAAATAGGTCTGAATTTGGATCACAGGTGTTAAACTATTTGCCAAGGATTGAAAATAATTTTTAGAAAAAAAGCAGGACTGCATCAATTTCTTTTAAATTTCATTCTTTGCTTGATTTAGATTCTTTCTCTTGAGTATGCAGTAAAACCATTATATTAAAATGTTACACAAATTTAGAAATTTCTGGATTTATCAACAATGAATTGTGAGTCCATCCTTTGAAGACAAAAGTGAAAAAATTATAAAGTACAAAAAGCTTTGTAAAATATTTGCATAGGCATTATGCAACGTGTGCCTTAAAGAAGCTGCATGTGCTTTGTTTTAATTCAAGTTTTCTCGGTATATAAATCTTGCTAGAGAGCTTGTTGCTTGTTTACATCAAACTTTTGACCCAGTAATGGGACTTTACAGAATGCCACAAACAGAAAGAATACTGAAAGGCGTGAGAAGAATGGGTCCATTGGGATTTATATTTATTCTAAACAGTTCTCTATGTCAGCATCAGTCTGAAGTTACCATTTTTTATCCAGTAATAACCACTGACTGTTAAAATGTGTCACAGATTCTGATGGCTTCCACACTGAAAACACGCTGCCTTCTTTTGTAAAGAACCACTTTTAGGTAAGGGCACGTGGCAGATTACTGTTTCTACTGTTCCTTCCTCGCCATTATGAATCTCAGCATGTAGTCCTCATGCCTTACAGAATTTCACAAGATCCTCTATGTGATGCAAAATTTTCACTTTACATGGACTAAACTACCCCACAACAATTCCCAAGGGACAAACCCTCATCAACTGACAACACTTAAATGTGAGATACAGAATGGAGAAAACTAATACAGCTCCCATCTTATTTTCACAGCTAGACTCTTCTGAATTTTTGACCCCAGCGTGTTAGACATTAACAGGACTGATTTCTGATTCAGCATTTAAGCTTCACTTTGACTTTTTATTCCCACTGCCAGATGATTACTATCTCTGATCACACTATGAAAGTTTACCAGGCATAAATCCCTATAATGTGTAACCTTTATACTGCCTTGATTTACGTTAATCTGATCTACCAACAAATGGACTCATCTGTTTCATTCTGGCAAAGTTGATCTATGTTGACTTGTTGACTTTTGTACTTTCCAATGCTGCATTCCCTTTATTAGGTTTCTGACTTTGTGTCAGCTAGACAGGGCTGCCTTTCCTGAATTTTTTTATCCAGCTGGGAGATATTTCAGTGCTTCTAAAAATCAGGATGCTGAACTACTAAAATAACTAGATTTGTTATTAGTGTGGACAGTACAGTAAGGTCCCCTTTCACTTCCTAAGATTTCAATGGTTTGACTTCTTTCTCGCTTCGGTTGATGTAAATTATTAATAATACAAGTAAAATTATTTAAATTACAGCGGTGGAAAGGCAGAAATTTAGAAAAAAATTATGCTTATTTATTTTAAACCATTTAGCATGAATGTTGGTACTGAGTGGTACCAGAGTGCAAATAGTAGCTTTGCACTCTGTTCGATGCCTGCATTTGCCAGGACAGGAATCCCAGCTTCTGACAGAAAGCTGTGCTTTGTGTCCTGATTCCTCTCCTTCAGGAAGAAGAAACGTCTGAGCCAAGGCTCTCACTGGGGAGATGATGCCCTGATAATAATCCCAGCGGAGTAGAGAAGGTTTATAACAGAACAGCAGAGGTCCATACTTGGATATCATCAATGCAGTATAAGGATTGTGTGGCCAAGCCTCCCACGATGGAAAAGGGTGAGGCACAGACACCACAGAGATATATGCATTTTCACATTGAAGTGAGGTAAAGAACAGCTAGAAATACTTTAGTGAGACAAGGACTTAATGAAAGCTTCTACTCCTGGTAGCAAAGTGAGATGCACTTTTCTACAGCTGAGTGATGGAGACAAGTACAGAGAAACCCAGCTGTTTGTGCACTGTGTTGATGGCATCAAAAGCAATATTTTAATTTCTAAGAACTTCTAAGTACTACACAAGGAAAAGATAGTATGTGTTTTTCATGAATACTCAAAACAGGCTTTAAACAAGATTTTGTAATACCATGGTCTGGAAAGCATCTCAAGAGATCATCAAGGCCATTGCAATTAAACCAGAGGTTGAGCTCAGAGACCTCACTTGGTATATGGGCATTCAGCTCACAAAAGCAGACTAGAGCTAGTCAAAATAACCTTCCTGAAACTCATTTTGCACAGACATTGGACCATTAGCTCCATCCATTTTGCTCTTTAATCCCAGTCCTATTATGGCCCACTAGTTCCTGGCATAGGCAGAGGTTAAGTGTATCACTTAGGGATACTGAAATTACGGATACTGAAATTATGGATTTTTGGTTCAATGGTCAAATCAAGAATTGTCATAAAATAAAGTAAAATTTTGGTTTGGATCAAACTGATGTGAAACAATTGCTTTTTAGCTTATATAACCTTTTTAATCCACCAGTATAGGAATAATAGACGGTGGAGATGGAACGGAGGAGAAGGAAAATGCCTGTTGAAAATAGTTGTGCATCCCCTTTCTCCTTTTTTTTTATTTTATTTGATATCAGTGACAAACACTGTTTGCTTAAAAAATGTTACTATTCTTAGTACTTTACTATTTTTGTTCCTGTTTCTCCTCTGATTTTACTATTTCAGTAATATTTTCTTCCCATATTAATGGATTTTTTGAAATTTTTCAACATCTGTAGAAAGAAGCAGCTTGGGGAGGACCACAGGAGAGAGGTTTCAACATTACTGTTGTGCTCTGTAACATCACCTGCCTTTCTGAGTTCAAAATTGCGGAAAAGCAAGCCCAAAATGTGAGAACACTTAGGCAACGCAAGGACACGCGGAAGTGGCTCTGATCCTGAGGCCAAGCGTGCCATCTAGTGTTGGATATTGTTTGTCAACGAGAAAGTGTTAATTTACCTCTGAAATGTTTACAATATTTGTAATATGTCCTTCATCACTTACTGGACAGGCTACTGCTACCATGCTTGGGTATCAAATGTAAGGCTCAACAAACATAATAATTTTTCACCTGCACGATGTTTAGGCAGTATGTGTGAACAACTCGTGAACATCTTTTGATTGAAAGCTGCTGATCAACATCTGATAACGAGCACGGCATGTCCAAAGAGTAATGAGTCTTCTGCAGAAACAGAGCTGCCCAACATTACAATAAAATACCTTGAATATGCTGTGGACATTGCGATGATGACTTATTTCAGTAAACTGCTGGAAATGATAGTCCAGCTTGCTGTGCAACAGATTGTAGCAACATACTTTTCCTGGAACTCCTGTAAGAGGACCATGTAACCCAATTACCACCCTCATACAATAGCAAAATAGGTAATGAAAGTTGGAGACATGCAGACTGCGATTTTTTGTTCTTTTGGTTCTTGTCAGTTATTCCATAGTCAGTGATGAGCTATCAGCAGCAACACAGATATTGACAGCCAAACCCAGAGCACCACTCTCATTCTGGCAGTTCTCTTAGCACAAATACTCTGGTTATCACTGAGGAGCATAATCTTCTTACATACTTTACCATAAAGTTCTCCTAAACTATTGCTACAACCTCTCATGGCAAAGTAAGTGCGAGTATGAACACCTGAATTTTGGTGCATTTCCACAAATGCAAAAATGTAAATTCTTTGGGGTGTTATTTTTTCTTCAGTTGTTCCATTTTGGACCTCTCAAATAGAGATGTCAGAAAACATTGTGGGTGAGCAGGATTGGAGGCAAGAAGTTGTATGGCTGCCAGAGAGATGTAAAAAAGGCTGTCTGTGAAAATCTATGGAAACCGTTATTTTAAGCATCCCTCATATTCTTGATGTATTGCTAAAATTAAGGCCGATGTGAATGCAGGCACCACACTGGTGGGAAGAGTAAGGGGAGAAAAGGGAGGGTAATTCAGAGATATTGAGTCACATTTCCACTGTTCGTTTACTGTAATAAAACAGCACTGTTATCAGCTGCAAAGTGACTTCATGATACATCTTATCCTGTGTAACTTAGACTGTTGCCAAAAAAAGTCACTCAGATTGCCCTCCTGCAGTTCCATGCTCCCACCACTTTCCTCATGTCAGGTCCAGTGATCCTGCAGCATCAGATTTTTTCAGGTCAGTGAGTTGATCCAACTGAAAACTAACTGGAGGGGAAAAAAAGTTTTCTACCAGATAGCCACCAAAAAGGACACCCTGCAGCAGATACTGGGGCAGGAACAGCAAGCAGCCTGAACAGTCAAGAAAAATCACCCCCTTTAGCAGCAGCCCACAGCTCATCTGGTTTCAGAACAAATGAAATCACACCAAAGACCGCAGTACTGCAGACCAAAGTATTCACCAATGGGCATGAGGTGTAGCCCCTCAAGAAGCATAAAATATCAAGGCAGGGGAGCAAAGTTCATTCTGATATATCAATACTAGAATTATTTGTAGTACAGAGAAAGCAATATTTTTAAACATTTAAGCTGCATCCTTTGAAGAAAAAAGCATGCTTCTTTACATTAAGATCAAATCAAACGACAAAATGTGTGTTTCTTCTCAACACACACATTTTTAAATTTCATTATGTGCCTAAAGGTTTCCTTGGTTGTAAAAATGCATAGAATATTGAAAAGATGGACAACTAGAAGATTTCTTCAGGGAGGGACATCAGATTTGTTATCTTCAGTTCAATGTTGTTCATAAATATTCCCTCCAGACTCTGAGTCTGAAGCTGAAAGCAAGTGAAAACATTGGGAGACACTGAATTTGCAGTAATCTTCTCTGATTTAAAGAAAACATACCTTCATACAGCTAGGAGAGCACCCACACTAACAACAGCCTTATTCTCCTTCAGGAGCAGGCTGGGAGCCCAAACCACTCCCTGAGTAGGCTGGAAGTTTCTGTGTGTCTTTTTCTCAGCAGTGATGCAGTTCGGAGTTACTACTTGTAGTAAGCCTGCATACTTTGTAATGTTCCTCCCAGCAACTATTTTTGAAGCATGCTACAGCAGGACAACTCTGAGCGCAACACATCTCCTGTAGGAAGCACTGTATCAGACTTCGATGGGCAGCAAAGATGTAGGAGAAGTATCATATCCTTTCTCAATTTCATCACTGATGACCACAGTACTGATTCAAAGACCAAACCGAGGACTCATTTGCACTGAATATTAATGTAGGTCTAACAGATAAAAAAACTGGCAGTAGTAGTTTTCAGAACAATGCATCTGCCAGCCACAATCTTTGAAACAAATCCAAGTCTAACAGAGCAGCTTCTTTCCCTTTCTTGAAAAAGGGACTCAATACGATCAGCTACATCTTCTCAAAAGAAAACATTTGGACTTTTTGTCTTTTAGAGACTTTGATCCAACGTCAGAATGGCAGTGATGTCAGTGGAGGTAAGCTCCTAAATAAGGCTCAGGCATTTAACTGTCTCAGAAGCTAGGCGTTTGCTTTTGTGAAGGGACTTACTTGACAGTCTGAAGACGAAAGCCTCTTTTCATGCCAAAAATAGAATAAACGCACCATTTTGGAAAACCGCTTGCACGGCCCTGCCAGCTTGCCTTGACATTTTGGTGCAGGAATCATCTTGAGTTTCACAAAGAAGCTATTTCCCATGTCCTTCGGCTCCCCATCTCTGCTAAAAAGGCTAGTGCAGGTGCTTAAATTATAGTGGGGGCGGGGGTGGGGTGTGTGTGTGTGCTTCAGATCTAACTGCCTGATGGACAGAAAACAGGCTAGTGAACCATGTGTTAAATATCAACAGTCACTACGGCTTGTAACCAGATCCTGCACAGATGTAACTCCATTGGAGTAAAAGGAGTCTGCAAGCAGAACACTTGTCCTGAGTACTGATTTCATCAATGATTTTAAAGTAGTCTAGCATCAGTCTTCTGAGTCATTCGATCCACCTGCAAAAAACTGCTTTTAACCCAAAGAAACTATGGAACTAAACCTGCTTACAATTTCCATTTTCATGTGAACATACATGTTCAAAAGTTACAACGTTAAAATGTGCAATTTCAATGGTCAAATAGTGAGCATTAAATAGCCACTGTTCTGTGTGGATCCTTTAAGATGATCCTGCTAGCAAAACAAGACACCTTGTCCTGCCAATATCCTGAAGTACCCTTTCTCTCTCTCATTACACTTTGGTGAAAGAATACTTCATGTCCTCTCCATTACTTTCATGCTTAATGGCATCGCAATGAAAGAAATGACACCTTACAGAATTAGGACCCAGACTCACATCCCTTGGAGCCTGAGTTTCAGATCATTATTTCTGCTGACATTGTGCAGCTGTTGCAGAGGGGTTTTTTCCTAGGAGCAACTTCGGGTGGTTTTTTCATCTCCTTTTTTTTTTTTTGCCACAGAAGTCTTTAGCGGGAAGAGGTAGGCACGGCTTGTTGGATCAGTGATGTAACACCAGCTGACAGGTGGGTTTCAGGGAACTCTCTGGGGCCATGGCCTCTTTAGTGGTTTTACCACTCTAAACTCAATTACAGTGGAGTTTCACGCTCCACAGCAAACTCCAGTCCTTTTTTGATAAAAATTCTACAAAGTAAATAAGTCATGATGATGATATGGGTCTACCATTTAATATTCATTGAAGTACATGTGTTTGAAAATTGGAAGCAGAGTTTAATCTATTTTCATATTTATATCAACATGAAGCTTTAAAAAGGATATCTTTCCTTTTCTTCCATTTCTCGGAGAATCTTGACAATTTTTGGTCTGACAGGATAAATAACGACGTACAAAACTCACTTTGAATATAAGGAGAAGACCCAAGGAGATTTAAAATGCAAATCTTAAAGTATATATCCTGAATCTACTCACTTTCAGGAGGGAGCACGTCTTCCTCTGTGCGATTTTCAGTTTGATTGAAACGACATAAAATTCTTTAAAGGATCCATAATTCTTGACACTGTCTGCATAATTTGATCACAATCTACTTATATCTTCTTGCACAGTGCACTGATGGTATAACAGGACATATATTTTATAAAGGGACTTTTACATTTCTGATCAATATCATCTGTCATTTAGATACATTAGCATGAAGTAATTTTTCTGTCTTTGATACCTTTAAAGTTACAGCAATCATCAGAATTTGGTTTTGCATAGCTACGACAGTTAAATCAAAACATACAAAGTGAGTAGTCTATATGAGAACCACATATAAAACCGACAAAATAAACAATATGTCGGTCTTAACGTAAAAAATTTTGCTTGTAATTTGCAAAAGAAATCTCATATAGCACTAAGTTTAATCACTGTTTTATAACATCAGACAGGTTTTCCTGCCCATGTTTATGCACTTTCAAGCGAAATTAAAAGACGTAGCAAAATTTTCTTTGTCTTGGCATTTTCTTTCAGACCACCAAAAGATAAATGAAGCTGGTGAAAAAAGAGTTAACATAATGATGTCGTCTTTTATTTGACTGAATGTTTAAGCATGGTGCTATGGCTGATGGCACCTTGTTTAATAATGCAGTACATAGCTTCCTAAGGGGACAGGGCTTGATCTGAAAACTGAATATGGTGCACTCTAAATTCTCTTCCCTGAGGAAGACTGACTAACTGATAAGTGCCATGAGCTAGCGCAGGGACTGATTCTGTCAAATCAAGCTCAAATGGAAGGCACAATGCAGACTCTTCTCAAGTCTTAGTGAAGTAATTTGAGCAGACATTTGTGACATTAGACAGTGCATCAACTATGGAACGCTGTAAAAGTTCACTGTCTTACTACAAGGTGGTCTTTAGATGACAGGATAAAGAAATCAGTGCAAATTTGTTAATGTAACAACTTGGAAAAGCATGCTAAAAAATGTCACTCTATTGGGATATGTGATAAAATGTATAGGGAAGTGACTGCCAGTTGGGTTTTCTTGTGAATCCTTCATTAGAACTCATGTAAAAGGCATAAAAATAGGGAAAAGCAATAAATGTAAAATTTGTATTAGTTGCTACCAGGTAAACTTCTGTTTTTCCTGAGCTAAAAAATTCCAGTTGACAGCTGTGGCAAGCAAGCAAGAAAATCCATTGTTCTGCTGTTTATTTCTCATTTTGGGATTATATAGTGATTCTTGTAGTTAGGTCATTCCATTAAACTTCCAGTACAGAAGTCTTGAACACCTTGTCTAAATGGGGACTGAAAAATAATAGTCTTTAAAGTCAGGAAGAACATTGTACATGTTGAGAAGGAGATAAAACCAGTTAATCAGACATAAATAATATGATGGAATGCAAGGAGTAACTTTCAGCAAATCAGCAAGAAAGACTGGAAACAAGTGGAAATTCCTCAAAAATTAGAATGCATCATGGCAGAAAAAAATTAATTTTTCACTGGTGATTCATGTTTCCCTAACCTTATTTTTTTCTTCAAGTAAATAATGGTTTCTGGCTATAAGAAGTGAAGAAAACCTCCAGTGAAGAATTTGACAAATTGCTACCTGGGACAACTGAAGATGAAATTAGTAAAGGAACACATGGTGCATTACAGAATCACAGAATCACAGAACGGTAGGGGTTGGAAGGGACCTCTGTGGGTCATCTAGTCCAACCCTCCTGCTGAAGCAGGGTCTCCTACAGCAGGCTACACAGGACCGCGTCCAGGCGGGTCTTGAATATCTCCAGAGAAGGAGACTCCACAACCTCCCTGGGCAGCCTGTTCCAGTGCTCCGTCACCCTCAGAGGGAAGAAATTCTTCCTCATGTTCAGATGGAACTTCCTGTGCCTCAGTTTGTGCCCATTGCCCCTTGTCCTGTCGCTGGGCACTACTGAAAAGAGCTTGGCCCCATCCTCCTGACACCCACCCTTCAGATATTTGTAAGTATATATTAGGTCCCCTCACAGCCTTCTCTTCTTCAGGCTGAACAAGCCCAGCTCCCTCAGCCTCTCCTCGTAGGAGAGATGTTCCAGTCCCCTCACCATCCTCGTAGCCCTCCGCTGGACTGTCTCCAGTAGCTCTTCATCTTTCTTGAACTGGGGAGCCCAGAACTGGACGCAGTACTCCAGATGAGGCCTCACTAGGGCAGTGTAGAGGGGAAGGAGAACCTCCCTCGACCTGCTGGCCACATTCCTCCTAATGTACCCCAGAATGCCATTGGCCTTCTTGGCAGCCAGGGCACACTGCTGGCTCATGGTTAACCTGTCGTCCACCAGGACACCCAGGTCCCTCTCCGCAGAGCTGCTCTCCAGCAGGTCCACCCCAAGCCCGTACTGATGCATGGGGTTGTTCCTCCCCAGGTGCAGGACCCTGCACTTGCCCTTGTTGAACCTCATCAGGTTCCTCTCTGCCCAACTTTCCAGCCTGTCCAGGTCATGCTGAATGGCAGCACAGCTTCTGGTGGATCTACCACTCCTCCCAGTTTGGTGTCATCAGCAAACTTGCTGAGGGTACACTCTAACTCTTCATCCAGGTCGTTGATGAAGAAGTTAAACAAGGCTGGGCCCAGTACTGACCCCTGAGGGACACCACTAGTTACCGGCCTCCAACTAGACTCAGCGCCGCTGACGACAGCCCTCTGAGTTCTGCCATTCAGCCAGTTCTCAATCCACTTCACCAACCACTCATCCAGCCCACGCTTCCTGAGCTTCCCTAGGAGGATATTATGGGAGACAGTGTCGAAAGCCTTGCTGAAGTCTAGGTAGACAACATCCACGGCTCTCCCCTCATCTACCTAGCCAGTCATGTCATTGTAGAAAGCTATCAGATTGGTCAGGCATGATTTTCCCTTGGTGAATCCATGCTGACTACTCCTGACAACCTTCTTTTCCTCCACTTGCTTGATGATGACCTCCAGGATAAGCCGCTCCATCACCTTTCCCGGGAGGAAACTGATCAAAGAGGATACAATAGCAAACAATGTCAAAAATAAGCATTTCAAATTGGAGAGAGGTTATTAGTGGGTATCTTCCAGGATAATTTTAAAAACAAACTTTATCAAAAGGTCAGTGACCTTAACAAAGAAGTGACAGTGTGCTGACGAGATGGGTTGACAATGTTCAGCTAAAAGGTACAGCAGTACAAAAGGAGTCAGCATGTCTCAGAGAAAGACCTGATGACTGGAATAATAAAACTGTGAAGAAATGGTATATCACAAAACACAAGACTGTGCATCTGGACACTAATAACAAGCTGGGAATCCATCAGCTGGATAAGGAGAAAGATTCTGGTGTAATGAGTGATCACAGGAAGAGTTGCAGATGACAGTCTGATGCCAGTGTGAGAAAGGCAAACAATACCAAACTGGTATCAGATGTGATTTTTCTGCTGAAGAACTACTAATATCATTGCGTGATACAGCTGGTGAGACCCTACCTGGAAGCTTTAGGTGACACCTTATTATGAAGCTTTCAGGTCACCTGGTTCAGGAAAGAACTTCTCAAACTGGAACAGTCCTGCTAGGAGAGGCTATCTGACGAGATAATATGAGAAGAGAGTGACCTGTTCAGGCTGATGACAGATATCATTTTCTTTCAAGAAATATATCAGTTGGGTGCGGAAGGAAAAGAATTTCCATTTAACCACCGTGACAGGCATATGAATGACTGGCTGTACGTGAGCTGAGGGGCTGCTGGAGCAAGCTCCCATGGCAGTCCACTTCTGGAACGCAGCTTCTCATCCGAGTGGTGGAAGCAGAAGGGCTGCTCCCTAGCATGATGAATTTTGACAAGGTCAGGAAAAGAGTTACATGATGTGGTATGTGTGGTCGTGTTTGATGTGAAGACCTAAAAGATCCTTTGCTTACATTATCTTGGGCTGTACTGAGCTCTGTAACTCCATTGTCATCAGTAATATGCTCTAAGGTACAATTTAGGCCAGTATCTGAGAAGTGTCCTCAGCCCAAAGTACTATACAAGCAAATACATTAATAATCTTATATTAATGGACCACGGGGAGAATTTTCAAAGGCATTCTGCACCTGTAGAACTTTACAACCAGTGATATTAATGGCATTATATAAAAACAATTGAAAGAGGGATCCTCTGCCACCTTGCTCTGCAGACACGGAGCAAAGATCCAAGCATACTTCCAGTGCAGATGATGCTGGCAACTTTTGTAACAAACTCATATTCAAGCTTCAAATCTTGGAATTCTACATCTTTGGTGTGCAAAAATGTCTGGCTTTCACCACTGTGGTGATCCCAAGCACTTTCAATCCAGCGAAGAGTCGGTAAATCACACAGCCTTTCAGGAAGAAGACAGACCGATACTAGCTCTAGACTTTCCATTAAGAGTAGATATTACCTTACCTCAGCGCCATGTGTGTACAGATACACTGCGAGGTGGGGAGAGAGTCTGAAGGAGGGATGATCTGCTAGTTGAGTCTAATTATTAAAGGTCTAACTCAAAGCATCTACAACTAGTGATGCTCATAAACAGTAAAATGTCACTTCAATCTTCAAAAAGGGCAAGAAGGAGGACCCAGGGAACTACAGGCCGGTCAGCCTCATCTCCATCCCGGGAAAAGTGATGGAGCAGCTTATCCTGGAGGTCATCATCAAGCAAGTGGAGGAAAAGAAGGTTATCAGGAGTAGTCAGCATGGATTCACCAAGGGAAAATCATGCCTGACCAATCTGATAGCTTTCTACGATGGCATGACTGGCTAGGTAGATGAGGGGAGAGCAGTGGATGTTGTCTACCTAGACTTCAGCAAGGCTTTCGACACTGTCTCCCATAATATCCTCCTAGGGAAGCTCAGGAAGTATGGGCTGGATGAGTGGTCGGTGAAGTGGATTGAGAACTGGCTGAATGGCAGAACTCAGAGGGCTGTCGTCAGCGGCGCTGAGTCTAGTTGGAGGCCGGTAACTAGTGGTGTCCCTCAGGGGTCAGTACTGGGCCCAGCCTTGTTTAACTTCTTCATCAACGACCTGGATGAAGAGTTAGAATGTACCCTCAGCAAGTTTGCTGATGACACCAAACTGGGAGGAGTGGTAGATCCACCAGAAGGCTGTGCTGCCATTCAGCGTGACCTGGACAGGCTGGAAAGTTGGGCAGAGAGGAACCTGATGAGGTTCAACAAGGGCAAGTGCAGGGTCCTGCACCTGGGGAGGAACAACCCCATGCATCAGTACAGGCTTGGGGTGGACCTGCTGGAGAGCAGCTCTGAGGAGAGGGACCTGGGTGTCCTGGTGGACGACAGGTTAACCATGAGCCAGCAGTGTGCCCTGGCTGCCAAGAAGGCCAATGGCATTCTGGGGTGCATTAGGAGGAGTGTGGCCAGCAGGTCGAGGGAGGTTCTCCTTCCCCTCTACACTGCCCTAGTGAGGCCTCATCTGGAGTACTGCATCCAGTTCTGGGCTCCCCAGTTCAAGAAAGATGAAGAGCTACTGGAGACAGTCCAGCGGAGGGCTACGAGGATGGTGAGGGGACTGGAACATCTCTCCTACGAGGAGAGGCTGAGGGAGCTGGGCTTGTTCAGCCTGAAGAAGAGAAGGCTGCGAGGGGACCTAATATATACTTACAAATATCTGAAGGGTGGGTGTCAGGAGGACGTGGCCAAGCTCTTTTCAGTAGTGCCCAGTGACAGGACAAGGGGCAATGGGCACAAACTGAGGCACAGGAAGTTCCATCTGAACATGAGGAAGAACTTCTTCCCTCTGAGGGTGACGGAGCACTGGAACAGGCTGCCCAGGGAGGTTGTGGAGTCTCCTTCTCTGGAGATATTCAAGACCCGCCTGGACGCGGTCCTGTGTAGCCTGCTGTAGGAGACCCTGCTTCAGCAGGAGGGTTGGACTAGATGACCCACAGACGTCCCTTCCAACCCCTGCCATTCTGTGATTCTGTGACATAGATAGTGGGTCACGTGAAATAGAGAAATCTTTGTTTCTGCATTGTATTGCAGAATAGTTGCTCTTATATATTTCATAAATTAATAGAATACATATATACTCGTTACACTACTACTACAAAACAGTTCAACTACACAGCAATTTCAAGATTTCCATAGATTCACCAGGTAGTATAATCAGATTAGCCTCGCTAACCTTTTGAAAGTAGTTGTCCTACAAAAATGTTAAACCATTATTTTCAGAATAAGCATTTATATTAAAATTGATCGAGTATTCATGGCACTCAAAGCCTTCCCGTCACTGAGTCTTAAGGGACAAGTATTGAAATCCAACAGCCTTTAAAAAAACCCCACTAAAACTCTTCTATCAAGTATTCCTCCAAACACCTGGAATAAAAATTCATTAAATAACTTTACTACAGGGCTCAAAGTCTGCTGCTCAGCTTTTACTTTAATGTCTTCCTCTTCTTAGACCATCAGCCCAACGTAACTGAGTCCTGTCCAGCCAGAACTGCAGATATTCAGCAATAGCTTACTTTGGAAGCTAAGGGAAGAAACCCACCTGCAGTTTTCTAGTTGAGTAGGAAAATATGAGAAAATTGCAGTAGTCTCCAACCAGAGGAACAATAAAGAGGAAAACAGATATTCTGATTTTTCAGGGACTGAGGTGGTCTCTCTGTGAAGCAACATGAGCCAGCTTTTATTCCACATCTTGAGGTGCTGAAGCCAGATTCACTGGAAAAGGTTTCGCTGTTTCATGGGTAATATCTGTCCTGCAAGCCCCACTGGCATCTGCAGCATGGTCGCAACAAGGAAAGAATAAAATAGTCCTCAGATTTAACTTTGTAATATTTCCTACCCCAAAAAGCTGACAGACCAACTAATTACATTGACACAGAGGTATTTTTAGGACCGCTGACAGACATGAGATTCAAATCAATCATCAGAATTGGTTGTACACAGCCCCCTGCTTTCTATTTTCTTCAATTCTTTTACTTACTTCATTCCATTCATTCCTTGAGACACAGGTTATCAGTGCTAATGCTCTACTGAAAAGTAAACGCTCAGTTTCAGGTAGAGCTTTCTGACTGCCTCTGCAGCAAGGTGCTCCAGAGTGCTGCAAAATGCACTGCAAGTTACCCTGTTGCCTAGTGTCAGCATTGCCAAGGTAATTACATTTGGAAGTACCTAGATGGCAACTGGTATTAGCTAGGGTCCCCTTTTGGAATTTCATTTGTGATCCTTCTACTGTCAACTAATTTATTTAACTTATTTAGAGATAAATTCTTAAATAGCTGAGATAAGGAGCATATTATCAATCATGAATCAACACTAATTATAAGATGATAAAATGAGCATGCGTTGCACAAGATATATTTGTAAAGAACAATTTCTCATGTTTGAAGTAATTTATGAATAACTTATACATGAAATTTTCCTTTATTGTTTTGCTGCAGAGGAGGATGTCCCAGAGAGCACAGGCAGAATTCTAAAGCTGCAAATCTATAAATGCTGAGTCATGCGATCTATGGAAAACTTGCATCGAAGTTGTCTACAATAAGGACATAAGGCAGTATGCCTTTTATAAACAAGGTGTAAATTTTACACTGATACGTAACTATGCCACAGATACTTTTGCTAAGGGCTGCCTTCAGCCCTGACCAATTTTAATATCCATTCTTACACCTTCTGTAGCTCCTCTGAAATCTTCTGGTACAAAGAATTGCAGTGGCTTTGTAGTACTGTCAATAAATTCCATCAAGACTTTCTTCCACAGCTGGCTGAAGCAGAAGCCAAAAAAATCAAGACAGCTAGTTATAATCAAGTTATAAATATACTGACCCTGTTTAAAGCCAAAGGAACTTCATATTATTGTAAGGAACCATCAGCTTCGATTAGCTTTCTCATATCTACGGAGCAGAGTTCAGATCACACTTTGGCTGCACCTATGGGCTACAGCTATAATGGAGTCTAGTGTGTGGTTCTTATCGCTTATTATTCATCAAGACTGCAAAATCTTTTAACATCTCATGCAATGTCTCTCCTTTGGCTTTTTACTTATGAAGTAAGACTTTTCCTCTCGCACTAGCAAAACTGAGTACCTCCAGCAATTGGGAGAACTTTTATATACCTTTCTGTTTGTAATATTGTGCTGGAGGTGTAAGGATATTGACATTTAAAATATTTCTCTGTCCATTTGAGATAAATGTTTTTAGTTGCATTTCTAGAAAATTTGGAATGGATTTATCATCAAAACATTAAATGTTCATCACTTCTTTTAGGAAGTCATTTAAAAGTTATGTTCACATACAATTGTACATTATTACAAATTACGAGGGTCATAAAATTTAATGCACTACATTACGCAAAAAGTCAGATGACATTCACAACAGCCCTTTCCAGCTAATCTGAAGTGATTTTCTTTGAAATCCTGAACATCCTCCTAGACTATCTCTCATCTCCCAAGGAAAAACAGTGCAGAAGTCATGACAGCATCATAAAACTTCTTCCTTACACTTCCACCAGTTCGATAATATAGTGTCATTTTCTTTTACTGAAAGAAAATGGAAGCACCCTAAAGTAATGCCAGTGGCTACCCTTGAGGCATTTTGCTTTAATATCTCTATGCCTCAGTTTTCCTATTTTAAAAAACGTTCATAATATTCATTCACACCAGCAGGGTGTTGTAAAGCTAAATTTATTATAGTTTATAAAATGCTTTTAGAGCATCCAACTGGAAGAATGGTAGATATGCAAAACAGAACCTCTTGTAGCTATTATTCTCAGACAATTTCTGTTGCATTTATGTAAAAGGAATACTGATTATTCTCAGACAATCATTCTCCAACAATTTGTGTTGAATTTATATAAAATGGAATACTATTTTTTTAACAATCTAAAGAAAACTCGGCCATTAATCATTAAAATAGTATGATGGCCTCAGATTTTTTTTGCAAATAAATTAAATTGAAAATACCTCATATACACTCAGCCTCTGTTGAGATGTAGATGCACTGAACATCTATGTCATATTGACGTGTTACACAAACACAGGCCCATAGTCATTCTTGCCTCTTCTTGTCAGTAAAACATGTACAAAGCTTTTGAAGTATGTGCTTGCTTTTGATGTGCAACTTTCAGCTAAGGTGAAATACAAGACACTGCCCGCAAGTTTTGATTCTGGTATTTGTCTGTGAATCCTGCCAAATTCATGCTTTACAAGGAGCTTCTTAACATAGTTTTCAGAGCATCACTTGCTCATTCCAGTCACGTTCAAATCAAAAAAAGCAGGTAAGATGTGTTCTAGTATCTGGAACCGGAAGTCAAACCAAGTCTGTGCTTAGCACTGCCATCCATTCTGTTTGCAACTTTTGTCACAAAAGTCTGAATTTTCATTCCAATCACCATAAATTAGCTGCTACAGTTCCCATAAGACAGCTCGACCTTCTCCCAGTACAAAGTAAGAGTCCTTCCCCCTCCTCAGATGCTGACATTTAGGGCACTCTGAACTAGCCAACACCTGGGTTCTGCTTTTTAATCATTTGCACCGTCCGTCCTTACCACTCCCAGTGCTGCACAGGCCCAGAATGGCTGCAGTTTGATCAAAAATTGAAATTTATATTGAAGATTTTAGTTCCTTGTAGGGCAATGTGTAAACAGGTCAGACCAATATACAATATAAACTATTACCAATATTCAGAGTAACGCATGAGTTTGTGTCAGGTCTTACCTGGATCAGAGCTACTTGCTACTGTAATACACAGCAACAAAAGGAAAGGGCCAGAATGAGTATATGCACTCCCATGAGTTAGTGATCCAAAGGAAAATGTGTTACTCAAGACCAGAATAAGGAGTTGTGATATTTTCACGAAATCTGACTTCAGAAACACCTGAATAGCCTTACATTTATCCATAAATGTAATGATTAATGTAAAAATAAACAGGTAAATGTGACTGTTTTTTTTTCACTGATACACCATGTTCTCACTACCTGCAGGTCAGAAGGTCTGGATCAGCTTTGTCCAAACCACAACCCTTCTGGGACTCTTCATACACTTCACGAGCAAGATATTGGGTTCCATAAAGCACTAAATCAGCTGGGCAGCAGTAATTACAATCTGATCCAGGACTATCCCTTCCATTCAAGCTCTCATGCTAAGCCATCACCGAGCTGGGTACAAGATGGCAGACGCGTGCATGCGGGCACATGCGCGCAGATGGCTGTTCCCGCTCTTTTCTGAAAGGCCCATGTCTGACGCGGGTGGGAAGAGTGGGCAGGAGACCCTCAGCGCTTGGAGCTGGAAAGAACAATCCCCTGCAGAGTTCTTAATTTAAAGATGTCTAGGGGGAAATCAATGATGAATCAGAAGAAAACTAAGAGTATTTCTTAGTCCCCAGTCCCTTTATATATTTACACAGTGGGGGTAGGCAGTGACGGCTGCGAAACCTTGTGATGTAACCCCAGGCACTATTGGTTTGGCACCATGCTAATTAGTTTTCCCTAAGACCAAATGAAATAACTAAAATCAGCAACGCTTGCCAAAATGTTTATATTTTTAGCTTCACTTGGTTGTCTTCACATTCCAACCTCTTTTCTTCTTCTGCCCTATCCCTCTGCTTAGATTACATTCCTCTTAGTCGTGGGAGCTGCGATTACGCCTGAGCTGGGAACTGGAGGGAATACGGTAAAACAGTCTAAAAGGGAAGAGGGAATACTTCTGACGTTCCTCCCAGTGAAAGCAAGCAGCAATTGACCAAACACGCTGTACATCCACACTCGGCGCTTAGACACCGGGTGAAGGGGTCAGCCCTTGATCTCTCGGCATTGCCTTATTGCATTTCCCGCAAGGCATTACCTTTGTTGACAGATTCTGTCCTTCTCATCAATGAGGACTGTCATCTGGTCCCTCAGGCTATGCTCTCGACTGCTTCAATTGATCCTTTAGTTTGCTTTTATTTCTGGATGCCAGGTTATCAGTGTTGTCGGGATTTTGTATGTGCAACTGAGTATTATTATAAGCCTAAATCATAGCTCCTCAATTTTTAAAAATAAATACAAATAATTAAAAAAAAAATTGTCCAAAATCCTGCAGCTTTACTTTTGATTGTGTTTAATGTTTCTAAATGTTACATCCCTCATTCTCTTCATTTCTGTCCCCCCGTCGAGTAGCTCTGAATGACTTTCAACCTCACTGCCAACTACTGCAAAAAGAATAAATCAGTCAGCAACTGGTTTCTGCCGAAGTCTACAGTGATTCTTACTGGCATTGCAAAGCTTACTTGAATTCACAGGGGGCTTAAAAAGCACTGAGATGGCAGAGATTGTTGTGGCAGAAGCAACTGGAAAATGTCCTGAGATTGAAACACAGACATATTAACATCACCCTTGTGGACGCTAATGACTTGCACTTTAAAATGCCACAGGCTCATACTGCCAGCTAAAACAAAGAAAAAACACATTTTTGGTCTCCAAAGACTTTAGATCTTTCCAAACTCTGAGGGCAAATTCAGCCATAATGTATTTTTGCAGTAGAGCAGGGCAGCTCATGCATGCCACTGGGGGAATCATTGCCTGGAGTTGCTGTAGGCAGTGTAGTCAGTACAGCTAAATAAAACAGCAGCTGAAAACCTTGAGAGGTTAAACTAGTAATGAAGCATCCTATAATGCAATGTAATCAAACTTAAACAGTTTGAAGACATATCGTGCTGACGCATGTCTTTCTCACTGAAATGTACTTAAGGAAACCATCACCAAACACAAGGATTTCTACAGAGCTTTACAACTTAAATTGACACATGATTAGAAAAATATTTTAATCTTTTGACGAAGTAACAATGTCCTACTTGGACGTTTCTAGATAAGGAATCCTTTTAAGAGCTTACCAGTAATGGCAGATTGGAAACTTTCTGAAACTGTAGATGTTTAAAGAGCTCCACTCGAAGAAACGGAGAGGGAACAGGAAAGGATGAAAAACAGATGCTGGCAATAAAGAGAAGGCTAGGAAAAGGCTTAGAAGCAAATGTTTGGAATAAAAAGTAAAAAAGCACTGGTTTGAGTGGGAAAATAAGTGTAGGACAGGAAAAATACATAGGCCAAATTCATCCTCAGTATAAATCCAATGAGGAACCAAACCCAAGAAACTTTGAGTGGACTGGGAAAAAAGTATATTTTTTTATTTTTTTATTCTTTTTAATATGTAAAAGAAATGTCTAGTTTTATTTGCTTACATTAGAAATGTGAGCCATATGTACTTTTCTTCACAGATTTCATGGATGACTAAACAACGAGCAGGGTAAGATTTGTGTGCTGTATGGATCAGGTTAAACCTAAGTAAACGAGAAAGTAATTTATACCTTGCGTAACTGAAAATATTTTTTCTTCTTCTTGAGGACAAAAACTACTGACTAACTAACATTTCTGAGTTTTCTTAGGGTTCTACGCCTACCTCCAAAAATTAAACAAAACATCCTCTTCTATAACTTTTATGATAAAGCAAAAGAACTAAAGCAAAAGGGCTTTCTTTCATTGCCAAATTACTTTTAAAGTAACAGTAATTCTGATAATAGAACAAGCCTGAAAAAAGAATGCTTTGTCAAAGTCAAGTGAGAAAGTATTGTAAAAGAGGCAAAAATGTAAAAAGATACAGAAGAAAAACTTTCTATGGTCATCCCTGTATCAAATATTCATAACAGAATTTGGTATTGGTAAGGGAAAAATGATTAATGAATTTCTGGGTCTGCGCCCCACAAATGTTTAGGCACGTCTCTATCCTGACATATACCTTAGTAAAGATAGGTACATTTAAACCAGTGCCTGGAGTTGGCAAGTGAGTAGTTAAAAAGGTGAAAGTAAAAGGTGAAATTATGAAGTTTATAGGCAGAAATGAAAACAAAACCAAAACCCAGACAGAAACAATTAACTTCCTCCCAAAAATGAGGAAACAAAAGCGTAGTTCAGGGATAAAAAAAGTAACACGTACACAAGACTAAAAACCAGAAGAAAATTCTGAGGGCTAATATTGGGGGGGGGGGGGAAAGGTAAGAGGTGAACTTGACAAGATCCTCAATACAAGGGACCAGCTCTATTCCTCTTTTGACCTATCTTGCCAACAGGCAAAAACCTTCATACTGGAGTCCTAATGCATTCCAGCTAAGGGACTGTGCACCTTCCACATTCAGATTTAGATTTAAAAGTGTTGAAATTGGTCTTCTAGGTAAAAAGATTACATTTTTTTCTAGTAAAAATCTTCTAGATGATTGAGCTTGTATTTTGTCATGTACAGACAACCTTTACTAAAAACTCGGGGAAGATGGAGAGTCTTGACCAAATAATAAGAGTTCACGGTAAGTGAACTTGCAGGAAAGCGGGCATGCTTAACATGGCTGTAATTCTAGTCTGTCTTTAAGCTAGAAATGAACAAATTATCCAAGATTCAAACACAACCTGGCCATAAAAATGTACAGTAGTACTGAACTGGAGCAAGTGAAATAATTTAAACATATAAATGTTATTGAGCTGATCTTTGCACACCTCAAAGTGCTGTTGATGAAGTCCTTACATTGAAGTTCTACCAGGACCAGAAACACAACTTCAGGCCATGACTGTACAGATTTCTCTCTATGTTTTAACTCTGTTTCCGAACAAAGAATGTAAATTTAAAGCACTGTATGTATTACCAACTAGATCTCTATGGACTCCCCATTAATCTGTATTAAGTACGCTTTTACTCTCAGTTCAAGATTTATATATATTCCTTTATTTCAAGGAATTCTTACTCCAAAATAAAAGTTTTAAAATGTTGTCAAATTATATCAAGCTTATCTCCAAAATTGCATCAGATGCTGAAAGGAGCAAAGTAAGAACTATTAATAAAGATCATGCTCTGCAGCCAGGGTATATCTAACAGAGGAACCCAGGGTATGGACAGCTAACAGTCAGCAGTGAGATCCTTCTCTTCAGCTCTCCTTCCGCTCCCTAGCGAAGAGTCAGGAAAACACTCTACTTGGCCTGAGCATTATAAAGTATTGGAACCTGTCAGTATTAGCATCAATTTTATTATTGTTCTACTAAAATTTGCTCTTCAACAAGGACTAGTATCTCACTAGATCACATTTCAAATACTGAATTTAATATCTAACTTAAGTTTTGTGGGCACTTCAAGACAGGCTAAAATAGCATAACTGCTATAACAAGACATCTAGCCCCCACCAGTCTCTCAGCTTCCCATTTCTGCACAGGCCCAGTCCTTGGTGTCACCTTGTGTTGGCACAAACCTTTGTGTGGCTGGGCAGTGTAAAGGACTGGGGAGACGACCTGGCTTAAAACTAACCCAGACTGATACATCCATCTGGTTCACCAAGCAGCTATGTAAACACTTGTGCCAGCATAAAAGGATCAGGGTCAGGACTCAGAAGCAAAATACAGCTTGAGGGAAATATTTTTAATATATCCTTCTTGCCACCTATCTCAGAAGGTTTCTCAGCTCTTAGTGCAGACTGATTCCCCCACAGATACCAGACTCTGTTCACACAACAGCCGCACACTTTGGTACATAGTCTATTGCCTCAAACAGAACAACCACTTTTCAATGTATAAAGATCAGGCTAAGCTTATTTATTTGATTAATCAAAATTCTTTAAAACTTTTATGATTTCCCTGACTCCTGCTCTGCTCTTTTCTTTCCTCCACAAATGTTTGGGGCTACACAGTAAAATTGGATGCTAGTGTTCATTAAATAAGAAGCATGAGGAAGAAGGATTTAAATGGAGAACTGGCAATGGACATGGCATGGCATTGTCATTACACACTCTCTAAGCAAAGATACAGGAGCTAATATATGCACACATCGAGCTGATCATAGCACATGACGGTGTTCTCAGCACCAGCAACATCTCCCTCCCCATCACCTAGTGCTGCCCTGACCCACACAGAGGACATTCAGAGGCAGGTCCCACAGAGGTAACTCTGCACCTCCAGGGAGGTTCCCTTTCCAAGAAAGTCCTTCTGAGCAGTGACCACTCATTCCAACACACCTGAATTTACATGTGCTGAAATAACTCAGTTATTGTTCATCTGTACCAGCAGACACGGTCCAAATCATCTTAAGCGAACCATTTCCATCACGTACTGCTCCATGATTTTCCTCACTAACTCAGACAGCGACTTTTCCTTTAGGTTTTAAGTGAAGTGCTAAGCCGAGAATGACCTCTATATAACCTCACTAGACTATGATTTATTTTCCTAGCGATTCCTAGCAAATACATTTTGAGTGCTACCAGCTAACCCATTCTGAATTTACTGCTGCTGAAGAGCAACCATTTTTTAATTAGTGTCACTAAGTCAAATGCCTTACAAAAGTGTGCCGACACAGCTGTCACCTTTATTAACCAGCCTGGTAGTCCTTCAGAACAATATCAAATTCATTTGACAAGACCTAATTTCTGTAGAATCATGCTGGTTAACAACTGTATTCTCAGCATTTAATTCTCTGTTGAAGTCCATTATCAGTTGACCTGTTACTTTCTTGAGGCTCTGTGCCTAAACAGCTATCTTATAATTTCCCAAATCACCTGTCTTCTATTTAATTTCCCGAGTCACTTGTCTTATCACTTAAAACAGTGTCAGATCATTCTCCTGCTTCTCTGAAGATTCTCCGATTTTCATTTAAAATCAACATCATTGGTCCAGACCGGTTTGTTAAGAATCTCTTGGGATGACTTGTTTCAATCTGCTTACATAAAAATATTTAATGCTAAAAACTAGTCCTTATATCCTCTTCACTATGGGGCAAAAAAACTTTTATTGTTCATATATATGGAAGCATCCAGGTTTGTTGTAAATTACAACCATGACATCATCAAGCACGTCTGCATTTTCTGCGTTGCAGAAAATTCTGCCTTTTATGCTGAGAAACTGACCTTTTACTAACAGAATTCCTCTTTTTTATGTCACGAAAAAATTCCTTTTACCTACTTTTATGCTTAAGCAGAACAGTGTCTGGAATGAGAGTTTAAATATAACAACTGGGTCCCAGCCATTATGTTGTATAAGCAACCTGAAACCTTTAGGCTAGATAAACCAGGGAAATGTCTTCATTCTGAAGCACAGGTAGATGAACATTTTTTCTGTATTTAAACCTGACAGCTTTGTTGCTAACATTAGATAGCAGTAAACATACTTCTCCACCTTGCTTTTTGTTTGCAAATGTTGACTATAGAGTACCTGCATAACAATAAGGCATTACATCAGGTATTGGGCCACTGAGAAATTCTGAGTAACTGAACATTATAGTGTCTAACCTTCAAACAGGATTCCAGGCAACATCACACGATTTTTACCAAAGCTGCAAACCTAGCACAGTGTGTGTTGGAGACACATCTGGTCTCTTGGACGGAAGAGAAATTTACCAGGGATCAGACGTAGCCAGAAGCTCCTTTGTATGAAGTAGAAGAATGGGAAGAATCCTTTGGTCTCTGTTTTTTCTGTAAGTTAATAAACCTGGCCGTACCATTTAAGAACTGGTTATTTTCTTGTTGGGTTTTTTCCCCCCCCCCTTGCTAACATTTATTCAGCTCAAATGTTACAAATATGTGGGAAGACATTCTCACTGTGAAAGATGCAATAAGCTCTTCCCTCTGAAAAGAAGCAACTTTTACTGGTACTTTCCAAAGAACAGCAACAATCAAGAAAAAAAACAGATGAGGACAAATACATTTTTAAAAAATTTTATGTAAGACCAATATTCAATGAACAAAATCAGATTTAGTGGAGCATGAAATTCTTATCCGTGTCATTGATTTAGTAAAATAAACAAAAAGTGTTTCATGGCTTCATCAGAACATATATTTGCCAATAATAAGCAGAGGATTTTGCAGAATGAATCCATGTTTGTAATATTTCTTTCCACACTGCTAAAAATACCATCTCTCTTGTGTATTTTTGACTAATGCCTTTAAAACATGGGTTTACAGAAATACACAAATACTTTTATGCCACAAAGTCATGTATTTAAAGCAATTTATTAGACAAGTCAGGGAAAACTAAAAGGGATTTTTTCATAGGACATACATTTAAAATGTTAACAATTTTTACTTCCCTTGCAAGGATCACTTGTGCTGCACCTTGGATAGCCCAATACAATCAAGTGGTATTTCATCTTGATTCATCCAGACAGTATCTGCCCTATGAGAAACAGGTGAACTTTCCAGCCTTCACCCATTGCAGTGATGGGAAAGTATCAGCAACACAATCCACGTTGCTGAAACGGGTTACTGTCTCCAGTTAAATGATACCCATTCCAGTCACCTTAATTGAAGTTTATGAAAAAAAATCTGACGGATAGAGTCTGCAGCATTTAATGATAAACATTCATTTTGAGTAGTATAAAAGCTAATAGTTAGGCAAATACAAAGTACTGAGAAACCACAAAGAGAATTCAAGCTGTTTGTTAAGCAAATTTGGAATTCACACTTGGATTTGACTTTAACTGAAAATCTTGTTTCAGTTGAGTTGACATTTTGTCCCTAACTCACTGTGTGCATGCACAGGTCTAGCTAGAAAGATGTTTTACTATAAATGTGCACTTCTTGAGAAAAAACTGATTTTTTTCATGACAACTCAAAAATACAAAACTCATTCACGGGCCTAAAGCAACATGGAAAAGGCTACCACTGAACACTGCTCATGGTAAGTATATCTATTTCTCTTTTAAACTCAGCAGGAAACACTTTCAGAAAATAATTAAAGGCAGAGAAATAATTTCTCCCTAATTTAATCTGCCCAATTTCCTCCTCTTCGAAGAGAATGGCTAGCAAGTTGTTCACTTCGTAGAAATTTTCTACATGACTAATTGACACTTGAGTTCACAACCAGTACTTGTGCTTAAAAAAGAAGTAAAAACCCAATTGTTTCTGCCCTGCCTTCACAACTGGAATTACTACCCCTCAGTTAGAGGACAGCCATACCAACACTTGATTTGGCATTTGACTTAACCAGTGGGGCAGAAACATCCAGCAGGGATGACGGAAAAACAATAAAGAGGAGAAAAATCTCTCAAAGCAGATAGGCTGCCAAAAGAACTAAAAACTTTTTCCATCAGTAGCTGATCTGCTTTAAGAGATTCTTGCTCTCTGCCCTTCCAAATGCTTGTTTACACCTCTCTGGATATTTCCATCTTCTCAGTCACTTAGGTTTGTGGCCTTACTCTGAGGGAAGAGAAATAAACAGAAAAATGGGATTTCTTAATACAATAAAAGCTAATTTGATTATTGTTCATAAAAATAACAATCTAGCTATCATTTTTGACACATACGTGAATAACCTGAACTAAACTAAATTAAGCGCTGTTCAGACAAGTGACCTGCACAAATGTATAGTAGCATGCTGTATGTGCCCCTGGCATGTACACCAATGAGGTAGATGTGTGTCAGGTACACATACACTGTATGTGTACACCAAGGGATTTAACGTTTGTTTTAATGTTAGTGGATTAGGTTTTGCAGACGCTAAGTGGCCTTCGGATTAACCCTTCTAGATCACATATGACTAATTGCCCAACTGCTAAAAAATAATCGGTAACCATTAAGATAAATCACAACATCTGTAAGAAAATCTCAAATATTATGAACCAAAGCAGAAGCCTAGACTTCAGATGCTCTCACTCGATCTGTCTTTATCCAGAATTATAAAATTTTTTCATTGTTTGGGATAAGAGGAGATTTGACAGAAAGAATCAGCCAGCATGCCCACCGATATAAAAACAGCATAAGGACTCTTATCTAAAGTAAATCTTGTAAGCTTATGAATCATGTTTTATTATAATTTCCCAGTCCAGCTAGCAATCTGGACTCTGAATCATTCCATTCTTGTTTCCAACCAAAAGTTAAAGCATGCATCAAAATCTTAAAACGGTTTAGTATGTACTGGAGCTACAGGCAGCTGAAGTACTGTTCCTGAAACTTGTCTTACTATTTTCTCCCACTCATAATAGCCAAACCCTGGGACATGATATTCTTTGCAGTACAGCATGCCCACAATTAAACATGTAAAACAAAGGCAATGACAGAAGAAACACAAGATGTGATGCATAGGCATATATATCCTAATGCTTACTTTGTTATTATTTAAAAACAGTTTTAAGAGACTGAAGATTACAGATTACAGTTTTGCAGTTTTCAGTAACAGTACAATATGCAAATCTCTCAACGATGTGATTCACTACAGCTCTAAGAATATACCTTCTGACAAAAGCAGCTACCTCAACTTCTCATTTTATGCAGCTTATAGAAAAATTTCAGATGTGACCTAGTTATGTCACAATCATTTTCAAATTGTGATCCTCTGAAAAGTAACTATATAAAAAAGCACCTTCTTACTTATCAGATCTACTCCCCACAGATAGCCAGGATAAGATCTGCTGACTTGGTTACAAAAATAAAGGCTCTACTACTTATTAAAATTTCTACTAACCTTGCAAAACTAACATAGCTGAGGAGAACAGGGAGCTAAATTCTTTTGCATCTTCAGTGGAAATAACTATTTAACACTGCAATATAGCTCTAAAAGAGCTCATCAAAGATTTTGAGTGGGATCAAACAATAGCAAAGGCATACTTTTGCCTGCAGAAAAATTTTAACTAACATACAATAAGGAATTAATTTAGCACTTTGTTAGAGATTAAGTCACCACTGGCCTTTGGAAAGGAATTGTTTACATGAAAACCGAGCATGATATATGGAAATCAACAAGACTCGCAAGCAGCAATTTTCTATTCAAATTGTTTATTATCCATCTTTCTCCAGTTCTTGGGTTTCCCTTCTTATTTGTTATTTTAACAAGGCACTTCAATACTATCCTACAAATCCTAAGCCTTGGCTCTTTGATTTTTTCCTTGCTACCACTTGTTCCTGTTCCAGTACCTCAGTTTGATCTTATCACCCTGCCAGACCCAGAACACAGCAAAACCATACACTATACCATCAAAGCTATGCAGTCAGGCTTCCATGAATTCTGAGATTGGCTTAAACTTAAGCAAAGTTACAGCATGGGTAAGTGGAGCATCTTTGGGGGAAAGAGGGGAAACAGTTGACACTTGAGAGACAAACAGCCCCCAAAGGCATCTGCAACAAAATATAACCTTAAAATACCACGAAGAAAAACCCTGGATCTTCCCACTATCTTCCTGAAATGGAGCTGTGCTTTTTTTCATCTCGTTTCTGGAAGATGAACAGCAATCCCTTTTCCGTCTCCATCCACAGTCAGCAGCCTTACCAGTTACTCAGTTACTGCCATCTCACAGATGTATCCTTCCTTTCGGTCAAACTATTCTGTTGTCACCCTTCTCAACACGGTCATTTGTACCACCTCCATCTCACTTCTGTAGCTCTTGAACTTCTGGCTTCATTTTCACCCTCTCAAAATAAAACCTGGTTAGTCCAGAAAACTTGTTGAATTTTATATGCAACTAGAGATTTTTTCGTGGAGAATGTGCTTATGTTAGGCAACACTGGCCAAATTACAAGACCTGAAAGACATTTAAGTATTAAAAGCTGGAGACAATTTGAGATCCTGGAAAATATTCCAGAGAAGGAAATCACATTATTGCCAGCATTAAGCAAGTCATGCTCTAAAAATCACAAATTTGTTCTAAAAAACACCCTTTTAAAGTATTTTTCCTTTAAATTCTTCAGATGTTCTCAGGTTTGGTTTTTTGCAAATGAAGCTGAAATATGCATTTTCACAAGATATGAGAAATATTAAGAGATTCAACAGAAAAATGTGAAGGTTTGCAATAACAATCTTCTGAGTATTTTAAGCTGATCCAAATTTCTCCTCTCAGAACAAAATGGAAATGAGATACTAAGTGTACAAAAGCCTCAGCAAGTGTGAATTCAGACTTAGATTTTCTTTGCTGTCACAGAAGAGTATCTGCATACAGATATATCTAGATATACACGTAAATATACAGAGAACCACATCCATCATTATCCTTCTGTCTTTCACTGCCTGGAGAGTCATCTCTTTCAGAGGCTCTACTGCTTCAGCCTGAATTGCATGCCTCAGGCAAGAGGCTTAAGCCAACACTTTGTCAGGTTTGGAGAACAAGCCACAGGCAGGAAAGGTCACTTCTTGGTTTCTTTGTCATGTTCCCCCAAGATATATTAAGAATGCATATTCTTCATACCAGAATCTCTTAAGTCTGAAATCTAAGGTTATCCTTACTCAGAGAAGAGAAATAAAACCAGTATTGATATTAACAATATAGATACATATGTATCTCACCATCTTCTCGGTTCCAAGGCTGACCTTCCCCCAAAGTCTCAGGTAAATGTCCCAAATCATTCTCTCCATGACAAACCTTCCCAACAGTCCATTTCCCAGGATGAACGCAGCCCCTAAAGGAATGCCAGGAATGATGTTGCCTCTCCCCACTGCATGACACAGACCATGCAGCATACTGGCTTGCGACCTTGGTGGAAGGATGGACAGTCCTGTTCCACTGCACTGGTGCCACCCGCAGAGCTGCCTCTAGATGAGGCCATGGTAATTTAGAGAATGGGAAAGAACATGCAAAACTACCAGGAGGTTGAGAGCAAGGGGTCCCCCCTACACTCACCTTGAAACCTCCAGCAATGAGCCCCAGCTCTCCAACAGGGACCTGATGGCTCCGTCAGACAGCATCCCTGAGACCCCCATGGATCCACGGCATTCACCCAGACCCTGCCGCACAGCCCGTGAGCACAGCCCGCGCTTGGTTTTCCCAAAAGTTAACCTCTCATAAACCTCTTACACGAAGTAAAGGCAAACAGCCACCATCCCTGTTATCATCGTACCCTTGGACGCACAGCAGCCACATTCAAATTGCCTGAAGGCAACAGTCCTAGGCCAACGCTGATTCTCTTCTGCATGCCCTCTTCTGTCTCCTCCACTGTTGCAAAGGCATTTTGACACAACTTGAATCATTCACTCCAAAAGTTTTTACTGCTTAGACTCTGGGGATGCATTTATAGTGTAATTTTAACTTCAGATCTTAAGATCTTCCAAAGCCAAGTGTGGAGTAAGCTACTTTTTTAGCTATTTTGTACATTAGAGTTTTTATTTGAAAGACAGGAGAGTGAGCAACAAGAGCTCTAATTACTTACTGCATGTTATTCTAACTCTTGCTTTGGAAATTTCCATGTCACACTTCAATTAAATTTGAAAAATTGTTGAGAAGTGCTTATGATAAACTCTCTACGAAATCAGCGGAACCCTTATAAGTTCCAGTAGAGGTCCTGTGCATGCAGGCAAAGCCCATCTACAACCTTAAATAACCAGAACCATTCTGTGACCTCCAAGCCAACTGGAAGAGTTTGGCCAGAGTCCCTACTTTTAAATCCTCCCACCCTCCAGCACAGCGTGGCCATCGCCAGACTGCCTACTGGCCACAGCCCCAAGCTGTTTGATGCTCATTCCTCAAACTATACCAGGCAATTGTCTGGCATAGGCTGAGATTGCTGTAGAGAATAGGAATTCAGTAGTAGAGACACAGCTCCAAAGCCCAGGAACATAACCTGGCACTGCTTAATTATTATCCCTAGGCATAGGCTCCTGGGAATTATTAAGAATGGCAATAAATTGCCTGGGTAGAACAAATCCAGCCAAGAATCTTGGAGGATGCGGCCTGTTTAGAGAGAGGAAAAACGAGGAAGTCAGCAGAGGATTTCTTTTGCTTGTCTAGAGCTTACTGTTAATTCTTTCTTTTGGTGGCAAGACCAGCAAACAGTGTTTTCTTTGGCTGCTTCCTTTTCCTGGTCCCTTGTCTGCTGTACGTCTTTCCTTCCCATCTCTCCTAGCCCAGACTCATTCACATCTGATTTTTCACTTGTCCCTTATGCAGCTGACCACAGCTTTTCCTGCTGTGGTGCCCTGGGTTTGGCCAGGACAGGGTTAATTTTCACCAGAATCCAGGAAGGGGCACAGCCGGGTGGGCTGACCCAACCCCAACCTGGCCAAACAGAGCCGGGTATTCCATACCATGTGCCGTCATGCTGGGTTCCGGGGGGGGGCGGCGCGGCGGGAACTCTCTTGCGGCTCGGGAGCGCGTGGCGCCGGTCCTGTCCGGGAGAGCGGCTCTGTGGCTCGTGCGGTTCGTGTTGTGTTTTCTCCTTATCTGTATCGTTATTGTTCCTGTTTCCCTCTGTTTGCTGTTCTGTTAAACTGCCCTTATCCCGACCCACCCGTTTTCTGCCTGTTTCTTTCTATTCTCTTCCGCACCATGGTGGGGGGCGGGGCGGCCGCGTGGCGCTTTTGTTGCCAGCGGCAGCCGAAACCAAAACATGTGGCTTCTATGATTCCTTCCTTTCCCTAGCATGTCTTTTGCAATCCTCCTGCTTTGATGAGTATCTGCACCCACCTCTTCGGGTAAGTTTGTGCCTTTGGCCTTTTCCATATCTCTGGATCTGTACTTTCATCTCTGGATCTCTTCTCTATAAATATAGCACAGTTACTGTGCTGAGGACCCACAGATCTATCTCCAGCTTTTTGTCCATACTGAAATCCTGGTGCCTCATTCACACCTTGTGTATGATTCATCAACCAAGCCTGGCATGGCTAAAATGAAACTTTCACTCTTCACCTAGTAACTCCTCCTGTTCCTCATCTACTACTGGTGACACTACCATACAGTGCTTTCTCTAGGTTTTCACATACAAGTGGTAATGATTTTTCTCCATGAATAATATATCTAATACACTTGTTTTCTTCATCCAGAGAACTAGAACTCTCACCTAGACTCTAAACATTATGTCTCAGTTTACCAATTTAAAATTTTCTTTTTCAGATCTCAGTAAACATGATCTAGACCCCCACATCCACTCAGAGAACTTCAGTAAATACAATGTCCTAAGTCTACTGCTTCAGGTATATCACATTTTGAATTAATTCCTTGGGAACTCCTTTCCTTTTCACATCAAAATATCTGTCTTTACAGAATTGTATCTACGACACCTCACTCAGTAGCAAGAAGACAACTCTTCTCTGAGCAGGCCATCGTTTCAGATGCCGTTAACTCCTTACTAGATTTTCAAACACCTTTGCATTTTCTTCGTCCTTTGGAGGAATTCCTGGTCAGCATCTATCCCATTGTTCTTCTTCAAAACACTTCTCAAAACTGTTCTTTACTGATTCAGTAGCATTGAAGTCCTAGCAACAAGAACTTACTATGATGCCAACCCATGTCATCTCATTATTTTCCTTCACTCTTCCAGTCATATGTTTTATCACCAGTGGTCCTCACTGTAAGCATTGTAGACATTTTCGTATTGTGTTTTTAGGGCGGGCTCCCAGGGACTCTACTTCATAACGCAGTTTGGTAAGCATATACCTAAGCCAGCCTAATAATAAGCATGAACACTACTAGGTTTGGACTTGGGTTAAAAAATTTATCTTGGTCTTCCTTATTAAGACTGAACTCTGTATTCTGCGCAATAACGTAACACTGAGATACAGCAGAAGCCGTGATAAACAGCAACATCACAAATACTATCTTACTGGCTGCAGCTCATGCCTTAAGGCTTGACGATGAGAAGTGTTGAGTATCCAGGTCTTTCTCATAAATAACAAAGATGGGTGTTCCTAACACAGTAAAGTGTAATAGGAAACAACTGATTGTACTTAAATCGACAAAAATCATCTCTTTTGACTAACAGTCCGCCCCCCGGAGCAACCATCTGTAATCCACGGCAAATATTACCCCACGGGTTTTGCAAGGAAACACACTGAACCCGGCAGCACCTATCTAATCCCGTATTTCATCTCATGGGACCCAGCTTTCGCTTGCACGCCGAAACGACACACCACGGCAGGCAGCACCCCGGCAACCACAGCCAAGCTCGGGCAGGGATTCAATGTCAGAAAGTGTTTCGATCACGGCTCTCCCCTCCGCCCCTCGCTCCCACCCTGGGCCCAGGGGGGAGGGAGGCGGGGGACGAGGCCGCGGCCTGAGTCCCCGCGGCGGCCCTCGCCGCCCCAACAGCGCGCACAGACGGCCCGCGGGCAGGCCGAGGCGGACTCTCCCTCACCGCCGACCAGGCCCAGCCGCCCTTCCCGCTGCTCCCTTCCGCCTCCCCCCCCCACCCAGCTAACGGCACCCTGCCCACCACCTTCCGCTCCGGCGACTCCGGGTTGGCTGCCGCTCCGCCCAGCCCGGGGTTGGCGCTGCGCCGCCGACCTTGCGCGGAACGCCGCATCAGCGCCGCGGGGTGGGAATTAGAAGGGCGCCGGTGCCTGAGCGGGCCCATTCCGAGAGCGGCGCCGGCGGCCCCCCCCTGCGGGGAATGGTTCCTCCCGTCACGCAGGCCGGCGGAGGCGGTGACCACCGCAACCCTCGCCCCCTTCTCTCCCGGCGCGCGTGCGCAGTAGCGCGGCGCCTGGCTCACGTGCTCCTCCGCGTCCGGCGCGCGCCGCGGTCATGGCCGCGCTCCTGAGCTCCGCCAGGCGCCTGCGGGCGCTCTGCCCGCGCCTCCTGCCCCTCCTCCGCCCGCGCGCCGCCGCCGCCCCCCCCTCCCGCGCGCCGGCCCCCGCCAGGTGAGAGCCCGCGCCGAGGGGCTGCCCGGCGCGTGCCGGCGGGGGCGGCTGAGGCGGCGGTCCTCGTGGCCAAGGACGCCGCCGGCCGGGCCGCCCGCTGCGGCCCCGCCGCCGTTGGACCCCGCTCCGCCGCCCCCCCATACCCCCCCGGGGCTGCCGGCGGGAGCCCCCCGGCCCGGCGTGTGGGCCGCTGGGGTAGCGCGGGGTCGAAGGCCGCGGGGGAGCCCCGCTTCCCGCCGGCTGAGACGGCGAGGGCGGCCCGCGCCTGCCGCCGCGGCGTCTGGCTGGGCCCAAGCGCTCGCCGTGAGGAGCGGGGGGCCCTCCACTGCGGAGGGAGCTGCGGTGGCCGGGGGGAAGAGGAGGAGGGGAGCGACCGGGCGGAGACGAGCAGTGTCTGGCTGCGGAGAACCGCGCGGTCGGGGCCTGGGCTGCTGCGCCGTGCCCGTTACCGGGAGGAGCATGGCGGTTCCCTCTCTTCCGTGGCGGGGGCACGGTGGGGAACCGTGTGGGTGCCTGCCGCGGGTCCGGCCGCACGAATGCGCGGTCGGTGCCCCACAGGAACCGTCGGTGCAGCTGCAGCCCTTCCTGAACACCAGTGTGTTTTTCGTTGTTTTTTTCTGCTTCTAATAAAGAAAGCGCTAGTGTTGGGGGAGCTAAGCATTCTCTCCGGTGCTGGTGCACCGCAGCTCCGCAGCTGGGATGGTTTTGTGTCCTGAGCACGTTTCTCTTGGATGTAGGCGTGCAGAAGGCTCAGCCCTCAATACACGAACAAGCACGCCAGAGCCCGTGTTGGTAGGAAACACAGGCATTTCAGCTTTGTTTTTTTCATAAACCACAAGGGTGAAGTTAGCATTCTGTTTTATAGCCAAGCTAGTTGCTTCCATGTTTTTTCCCTTCGTTACTTGTCCGAAGAAGGAAGCACCTCGCGCAGGTGATAGCTATGCCCAAGAGCTTGCTATTTTATTTCCATATTTCATATAGCGAGTATGCTGTTAACGGTTACATGAAGGCTTGTGCAAACTTCTTTACCGTTAGGGTTTACTTCATAGTCAACAAGTTCTTAGGCTGCCTGCGAATGAGAGAAAGGTTTGTTTATGACTTCTGAGCCTTGATGGGGTTAGATTTTTGGTTTCCACCATGTCCAGTTTCTAAGTCTTAGAGGGCTGGGAATGAGTTGAGGTGCTTAGCTTTCATTTATGTCAAATGACTTGTTGTGATTATAATCACAGTTAACTAAAAACATGTATAAAATGAAACAATTAAGATAATTGCAAATAATTGTAAATATCCATGCCTGGCTAAGTAGCAGTTTATATCCGTTTCCTCCAAGGCTATGAATGATGGCTGTGTTTCTTCCAGTGTTCACAAAACCTAGTGAGGCTCCAGTGTGGGTGGGTGGGAAGGGGGTATGACGCTTCTGGTGGGTGCAAGTGTCACCTTACAGACTGTTCCATCAGCAGCTAATGTTGCCGTTAGCTCTGAGTATGGGAACACACCATTATTATCTGAAAAAAAGTATCAGCATGTAGCTTTAATTAGTATTAGTGACTGAGCTTGAAAGTAATCTCTTATTAAATGCTCAAATGATGCTATAGACAAATTTTTGCATAAAATTTGAGACTTCAAAAGTATTAAACATGCACACTGAGTTTTATGAGCTGAAATAACAGCTTGGTGCCGCCAAAGGGAGAAAGTTCTTGTGTCCTGTCTTACTTGTGCCTCGTTGTAGCTCTGGTGGTCCCTCTAAGTCAGTGTAACTTGGTTCCTGGTAGAAAACCAGAATGGATTTCTGCCATGCTAGGTAGATATATTTGTTCAGTGGGAGACTTGGTGAGTTCCAGAGCTGCCTCAGGAGAAGGGACAGGAACAGAGAGTCAGCAATAGAGAACTCCTGGAAGGAAATGTCACCACTGAAATAAGGAAGTTGTTACCTGCAGTAGCTTTAGTGCTTATCAAACCTATGGTGGGCTGATTTTATTCGGTAGCCTGACTGAAATCTTGCCTCAAAAAGAATATAGTATTCTGCCGATTTTAGTAGTTGAAGTGTAACATTGTTAAATGCTAAAATTGATGTGAAGGTTGGAGGAAACCTGTGCAGGAAGGACCAGGAACTGGGAAGACATCTGCTGTATGGTTGGCAACAGAACCACATGCTGAGTTAGCTGCAAATCATGAATAAACTTTTCTACTTTGTGGTAATTCAGCTGATTTTTATTTTCCTCAACTGGAAGCTTAATTTCCTAGATTAGTTTGTTGCAAGAAGTAATATTGACTGAAATTCATGTATTACGTGATGAAGGACTAAGCGCTTTTTTTCTAGAACTGCGTTTCTGGAAAGAACTTGGAAAGTACTTTATGCAATGATAATTTGGCTCTAACAGCTGAGTTTTGGTTTTTTGGTTGTCATTCCTCCCTTCCCCTCTCCCCCCCTTCTGCCCCCCAATACTTTTTTCTTGCACCAAATTATACTCTTCTATATTTTCAAGTATAAATGGGGTCATGTGTGGGATACTTTCGTGATCATGCTGAAAAGTCTTTTGTTCTTGGGCTAGATTTTGTTAACTACATGAGAAAGGTGCTTGGTAGATAGAGAACATGTTTACAGGAAACAGCAGTGGTATTTACTTCATAGCTTTCAGGTTTCAGTCTAAAGTGAGTTATATTGGAGTGAGACTGAGCAGCACACCTAAATTTGTGCATTCTTTCTGTCCAGTAATTTAATTCCCAAGACAATTTTTCATCTAAAATCTTTGCCTTACTGTCACTTTACTATGTGTTTAGGTATCCTAGTGCATGAGTGCTGGACAAGTGATGCTCTAGGACCAAAGTGTAGAGCAAAGGTAACATTTATGAACTGAAATTGCACATACAGGCATATAATCTTATTTCATTTTTTTACCTTCAGTAACTATCCATTGTTGTTTTTTTTTCCTACTTAAGCCTTAATTTCTGGAAATGAACCACTTTTGAAGAACTGGAATGGCATTTGGACAACATTTAGACTTGCTTCTACTCGCTGTTCTGGTTTTGAGATGGTATTTCAAGAGTAAGATGCAGAGAATATTGATGAAGTTGTAATTGGAATGGGGGGAAAACCCCCCACAATTTAAAGAGTAAATAAGTAAAGAGGAGTAATCCAGCATTTCGCAAGACAACTGGGTAAATGACTATATGTTTATATGTGTTTGATACAGTTGCTTTAGCATTGAACACTCAGTTCAGAGGCAGGTTTGAGACTTTCACTACAATGGTTACAGAGAAGTTACAAATATTTTCATTTTTTTGGAGATACGAAACAGTAACCATTCACATTCCACCAGAGATTTTATCAAAGCATCATATTGCTTTGATTTTTCTGGGAAAGTCCTACCTACCGTTGCCAAACTGTACAACACACAAATGGTGGTTGAACTATTTGTTATTCCTGTGTAATTTTAGAGACTCTCAGGGTCCCTTCCAACCCCTACCATTCTGTGATATGTTGCTTTTCTGCTCAGAACCAGTATGATATGCACTGGACAGCGAAGCAGCTCTTCATGCAAATAAGGCTTTAAATTGTGTGTCAGTACTCTGACGTGCATCTGCATCTGTGGTGGAGTGATGACTTTGACCACAGTTGGACAGAGTGGGTATTCTAGATTAAGGTGGTCTCCCTGCAATGACCGATGGTTCCTGTTTCTCCGCTGCATGTTGTCACACCATAGTTGAGCCAATGGAATATACAGTGGGAGTGGTTCTCACTAAACTTTCTGAAAATGGTTTAGCACAGTAGATGGAGGTCTGATTGCTTTGGGTGGTTGAGGAACGTTTCATAGCAAAAGCCTCAGATCAGATCTAAGGCAAATTTACTATTTCACTTTTCTACCTTTAGTATGAAATGTGACATATACTGAGCTATATGTCATCACTTTCATGCCGTGCAACTATAACAAGATAAGCCAGCTATGACAGACCAGTACAACCAATTTCAGATCTACAAAGCAAACTTTAGCACTGTGTTGATTTATGTGGTGCAAATTATTTACTGGAGCTTTGTTCATAGAAACTTCGCTAATGGAAGAGATGCTTAAATTTCCTGCTAGTAGCTGACTGTCAAGAATACTGTAACAAAACTCTCAAATGACAAGTGTTCAGAGTAGATTTTGAAGTAGCGTCAGAATATCATTTGGACACCTTATTCTACATACTCTGGGTGATTATATTATGGTTTGATGTTACAGTTTGCTTCTGTGGGAAGGTTAGTGTTGGGAGGAAGGGTATTGGCTCTATTCTTCCCACATGGACCACCCTCCCATTGTGGGCCAGCTTGTCCTGCTCTAAATCAAGGTGCTCCTTGGACCTATTACTTGTTTCATTTCATTTGGTAGACGGCAAGGAAGAAGTTTTCTGACAGATCAACAGGTTTTATTGGATCAGTTAAGGATCTGATGAACTCTGGAAGGGTGGCATCCCTGGCAAAAGGAGAAGAGGGAACTACGCGAGATGCCTGTGTGGTATTAGATCAATGCAGATATGTTGCTGAACTGCACTTGTAGATGTGCAAGTGCTACGATACTCATGTGGAAGTCGATGATCTGTCCTCAGAGAAAAGGAGAACAATTAGGCTCCTAAGACATAGATCATAGAAGTATAGCTGAGGAGGAAAATCAAGTGGAATCTCTACATGCAAGTCTCCCGAGGCATCTTTGGCCTTGCTATCGCTTCTTCAGTTTGAGATTCTCGTCTGTGCATTTAAGTGCTGGTTTTTGGGGCTGCGGAGCAAAGAGCATCTCCCCAGACAGCAAACTGTGCTGTAGTGAAACCTCCTGCTTTTTGCAAGATCTGTGTTCTGTTCAGAGGAGTGATTGCTGGTGAAGTTGGTAAGAGGGTACCACATGCAATGCTTTTCAAGTTGTCTTTGTGAAGACTGTCAACTTTTGGTACGTTGTGCGTTTGTACAAGATTGAATCATGTTGATGAGATGGGAGGGAGAAGACCCTTTTAAAGAATCTTGTTTCAGGTCTGGGTAGATTTTATTTGGGCTTTGGGTAAGCCATAAGTTAAAAACCAAAATGGTTCATGATTTGATGTGTGGTACAGGTTCTGGTTGTGTGTTTTGTTTTTTTTTTTTTTAAATTAGCTGCAAACAAGTTGCTTTTGGCTATTCACTGTCATACTCAGCAATCCATTACCAGTGGACAAAAATATAGAATTCAGTGCTTAATTACTTTACCTTAGCAAAATGATAGAATTAGTGGGCTTTAAATGCAGAGGAGGCATTCAGTAGACTTGCTTTTGGTAGTACTGAAGCAACACTGTGCCGTAGTAAACTTCTACAAGCTGCACTGTTGTAGTTGATATATGTGTTTTATTGATGGACATAAAATGTCTAGAGACTTTCTAAGAAATAGCACAAAGCAAAGTCTTTCTGCTTTGCTTCTTGTGAATCACTTAGGCAAAGTTCTTAGATATTCTCCGTGAAACTTGAGACTTCTGAGTCTACGTGAAAAAACATAAAATTTTGTCTCTTGTAGGATCCTACCATACCTCATTGAAAAAAGAATACAATGGCCTGAACATTATGGTCTTTTTTAGTAGGTGACCGTAGCTAAGTCAGGGGAAATACTTTTTGGCAGTCATGCAAATCATGCTGGGATCTCAGGTGGTATATTTAGTCTTATATTTAGTAATTTTAACTAATGTTACATCTGTAGTGCTTTTGTGTACAGTAATGAATTTTAACTCTTACAAGTTTACCATTATTCTACTTTGAGCATGGCTTGTCTTTTGAAAACTATTTCATCACCTTTCGCTTATTTAATTTAGAAAGAAATAATATTCCGTACTTTCCTTAGAAAAAGCATAATGACTACCTTATTGTGGCTCTGATAAAGGGAGGCAAATATCTGAATGGTGGCTTTGTAATTCGTTTTTTGGATGTTTGGATTTGGTCAGGTTTTATAGAAAGTAAGCTTTTTGCTGCTGCCAGGGAAAGCACTGGAAGCACCTACTTTTTGAGTTTTGGGAAAGGTAGGACTGTTTTTTACTCAGGCTGGTGTATAAGATGTATTCCCTTAGGAAATTGAAGGTGCTGCCTTTAGTCTCCTCTAGAAATATGGAAAATGTGTAAGTACGTTAGGACGGTACTGGTAGTCTCACTAAACCTTTGCAAACATAGAAGAATTTTACTAATTGACTTGGTATATATTTCCCCAAGCACACTTCATCTCTGCGCAAGTGTTTTACAAATTTATCTTCAACTACTTTACAAATGTTGTAAGCTAAATTGGAGGTGAAAAGTTACTGTGAAATAGTGGGTGATTGTGTGTTGGGAGTACGAATGTATACTTGGTTAACCTTTCCTGTGTACTCAGGGTCTACAGTTTTAATCCTCACAGTTGTAGAGACAAAGCTGAAAATGGGGTAAAGGTACAATTATGTCAAGGCTCAAATATTGGAGGTCTGCTTCAAATCTTGTCATTGTGGGAGTAGGAGAGAGTTTGCTTTTTAGGGCTTAGTATATCCTTTTGAGCTTCACTGGGTAGGAACAAAGAAACACAGTTCTGAAGCATAGTAAAGAGAAATTGCATATGTTGGGGAAGAATCAAATTGTTACTTCGAACAGATCTGAAGTTTACTGTGCAGCTTCACGTGCTTGTAAATATAGTGTTTCACTTGGAGAAAATCTTAAAATGCCATTTAAAGGTAATTGATGAAAGTAAATACGTGGCACTGTTTGCAGCCATTGGAGAAGAATCATGCATTTTGCTGTGTAGCATAGCATTTAATTCTGAAAAGAGTTAATTAAAATAATTGAAAAAATATGGTTATATCGTAAGACTATATAACCTAACATGTAGCACTGAGGCAGGATCAGCATTGCCCAGGTCATGTGTGGTAAATATTTCTTTTCCCTTTCCTAATCTTATTTTATAAGCTTCCAAATGAAAAAGTTTAACTATCAAAGTATCCTGTTCTAGTATTTCATTACAATTAATATTACAACAATTAATATTACTAGTGTTATGCCTGATGGATTAGGTACAGTTTCTTCTCTGCTTGGAGAGTGGGATGGGATAGATAAGTCTTTTGAGTCTTTTAAACTCGTTTATTGTAAGTAAACACACTATGACAAGCAGAATAATTCTCTCTGTGTTTTATCTATGTTGCTTTTGTTAGGAGTTGAAGAATTGAAGTTTTCTTTTTTGCTGTGTGATGTTTCATGTTTAGCCGTGGCTCGTTTTCAGTACTTTATTGGTTGTACTGTTGCCTGGCCAGTTGTACACCATCTTACATTTCTGCGTTTGGTTTTTGTCCAAAATGTGCAACTTCCTTTGGTCCATACTGAATTTCCTTTTTGTTGACTTCAGACCAGTACATCAAGTAATCAAGATGACTCTGAAGTCTGAGGTTCTCCTAAGAGTTTTCCACCATTATGGTGTCACCTACAAATTGTATAAGTTTATTAACTCTTCTGTCATCAAAATTGTTAATGACATTGTTGAATAGAGGTGGGTCATTTGGGTCAGGAGATAGCTTAATTTAGAATCCCACAAAATATATTTCCAATTTTGCAACAAACCCTGATCAGCACATTTTAATTTTATATATGTATACATTTACTGCAGTCATATTTTTATAACTAAAACACATTGTATCTCCTTGCTTATGAGATTGTCAGATAACATGGTGCCAAAAGCCTGTACATCAGTCCGTATATTTTATTGATTACGCTTTTGTGTTTCCCAAAACTTTAATGAATTTTTGAAGGTAATTCCAAAGGACTGGAGATTCAGTAAGGTCCATTAATGTGTCTTAAATGTGACATATCTTAATGTTTCTAGAAATTAGTTAGCTCCTTCTTCCCTAGCCTCATCTACACCCCTATCTCCTTGTTAAAGTTTAGTCATGGTAAAATGGTTAAAATTTACCTAGTATGTTTGCAATTAACAGTCTTTGAAAGCTAAACAGTGCATGAGCTGTAATTTTTTTCCTTTTTAAGAGGTATGTGTATTTTGTAAAATCATCTTTCTTATATTTAGAAGCCTGCCTTACTGCCTTTTTATGTGACTTCCTGACTGAAAGGATTAACATGGCTTTCCTGATTTTTTTTATCCTTTTTTTTTTTTATTCCCCTTAATTGTGTGTTCTTTCTCAACTTCTAAAAATTAAAGAAGAATCACATGAGGTTGTTGAAGATTCCTGGTGCATGGATAGCTGCTTCATTTTGTTAGCTTCTTTTTCTGTTTCATGGAGGAATTGTGCCAGTAGTATCAATTTTCAGTATGTCATCTGCATTCTTCTGCCCTTCACTTGATTGCCTGAAATCATACCTGGTACTGTGTCACTTAATTTGTTAAAATTTGCATTTTTTTGGAAACACTCTTTGTGGTCTGCTCAGTCTTTCATCTTTTAAAGTAAAGCTTAGCTTTTTTTTTTTTATTTTCTCCTAAGTTTTGTGATCTTAGTTGATTCGTAGTGCTAAGAGCCACATTCAAGACAGTAGATGCCTGCAGCTTCATCCAGCTTTTGAAGCCACACCGTGGGATTGGTTTAACATTACATAGTGCCTTAAATAATGCTAAAAGTGTAATTTATTCAAATATTGAAAGCCTACAGACGATAAGATGATAAGGTATACTTCAGTCTTATGCTAGATGTTATATTTCAGATTGATAATGGTAATTTAGGTGGATGCCAGTGCAAGCTTAAGAGTTCCTCAGGTTGTACTCTCATACTGTTTTCCCCTGTCTGTCTAAAACTAAAACTCAGACTCCCATGTTGCCATTCTTTAAAATGTCTTTAATCAGTATAAATTAGCAGAACCACCAGTACCATTTTTCGTAATATCGGGGGGGGGGTGGTGGTGGTGGTGGTGGTGTTGGGATGAGTAAATAGAAATGCCCACTTCTGCTGATCTTTCAGAAAGTTAAGTTGGTGCATAATAATACTTCGTATCAGAGTATAATACTTTGCGGTGTGCACATGTAGCAGCTGGTGTAGTGTAATATTCTAAACAGCATCATGCTGAATGCTAAGCAGGGAGAGCTCAGTTACAGGTGAAACTTTAGAGTTGTTTTGTGCTGTTAACCTGTGTATTTTGAACATGCGTATGCTGGTTTTGTCTTCATACTTAGTCTGATGGAGCTGTGCAAGTGCTTTAAAATGTCTGTGACTTTAGACACATGGAGAATCTTACAAAGATGGCGTTCTTAAAACAGTGCAGGACTGAATTACAGATATCAGTTTATGGTTACTAGTGTGCTTTGTGGCATAGGATACAATTCAGTAATTTGCAAAATACTATTAAACAATTGCAGATTTTTATAGAAAAATTAGTTTGTCTAAGTTGTAGACATCTCATTTAGTTGTTACATCCAAGAGGACTTAAGAATTTAGTATTTTCCTGTTATTCTTACCTTGTACTACTAGATTACTCTAAGGGAAGTACCTTGGCTCTGGTTATATGAAGTAGAAGGAGGATAGGAAAAGGAAGGAAGGAAAGAATCAGGGAAAGTGACACCCTTGGAAATACTTCTAGTGAGAGTCGGTATTACTAGGAGCAAAAAAACCCTTTGATAGTGTTAATCGGGCAAGCTGCTTGCCCCCAAAAGTGGTGTTTTTCTTCTTTTTCATCCTAGTTCTTCTGATTTTAACCACCTATTTCTACTCCTTTTTTTTTTTTTTCTGGTTCATTCTGGTGGTTTTTGGACATTGTGAACTGTTTCCACTCTAACCTGATGGAACAGTAATTGGTTTTCTGTAGAAGTAGCTGAATTGGTATTGTGCCAGGTGAGTGAGTTAAATAAGCTCACAGGGGGATCTGAATAAAATGAGAGCTAGCCCAAAGGATTCAGTGGGAACTTCCATCTAGAGGGAGATAGAAGTGAGGCTGAAAGAGGGGATCTTTCCTTTTTGGCAGTCTTTTTTCCCTTCTCCAGTTCTTTCTTCCTTGTCCTTTCCATAGCCAGATAAATTGCAGATAATTTGCTGGCTGATGGAAAGTTCTTCAGTAGGAAACTCAAGGAGATAGGGCGGTGTGAAATTTGCTTGCTTGAAAAAGTGCCAAATGGTAGTGATGTTCCTCATTACTGAAGGATTTTTTTTTTTAGTGCCTTAAAAATCAAACAGATCTTCTACTAAACTGTTTTCACAGCTTCAGAAGAGCTGGCTAGAGAGCCAGAGACAAGGGAGGGCAATTTCAGGGCTGAATCTTATTTTTGCCATCCAGCATGTGTTACTTCCTTTGTGTAGGATTCTGGAGCGGGATGGTCTGGTTTATTTTACGCAGTTGTAAGGACAGTTGAGAACAGACTTCCAAAAGAACTCATGTGTAATGATAATTTGTCCTGCACAGGCTATTCACAGTTCCACTATGGTACAAATACCGTGTTCATATTCTTACGTACATCAGTGTGCTCATTTTTTTAAGTAAATGGGCAAGCTCTTATTGTTTTGCTAGAAATAAGAACACTTTCTCATTTTGTTTATTGTCCTACTTTGAGAAAATTAAATATTTAAATAAATCCAGTGTTGATGTTTGATTTACAGCACAGGATAACCGCTTTGTGTTTATTAATGTAAATTCTGAAGAATGGGGAATGATCCCGTTGTTCTTTAAGCTGTTTGATACACTTGTCTGAAACACTGGCATCTGCATTAGTTTCTGTATTTTAATTGAAAAGAAAGGTGTGATTTGCTGCCTTGATTTGCGGTCTTCTGGAAGAGATGTCTGTGACTGTTCTTGGAATGATTTTTGAAAAGCATGTGAGAGCTTTTCTGAGAATCTATAATGGAACAATAGACTTTTATAGCACTTCGATGACTTCACAATTTTGGGGGGGGGCAGGAACAATATTGAACCATTTAACTCATGAGGTGAATCTAACTGAAAATCCCAGAGAAAAAGTTGTCACTGTGAGAAAATATACATGACTATGTCTTTTTAAGTACAAGGTCACTGAAATGAATTGCCTAGATTTGTTTATATCAATATGGAATGTTTTGAGAAACTGTTCATTAGCAAGAAATAAAATGCATTACCTTTCTGACACTTGTGTGACTAGCGTAGTTGCAAAATGACTCACAGAAGTGTAATCTTTAGGTTTTTTTGTTTGTTTGTTTTTCTTTGAGCAGAAATGTTATGTACCAGATAAGATTCCTTACAGTTGCACCTCAACAGGAGGGAAGTGTTAAAGAAGAACCAGTTTCAGAAATTCAAAACAGACGGACCTGGCAGTTTGACTGGGCATTAAATAAACTGGATAACTCTGTCAGAAAAACTGGCCGCATCCCTAAAAGCCTTCTACTGAAAATCTTCCATGCAATGTGCAAAACAGGTAAGTTGCTTCCAATTAAAACAAAATAAAAGCTGTATTTAAAGCTGCAATATAACAATTCATCAAACCAAGGAAATTAATTGAAAGAGTTCTGATTTATATTTTGTGTTTGGATGTTGTTTCATCTCCTGCATATATTGATGAACAGACTTTAAATGCTTTAGAGTTGTTATTTTGCCTTAAATGTGCATGTTTACTTTTCCAGGTTTTTATGTCTTTGGAAATTTATAAGTCTTGTGAAAATTCAGTGTGCTTCTAAGAAGTCTTACCATATTGTGTTGTGGTTTTTTGTCTGGTAATGTTACACCTTCCTCACGTAACTGTACTGTGAACTCTGAACAGGGATCACGTCTGTGTTTTACACAGTATGTTTTAAATATCTGCAATAAACCATGCTGTCCTTAAGAGCCCATTTGTTTTAAAATGGAACTATACAGGGAAGTGTGGAGGTGATCCCCAGGTTTCACCATTCCCCAGTAGCTGCAGCTCTTCAGGACAAGAAAGCTTTATTTTTTTTGAATAAAACAAAAATCAACAGCTGAGACATTGTTCATTCTGATAGATTCAGTACCCCAGTGGCTAAAAATAGCCAGACTATATTAAATTTTTGCAAACCACAGCTGATGAGGTTTGGTACCAGTTAGGATGAGTTACACAGTTTTTAGGAAGTCACCTTAACAAAAAGATTAATTGCTTATAGTGGTTTCCTTTGGGTGTTAAGTATATTTTGAAAACGAACTTTACAAGGGACTTAACTAGAATGCTATTAAAATAAATGACAAATATTTCCGTATGAAAAATTCAGTCCTTTTTTTAAAGATGATGTTGAAAACTAATTGAGCAAAAGTGGGGGGGGAGGTTAGTTACTCGATTTCTTAAAAAGATTTGCTTATGTTTGTATTGTTTTTCCTTTTCTAATAACACAAAACATGCCTAAAGGTGCTTGCTGTAGATCTCTTGTCCTGCATCTTTCCATACTCATACTGCCAAACATTTTCCTGTTTCTTTTGATTTTCAAGGTACTCAGTCACTAGTATAGCACTGCCACTGTGAAAGTGGAGATGTTTTTTTATTGCATGAACTAATTGTGTGCAGGGATTTAAAGTTAGTCAGGTACGACTTGCCTCACCACTCCATTATGTCTTCAGAAGTTCAAATCCCCATCTGCAATTTGTACCTGCCCCCTCTCAATATTTTAACTTTTTTCTCATTATTCCTTAGTTTTTTCCCACTACTGCCTGTGTTTCTTCCTAGATGAATTTACTTGGTATGAATAACTTTTCTGCTGTAGATTGCACTCTTGAAATGTAGTTTACAATAGTTACGTGGTATCCTAGATTTGCTGGTCCTTGTTGGTACCTGAAGATCTAATTCTAGACGGCATATAGCTTTCTGCTGTTGAGGGTGTTTTGCTTTATTTTGCTGTTATTCTATAGCTATGTAGCTGTTTCTACAGCTCTGTATAATTAAAAATGACACTTAGAGCTATCAGCAGCAGCTGGAGATATCTTTACTGGCAACAGCGCCTGCCTCTATGCTGGGCTGTACACAACTTTGCAGTGTTGGCGTGATGATTTGAAAGTAACTTACAAAGCATTAGTGATGCTTTAGACTTCAAGTCATTTTGGAAGTCTGAGTCTTTCAAGTCTGCATGTATGTCTCTGTTGGAGATAGAAAACCTGACAGGTTTTTTTAATCATTTATGTTCTACGTGAACATTTATCTTGCTCCCTGTTAGATGAAATTACTTCGGAAGTATACCTTTCTCCGTGATAGGAAAGGGATAGACAACGTGGGTTTTTTTTTTTGTTACACTGTGCTGCTTTCTGAAGGAACTCTCCATCTTATTAGAAATTGCTGGGTTTGCATGTAAAGATGTGATTGAAAAAAATATGCTGTCTCCATCTTATTGGGTAATCTGTGATAGATTTTGCAGCTCTGTGTTACTTTGCCTCAGGAGTAGTAGTGAAGTCCAGCAAAGACAGATGAGTTAATAGTTATTTTTTAACATCCTGGGGCTAGCGCAGAAGTCAGAGAAGGTAGACATTCTTACAGTTTCCTTCACTATGCTCTAGATGTAAATCATCTCATTTATATTGAGCATGGGCAGAAGTGGAAATGGAAATTTAGTTACGGAATATCTCTGAATACCAATTTTGGAATAGTGTGAAATTTGTGTGAAGTATTTTGCCATTTTAGAAATCTGCCAGAAAGTTATGTCCTTGTTAGGATGAAATAATTTATGGATCTTGGACTGGGAAATTTGAAGTACTAAATCATCTGAATTTAATATTTTGTGTTGTACTTTTTAAAGTTTCTGCTCGACTGAGCTCATAGTTGTACTAAACAGCAAGTTTTATCATGAATCTTTTTCATGATACTGCATAATAGTGTCATTGTTTAATCATTTGGGTATCCTGTTCAGTAAAAATTGGAGAAGATTCTATTCTATACAAAATCCTTAAATATTTCAGTGTGTCAGTCTCAAAATTTTTTTTTCCCAATATTAAATGCATAGTTATAAAACAAATCGTGGTTGTGTTCCGCTTGCAGGGTGTCCAGGAAGTAACCAGACCTTGCTTTTGTTGCGAAGTTGCGGTAGTCTTTTACCAGAGGTATTGTCACCTGAAAGAACAGAACTAGCCCATATGATATGGGACAAGATGAAAGAACTGGGTAGGTTGGTTTTGTTAGCCCCTTTTGCAAGAAGTGCTTTAGTTACTTTGTAATAGAAGATTGAATGTATTTTAATAGTATTTGAATGTTATAACAGCAAATACTCATAGCAGAATAAACGCTAGGTTTTATTATTCAGGTGAGAGACCTATTTCCCATTCTGGGAGTTATACTGACATCTAGGGGTGTTAATAATATATCTGGAGATTTTTTTTTTTGTAAGATGCTTAAATTGGGCTTTTGCTTGATTTTGATTATTGTAAGAATGTATTTTACTTTTCTCTTAGATGTTACATTGGGGTCTGAGCTGGGTATTCCTGATGCTAGCAGCTATTTTATCAGATGATTTTTTTATTTGAAGTTAGTCATTTTTCTATGGATGTTGCATAGGTGAACTGCTGCTTGATAGTAATATTGCTGAATCTGTAAAATAGATACAGCTGTAGAGACTGTGGAATAGCATGCACACGAGCATTGATGTTACTGTGCTCATGTTATAGCCTGTTATAAACACGTGCTGTTAAAGATCTGATATTTCAAATGTGGATAAAAGGAAGCAGTCTGTTTATACATAAAGTTCATATGGAAGAAAATTGATATGAAATTAATTAACCTGAGAAAGCTATAAAATCATGTTGAATTTAGAGAATCTACATTCACTGACTGTGGTTGAAATATTTCCTTAGGTGCTGTGTATGATACAAGCCATTATAATGCTTTACTTAAAGTCTACCTTCAGAACGAGCACAAATTTTCTCCGATGGAATTCTTGGCCAGAATGGAGGAAGCTAATGTGCAGCCCAATCGAGTAGGTACCCTTTTAGGATATCTTAATTCTTAATAGTATCCATTTATTGGGTGGAAATCATTAACTTCGCCTTTCTGTTTACTGTAGGTTACATACCAAAGGTTGATTGCTGCTTATTGCAACGAGGGTGACATTGAAGGCGCGAGGTATTCTTTTTCATTTATGTTTAAAGGGATTTCCACAAAATCTGGTTCTCATATTCCCTACCATTAATGTTAAAACTCATTACAGTGTAATTCTTACAAACTGAGCAAAGCAAAACCAAGCACTGAAGAGCAGTTTCTTAGAGACAGCTTTTTGGACAAGCAAAATAAAAATAAGTGATAGGCCAGCATGTTCAAAATGCATTCAAGTTGCTCAGAAAATAACTTGTTTTGTCATTTCTACAGGCAGCATGAAAAAGTGTGAGGCTGTGAAAGCTTACTGCCTATGTAAGAAAATGACTAGTGAGAAAGGCATCTGAGAACAAAGTGGGCTAAGGAGCAAATAGTAGTAATTCTGGTTTTTGTTGTTGTCATTATTACGCAGGGCTTGCTGGATATCTGTCAGTTTAATTTTAGGAAGGTAAAGTTGCAACAGTGGGATTCCTGGGCATGAGAAATAACTAAAAGGGACATAAAAAACCTCAGCCCCACTCTCGTCTCTGCATATTTTGGTGACAAATACAATTCATCTGAAAAAATGAAAATGACCAAATTATGAGGATATTATGCAGCATCTCCAAATGTAATTGCTCAGTGACATCAGGATTTGGTTTTGTTTGATGGTACAGTACTTGTCCAGCAGAGCAGCAATAACTTGGAAGTTTATCTTTAAAAAGGAAAAAAATATGTGATCATTCACTGTCTTCTATTTTGCAGTAAGATTCTTGGATTTATGAAGAACAAAGATCTTCCAATCACTGAGGCAGTATTCAGTAGCCTTGTGAAAGGTCATGCAAGATCAGGGTAATGTTTAATACCTTTTTTCTTTTGTTTTCTTTTAGTTTTACTAAAATATAATGTCATACTGTACGGAAGAATTACGTACTGCAGAATAGTGTGATGGTTTTGAATAATAATATATAGAAGATTGTCTTTTTATTAATTTTTGAAGCAAACAAGGGCTATTTAACAAAGGAAGTAGATTTTTCTTGTGTCTGAAAATCTTGAATTTCAAGATAAATTACTGTACTTCTGTGCTGTTTGAAAAAGAAATTTGCTGCACTTAATTTTGAACTTTTTCAACTGTTAAAGTTGAAAGAGTATATTAGGTAATATAATAACTTAAAAATTTGCACTTTCACCTTTCAGGAATTACTTAGTTAAAATGAATTTCTCTATGCTTTTTGCAGCCTTGTTTTCCGATTTTAAGTAATTTAATGAGTAAATATGGAAGTCACAATAAATATTATTATGATTAGATCTACTGAAGGTCTTTCTTTTGCATTCTTTTAGAGATATAAAGAGTGCAGAAAATATCCTTCCAGTGATGAGGATGGCCGGTGTTGAACCAGGTCCAGACACCTATTTATCACTGCTGAATGTTTATGCTGAAAAGGGTGATGCTGATAGCATCAAAAAGGTATTGCAAGTTTGAGTTTAAAAATAACTTGTTTGATCTTTCGTTCAATTTAACTTTGGAATGCTTTCTGTCCATGCAGGAGGAATAATACTGAGTTTTATAATTTGTTTCCTCCTACTCTACAGCAATTAAATTTTTTTTTTTTTTTTTGCATCTGAATAGCTGGTTAACTGAAAGCAGTCTCATACTTTATGAAAAATATTTGTCTTTTGATAGTTGCCTCTCACTCTAAGAAGATACGTTTGCCAGTGAGTGATTTAATAATTCAGGGGCTTTTTTTAGAGGCAAATATATATCTTCATAAAAATAAATAAAGTAATCCTTTATTATCCTGCTCCCATTGAGCCATTCTTTGGCTCCCATTGAATCTCTCCAGTAAAACTATTTGGGGTTTTTTTTGAGAGTTCATAGGAACAATTTAGGTATTCATGAAGTGTGGATAAGATAATGCTGCCTTACAGCCCTTTGTGTAGCTGATTTTTTTGTTCTAAGTATTCCTTCTTACTTGTATTTGGAAATATTCGGAAAGAATTGAGAAAAGAAAATTGGTTTGAATTTAAAAAGTAGTATCAGATGGACAGGACCAAATCAAGGAAGAGGATGTGGGAAACATAATATTGTTCTGTGAATTAGAAATTAAACAGACCTTCATCAACCAACCTTCTTCTAAACACTAACAACAAGTTTGATTAATTATTCTCTCTTCTTCAAAGTAATTTCTTTTGCAAGTCATCTCACCATGGGAATACCTCTGGTGTTTTCATATATGATTAGATATTAGAAAGTATGCATTACCTGTCCCTTTCTTTTTAACAGTCTAAAGGTGTTTGAGTCCCTCTTTTAGATCTTGGGTATTCTGTCTACCACATTCCATGTATCTAAACCCATGGTTTTAGAAAAGTAAAAAAAATCCAGCCTTTTTGTACTTTTTTTTTCTTAATTATTTTAATGTATCTTGTTTTGAGTCACTTTAGAGTTTATTAAAGTTAAATTTATTCTGATTTACAGACTCTAGAAGAGGTTGAGAAGACTGAAGGGTACCATATGGATAGGATTTTGATGCAGGTGATTTTTAGCCTTGCCAAGGCTGGATATCCTCAGTACATTGAAGATATTAAAGAACGCATAAGATTTGAAAAGGAATTAATTCCAGGTATGTCCTTGGTTACTGTAGCAGTGCTTTGCTGATCAGGGTGGCGAGGGAAAGCATTACCCCAAATAGGTAATTTTGTACTTCTCTCTTGAATACTTATGGAGAATAATATTTTTGCCATTAGTTTGTGGATTAATTTGTGCTGCTTTAGATCACATTTTACGAATTTTAAATATAAACCATTTTTAATAATTTACATACAAAAAATAATCAATTTTTTTAACGTCTGAAATTCATTAAGTTTTTATACGAAAGCAGTAAATATGGAGACCCTTCTTCAGACAACACTCTTGTAGTTCCTGTTGTGACAGCTCTTTGTGAATATCATAAAGAGAGACTAAACACTGAGTTTAGTTTTCTTTGTCTACAGTTAAAGTCACTTTTGGATCCCAGTATGCATAATCTGATTGATAACTGTTAGTTATGCTTCATCCATGTTTTCTTTTTTGACATGTCTAGAAATAGTTTCTCTTATTTAGTATCCTTCTGTCATGTGCCAGTGGTCGTGCTTCTGTAGTTTTTGGCATGGTCTTCTAATGGGAAGGGTGAATTCCATTGATAAATATAAATAATTCTGAAAAAGGTAGTTTCAGATTTGATTGGTTAATCATGTTTAAAAGTATGCTAATGACACTTGTAAGCATTTACTTCCTTAGCTCTTACTACTTTTAGTAGTTTAATGTGGAAACAGTTATATGCACTTGTTAAATTTTGTTGTTCTCTGTTTTTCAATTGCTAGATGTGATGAACCTGTGTTTGACTCTGATAACTCATGGCTTCGAAGATACAAGTTTCCATATTTTGAAGTCTTTGAATCATTTATCACGTGATAATATGGACCAGGGTAGCTTCTTCTTGCAGCATTGTGTAAATAGAGATATGGTATGCAGAATAGTGATACTTTTTTCTTAATATATTAATAACAGTGTATTTATTTAGTTTAACGCAACTGTGAAGATGGAAAATGGTAGATTTTTTTGCATGGTCCTTAAAGAATAAAAGAAGGATTTTAATATTTCATGTCAATTTGCACAGTAAAGTGAAATTCACAAAGGAATCATGGTTGGCATGTGTAATATCCATTTCCTAAGCATTAGAAGAATATGACATTCTTAACAGTTTGAGAAATTGAGAAATAGATTATTTTTTTAAATTCTTTGCAGCCTGTTAACAAGCTGAAGCAATTCTGTAGTGAGTTAAAAGAAGCAAAAATGCACTCGGCACCATTACCATTTATTTTGCGTTGTGCTTTGGAGGCAAATAGACCAGGTACTCTGCTTATTTAATTATTTTACATATGCTTTTTTGAAGTATTTGATCACTGTTTAATTATCTTGTGAATGTTTTCAGCTTTGGCCATTGATGTGATGAAGATAATGAAAGAGGAAGGCTTGCCACTCAGACCTCACTATTCCTGGCCGCTGCTAGTTGGGTTCCAGAAAGAGAACAATCTTAAAGGTTAGTTATCTCTTAAATGCTCCTCTACCTTTATTGCAAACCTACTACACAAATCCTTATTAAAACGTCGCTATGAGATTCAGCAGACCCTTGAAAGTAAATAAAGAGCTTTCTGCATGTCTTGCTTTGTTGCAAACAATTTTTCCTTCAGAAAGACTTTTTAAAACCTCCTTTGAAGACCTCCTTTCTTACTTAATCGTGGTACAGTTCTACAAAGGTAGTCAACCTTTGCACAGACAGGCGTGAGAGTGTGTTTCATTATCTTTTGAACTCTTCACATTCTTTCTGCCTTCTGCTGGTTCTTTTTGCTGCTGATTACCTTTTACAGAGTTTACTCTTGAAACTGAAATCTGAGAAGAATTTAAAAGTAAGGTTATGTTGTGATAGCTCTCTGGGACTGCAGACCCAAGCCTTTTTGAAGCCAGCTTCATATTATCTACCTGGTATGCCAAACATGAGTTTTGTTACAATAATAAAAACTGCAGGAGAACTTACATTGCTGAATGTGCAAGCCTGACCTGACAGCATACTGATTGAAGGACAGAAATGCTCAATCTTTGGGATTCTTAAGTAGGTTTAAGCATTTAGCATACTTTCCCCTGTTACACATGGGGATGTCTACAGGATATGAATAAGAATTGAACAAATATTAAATTTTAGAGTACAGTATCTAATTCTTTGGTTAGCGTTATCGGTAATTCAAAAAGAATGGTATTGTAAAAAGATGCTTTTAACAGAAGTACTTCCCCCTTGGGGAAACAAAAAACTGTCTTTTTCATCTTATCTCACAGTATAATGTGCTTTAGAATGAGATGCAGAGTTGTTAGTGTGACACTGGGTGACAAACAAAATGCACAAACAAAAAAAAAGTGCTTTTAGCAGACTCTTCATATCGCAATTTTATCTTAAATATACAGTCACATTCCAGTTTGGAAGAAATGCTGAAACAAGTATTCCCTAATTGTTTCTGGCTATGAAAATGTCTCAAGTCTTTTTCAAAAAGCCTTTGTGAAAACAATATTCAGTTTTTATTAACTCCTTAGGCTCTGTTCCTGCTAGACTACTTCCCAAGTTTATCTTCTCCCAGGTTTTCAAATATTTGAAAGTTCTATGATATTTTAAAAGTCTGGCAATGTTCTTTTAGTTGGGTTTTTTGTGACTTGAAGTACAATGTTGCCAAAAAGAAGTAAATTGAAATCCGTATCATACTTCTCTGTGTGGATGCTGCCTAGTGAAAAAACATGCTTTCTGTTACTACGTGGAAAATTTCACCTCACACAATTACAAGAGACATTGGAAGTATTTTTAGATTTAGATTTAACTCCCAAAACTGAAGCAATATCTGACTGTGAAGAGAAACTTAAGTTTTTATATCTCTTTTGGTCTTTGGCAAGATCGGAGGTTGCCTTAATTTGGGCTCCTAATGTAGAAATCAAGTATACTTTGGCTAGTAGTTCCTGCTGGAAGTCATGTAAGCAAATTGAGAAGAAAACTGATGAAAGAACATTGAATTCTGGCTTGCTTTGCCATTTTCTAGAGAGCCTTTCTTTTTTGATCTGCAAAGGCATTGAATGCATAAACTTTTGTATGGCTGCATGATAATACTGTGGATTTGCAGACATGTTTTTGTAACCTGGTACTTAGTCTGTGACTCTGAGTTGTCAAGTTGGGAGTGTTACTGCTCTGTGTGTACCTACAAAAGTCAGTGATTTTGCAATTCTTAAAATATATAAGAAGATATCGAAGCAATTTCTTCTGCGGTAAGGAATTATTCTTGCTGCAGTGGTACAAGTTGTCTTATTCTTTCCAATATGTAACCTCACATTCATTTTTTTGAAATCTAATAATAAAAAAAATGAATAAATGAGATCCACTATCTAAAAATACAACCAATACACTTGAAGGAAAGCAAATAGGGGGGAAAAAACCCACCCACCCTGAAACTGTTTCATAGAAATAATAGAGCAAATAATAATGCTGCAATGAGAACCTAAAGGTGACAGCAGATAGTAAATAAACAGAATGGTGCTTTCTAGCAGCAAAAAATAATAGAGCTGCATGAACAAAAGTACAGATAGACACAGTATCACCTCTCATACCAAAAAAGAGGTAATAATTCCTTTCCCTAGAAAATAGTAATGCCTGGCCTAATGTGTGTAATTTTGTGTCTCAGTATAGGTAAGGCTGAAAATGGAAAAGAACTTTGAGGGAAAACTTTTGAAAACCTGATAGGATGTAGACAGTGGACTAAATCATTAAAGAACACAGAATAGAAGCAACAACCTGTCTACATCTGCAGGGTACAAATGTCTGAATCAGTCTGTATAATGTGACCCAAACAATTATATAACTAGTAGCAACGTTTAATTAGACATTTATCTGAGGTTTATTATAACGAAGGCTGACACTGAATATCAAAGGAAGTTCCCAAACTTCTTTATTATGGAATTGAGTTTGAAAGAAAAGTAGCAGTGAAGTGGTGGCTAAGAGGAATGAAATTAAGCAAGGTCATTTTAAAATATACCGTAGAGAACTTAACCACTCTGAAACAGCGAACAGCTATTTTCAGTCATTTTACACAGGCAATAATTTCAGGTGGGGCATTCTTGCTTTTATGTGCATCTGTTGTAGAAGTTGATAATTACTTATTTCCATAGTATTTATCTAAGTAGATGCTGTTAGGCTTTGAAGAATGGAAAGTGCTTTCAGGGTTTAAAAGATCGATGTGTGGTGGGTCTGAAACTGTTATTGGCACCGAGATTCATTCTGTGTCAGATTATACACTAAAACCAGGAAGGCCTAGTATAAATAAGTAGAAATGTTTGACTTACACTTCTTACTGAATATTTTATGGCTCATCTTTATATAATCATGTTGTTTTTAAAGACAGTTTTTAGAAGTCAGTTGTGTATTTCACTTCTGTTTTCTAGTAAACTGTTGTATATGCACAAAGCATGGTTAGTGAATGGTAATTCAGTTTTTACTTAGGGAAACAGGAGTCTGAGTCCAGAGAGGAATAAGAGTGGTGACTTCACAAAGTGACTGCTTGAAGTACTGTTTTGTAGACAGACTTTTTTGGCAAAGAACTTTCTGAGTGCATCTGAAATTAACAGCACAGCAAAAATATGTTAAATATTATGTTGTTTTCCTGAATGCGACCTCACTTTCCAAGTATTATTGTTTTGTTTCTCTAGAAAACTGCTTAAAGTCCAATTTTACTGCCCTTGCACGTGTAGAACTGTATGTAACTGCCTTAGAAATCCCTCCTGTTCTGATGGGACTGGTTTAGGAAGAAGGCACATCTTACTGTGAGAAACTCAAGAAATGAAAGGTGGACTGAAATGCAAGTGTAGCTTTTCAATTCTTGAAAAGCAGGAAGTTGCTCTGCTCTACCATAGAAATATTGTGACCATATTGTAATTCACTTCTTTTGTATTTGTTCTTGGATATAGTGATTTGAGACTGGAATCTCTTCTGTTGGAGTGTTCCAGTGCAGTTTCCAGTATTGACAAAAAGGAGAACAGAATTTTGGCTGTGTTTTGTTCCCTATTTCTGTCCACTTTCCACTCATCTATTTGATTTTAGATACTCATCTCATGCAGTCCTTATATATCTCAGCCCAAGATCTCAAAAATCTGTTCTTGATCAAGCAGGGAGGTGACGGAAGACTTTACTGTGGGTTTCAGTCACACCCAGTCTTCTGGATCAGTGATCTCCAGTGGGATGTGCAAGGCAGTCCACTAGAGTGTGAGTGGGCTGTTAATAAATAAGAGAAATAATTTTCATCCTTTTTTATTTTCTATTTTTGTGTATGTTTTATAATGTGCATAATACAGCAGTACAGCAGTACATTTATATAATTTCTAAATAAATGTATATGTATTGGGGGTGTGTTCTCTAAAAAGTTTGGGAAACCAGTGTTCTGGATAAACGTGACTGCACTTTTGTCTCTCTTTAAGTCTGTTCTTTGGTTTAGGGAGAGATGTTAGTGTATTTTCCAATATGAGGAGCAGAGAATTTCTATAAGTCCACACACATAATGCTCAAATCCTATTTCATACATGTATATGACAATTATATAGTATTTTGACTGAAGTATGAATGTTTCATCACTTTGTATTGTGGGAGATATTTATGTAGTAATAAAGTAGTTCTGCTCTTGGTGAGGTAGAAAATGTCTGCAAAATGGTAGGATTCTGTGTTGGTTTTCGTTAATCTTCTGTTCCCCCCCAAAATTGTACATAAGCCATCTTATTATTGAAGGAATGTGTGACAGTGTTTTTTAAGTTTGTGATTAATTTGGCTGTGTGCAGTATTATTACTGGTATTCCTCCTTAATCTGCGTCTCACTGTTGTGCTGGTGTTCGAATCTTCATAGATGCACTTTCCTGCTCAGGAACTGTGCGAGGTCATGTAATATTTTTGTGACAAATGTTTGCTAGGGAATGGGGGTGCTTAACAAGCCTGTCTTCTACTATGTTCTAGATGCAAATATGAACTCAAATCTCCTGAGTTTACCACGCCTTATTCACTGTGATATCTAGTTCTTGATCTTCAAACTACTTTTTGTTGATACAGATACAGTGATTTTTGAAACGGTTTCATCATAAGAGGTCTTAATATATTTTCTGGGAAGTTGAAAACGTGAAATAGAAACTAGCTGTCAAAATTTGAAAGGTACCAAGAAAGACTTACTGTAATTAATTCTTTATTCATATTTTTGCAGGTTCTGGGCCAAAATCAGAGTTTTGTTTAAGGCAAACTCGAACAGATGATGCGACTTTAATCTAGTGTGACTTGCCTGCATGTATTTTCAAGTGCTCAAAGGGAATTCACATTTGATTATTTGCACCATAGTGCACTGCATAAAATATTCATGGAAGTGTCACTTTTCCATAGGTGGCACTCCAGGGCAAAGACAGGGACTTTGGGAAACTTCACATTTTTAAAGTAATAAGTATGAAATACAAGTTGAAAAAAACATATGCTGTTTGGTACTGGTGTCCTGCAGCAACTGACAAATCATTTCTAGACCAGCAAAAAATGGCAATACCTGCATTTGTTTTGACAGGGGTTCAGAGTTTGCTAGCTAGGGTTACTATAAGAAGTTTCTGTGAATCAGAAAAGTGTGAGCAATTAAAAAGCGTGACATACACTCCAAAACTGTACACTAATTGCTGAACAGTTAAGATTTGGTATATGTTGTCTTCAGATGCGTATCTACAGTACTAATATACAATCTAGTTGGGTGAATTAATCTGAATCCTGTAAAAGTCATCATGTAGCTTCAGTGGGGCTTGGAAGACTCCAGGCTTTCTCTGTATTTCCAGTTTGAAGCTGAGCGTTGGTGGAGTAATCAACCTGTTTGCTTACAAAAATGTTGTATGTTTTAAACAAATCTAGAGACAAATTTTGAAAGCTTGCCTTGCTAATCAGGGTCGGATACTGGGAACAAAGCTGAGAGTGTATTACGTTTTGAAGAATGCGTCTGTATCTTGAATTTGGTTACATACTTTACAGCAAATTTCAGATTTGTTTTATATGCCTAATAATCCGGACATTTTGACATCTAGCTCTAAAAGATGTTTTGCAAACATGACTAAGAATAGCTGTCATATATTCACTGGGTTAGAAAAAAACTTTGTAGACTAGCAATTTCCAAACTGGACTATAGTTTCATGTTTTTGATAGTACAGCGCAGAACAGGAAGTTTAGTAAATGTATTTTAAGTCTTACAGTTAAGAACTTTATTAGCACTTAGAATAAAAATGCAGGATTTTGCATGGGAATTTCAAGGAGGGAAATTGAGGAGACAAGTCCTTTTTTTTAAAAGCAATATTTATTTTTAAATGGTGAATCTCAAGTTTTAATTTTTCTGAAATGCTTAGCCTTACCAATTTTGCCTTGATAGGTATCTTTGAGGTCCTCAAAGTGATGCATGACTTGGGGGTGGAACTTGATACAGACACATACACAGACTATGTTTTTAAAAATTTTGCTGATAGTGAAACTGCCCGTGCCCAGCTGAAGGTGAGTTTACATTTAGAATTCATAAAAATGATTATTGCATGGCTTGTTTTTCTGTGGACTCTCTGAAGGCTTTAGATCTCAGTAGCGCTCTAAACATGAACTTGATATGATGAAGTCTGTTCAGAATATTAAGATTAGTTTAGAAACAGTTGTCGCACTGATGGTTTATTTGTGGTGTCTTTCTCCTGCTTTTCCTTCTCCTTTTCAGAGCTAACCGAAATATTTTGCTGAAGACTTACTAGCTTTCTGTTTCCTAAAGTGGAGAACTAAATAAATGAATTATGTCCTTTTTTTTTTTAATTGAGGATTTAGAAGTATTACAATTGTTTCTGGTTATTTTTTTTTCCACTTGCTGAGGAATTCAGAATAGAAGACTAAGTTTAACTGTCCACTCTTTCTGCCTTTGGTATCTTTGTCTCTTGCAATTGATTTCAGTACAAAAGCTGGATAATTTTTGATCAGTAGCAACTTACCTGGTTAGCCATGTAGACTTCTGTAGAGCACTTTCTGTGTTCTTAACAGCTATCAATACAAGAATGCCAATGTTGTTTGGGAAGGAAGCATTTAAAAATACAAAGTATCAGAAGGTCTTTTCTGTGTATTTCCAATGGTTGATTGCTTTATCTGTAGAAAAATGGCTGCCTGTTTGAAACCGTTGGACTCTCTGTAGCAGAAATAAGATATGAAGCAGCACATGGAAGACTGAACAACGTTCTTTCTCTGTGTAAGTATTTTTCATGTTGTAAGTTACTGTGTACTTGGTGGTAGTGTTGATTGGTTGTAGGCTAAGAAATTAAGTGCATTAGTATTTGAGGTTTAAGGATATGTGGGAAACTTGAGCAAAGCTTTTATTATGTGAGGTCCTCCATGGTGAGATGTCACACTGTTTGAAACTACCAATTCTGGACAACGTCATGGTTAAATTCTTTTTTAGTATTGAACTTAGCCGTAAGATTTACATACAAGATACTTATAAATCACAGTTTTGCGGTGATTGTGATAGGATTATGATCATCTCGTACTTAGAGGGCTTAAGGAAACAATTTGCCTTGCACAATGACTGTTAAGTCTTTGGTGCAGGGTTTTTTTTTTGTTTGCAGCACCAGTTACAGCGGGATGCTAGTCGAACAGTATGGCACTGAAGTACTACAGAATTATTAATGAAAGAACCAACTTTAAAGAACTGATTGGCACTGGCATTAACCTGAGGGTGCTCTACTGATCTGTTGGTCATGGAAGTTATGTGTATAAATTTGATGGGTTAATTAGGTGATGAAGTTGTAACAGCATGAATTTATCACTTTTTAAGAGTTTTCTCCAAAGACTGTTCTGATGCTCAGTGCTTGCAAAAGTTAATACACATGCTTAAGCAGTCTTTTGCTGCAGTTGTCGTTAACTGTTTTATTTAACGAGCGTAGAAATATGTAGTCCATACGCCATGACCCTGGGAAGCTGTTGTGTTGAAAATAAGAAAATGAAATGAGTAGTTACTAGTAAGTGATCTAATTTTTGTATTTGAGATTTATCAAGTAGTGAATGTTTAAGATTCACCTTACGTTCTGCCATTTTTTGTTTGTTCTTATTACAGTGAAACACATTAACAATCAGAAATGAAGTACTTTGACTTTTTTTTTTTTTTAGATAATAACTATTTGTTAGGAGCAATGAAATTTCTTCTGGAAAGTGAAGTAGAGTTTTTTTGCTTACATGAAAAAGTAGATCCACCCCTTCGCACTCATTTTGATTAACTGAAATAGGTTTTAATGTGTTATAAGGCACAAATACACGTGTGCCTGGTATATGGTGAATGTGTATGATATTCAAAAGTACGATACAGGCACATATAGTAGGCTGCGTTCTGTCTTACTGACATGAAATTAGTCTCACATAGTGTATTATTTAGCTGTTGTCTGTGTGTTGAATTCAAATCTTGTAGTGGTATTTCTGTTTACAAAGACTAGGGTTAATAATTCCTGGAGACATACAAAATTTCTTTTGAACTTGAGCTTTAAAGGAAGGTACTCCTGTAAATAGTTTACCAAGCTGGAATGAATGCTAGTAAATCTAATTAGCACCTATGTAATAAGGCACAGATACTAAACAGCTGGGTTTTTTGTTTTGTTTGTTTTTGACTTGGCTTCTTTTGCAGCATTACAAAGAGGGAAAAATAAATGCAGTATAGAAAATAGTTCAAAATTGTCTCATCAGTGTAGTCAGGGGAGGCGAAGGTTGGTTATTAATGCTGGTTGCTATCTAGGTATATTGATTCAGCTTCTCATACGTTATAATGTATAGATTTCTGCTGCTGACAAGATGAAAACTACGAAGCATCAGCTGAGGAATCTGGGCACATAAGGCAGCATACATGAGCCGCTTTTTCCCTTTATCATGCCGTTCCATTCCACTTCATTGTCAGCCTCTTGATTTTCTCAGACTTGTTTGTTGCTAAGGAAACCAGGTTGCCGATTGTCAGCAGCAGCTGAGCATACTAAGATGCTTTTCTGCTCAGTTTTTTGTGAGAAAAAAGTTTAATGTACCATGGGAGGAGGATTTGGAATGAGGTTTCTTGAAACCAACTTTACCTGAGATTTTCAAACTAAAATGAACGTTCCAACATTTAAAACTTTTCATTTTCTATAATGCCTAGACTTAGACAAAGGAGTGGTTTTAGCATGTTGTTCCTGCCTTTCATTTCCCAAATTCCTAAAGAGTTGGTGTTTTTATTTCAGTTCTCTACTACCATATACCACATTGCAGCCCTTGCTGAAAGGGCCCAGTGCATTCAGGTTTTCACAGGGGTTAATTCTATAGTGGTAGTGAAGTCAGATGATAATAACTTCATATAGGACTTAAATTCATCTACTGCTCTATTTTTTTCTTTGCTGGACTGTGGTGTTGAAATGAGAGACAGCAATTCTAGAGGAACAATGTAGAAAGACTTGGAACATTTAGCCAAGAAATTATGTAAAGATGAGGACGTAGGGCATAACTGTAAATGACCTCTCAGGGACATCTAATTTTAAGTAATTTTACAGTTTCCTTTGTGTTCAACCAATATTGTAAATATCAACATCTAGCACTGTGTGTCTTTCTCTTTCCCTTATATCTAACTCAATTCAGTGGATAGCACTTTAGATGGAACTTCTTTTTCTTTCTTTTTAGACAGTTTTCGCCAGCAGAAGAGAATGCCTAAGGAAGTGTCATTTTTTTTTTTCTTTTTTTTAAAAAAAAGGCAAAATTGTAAAGCCTATTTTAAAACAGGTGTTCAGTTTGAAACAGTTAACAAACCATTTGCTTCTGGTGGATCTTTTTTTGTTCCAGCACTAATATCTCAAGTTTTCTTGATTAGGATTGTTTGGTGTTTGTTTTGTTATTTGGAACATAATATTTTCTTTGGTCTTGTACTTATTTTAAAGATGCCTACTCCTATTACTAATTTGCATAAAAGACTAATATATTAACTATTGGCATGAAAGGCAATGAAGAGGGGAAAAAGGTCTCTTTTAGAAGATTTGATCACTTTTGAAATGCAGCAGATTTAGAGCTGGTAAAGCGAGGACCGTTTCAAATACCTGGTATTTGAAATTTTGATCTACAAAAGTTTGTCAGCATTTACTAAACTAATGAAATAGTTCTTCTAATGACACCCTATTTACATGATTGACTGAGTTGTTGCAGTTCTGGGATTTTTTTGCAATGATTGTTTAGAAATATTTCTTTCATTTACAGTGTCTTCACCAAGCACACCTCCAATTGATATTCATCAGTTTAGAAACAGCCTCGTTTTGGGTTTTAAAAGGTAAGGTTGCTATATGAATAGCGCTTTTTTTTTTTTTTTCCTTCCTGTAGCAAAGTTCCCTTTCTTTTTTGCCTTGTTGAAATGAAGTGTCTGCAATCATTCCCCCCCACTTCATGTTTGAAAATTTAAAAGTAGGGTTCCAGCTGTAGCAGATCTGAGGAATATCTTTGTTCCTCTCTGCTCTCCCTGGTTTCCTTGCTTCTGCTATATATGAGCATCCCCTTGAAGTATTGTATGTAGTGGATTAGAAAGAACTTTATTTTTCTTGTTTGTTATGTGGTATTTGACAGTATATAAACTTCTCAGGGTAGTAAACATTTGGGGTTTTATCTTTATTCATTTTGGCTGAGAAACTGGTATGCTAATATAAGATTTCCCTAAATAGTGTCCCTATTAACCATTAAAGTAAACGATGCTTAATGAAGACAAAATACCAGTAGGAGCCAGGCGTATTCTACTGTGCCTGGTAGTTTTCTGTGCCCTCTGGGTTAATACAACTCCTGAATGCTCACATTTAACACTTAGTGTTGTTCTAGATTGTCATGACTTTGTATTCACAGCCATATGGTCGCGTTTTGTAAGGAGGGTTCCTTGCTAACTTGCAGGGTTGTCTTAAGCTTATGCAAGTGTATGTGAATTAACAAACATTTCATTCACTGTTTGCTCCAGTAAGACATTTAGGATGGTGAATGAGGTTCTTTTGCAGCATACCTACACCACTGGGAACCAGAGAGGTCACTTCATACTACTCAGAATCAGAGTCTGAAGGCTGGTTTTGTTAACTAAGTTATTTCCTAAAATTTTGTAATGGTTATGAGATGTAACTATGTTTAGGTTGGATATTAGTAGAACATATGAGGTGAATATGACCAAAATAATTTCTTAGTAAATTGCAAGTTCTATCTAGCTGATCTTGCTCTGCCATGGGAAAAGGAGGAGAAAAAGCAAACCAGCGTTCAGATTGGGTTTGTTAGCTAGGCCCTAGCTGACCTTGACTTCCAAGAGATAAGCAAAGTAATGTTTTAGATCCAATAGGGGTGTTTTACTATTCCTTTTAGTAGTCAGCCCCAGAATCATCCGTTTCAGGTGTATTAATTAAAGTAACAGATTTTTGAAACGCATTTTCTCTCTGTGAAGTAGGACTTGCACTAGAAAGGAAGCCATACCAATGTTTACCACACACAACCAATGCTAGCATGAAATATCCTTAGCACTGGAGAGTTAGGCAAATGTTCAGAATGTGATTTAAAGTATCTTTGAAACATTATCAGCTTGTATTGTGAAAATCAGCTGCTGAGGAATCATACTGTCCGCAAGTGAAATAGTTACTCTCCTCAGTGGTGGAACAGTTACTACTGTTGTGAATTCAATAGTTATCAGACATTTGGGCTAAAAACTCAGAATTCTGAGAGAAATTAAGATTGGGGATTAGTGTGGTTTTTATTTGATTTTTTTTCCCCTTTTTCTTCAGCTTATTGTTTCCCTTTGTTCTTGCCACTTCTAAGTTTTATTTATTTATTTAATATTAATCTCTCTTGTTTGCCTTTATTGCTACCTGGCTTCAGAAGCTATGTGTGAGGTTGGCAGTGCCCAAATTTCACCCTTTTATTGCTTCTGGAAGCATGCTAATTCATATTTCCTTCTCTATTTTAAACTTAATGTCTAGAACAGCCTGAAAGTGAAGCTTGAGGGTATACTAGGATAGAAGAAAAGCTTATTTGTACTTTCGTGAAGACTGCAGCAAAATTTTATGACTAAATGCTGGTCTTGAATGTTCAAATGAGCAGAGCTGAGGACTGGCGTACAAAAGTACAGGGTATAGACACCAGGGACACATGAACAATGTCTGTGGCAGACTAGTTTATGGATTTCTGTTGAAAGTGCTCTTCTCTGCTAACTGCTTCGAAGTATTCCCATTCTATCTGCCTGATGTACCATTACTATTTCAGAGTCAAGTACTTTAGGAAATTGATGCATTTGATATCTGCAGTTCATTGTCATGCTGTCAGTGCTGGAGCAAGTTCACCCAGGAAAGCTTAACTAACCTCACAGACAGCATTATTTTTTTCTCCCCTCTATATGGACCTGCATTTGACTCGTTTTCAAATATAAGTGGCAGTAGCACAAAAAGAACGTTTCGTAGGCTTGAACCTCCTAAATAAAATCTTAAACTTCTACGAATGCTTTCAAGTTTCTTTGCAGCTGTTCAGACTGACATCTTATTTCCCCCTTACGAGAATTATAGGACGATAGAATAAGGCCATAAGTTTTTGTTCTCTTAGCCTTGTCTAGGTTAATGCTGTTTTATAGTTGTTGAAAAGTTATAGCTTCTAGTGAAAAATTTGATGTTCTACAAATTATAGGAATATGTCAGCTATATTATGCTTTAGTGAACTGGTTAACATGTTCTCTTTGGTTGTAACCTGATGATGTACAGAGAGGTGCTCTCCATCAAGTTCTGTCCTGTTCTATGAGGGGAGAAATTGGAGTTTTATATTTTGTTTTCTGTTTTTTAAGATACTATCTGTTTATCTCACTATAATAAACATTATACCTGAAGTAAGAGATATGATTACTTTCTTTTTTGCATGGTATAAATGCATTTGTAGCTGCCTGCTGTTGTCTGTCTGTGCTAAAAAACTAATTTTAATGCACAGGAGTCTAGATTTTTGCTCTAGCAAATTCCCCATATCCATTGTTTTCTATGTAAAGTACAACTTGTTTGAGTGAAGCATATTTTCTTGAAATGCTAAATAGAATGAAGTATAAAATAAAAAAGTACAATTAGGACCCATTAAAATATTGAACTAAAGATAAAACTGAAATATATTCTTTGTAGTCTTAGCTATCGGTTTGAATTGCTGCGTTATTTTAAGTTACTTAGCAGAAACTATGAGTATATGCAGTATATTAAAAAGTCCAATATGGACTCCATACAAAGTTGGTTTAAACAGTATGTGGCAATTATTGTATTTTTATTTCATTTGAATAATTTAAGATGATCCTCAGTGTTAATGATTTATGGTTTCTTTTAAAAAAAAATGATACAAGAGTAAAATCATTTCGTTGCCTTTAATTTGTTATCCTTTGCTGCCCTCTTCAGCTCAAATGATGTACATCTTTGGAGCAAGGTAAGTGGAGATGATAATGTTGTTAATGAAAATAAAGTTCTTTACACACTGCATGTTTATGATGCATTACTGTAAATCTTAATTCAGAGCCTGATAATTTTGGACCTTGATTCATTTGAGCAAGACTTTTGTCAGTGGCAGCTTGTACAACTGTATGAAATTGAATTTTCAAATTGGACAGTTAAGTGTCATTATGAAATACCAACTGTGGTATTCCCATGTAGCGTGGCTTATGCTACTCTGATATGTAGATCAGTGTTGTTATAGCTGAAGGTATATAGTTGTAGCTTCTGTAACAAAACCTGCCATGGCTGTGTGATCTGACATTGTTTAATTCCCTTTCCTGCCTTCGCTAAACCTTCTTTCTATCCCCACACATGTACTAATAAAATAATAAGGCACAATGAGAATGTTGAAGTCTCTGTCATATAACTTAAAACACTGAAGGCAAGCCAGGTAAAAGTCAAGGAGAAACGACTGATCATCTTGTCCTCCTCTGCCCCCCCCCACATGGACTACATTAGAAAAGACACTGTGATATAACTTGGTCAGTAAATTTTGTGGAGCACTAGAATAGAGGAGATGTTGGCAGATACTGCCTAGGATGTGGTTACGGAATTTGGGAAGGGATGCACTGTGATTTTTGTCTCTTTTCTTTGGTACTGTACCTACTGACTAATAAACTAGTACATAGCTTGCAGTATATGTTACATTTTGCAAAGAAATTTTGGAATGAAAGGGAAACTGCATTTTGGAAAGTCACTGATTAATGATTTACATGAATCAAGCACAACTTGTGAGGCACAGGTGTTTTTGTATTTTACTGCCATTTTCTGTTGTGTAAAGATCATGGTGAGAGGACGTTTTTGTCCTCTGCCTCCATCCTTCCTTTTTTTGCATTTAAAAAATAAAAAGGGAGGGCGGGAAGACAAAAAAAGGGGATCTCTTGTTACTCACATTATGAAAGTAATTTTGAAGGACAGTCAGAGGACTTAAGTGTAATGGTGGTCTGTACATAAAGTAATATCTAGAGTTACTTCTGCTGTTCTCTGTAATGGAAGAAAGATACATTTTGTTGTCATCGCTAAATTTATGAGTGAATACATTTATGAACCTTCTAAAATAAGAAATGCTAACTTGGGAAATAAATAGATACTTAGAAATAATATCACACATTCATTTCTTTTTTCTGTAATCCATCCTTTTAGATTCAGAAGAACAACTATGTTATCATGGCTTTCTTGCATTTTATTGTAGTTGTAGGTTCTTCTGTGTGTTGATTTGTCATACGAGGATGAGGGCAAAAGGGCAGAAGACAGCTGTAGTTTAACTGTCCACAGTGTCCGTGGTGTTGGTAGAATGAGAAGTGGTAGATACAGTATTCCATTGCACATCTGGTATTTTCTGGCTTTGTTTATCCATTTTCATTAAGAATTGAAGGTGAGGGTTCGTTTTCTTTTGTCGTTAGTTAAAACGCAGCACTTTGACAGTGGGAATACATCTCTCTAACTTGTTTCAGATTGCATTCTACAATCATGGCAGATAAAGCAAAATTCTTTAAATACTTAAAATCTGACTTTTTAGCTAAAGATGATGTAATTTCCTTAAGAACAGTCAAATGTATTTTTAAAGTGATGTAGTTTAGGTTGAAGTATTTGAGGGTAGGATGTGTGGGCTTCCTTTCCTCTGATGAAGTAAAATCTACATATTACTTCAGTTTTTATGACTGATGGAACATGTGCTATATTTAGTCAAATGCAATTAATTTTTATGGATGCATATTTTGTCATTCAAAATTGCACTTATTTACAACAGCTGTACTACTTATCTTAAATTTAGCAGAGCGTGATAAATCATGTTCCTCTTTTTTCTTTAGGTATTCGCTTCTTTCAAAATTAAAAAAAAAAAGCTTTATGGGTCAATTTCAGCTTTTCGGTAAATTGGAACATAATTGTAGCATCTCCAGGAGTGACACTGGTTAATATTTGCTTTAAGTAATGTCTTAAAATAGCTAACTTTCTGTCGAATGATACGTAAACAGAATGCTAGAGTGTCTGTCTTACTGCCATACCTCAGAAAGCATTTCTGTTTGCAATATTATTTAAAGAAAAACCTATTATTTCCAAAAAATACTTCCGTGTATTTCTTAAGGAATTACTATGATGTGGTAAAGAATAATACTTTAACAGAGAAATGCTTTATTATTTTGAGAATTCAATTTCAGATACTATTTGTCCTTGCTTGCTGCTTTTGGCTGCAATGTACGATTATTCTGTCTTACCAGATAACAGAACTGTTGTACAAGGATGAACGTTATTGCCTGACGCCTCCAGGACCAACTGGTAGAGTTTCAATTTCTATGATTGTAACTTATCCACAAATCCGTTCTTCTGTGTAATGATGGGTTTGAGGGATTACAACAGTAAACACTGATTGCTTCTTTTTGAAAGTGAAATTTGAAAACATGTTGGGTAAAATCCTGATTCAAATAATCAGGGTATATTTTGTGAGATCCATGAGATTTTTTTTTTTTTTTACAGCTATAAATAAATCTTGCTGATAATGATTTATTTTTCTAAATGTATTGACCAAAATAGAGATTTAGAATGAACACAGCATCAGTGCTTAAATACTTTAAAAAAAAAAAGGGGGCAAGCAGTCTTTCAACCTAGTTTTACCTTTAGTAGCCCTTCTGATTTTGTGAAGCAAAAAGGTACTTAACATCCCAAGTCTTTAACTTTGAAATACATATACTTTTTTTTTTTTTTTTTTTTTGAAATACGTATACTTTTTTGTGTAATCTTTTTTTTAAAAAAGCCCTGTGGGGGCTGGAGGGACAAGGGGGTGTGGGAACAGCTAACCTTTGAGAAGACAAGAAGCGAGGTTCTTCCTATTCTCATCTATGGGACCCCATATATTTTTACACTTGCATAGATAAGAAACTTAGCACTATTTGCTAAGATCTGTTAATCTTGATTTTCATTGGCTAATAGGCAACTTCTTCGGTATCAGTTGATCTACTGGTTAAAATATTTTTTCTGTTTGTATATTAATATTACAATACCTAATGAAGCTTGGTAATGGAATATAATGAATAAAATGTACAGAATAAATATGCAAAGTGTTATAAATCTGTTTTTTCTTTTGAGCAATGACAAAATATTTGTGGCAACTATTTGGGGTAGTGGTCAGGAAAGGGGGTGAAGGCCTTGGGCAGTACCACTTCTGTCACACAGTGGTGGAAAAAATAGATTGAAGTAAGATTCTGTACTGAAAAGCTGTCACTAGGTCTGAAAATAATTAATATTCCTTTCACTCACCAGTTAGATATGTGCTCCCAAACCACATAATCTCTATGCCTCAGTGATCATTGTTGCCATTTCAGAGCCTCTCATCAGGGTGACATCTCACACCAAAATGATTTCTTATAAATTAATCTTGATAACATGACAGTCTCGGTAATTTTAGTGGAATGCTTTCTCTTGTTTTTTTCTACAGAAGCTGTTGGCTATTTTCTTTATCACTTGATTGACAGCATGAGTGACTCAGAGGTACAGGCCAAGGAGGAGCGTTTGAGACAATACTTCCATCAGCTGAAGAAGATGGTACCATTTCATTTTTTGCTACATAATGCCTGTCCTGCCTGACATGTATCTATTAGATTTGAAATTGCTGCTTTTAAGTACAACCAGACCACTTCTCAATGACATGCAAGAGCTGGAGACTTGAATTACATCTGAGATAATTTCTGTTAGACAAATTTCAGTTTGGTTGTGTTTCAAAACTCTCATAATTTTTTTTCCCCACCTCTTGGTACAGAATATAGTTATCCCTACAGCCTACTACAGTGGCATTTGCAGACTGCTGGACTCCTCACAAGTTCCTGAATTAATTAAGGTCTGTGGTTCTACAGCAATTATTTTGAAGCTAAAAAATGGAGTATGTGTACTCTGTGAATATATTTTCCTTTGCAAAATAAGTATCTTTATGCAGTGATTATATGTAAGCCTTTTAACCTTTCCATGATTTTTCACTGCTGAATCTGTTTTCATGTGTGCAAGTTTTTGAGGGATACATTTAATAAGTGCTTCTTCAAATCGTTGTAATAATGCTGCAGAATACTGCTTTTTTTAAACATGGCAATTATATAATTAACCTGAACATTTTTATCATTATATGCTTATTTAGAGATTTAACTTTTTGGGAGTGATTATTGATATCTTTGTCTTACTGTGTTTTAGGGTGCAAGGTTACTGTCTCATAAGAAATCCCTGCCTACAGACAACATTCCAGAAGTAAGTAAATTCACAGATAGCAATGATTGTTCTTACTGTAATAATAATGTTTGGGTATGGGTTTTATATGAAGTGTAATCACTAGCTTCCATATTATGGAAGTATATTAACATTATTTGAATCTACCATTTGAAGTTCAGGGGTTACTTCCAGAGTAGGAGTAAAGGCTATCCAGATTTTCACAAAGACCTGATACTTGACCTTGGAGTTGGCTGAGGTTTTGTGCCTCAGTTTCCCTGTCTGGTAAATATTTTTTTAAAAGTTCTAGTTAGTTAACAGTGGTGGTGTGAGGCTTAATTCATGCTTGTAAATTACAGTGATCCACTTGAGTGGCAGGAACCGTATAAATCTATACTGCTTCTAATGGTGGAGTGTCAAGTCTTTACATCTCTGATCTCAGCAGCGTGGAGATGGAAGACGAAACAGGCTTCTATTCCCCACTTCCCTGAACACAAAGAACTGAGTACAAGAGAAATAGTAATGTTGACCTGTGTAGATATGCTACTTTATGCTTTTTTTTACTGTATTCTGACTCAAATCTTCAATTAGTACATACTGTTTAAACAGATAAAAGCATCTTAAATGATTAAAAAATTTCTTATGGTGTGAAAGAAGAGGACTGTTTTGTCTGTCTTTAATAAAAGTGATCCGACAAGTTGTTCGGGGAAGGGTGTTTTTGCAACTGACATTCTTTCTGTTACCTCCATTTAGAGTGCAAAATCTGACGTGTCTGCTTTGGAGAAGAAACTAGAAAAGCGAAAAGCTGAAAACCAGCCTATTACAGATGTCTTGAAACAACTCATACATGCTCTTTGTGAAGAAGAGGTATCTTAAGCAATGCAGAGATAATTGGAAACACATAGCTATATTTTTAAAGGGACATAAATGACTGTATTATGGAAAGACATAGTTAAGCAAAGACAAGTGCAGTGCTTGAGGTTTCATGGTTTGATGCTTATAAATCAAACATAAGTGCAAAAAGCAATTAAATCAAAAGGTTAACTAATTTCAGCAACACCTTGAATGGCATGTTTTGGGGTTGCTGAAGTTTGTTTACAATAATCTGCAAAGTGAATGATAGTAACAGCTGTGATAGGTTTATCATACATGCCAAATGTCCTTTCAAGCCATGGCTCCGGTCTCTTATATCTAGATTGTCAAGCAACTGATACATGCACTAGTCATTTGCAATTCAAATATTACTAGGTTGTTAATGCAGGGATTGAAATTCCATTTTCCTGCAGGAGGAAAGCTCTTCTGAGATAAAGGGTCTCTTGCCTTCATTCGGCAGGCGTCCAGCTGTAGTTTATATTCATTTAGTGTGTGTCTGTAATTTGTGGGGTATCACCACACTTTTATTCAGTTTCTTGTTCAGTATGATCCTGCCTATAAAGCTGTATATATAGGAACAGTAACAGTTGTGCAGATGATAGCACAATATTCTCTGTTGCTAAGAATACAATTTATAAAGAATGATTCTCAGCTGTCTGTCTCTCAGTTTTGCATATGAAATAAGACTAGAAGCAAACACCATTGTAAGTTCAAAGTGGTCAAATTTATGAATAGGAATGTATAAAAAAATAAGCTTTCTGTGGGATCGTTAAGTAGTTTCTTATTCTTTAGAAAGTAGTTTTGTTATGTGTTTGGCAGTCTACCAGGTGAAAATTGTTATTAATTCCAAATAAATAAGAACTGTTTTAGAATTTGAGTTAATCATGTTTATGGTGTCTGTCTGGATTTAAAAAAAGTCTTACATTAAAACATACTAGAAATGTAAGCGTAAAGCAAGAAAATTTATTTAGAAATCTACTCTCAAGTTATTCTAAAAGGTGTGTTAGAAAATACTGATTTCTGCAAAATAAATTTCTTGAAATTTGCTAAAGCATTACATCACTGTTTTCAAATGTGATTTTACACTACTAAAAGCCCTACAGCAGTCATGTAACTGTACACTGAACATACAAAAATCATAATGTCATACTGACTTTTCCTCTAGTTCACATCTTTGCTTTGTTCCTTTTTTAGAATATGCAAAAAGCCCTTGAAGTGAAAGCCAAATACGAACCGGACATGGTTGTCGGTGGCTATGCAGCCTTAATAAATTTGTGCTGTCGACATGATAATGTAGAAGAGGCAATGAACCTGAAAGAAAAAGTGTAAGTACACCGGCACTGAAACATGTCACAGAGATTTATGCTGATACACAGACCTTGTTGAATTAAGTAGGTTGAGTATTAACCCCCTCATCCATTTTTAATTAGTTTTCCCCACCAATGTATGTGCATTTAAAACAGTCAAGGGTGTGGTTTTTTGAAACAAAAAAATTGCTTTGTATAATTGAACATTAGAAGCAGCTACTTTGTATGGTCAGTAATTATCTTAAAAGGCAAATTGCTGCGTAGGATCTTTTTGTTTTTATTTTTAAACACACATAGTGTCGAAATGGAAGTTTGGCTTAATTAAAGGGAAAAAAAAGTACCTGTATTGTGTGTTAGAAAGCACCTAGAAAGTGTTTAGAATATGCTACACCTTTATTGTCTTTGGAATAGCACTCTTTGAGTGGCATTATTTTAAGACTGTCAATAAGCATTCTACTTTAAATTTTTATTTTCAGAGCTTTATATCTTGGCTGTGAAAATTAGCTCGTAGCTAAAACATGCTATGCATGAGTTATCCTGGAGCACATTCTTACAGATCATCTTTCTGTTTGCCCCTTCCCTTTCTCCCTTGAAAGTCTCCTTTGAGTCTGATGCTACAGTGAATATAGAACAAGTTATGTGTTACTTTCAGGTTCTCTATCATATGCACTCACAAAGTATTTGCTTTGGTCTTACAGTAGGTTGTCAGGCAGGTGCTCATTACACCTTGCTAGTGTTTGAAATTATGTGAAATGATTGAGCTAGGAGTATCAAGAAATTTGCCACTCCACAAATAATGGTAGTGTATTGGTTTTGTCTGTACTACCACTCTCACACAATCCCCATAGTGAGCTCACATGAAATAAAATTGAGTCTTGTAGTGGAGCTTCACTGCAGTAGCACATTTTTACTCATCTGTCTCAAGTGTAGCATAATATTTCTGTGACTCTTCTCGTCTTGTTGAATTATTGCAAAAAGAAACTAGAAGGAATTAATTTTAAAACTTACAGAAAAAAGAAAACCAATACATAGCAGAAACTTCAAAATAGTAGCTATTAACTTGTTACTATAGGTGAGTAGTTTCATAATCTTTTATCAAAAAGAATTATAGCCCTGCTCCAGCTGTTTGGACTGAGTTTTCTTCCCAGGCCTCTGGGAAATACCCTGTTTTGTGCAATAACTGCCAAATAATTAATTAAACTATTTGGCTCTTTAAAATATAACTTTTGGGTTTTGGGAATGGGAAAGTGTGTGGATAATATTTTTAAATCACATTTTAATGATGCATCTTTTAAAGTCTATCAGATTTTTCTTTTAACACTTACAGCTTTCAGTTCTCAGTGCTGTTGTTTTATGTAATTTTAAAAAATAAATCTTTTAGCTGAATCCATAAAATACGAATTTCTGTTGATACAATCCTTAATGTTTTAATTTCTAGCTTCCCTAAGAATTCACCTGTTGCTCTTGACACTGGAAAGTACGTAGCACTGGTAGAGGTCTTAGGAAAGCATGGCAGAGTCGAAGGTAATCCATTTGCTTTCATTGTGTGTTTCTGCCATATAATAAAGGTATCTTGCCTCAAGAATAAAAATGTGAGTTGATATTAATGGTATATCATGTGCTGAAAAGTGCTTGAACATTTTGCATACAAATTTGCATGTGAATTCAACCAGAGATGCTTGGACAGTGCAGGCCATTAGTTTTAATGGATTGGCAAGCTTGTCATTTACATTTGCACAGCTCAGTGCTTTTTGCATTTCTGCAGCTAGTTTTTATTAGCATTGCTGTTTGGATTGAGTTTGAAGATCATGACTTATGGCACAAATTGCGTATGTGCCTAGACTAATGGCTTTGTTTTTGCTTAAGAAGGTCTGAAGGCTGAACATAAAACCTATAAACATAACCTTCTTATAAGAGCCAAGTACTGCAAAAAATCATTTAACTTTTTATACAGTATATATTTTTCTGTTAGTATTCTTTTATGTGTTTGTTATTGAATTTTGGAGTCAATCTGTCAAACTGCCTGGAGATTTTGGCTTTTAATGAGTGTTCTGCAAACTGTCTATTTTGTATTTCTAGATGTTTGCATTAAGCTGTTAGCTCTTTAATTTCTGTAATTTAGTCTAATATAATTCTGTAATTTACATGATTTGCTTGATCTTTAAAAGAACTCTAGACTGTCATCAACTTTAAAAGGTGATTCTGGATATTGAGTTCTATGATTTTGTAGAAGACTTAACACTGTAAAAGCGTGGTCCAAGCCTAGACACAAAACATTATGGTTTTATATAAAACACTATAGAATAAAATAAAAAGCTAATGTAATTTTTTTGTTGTAAGATCTTTTTTTTAAATTTCTCTTGGCCTCTTATTAAGCTTACTGTTAGAAAAATAATAAACAAAGCTGATGTTTTCCAAATCAGATCATGACCACCTCTACATTAAAGCAGTTTGAAAAGATTAGTTTGCTTTTAAGAGCATAAATGTCCCTCAAAATAAAACAATTCATAAATGTAGCCAAATGTAAAGTGGTCAAAACATTCTGTCTATGCAATAATTAAGAACATAATAAAAATGCATTTTTTCCATATACCAAAATGTTTTTCTGCTTTACTAATGAAGCTTAATGAACCTAATGTTTTAACATGCAGTCTGTTAGAAAGCTTTCATTGGCTCTCCTTGGCTAATTAGTATCGACACAGCAAACAGGCCCTATCGGTATCAGACCATTAGTCTGGCTGTATATACAGTGTAAACATATCTTTATTATCTGGCCTCGTGACAAGCCATCTGCTGAAGAAACAATGGAGTGATTTAGCAGATGTTAGCACTGAACGATAAAAGCATCCATTTAGTAGAATCTTGCAGCTATAGGGCAGACTATACAGGGTTATGTGGTGCAGAGTGGGCACACAGTTCCTATCTATAATTTGTAGTCAAAGTTGCAGCAAAATGATAAAACCATGCTATTGTGGATTTATAATTGTAGTCTCGTTTAGAAATGCAAGTAGTAATTAACTTGAAATCAGCATTATACGCCAGAATTTACATTCCTGCTGGGTTTGAAATGCTGTTTTAATAGCAGTTTGTTTTCCCTACGTGAAATTACCTAAGGGTCTTTTGTGTTGTTTCATTGTAGATGCTATTAACATTCTAACGGAGATGAAAGAGAAGGATGTTCCTATCTCAGACAGAACAGTTGCATCTTTTTTCCGCATTCTTAATGCCGCTGCCATGCGAGGTGAAGTTGAAACAGTGCATCGGTTACACGAGACCATTGTGAACCTGGGGTTGGCGGATACTGCTGTCCTTCATTCCCCTCTGATTACAGTTCACCTTGAAAAGTAAGCTATGTTTGGGCTTCAGGTGAAACAAGTTGTGATATGATATTTCCTTCTGTTGGGTGATGTGTATGCTATACACAGCTGCACGTTCATGTTCAAAAGTGCTCGTGCACGTAAACGTGCATGCAAATGATACTTAAGTGATCTAGGAATAGTAATGAACGAATATGTTTTCTTAAGTTAAATAACTGTTTTCATCACTTACACATCAAGTCATGGTCTCTGGGAAGAACAGCTGTGTTTTATGGACACATCAGAGATGAAGTGCCTGTATATTGGAATATGCTTATGAATTAGTTGATTCTAAAGCTTGTTTGACAAGATAGCTATTCAGAGCATGATAGGTATATTCTCAGCTTTTGTGGTTAAGTAGTATGTGTTTTCCCATCAAAATAGCATTATTTTGCTGTGCCATCCAACGCATCTCAGGTGAGTTGAAGGGCGGTTGTTGAACACTGAAATATTTTTAATTCGCATAATTCAAATAATTTGATGTTATTGCCAATAAACCGCTAAGTTGCTGAATGTGAAATTCAAAGAAAGTACTGCCTGGTTTGTCTATTGTGATTTTTTTTTTTTTTTTTCTGCATTTATACTTTTAATACCGTTTAATAGAGAAAAGGAAGTTCAAACATTCATTCTTGCGGGAGGTATCTGTAATTCCGCGTGTCATCTTCCTTTGCATAAATTTTCATTATGAGGTGTAGGATATTTGAGTTAATGTACATATGAACTATATCACAATTTCTTACTAGAACTGAGTCTCTTCACTTCATTTACCATATGCAGAATCCTTTTATTTTTTAGTTACGTCATTTGTGTAGTTGCTGGATTTTAGTCTCTTGTAGCTAGTGACTGGTCAGTTTCTTGCAGTTTGTTTCATGTATATGAAATGTTCTTGGCTGAAATGTAATACCTATGACATAAGTTAATTTTTTATAGTATCATGTAAGTCAGCCTCAAAGATGCATATTAATGTTTCTGTTAACATGTAGGATTTTAGTTCTTGTAAGTATTATGGCTACACGAGGTCTGAATAACGTTTCCTGTATTCAAAATTCTTGTCAAAAAGATGTAACTCTTGGTAGATGCACGTACATTCTCTTCTAAAAATAGTGTTTTGGTGTAGTGATTAAGAACATAGTGCAGATCTTTTCAGTCAGCAACACTGCCTTGGTTACATCACAAGGCAAGGCAGATGTTTATGAAAGTAATTTAGCTGCAATCATATGTAACTAATGTGTCGGAAAAATATCTGATATGCTTTGCAGTGTGCAGTAAGAGCAGCTGCATTTTACGTAATTGCTTTATGCACGTTGACATGCAGGCTGTACATTGTGCTACTTGGGTTCTTTTCACTTCAGAAGTACTATATGATGGTGCAAATAAAGATGTGTGGATGCAAAGGGGGACAGTAGAGAGTTATTTCAGTTTGATTCCACATTTGTTTCGATTATAAATGTTTAGTAAAATTTTCTAAAAAGTTTGTTTTAATAAGGAGACTCTTGATGAGCCTAGAATTTTGAAGGAGAAAGTAATTCTATACTGTGAAACTGTATAACTACAAGCTATTGGTACTCACCTGTATAACTCTTAATACATTTCATATATATAAATATGATACAAAGTAAGCTCATTTCCTATGTTATTTTTGCTGCCTTATGGGTGGGGAGACTTGCTTCCTCTCCAGTGTTAAACGGAAAGAAGGGGGAAGCTTTTTCCGCATAATGTGCTTGGGAGGAATAACTGAATTTCACTGACTCTGATTTTTTTTTTTTTTTTTTTTTTTTCTTTTTTGTCTTGGAGATAAAGTTTTTGAAAGTTACAGGTGACTGAAATAAGTGTTAGTCATTTCTTGCAGCAGTAGTGCTTACTATTTGCCATCCTGCAGCTCCAGTATCACGCTGAAATGCTGTCATTTAGCTGCAGGTCGTCAGCACGTTTCTGAAATTAGCTCTGGGATGTTTTTTAATGTTCCACAGCAGTGGTTGTGCTAGTATTTTGTATTCTTAATATATTTTGAACTTTTTAATTGTTTGTAAAGGAGTCTATCATTTGCTTTTGAAGATTTCGGCAATTGTAGGCGTAAAATGTTTTCATCTACCCCTTTTCTCTGTACGCAGTCCTGCGTATTCTGAAATTCTTGTTAAGTCCTAGTGCGTGTTAAAAGTGACAATTTGCAGCAGAGCATGGAAAAGAAAAAAAACGTTGATGAACAGTATGACTTGACAAAAGCTAACAAAATCTAATATTCTAATAGAATGGACATTTTGCTTTTAATATTTTGAGAAATATTTAACTGAAGTAACTAGAGAGAGAACTCATACTCTCGTGGGGTTTTTTTGCCTTGAGAAAATATAGGAGGGTCCACCACTCTGCTTTTAATTGTATGATTGTTGTTTATGACTCTGATCGGTTCCTCAAGATGGTAATAATCACGTTGAAAATCAAGACTGTCCACATGTGAAATCTTGGTCTGTCATCTAAGGTGATAAACCTGCCTTGGACAGCATGACAAAAATTCTTTGTTCCTAAAAGCTGCAAGGATTTGAAGAGCTTGTACTTTTTTCTTAAAACATCTTTGAACTGGTTCTTCCAAGTGATAGTAATTGGAAAAAGTTGTGTTACCTACACCATGTAAAATTTCTTACAGTTTTTAAGGACTGTAGTTTTGGCTTTTAGCTTCTCTACCAACTGTCAGGGGAAACCAATTTGAACATGAGCCATTTTATGAAACTGAAGAGATTTGTGAAGCTAACCTGCTCCTGTGCTATCTGATACCTTACTCATACCTATTTACAGGATGGTAAATTAACAGATACAGTTACTATTGATGAGGTTTTTTCTTCTACCAAGAAAGCTGCACAAGCCAACTTTCGTGCATCCAAAAATAGGAATACACATCTTAAAAACTTGACGGGGTTCCTCTCTTTTCACTAAGTTTGTTTCTACTCTGCTTGTTTAATACCACCTCTGAGAAACAAACCAAAACATGTTCAGGTTTGAAATTTACTAATTCTCTGTATCAGAAGTGCTCTTAAGCAGAAGCAAGAAAATTTGCAGGTAAACTATGAAAACTTTGTTACAGACTGTAGGAACAAAATATTTTGTAAATTTAAGTCAGTGAACACAAGCAGTTAATATCTGTATTTTAAATAATCTAAAGGCGATAACTGGATTGTGTCTTTTTAGAAATAGTGTATTTTGATACAGCTTTGTCTAGTAAAGCATTGAGTGCTAGTTTGTGGTTAATCTTATATAAACCCGTTTTGTTTAGTTTCTTATGTAGTAGATACAGCGTGAATCCAGTGCCTTGACGGTTTTTCTTTTGTTTTCACAGAGTTAAATTCACATGTGATTTTGTTTGAGATCATTCTGTAGCACATAGAAGTTAATTGACTTTTAAATTTACTTTTAAAAATAGTCATCTTTTTAAATTAGGTGATATTTTTAGTGGGGGGGGGGAAATATCTAGTAGGGAGAGGTTTTTCTAATTTGTAGTGGCTTTATTTTGAATATTTATATTGGAACTCTTTACATGTTGCAGTGAAATTAGGGATGTTTGGCTCTCTTACTCCATTATTGCAATTAGGAATTCAGCATCATCAGTGCCAAAGGACAAAAGTGTCTCATTTGCCCTATGGGGACAGGACAGTGATAACATGATTTTTCGTCAAGGATCATTGGGTCGTAATTAAGTTACATTCATGGCTATTGCTTTTTGAAGGATGATTGGTAAATGACAGGCTTCATGTGCTTAGTACGGACAGTGTTCACTAGGGTTTTTTCCTCCCTCTGTCAGAAAATCCTGTTGAGTCTGATAATGTAAATGTGGCATTTTATTCTGAACAAAAGAGCAGGGAAATGAGCTATCTTGTCTAATCATTCAGTTGTTTAACACCGACTTCCAGTTTAGACTCAATTGGCTGGAAAGCACTTGACATGTGAAGTTAGTGCTGTTCGGAACGCATGTTTGAGTAAATTTTAAAGTAAGTGACAGCTAAATTGTACCTAGGGAAATTACAAAGCCTTCAACACAGTTAATTTTTTGGGGAGGATTAGTTGTAATTGCAACACCAGTCTCCTTGAAGATTCCTTAGTATAGCAAATGAGCAGAAAAACATTTAGCTCTTTCAAGAGCCCGTTAACAGAATAATTTTTGTAAAGCTGATTGTACCTCACTGAATTGGCTTCCCTATACACTAACATCTGCTTTAGATTTGTAGAGAGGGATTTGTTTTACCAGTCTACCCTCCACCCCCACCCCAGAGAGTCCCTTTTTTCTTTCTACCTCTCTAGTGATTTCAGGTTTGAGAGCTTTTCAATCAGTAAACCCCTTAGGTAAATTGCCACTTCACTAAAGCTTTATGCATAATGTTGCAGCACTTCATTCCAATTAAAATCAATATTTGGAGTCTTATTTTTATCAGGCAGACTCTCTGGTTGGGAAAGTTGTTTATTACAAGTAAAAGGGTTAGATTTAGTGCTACATTCTTGGAGCAAGAGGGGAGTGGCTTGTTGAAATTGAAGGGGGGTGTTATATTCATGCACGCTGCACCGTGTGTTCTGCAGACACTAAGACATCTGAGTAATTTTGTCTCTTCAAGTAGCTTTGTGTGAGTAAAATTGCCCATGCAGATAGTTGGAAGATTGTGCCCATAGTATCTTGGACTTCGTAGGCATCCTAAACAGAAACCAAAGGAATCAAAAAAACCTTATGACATCTTAACTCTGGCATCAATTTAGTTGAAAAATAACGCCGAAGTAGGACTCATCTGGGATTACGTAAGGGCCAAGCATAATACAGTGGTGACTGAGGCTCCTTCTGTCATTCAAAAATAATAGCGTATCTTCTTTTTTAAAAGAACAAGTTTCAATAAGAAGGAAAAATACACCTAATCTTTAAGTGGAACAGGTATTAGCCCTGAACAGATAATATTTGTGAGTGTCTTAGAGCTGCAGTATCTGTCCAACTCAAAATGAAGCATGGATCATCTGTGTTCACATTTTAAATATTTTTTTGTCCAGACTGACACTGGAAATCAGATTTTTTGAACATGGCTGTGAGTATATGGGCTTGCTTACTTTTTTTGACTTGATCCATATTAACTAAATAGTAATTTTGGACCCAGCTTTAATGTAGTAGTAGTATAGTAAGTATCCTTTGGGAAGATGAGAGCGTGTTCAACATGCAAAAGTTCGTACAGAAAAATTGCCAAATAGTTTCAAATATACAGCTGTTCTTTAGCTTAAAATGCTAATATCTAAATAGCATTTTCTTAAAATGTGGAAAATCTTTTTATTGTGCAGTTCTTTTTTTAAGATAGTGAGTTGAAACAACAAACACATTAAAATGTTACCTATACTTAAAATTTGAAGCCTACATTAAGTTCCCGATTTGCATTGGTTTTTTTCTAACAGGATTGTAAAAACCGCTTACAAAAGTAGTTGCTGGTTCTTTGAATTAACTGCAGCTTGTGACGATTAAGAAATACTGCAGGTTGTTGAATAAATCGTGTTAACTTGAGTACAAGCATAAATTTGATGTTTTTTTCTTTGCAGTAGTAGTACAAACAATTTCTTTGTAGAAGCTGAACTTCTGTACTTTTTATTATTTTATGGCTGATGGTTACCAGTTTTATCGTTTATCTGTTTTATTAAACACCATTCTCTAGTAAACTATGGATGACTGGTTGGTTGCTTGAATGCAAGAGAACAAATATATCAGATTTCGATATATTTTAAACAAATGTCTAGTAAATTAGTGTGTAAGATACTAACCTCCTTAAATGCAGACTTGTTCAGGCACCTTTGAGAGGTAAGTACCAGTAACAAGTACAGTATTTTCATTTTCCTTATCTCAGTTCTTTGTTGAGTTTTTTCTCTGTGTATATAGTATTAATGCCTTCAGAGGTATACATTTAGAGACTACAAAACTCTTAATGTTCCGGTTTGAATGACATTCCAATTGTTCATTCATTTGTTGATAGCTTTGACCTAAAAACAGTCACTTTAATCCTTTAGGAATATAGCCCAGACCATACTATGGCTGTTTGAGCATCAATCTGAAAAGCTAGATTTATCACGGAAAACTTTCATTTGGATGTATGAATGTTGTTGTGCCTTCTTAGAAATTGAGTAGTTTTCTGTAAAACTGTTCTTTTAGATGTTAACTGAACTTGCATCTAAAGCAAGAGAAAAATACTGATTAGATAAAGCTTTATATCTGTCTATGGTAACTACCATAGTATTTCTCTTTTATGACAGTAATCTAGCCTGCAACATCTACTTGCAGTTTTGAAATTAACCTGTAATTTAGTCTTCACCCCAAATGACAAAAATTCAAATGACTCCATGGGGTGCCAGAAGATGCACTGTAAACAGGGCTCTGTAAGGGGGATAAGGTGGAAATCTATCATCTTGGGTTGATTATCAGAATGCCAGTATTACTGAACAAAATTAATTCTTCTTCTGTGTGTGACTATTTTTTTTTATTTTTTAAAAACTAGCCTAGATGAAGATAGTATATAGTAGTCTAGATAGTTCATTCTTTGAAAAAGCAGAATTTGTGCTGCACAAGAAATGCAGTGTGAGAAGAGGACATCTGAATTTGGCTTATTTTAACAGTAATATATTCATTTCTTAAGGTTCAGTTGATCAATAATAAAGTTGCTTCAGGAATGGAAAATCATTACTTCAAGTCAGTTTTGTTATGGCCTTCAGCAGCTGCTGTTATGTGATATTTTTATTTTTATTTTTTAATTTATTTTTTCCCCTTTCCTACTTCCACCACCCTTTATTTGATAAGCCTGCTGAAATCTGAAATGCAATTATATTGACGGTTTGGCTACTTACTACATTTTGTGTGTGTCATCTTGGTTTGTTTCAGTTTCAGTTTAAATCTTCCACTTCAAAGAATAACTTCACATACTGTTTTACCAATGTTTCCGTGGTTGTCCTCTGTTGGTTTTGGTTTGCTATTTTTAGACTGGGTTGTAATCCTTTGGAAAGGGGTTTGCAGGAGGTGATTTAGTTCTGTTAGTTGCACAGTGTAGAATGTTAATTTATATTTGTTATTTTAAGTTCCAGATCTGATTGTTTTTATGGCTTTTCAGTTTTGCATTTTAACTATGTGTAACTTCTGAAGATGTTAATACTGTATATGCAGGGAAAAAAAATCAGCAAAGGACTGAGATAACAACAATGGAAATATTGTACTTGTTATTGGTACTTACTGCTTAAAGGCTCCCGAGTAAGTACATGTAAGGAAGTCAGCATCTTACGCACTCATTTACTAGTATCATGGATATATACTAGTGCTGGAGCTCTATGTGACATGGATAGGCCAGCAGAAAATACATTTTGGTACTTTAATATATTGTTGAATGAATTGCAAAAACCCGCATTTTTAACACTAGCCCTGCACTTGTGACAAAATGGAAATCAACAGATGATTTATAGCTAGTTTGTTAAGGTGTAAAATAAATATAAAGCTATCTAAAGAGCTGTGGTTAACTTAGTTAACTCTGGAGATCCATACTGAAATAAAAATGCTGTGGAAAAATTTTGAAGAGCTTAAAAATTTAAAATATCTAATCAGAGACATTCAGAGGTAATACAATGTGCACAATATTACTTATTAACAAGAAAAATAGAACTCTCAAATACAAACTGGAATTTTGGTTAAATTGGGGTTTTGCCACAAACAGTGCATAGCAGAACTTAAGAATTTTTACTTCAAAAATTAATTGCATCTAATGATGAAGAGTATTCATGCCCCTGGTTAATTTGTAGTGAACAGTGTCACACAATCAAAATTTACACAGCCAAGAGGTTTAAGCATAAATCTGTACTTTTTTCATTTATGTGGCTGTCAAGCATACATAACGTTTGTAGGAAAACTTTACCTGTTACTTAAAAATAACTGTAGCGTATTGCGGGGGAAAAAAATACACTCTTAGATTATAGACTGCTGATGAATTATCCTTTAAATTTTCAAGACTAAAGTGGGTTTAGCATGCACTGCTCCTGCTTGGAAGGTTTGATGTTTTTATTCTTGTTTTATTTCATTCCACAAGGGATGACATGCCTGCAGCTCTGGAAGCTTTAATCAACTGTTATAAGAAGTATGGTAAAATTCTTCAGCTTCATAACATCTACTGTAGACTGATAGAAAAAGGAGACGCTGATCTTCTGCAAAAGGGTTAGTTGCGTGTAGTCGAATGCTGTCTGGTTACGTGGAGTGTTTTCTGAAGGCTTGTCTTCCATGACTTGTGTATCATTTCTTTCAGCTGAAAGAAAAAAAATTGTTTGTGTTTAGAAGTGTAACTATAAAGCACTACAATTATGCCTACATTCTTCAAATTGAAAATTAGTATTAATTTTAAATGTAGAAGATTTTTCATGTTTGGATAATACAGCATCAAGCTCTCAAAGTTTAGTGCTAATGCTTGTTCTAGCTACGTATATTCCTATTAAGACATAACTTAATAGTTGCACAACTCAGTAGTAAAACAATACGCCTGTTTTATAAATAGTTGTGCAGTTGAGAAATTCTATATTCTCACTCTCTACAAGTAGAGAATGCCAATGTATAGGATTGTTTTGAATGTAACTCAAAATACAGTGTAGATAAACAAAAAAACATTTTAAATATGCTCAACTGTAAAGCTACAACAGATTGTGTAGTATGTTGTAATCATTCCATATGTTTCAAAATTTATTTCCCTATAGCTTGTTCTTGGAGTTCTGTGGTGCCTGGAAAATACTAGTATTAAGAATAGCTGACATGCATATTAAAATGATTCAATATATTTAGTAAATTAATGAGTTTTATTCTCTTTAGTTTCAGATTTTATAAGCAGAGAATATGGTGACATGATGGCTCTTTATGATCTCTTCTTCGCCTTCTTGCAAACAGGAAAATACAAAGAGGCCAGGAAGGTCATTGAGGTGGGATTTTAGCTATAGTACTCTAATCATGCAGCTATTTAGACTCTTAATTAGAAACATTTAAAGTTTTTAACCTTTAATTAGACTTGTTCTGATCCATGTTAATAGAATTCAATCCCAAGAATAAAAAAAACCTCCACCAGCGTTTTTTTTTTGTATAATTACAGTTCAGAAGAGAGACAGTCTTGTTGTATATTGAAATTGTTTCCTCACTTTTTCAAATTCACTGTTATATATCAAAATGATATTTGCATATTAAATATCGGATTGTGGAACAATTAAATTAAACTGGCGTTCCTGGGTGTAAAGTTGCTAATCCTCTTTCTGAAGGAATTCTTTGTTCTTAAAAGCACTGGAATTTAATTTGCTGCAGACCATGCACAGATTTATTTGTAATGCTTGTCTACAAGTTAATCAGCCAAACAAGCGCTGTCTGCTACTGTTTGGCATTTAATTTAGCATTTCTTCTTTCTCTCTTTTTCAGGATAGTAAGCAGCTTATAGGAAGTGGTAGGTGACAAACTTGGTGTATTTAGGATTAGTATATTTTATCTAGACTTGATTGAAATTGTGCTTACTGAAATTGAGAAGTCAAAGGGGCAACTGCAGAGTCTGCCCAGATTGTGATTATTTTGCTGCTTAACATGGTGGTATGTTTTTAAAATGCTGCATAAGTTTTCCAGTTAATGTGCGGGAGGAGGCGTCTTGCAGAAAAAGTAATACTTTGTCCTCATCATTTTTGTTATGTACATGCACCACTCTAACCTAATTTTGGGATTTTTTTTTCTTTGTAAGACAAAGTGTGTTTTTTTCCTAATTCCCTCTGGGATATTTGAAATACCAGTTATCCCTGCTTGAATTATCTAATAGAATTATTGCATTTAAAAAATCTTAACTGAAGATCTGCTTGTTTGTCTGTGGTGGAACAATACTGTCCTGCTGTGGGGTGTGTGGAAATTGCTAAGCGCAATGTTGAAGCATTGATATTTTTGTTCTCAGAGGGCTTTTTGGAGCTCAGAGTCTTATAATACACAAGAATAGAAATATCACTATCTGACAGAAGACAACACTGAGGAGTTGAGTTCTTTACAGTGATTAAAGCATTTAGGAGGTAAAAAGATGAGATCTGAGAACTGGAAGTAAAAATAAAGCTAAATGAATAAAACTGGTACTTGGTGTGGTTTAGCAGCTGTGTCTTTGATACTGGCATTTAATTTCTCAAAACTTATATTGGTGGCTACACTTCAGCAATCATGAATAGGATGGTAAGCAAATTATTAAATTGGTGGAGCTTTGAAACTTTTATAATTTTCTTCATAGGTGCCATACTATCTGCAAATATTCAGTATTTGGTGGTTGATCATAAATTATTAGTAACCACAGCCAGACACTGAAGCAGACATAAATCTGAACACCTAATATCTGGAGATTAAACGAAAGTTTTCCTGGCGTTTTGTGCGATTTAGAGTAGGTTTTCTTGCTCTTACCTAACTTCCATGAAGTATGAATTACAGTTTTGTCTATGCTGTTGAGAAAGAAATTTTAAATTCCGGAACTTTTAGGAGTATAGGAGTTTAGCTAGGAATGGTATGCATGTATTTTACGAGTGGATCAAGTGGCACAAAATCAATTACTATATGGTGTGTTATAATTTGACTATGGTTTTATAATGTAACAATATGTTAGGTATTTTAGAAGAAATTTTAAAATTGGTATTTTGCTGAGGACAGCAATAGCTTTTATTGTTTTAAACCATGAACAAGTTGTTATTTGCTTTTTTGTTTGTTGGGAAGTTGGAGCCTTAATGAGTACAATGTGAACAATAGAGTACAAGGTGTGTGTGTATGTATACTTTCTCTAGTCCAATGTTTTTTGTGACTAAATTACTTGTTGGTCATTTCAGATTGTTTTTCTATTTTCCTTGCTTGTGAAATAATATTCAGTAAAGGTGTTTAATTGGTACCACTTTCTCTTCTTAGAAGTTGTTGCATATTAGACGTAGAGTATCTTTCAGCACATACTGGTATCATGTATTGCTGATTGTGGTCGTCAATTGATTTCAGTGATATCATTTGTTTTAAAAGTATCTGTGGAGTTAATAAAGAGTATCTAAAAGGGTAGTAATAAATCTGGAAAAAAATTTCCTTAGGAGCTAAGGAAATGAAGGCCATGGAAGATATGGTTGTTTAAATGGACTGTTACTCATTGGAGACCCCTGCCTCTTCTTGCTCTTGCTATATTTGGAAATCAGAGGTACTCTAGATGCTTATGTGAAACTTGGTGCTGCTTTGAAAAGCTTGCAACTCAAAGCCCCAGGAATAAGAAAGTAACTCTTAAATCTCGATCTTTGGTAAAATACAACCGGGCAACAGTAGTGGGAAAGGAAGAAGGGTAAGAATATAGAAAATAGGTCAGAATTGTGTATGTACTTTATCTGGTCACAAATGTGTTGTGCATGCATACTTAGCTTGTGTTGTGGCATATCATAGCAAGAAGGCTGAAAGCTCTGGGGCTCATCTGCTTGCTGGAGGGAGAGCAAGGCTAAGCGGAGAATGATAGTATGGAAGACAACAAAAGGTGAATAGAAAGGAGATGAGACAAAGAATGCCCCTGATGGATACCAGAACAAGTAAACTGAAGCATGTGGTAGTTTGGTGATGTAAGTCTCTTGAAATGATGCTAAGTGGAAGAGAAGCTGTGACTGAGAAGACTAGGGGGGGAAATTCAGCTAAGTTCTGAGGCTTCACAGAGTCTGGTTGATACGGTAACAGCTCGCAGTGTTACTAGACTGCCTTGGTAAGCTTTTGAAAGTCTGTTCTCATTTGTTCTGTGGCAGGTGGCTAGAGAAGAAAGCCTCTCTCGGAGACAGTACCTCCAAATGAGGTAGCCTGGCTGCACTGTAAAGTATAAGTCTATTTTATTCTAGCTGTGCCTGGAGTTACGAGTTAGTTCCTGAGCCCTTGGTAGGTGGATGTGCTGTAGATGCTCTTTTGCTTTCCACGGGGAACAAGTTCCACTATTGGGTGCTGTTAGTACATCAAAGCATGATTTAGTCTTCAGTTCTTAATTGCACCTGAACTGATAAATTAGCTTTTGTCTTGAGTCCTTCAGAGGTAATGAAGTCAAAACAAAGTTGGCACATCTCTCTTCTTCCCACTTACCATAAAGTCACATATTAGCTTGCTTTCCCTTGTAGTGGCACAGCATGGCTTCTGTGTCATCAAACCTAGCTCTAGTTACTTAGGAGATTTAGGAGTTTTTCCCTTACTTGGAAAGGCAGTGTAATTGCCTTTTTTCCTTCAAGAAGAAAGAAATAAAATTAAGTCAATACATTTTTACTTTAACTAAATTAAACTACATTAAAACTAATCTAGGCTAAAAGAAAGGGATATGAATTTTCGATAAATAGGATTAGAAACATTTATTTTTACCTGTGTTCTAAAATGTTGTCTTATTTTGAAAATATCTAATCACATTTTCTCCTGGAGAGAGACCTTATGTAATTCCTCATGTGTGTTGCTCCGGTGCTCCAGGTAGTAGATCAGAGTCTTGACGAGTTGCTTGGCCTAGTATTCTTCTAAGTCTGGTAGATAAATGGTAAGAGAATTCTCTAAAGCCTAGTCCCCCAAATGCCTCCAATCCATAGCTGCTTTCCTGTTGTCAGAACTGGACAATTGGTGTTCCCTTATGTCTACTCAAGTTGTTGAGTACCACTTTATTAACCTGATAGAGCTGATGGTTGAGAGCTGGATGGATATGAAGGTCATCCAGGAGAGTGGGAATGAAAAAGAGAATGTTACACCACCTTAGAAGAATCTACTTCCTTCCCCTTCACCTGTAACTCTGTCATTGTGTTTGCATGCTGCATGGAGGTTTCAAGATTTCACTACCTAAAGTAGATAGAATATAGTTGTTGTCTGTCGTTTTGGTCCAACTTGTATTATTTGGTTGTCTCTGAATTTTGCACTGAGATCTCATACTTGGATCTGTTTTACCTGCATGTCGACTCACCCTTTTTCCTTCATTTATTATGCTGAATGCAATTATCAAAATACTCTCTGAATCTGTGTGTAATTAAGCCCATGTCCACACTTGGCTCTTTCTGGTAGAGTTGCAAGACTTATACATTGTTAAGTACTGTAACAGTCCTGCAGCAGAGGTTCAGACAAGCCCTTCTGTAAATCTGCTTACCAAAAGTCTAAACTGTGTTTTTATGGGGTGAAAATGAACACCACACCTATAGCTAAAGAGTGCAAGATTTTAAACTGGTGTTAAATCCATTTCTGCACTGTATTGATAAAATCATTACATCTTAAGCTGCATGTCATTGGTCAGCAAAATACTTCTGTAAAAAAAAAACCAAAGCAAGCACCACATTAAAAAAGGGTATCAGGTCACTGGCATTTTTAATTAGGCACTTATGATATGAACTAGGAGTTGGTAGAGGTGTTCAACTGGTTTTTAGTTTTGACAGATACTTTTGAAATCTTTCTAGATCAAATCACATCAGCTATTAAAATTGTTACTTCAATGAAAGAGCAGAATCTCTTGTTTCTGTTCTGTTATGTAGTTTTACTGGAAATGAAGGCTAAGACAGAACTGCTGTATTTGGGATATAGGGAAAGACCTCAGAACTGTATGGCAACATTTTTTAGTGGAAGACCAACCTGTACAAGTTTGCTACCACAAGGAACCTCCCTTGAAAATGGGAATGCATAGTGCATGGCTTCAGAATGCATTTAACAAGATTTTAATTGTGATACTTTCCTCATCTTCTGCTTACATACTAAATATATAATTTATATTTAATAGTTAAATATATCATAGTATTTCCTGCGTGTCTCAGGACATTTATGTGAAGAATTGAGGGACAAATGGTTGTAAGATATTTTAATGAAATGTGTTCCAATGTGAATTAATGCAAGAAAAAGCATTTGCTGCTGCAATTCAAGACCTGACAAAAGAACTGTTTTGAGTGAGTTTAGCGTAAAGGAATATATCTATCAACAGATGTCAAGTTAATTCAGGAGGTAAACAGATTTAAGCAAGGCATTGTGACATCCACTGTCAGCAGACCTCAAGATACCAGTTGCCATTGGTTTTAATCTACCATAAAAACAATGAGAAAATTTCTACTTGATATTGAGAGATTACAACCTTCTTTCATCCAGATTGCTTTCTTAAGAGTCTACATCATAAAACTGAGTCTTGCTGATTTTATGCTGGAGATAAACTACTGGGAGAAGATGCTTTCTTCATATGTGACAGCAGGATTTAGGGGTTTTTTTTAATATCTAGTTTAACGATGGTTGTATCTAGTGTCTGAATTTACCTACAAAGACTTATTTTTGGTCCTGTTAAGAAAAGAGTGGAGATGTTTAGAAAAAAAGTTGAAATGTTTGAATGTTGAATGCAAGTTGTATTAGATAATGGTGGTCTGAGATTGAGGAGTAGTTTGTAGGGGGTGTAATAGCTTTTATTAGAGTAACTGTATACAACTGAGAGGGAGAGGAAAGGATGAAGAGCTTTTAGGCACACAAGCCCTGTAATTACAAGAAAAAGATTATTTTTTTCTTACTATTGAGTCCTGTTAGTCTAATAAAAGCATTACTTCTTATGAAACTGGACTCTGATACAGCTATTAGTGAAGCTGGATTTTGTGTCCATGCATATGTGAATGTGTTGTATGTGGGTTAATAAATAAATGGGTGCTAACGAGTTCAGTGACATTATTTAGAAGTTCTTAAATATGCTTTCTTAAAGGAAAGCACATTAATATGTTTCAAATAAGTCAATTTGGTAAAGGAGATAGCTACTGAACAAATTCCTTCTAGAAAGGGAGAGGGTAATGTGTTTGTACTGTGGGATCATGGTAAGAGCTGTGCATCCTTTCTTAGCTCCAGGGACTTTGTGCTAGAGGGAAGATGCTACTGAGTTTTGTAATGCTTTTTTTCATTCATCATACAACATAAAAACACATTCCAATGCAAAGAGCAAATTTTTGCTCTGCTTTGAATCTAGAAAATCCTTGAGGATTTTGTTTTGTGCAGGGTTTTTGCATATTTTTAATGTCACCTTTTCTTCCAGTGTGATAGTTGTTGTGAACTTCTCTTATTGTCTAATGATTTTTTTTGTCGTAATACTTTAATGCATAGTTTCTCTTTGAAATCTTACTGGTAAATGTAGGCTATTCCAATAGTACTTAAACATACATCAGTCTCAGTTGTCATGAGTGATGCTCAAGTTGTAAAGCTCTTTCCTGTTTTTATTTTCGTATTTTTGGAAAATAATCAAGTTTCCTTAAGTTTTTCTCAGTGTCTGCCTAACATAAAGTGATGTATGTTCCCGTTTCAAGTGAAATAAATAAAATCATGAGTATTTACTCAACAGATACTAATCATGTTGGTGAATTCAGTGAACTTAACCGACAGGAGCTTTGAGGCAAATACATACTGCAGGAAAAAAAACCCAAACCCAACAGTAAAAACTTTCCCAGTGGACACTATAAGCTTTGCATTTTCTTGTTATGAGCTGCTGCTTTTTGTGTAAAAATTAACCTAGCAGAAGTAGGCTAGTTGCTACCTTGAATGTAGGATAGGCAGAAAGGAGAGCATGAGCTTGAATTGTAATCAGTCCCAAGAGGAGGGCTAGGCATGATAAATACGTAGGTGTGTGTCCATTTATGTCTTTCATTAAATATCAGATACTGCAAATAAAATATAAAATATACTATAATTGAGTAGGTTTTGAAGGCATAACTTCCAGTGGAGCACCTCATAATTTTCAAAACTTTGCTGCTGCATTGGAGTCCTTGCCTTCATTATCAAACATGAAAAGTTGTTACACTGAAGGTACGGATTTAACTGCATTGCAGCTTTCATACAGTTATTCCTTGCCCAAAACGTTGTGCAAGTGTCTGGGTGTTTCAGATGGTCTTCGCATTAAGGAAGTCAGTAGTTGGGGTGTGTTTATTCATATTTATTTGTGGCCAAAATTGCTTACAAAGAACAAAAGCAATTATTCATCTTTTTTAGAGAAATCCCATCTTAGTTCTGAGCAGTTCGCAAGGTTTTCTTTTGTTTATAAAGAATAAAGTGAATGAAGATGTCTTTCTGTGCCATCACTAAAACGATGTTCACCGTTTTTGAAATGCACAAGAGGTGAACTTCTCTCAGGGTAGAAAATGAACTTGTAGAGAAAGTATTACTTCTGTTGCCAGCCATATACAGATGTAGCTCTAGTGGTATCCTGGTAGTACAATGACTTTAAAAAAGCTGAGCTAGGGAAATAATGTGTTTTATTAGATAGCTGATATGATTGCAACAGAAAAGATACTTTTCGATGCACGGATTATTTTTAGATCCCTGTCTTTAAATTTAAAGCTGCATCTTTTACAAACATGTGGACTATTGTGAAAAAGTTGGTACATTCAGAGCCAGTAATCAAAGGAGTCTTCTGTATTTTCTGTATATCCCACTACGGTACTTCATTTACATTATGCTATAAAGATTACAATGTAAGAAATACAGCAAAGTGATATACTTGTTTCATACATATGAACACAGATTTAAGATTATTTTTAAAATAATGTAAATGTTTTAATCAGTGGGTTTTTTTTAAAAACTAATGCCTTGCTATTTGAAAGTGAAGGACTATTTAATAAGAGGCAACAATATAACAGAAGTGTAAGATAATTTTAACCATCTCATCTGTCAACTAGACTTAGATGGCTACATAAGGTACAAAAACTTCGTATCTGCATATTCTTTTAACTTACTGATTAAGCAGTACACCTACTGCTTAGTAGAAATGAAGACTTCTGCCAAGAGTTTTAACATAGGTGAAGGTTCAAGCATAGCATACAGTGTTTATGTTGTAAAAAACTTTGTTCACGTAAGCTGCCATGCAAAAATATCCTGGGCTTCATTGAAGCTGCATTAAATTTGTGAGATTTTCATAGACATTTTTGTGGAATCAGGGAAAAATCTGCCTTTAAATTAAGAACTTCCCATCAAATGTTCTGTTTTCCCTGATGTTTGTGTTAGAGAGCTGTTAGAAATGACATGCATCAGTTCTTATAGCTGTCTGTTCAAGGTTGTCTGTTTGGAGAAGTAATGCATTTTTTTTGCAAGTCATTGTTTTGGCATCTAAATCTCAGTAACTGGTTCTGGTACTGGTAACATAAGTCTGTTATGGCTGTTGATGTAACTCATCATGAAACCTTCTTCTTCCTTTAGCAACATTAGCTATCTCTCATTATTACTGGCTTTTTCAACTGCAGAGAGGGGAATGAATGGATCTAGCTGTCCAAAAAATACCATCAAAGTGCAGCATGGATGGCGTTTATAAAATTTGGCTGTTTCTTTTCAATATGACTGCATCAGTGATTTATAGTAGAACTGTTTCCCTAAGAAAAGGATGAACTTTGGGAAGAATAAGTAAGGATTTAGAAGAAAACATAAAACTTAAGGAGGGCAGAGTTAAACTTGAGTGGTTAGAACTGGTGTGTTATTCATGGTGAAGTTATACTGTGGAAGGCTAGAATAAGTTGTGCAGAGTATGTAACAGTTATTTGTCAACCAGTGCACAGTATTAGTTTGTGGAAGTGCACTGTTGGAATGTTAAAACAAAAGAGTAATCCACCTCGTGTCACATAATGCCAAATGAAAAATACTTCTGCTGGCTTTTAAATAATTACGCATCCTAAGGCAGCTATAGCAAAAGTGGTACTGTTTTGGGACATTCTCTACTTTTAGTTTTCTGAAAGTCATCTTTTCAAACAATACCACAGGGTTTCTGGTCTGTATGTTTGGTTTTATAGTTTTTCTCTGTAACTTATTTTTGTGTTTAAAGAGAAAAAGGTTGCTTTAGGCAAGTAGAGAGAAGTAAATAAATATTTTCCGTAGGTCTTCTGTAAATTGCTTAAGTTTTTTTAAAAAGGTTTTTTAAAAGGAAAAACCTATTATTAGTCTATTAGCTGTAACAGGTACAGAACACTAATGTAAACAAAACTTAAATATTTCTATCATTATATAAAAATCTGGAAAAACATCAAATAGATTTCTCTCTGACAGGTCAGTATTTTCCCAGACAATCTGTTTTCTTTCAGCTATAATAGGTAGAAATTAGTTCAAATAAAAATGTTAGTGCAGAAAAGATCTTTCTGGTGATTGGACCCCTTCAATCACCTGTCTGAAGTGACTGGTTCTAGGAAGGAGAAGATACCATGTGTCTTAAAAAAATTTTTTTAAAAACCCAACAAAACATTAAGACTCAATAATAGATCTGGTTTTTTTGAAGTCCAGTGAAACAAGCAATATCAAAATAGTAAACAGGAATTTGGAAGACTAATTAGAGTAACAGGTTTTTGCTTCATTTTTTTCATTCATTACACTTTTTTATTTTGTATTTTCATCTGCTGTACTGTAGAAAGTCTGCTTCCTGCTAAATGCAATGTTTAAAATTCCCTAAGATGGTAAGGGATAAGCTACAAATATGGACTATCGGGCAAGCTCTGGAGATTTAGTTAATCTGACCTAGATGTTCTTTTGATGATTGAGACCTGCAGTATGTGAAAACACTTCTCAATTTCAAAATGAAACACAAGGATATCTGTTGTATAACTCAGCTGTCCTTGTAGTGACAGACGCATCAATCATTTCTGAACAGGAAAGGATTTACTATAAAAAGTTTGGAGCTGTTGAGTTCATTGGCATTCGGATCAGCAATGATATTGGAAGTTGTAAGTGAATTCAGCATTTGAATTTTACCATGTCCTAAAGAGGATTAGCTACAAATGCAGGCAACATACTTTTTTCTTTTTCATTTTCAAGAGCCTGTTGTGTAAGATGTTAATTCTTGACTTAGTTTGCAGCATATTTTATGTGGAACTGTTTGGTGGCTCTTAAAAAAGCACTGAACAGGTACCTATAAACATAAATAGCTGTGGGGATAAAACCTAATCGGAAAAAAGCAAATAACTGGAAAGCAAAACTGTGTCTAATATATACTATTTTTTGATACTTGAGAAGCCACTATTTTTCTGTAACCTCTTGGATTGAGACTATTCTTATAGTACGGTTACATACGTAGAGAAGATGGTCCATGTTGTAGAACTGGGGAGTTAGCATCTTGTCTTTTTAAAAACCTTACAATGGTTGCTTAAAATGGTTTCGGTGGTTGGCAGGATTATATGGCCTAACATTTACTCTGCGGAACGCTGTTTCCTGTAACTTCAGCAAATTTTAACATTTTTGATTGAAGTTTTGCATGCTGGTTTTCTGGTGTATGCTGAATTATTTCAGAATGATGTAGTGGTAATAATTCTGCTCTTGGAGAATATGGGAAAAGGGAATTATTTGGATTCAAAGCAGAAGGTAAATTGACTTTTTCAGTGGTAATTGTTTCCACTGCTTTGCAACTGAGACTCAATATTTCTCACAGCTTTTTGTTCAAACTGCGTCTTACCTTTCATATGCAGTGGTGTTCAAATTTTGGAAGTCGCGCTTCATATTTAAACAGTAGAGACTTATAATTTTAACAGCTAAAAGCCTCCAAGAGTCAAAACACGTTTCTCTGTAGGGATGAACAGGCATTTCCTCGGAATCACAGTGAGCTATATTACTGTGAATCTGGACACCTGAAATGAAAGCAGAGTCCTCTTTGTAAATGATCCTTGTGCTAAAACAAAGGACTATAAAGAAACTAAATTCAAATACTCTGTGGGAGGGAAGGGTAAGAGGTGAAAATGATGGATGCTTTGCACACAGGGGTTTTTTGTATCCTTTTTTTAGATACATCAGGCATAAATACTGGCATGCCTCTAACATGTTTCTTCAAGAACTTTGAATCTTCCTGTGTTTATTTAAGAATTTATTTAAGTAGAGGAACCAATATTTTGGTTATAGTTTGTGGTGCTGAGAAGGCACAATGTGATGGTGTATACCAGATGGAATTTCCAAGGATTGAAACCTTTTTGAGAATGCGTATTCTGTAGCTGTAGTCCACTCAAAACAGCAAAGAAATGAATAAGCAAAGGCTCATCAGACTGGGAAAATTAATAACAGAAAGATCTATGGCATATTAACTATTATGCATCAGTTTCTCTATGTACGCATACTTAGGAGTAAGCCTTTGCTCTGTTCTCAGGCAGGAATTGCCTTACAGTTAGTATACCTGGCATCTGCATTGGCAGCGTGTTAGAGTTGTAACAGTTCTCTGTAAATTCCTGTTTTTCTTACTGAGCAAGGTAAGTCAATATCTAAAACAACGATTGTCTTTAGATATTAATAGTTGTAAGAAAATGGCTAATGTTAGCAGGGAAGGGGTACCAAATGTTGATGTTGCAGTTGGGAGGCATGGTTTTCTAGTTGATAAAACCATGCAGTAGTGTTAAATACAAATGTTAATTGTTAAGACAGTTTGGAAGCATTTGGTGTAATTCTTTACCATAAGTAATACAAATGTTTTACCATGGGTAATAGCAGTAATACTCTATTACTGTGGTGACAGAAATAATTTATCATTTCAGTTTATATGAAGTGTATTTTAAATCAGCTCTCTCGCCAGCGTTCAACCAAAAAGGAAAATGTCTTGAATAAAATGACTGCAGTTTTTAAGTTTCTCATAAATACAACCTAACTTGATTATTAGTGAGCTTGTGGTCTCATTCAGGTTTCAAAAAGACAAACAAAAACGATGAGCTTGTATTATGAGCCCATGTATTATGTTTACTTTTCCTTAGAATGTTCTATGTGAAGTGATGTGTTTCTTCTTGTGGAAATATTTTACAGACTCCTGGCTTGAGAGCACACTCTGGAAGGCTGCAATGGTTTGCAAAAAAGTGTATATCAAATAATCAGGTATGTGGCTTGTATGATGTCTTCTATGTAACTGCCATTATATTCCAAGAAAAATTGTTTTGAAATATTTCATTGATTGGTTTTTATGTTTGTGAAAGGATGTGTGACAGGCTGATGAGGTGAACTTAATGCTTTGTGTAAATGCTGGTGTATACTTAAACAGAAATATTATTTTAGCTGAGTGCACACAGCATGTAAGCGCACATATATAGAAAAATAATTGTTTGGCTGAGGTATAACTAGGTTCTACCTGCTTTCTTTTTAAAGATGGAAACTTTGGAACACTTGGTAGAATTAACTCAAAATTTATTTGAATGTGATAGAGATGAGATGTACTACTGCCTGCTTCAGCTGTGTGGTAAGTGAGCTTGTGATCTTTTTTGTGTTGTAATCTGTTTTCTTTTGTGGTTGGAGATAGGAAATAACCCTGAATTGGAGAAGAGTTTTATCCTCATAGGCAATTAGCCTGGATACCATTTCTGAGGCATCTTGTGGGGGAGAGTACAGGTTTTTTTAACCTGCAGACCTCAACACTTATTTAGTACTTCTATTGTACAAGTCTTCCAATTCATGCTATTGTCTTGTGTCCTAATTTGAAAGTTTACTCTGTTTTGGTTTTTAATATGCTTGAAGAAGAAAAACTGCTCATTTGTTATATCTTTGTAATTGATAAAGATCTGGAGTCTCCTGTAATTGGATTGATTCAGAAAGGTGCATTTTTTAAAAATCTACCAATTCCTCACCAGCCACAACCTACCTTTTGCATCATTTATAGGAATGAAACAGTTTTTAAAATGGGAAGTTCGTTTCTGTGCTACAGACTTAGTGTAGGATGTATGTATAGTGATTTTCATTTCCTCTTCTCTGTATTTTTCAGTCTGTGCTGGTTTTGTTATTCAGTGGATCATACTGTATTATACATAATAAAAATTTTGGAAACTTTAGTTCTAGTTATTTTAATGTCTTAAAAGCCATTTTGTGTTAAGATTTGATATGGAGCAATGAATAGTAAATTGGGACATAAAAAAGCATTATAGGGATTGCTATGTACTTCGGTAATGTGTGTGTATATGTTAATAAGCCAGTACAGCAATTTGATATATTTGGTCATGGGAAAACTTGCATTTGAATTTGAAGTAATTTTAGGCTATTCACCATGGTGGTTTGTTTTTTTTTTTTTTTTTGTTAACTGGAACTAGCAATGTTTTAATGCTAAATAAAATAGTATTTGAACCATCTTTTTCGTATGGTAATGAAAGAGGCTTCTTCCTCCTTGCCCTTAAAACAAGCAGAAGAAATGAGTACTTCCACAAAAAAATGACCAGAGACCCCTTGAGAACTTTGTTGCTTTCATTTCCTGAACAGCCTCAGAAAGCTTCGAAACCAAACTGTAGCGTTACCTAATTCTGGCTTTGCATATACTGGTTCACCGTCGAAAATCAAGTAGGCCTGGAAAGCAATCTTCTCCAACAGGGAGGGAGCCTTCCTGTTTTTCCACTCATCCTGTTCACCTCTGGCAGTGACAAAGTCTGACAGTGTGCCTGCTAGGAAGAGAATCTAAGAAGATACAATCTATCAAATTGTCATGAAAAATCTTCAGTCGTCTTCCAAAAGACAAAACCAATTCCGTCTGTTCAAAGAAGTGGAAAACATTTGTGGGTTTCTGTCACCACAGAAGACAAAACCCATGCACATTCCTGCTTTCAACCATTTTAGATTATCTATCAAAGCTGCCCTGTGCACCAATGCAGTAGAGAGTTGTCATTGTGCACCTAAGGCATAACTTCAGGTCTATTTTAAGCACGTGAAAAAAGAACCTACCAAGCTGTGATCAAAAAATGTTGAAAACAATGCATTTGGTTTTGTAGAATCAGAGAGTAGTTTATGCTGGAGAGAGCCTTAGGAGTTTCAAGGCTTAGTCTTTTCCTAGAGCTAGGACAGCTTCAAAGTTAGATTAGATCATGGCCTTGTCTAATAAAATTCTGAGTGCCTCCAAGGGTGGAAATCAAACAGCCTCACTGGGCAACCTGTTCCAGGGTTTGGTCATCCTCAGATACTCCATTGCTGCAACTTTTAACCATCACCTTTCATCCTGTGCTGTGCACTTCCAAGGCGAGACTGACTCTTCTCTGTGGCTGTCAGTTAAGTAATTGAAGACAGCAGTTAGATCACCTGTTAGCCTGCTTTTCTCCAGGCTGCCCAAAACTCAGAATCTTCCACTTTCTTTTTTACTCCATCTGCTCTCGCCCCACGTGCATCTTGATGGCTGAATTTGCTCCAGTTGCCAGCATCTCTCTTACAGTTGTGGAGCCCAAAACTGGACACAGTCCTCTACATGTGGCACCATGAGTGTCAAATTTAGTCCTCAAAACCAACCATGTTATTTGACTCAGGGTGGTCACTGAGTTCGCTGCTGCCTCTTCTAAAAAGCTGAAGTGGTGCCAGAACGTTGTCGAAAGTGGGCTTGGATCTTGAACCAGCCCAGTTACATATCCACGTGTTTTCCATAACCCATCCTGCTCCTGGAAAGAAGAGAGCACTGCACTGTGACATTTCAGTATTGCACTGTGATATTGTTTGCAAAGCAAACTGCTTTGAAACAGCAGTTTCATAACAATTCTATAGAATATCCAAGTGTGTCCTGCTGCTCCAGTTTTTGCATGTGTTATGACTTAGTCCAGTGGAAAAGCTGGAGATGCTGCCTTGTGAATGATTCATTCCGTCATCTGTCTTCTGATTCTGCCTTCTTTCCTTGCATCTCTTCATTTCTGGGATTCTGAATTAAACCGTGGAACAAACAGATTACAACTAGCTGGTGTTGGGCTCAGGTACCTGTGAATAGGACCGACAACCAGAAATCAATGCAGTTCTGGTAACTTATGATGGGACACACAGGAAGCTGCCTGCTGTATGTACTTAAATAGAAATCAACTGTTTTCTCTCATGAAGTCCAGCTTTCTGTACATATATAAATTGTTATTCTTGTTGAAAGCAGTGGAACAGGCTGCCCAGCAGGGTTGTGGAGTCTCCTTCTCTGGAGATACTCAAAACTCGCCTGGATGTGGTCCTGTGCAGCCTGCTCTAGGTGACCCTGCTTTGGCAGGGGGGTTGGACTGGGTGATCCCCAGAGGTCCCTTCCAGCCCCTACCATTCTGTGATTCTGTGGTTATTCTGTTAATTTGGTAGCAATTTATTAAGTTTTTCTCTTTGAGAAAACTTACCTTTTACAGTCTTCAGATGTGCAGTTTTTTTCGTAGCAAAATGAGAGCCTGAAGGCCTAGAACACTTCTTTGACTTGAAAGTGATAAACTTGTGGGATGTAGATGCTCTAACTCAGTAGCAGCCTAACCAGAGGATTTCATTTCAAGAATTTCAGAATAGAAGTGGTATCTTAGAATGTTAATGTTTTGTAATAATTGAGAAATATTTGTAATTGTTTTTACAATTAACGATCAAGAGTATTAGAACTGATGAGCTAGCAGGAACACTTCTGCAATATTTTTGAGTTGATTTCTCCTTCATTTGAAAACTCATATGATCATTTTGGTTTTTTTTTTCCTATTTGCATCTTCTGGTGTCCTCTGTATTAAAAATAGTTTAGAACTTTTCAAGTTGATGGTCATATGAAGCAGAAGCACATGATTAATTGATGAGTTATTTTCCAAAGATACCTTTTTTGCATCACTTTAGATACGTAGATAAACTCTAAATGTGCTTTACTTCAAGATTTGAATCTTGTTTCAGAAAACAACGATGACTGGAGAAAGGCTGAAGCTGTTTGGACTAAAATTCAAGAGGAAAATGTTGTTCCACGTGAGAAAACACTAACCTTACTGGCTTATATACTTGAGAAAAATGGTCAGGTTGTTCCATTTGAGGTACCTAAGGTAATTGGAGTTCAGTTTTCCTAGCTAACGATACTTTTGAATATATTTCTTTCCATTGAAAAGTGTTGACAGATAGCATTACTGTAACTTAAATAGTTTGTTTGTTTTAAAGGATAGACGTGAAGATACCAGAATTGTAAGTGCTTCTGATGTGGAAGAAAGAAAAATAAGGATGCTTTGCAAGAAAAACAATGCAAAAGGTAAACTGAAAACAACTGTTTTTTTCCTCCTTCAGCATTAATTTTAAGATTTTGATTAACTACAGAGCAACAGATGCTTGCTGGTGCTTTTTGTTGGTTTGCTAATATGTTAGGAAGGGTACATGATAATATTACCTGCCAATATACTGCTTCAGAAACTGATGTGAGATGGATATGCTAAAATATTAAAAATGTAATTGGAAACGCTGACTTTTAAACTCATGTTTGAAAGCCAGTTGTTTTGGTTTCGGCTGCAGCCGGCAACAAAAGTGCCACGCGGCCGTCCCTCCCCCTGCCGGGGTGCGGAGGAGAATGGAAAGAAACAGGCAGAAACTGGTGGGTCGGGATAAGGGCAGTTTAACAGAACAGCAAGCAAAGGGAAACAGCAACAACAACGATACAGATAAGGAGAAAATACAAAACAAACCCGCAGAACGGACCCGCTCTCTCGGACCGCACCGCCACTGAGCCCTCCCGAGCTGCAAGAGAGTTCCTGCCGCGCCGTCCCCCCCCACCGGAACCCAGCATGACGGCACATGGTACGGAATACCCGGCTCTGTTTGGCCAGGTTGGGGTTGGGCCAGCCCACCCAGCTGTGCCCCTTCCTGGATTCTGGTGAAAATTAACCCTGTCCTGGCCAAACCCAGGACATTATCCACCCCTTATTCCATACCATCTACGTCATGCTGAGGTCCCCCATTGTCCAGTTGATCACCACCACTTCTCCTGTCTCCAGATATCATTCCCTTAGTCTATGGATCATCACTCTAAAGTGTCCGTTGAGTTCATTTAATCCATGGCTTCGGGCTCCATCTGTCATAATGGTCTTCCGTGGCAGGAGAGGTGACTTGTGGTGATTGGCGGTCACTTGCTGCATCCGGAGCTCACGGCTGACATATCTGGTGCGGCCCGTGCCCACAGTCTGCAGGTTGGAGACGTCGATCTCGATGAAGTTGCTGGGTGCCAGTTGTTGATAAACCAGGTCCAGTTCCATCATCGCTGTGCTCTGCTAGTGTCCATCAAAAAAGTCCATCCTTCTTTAATCTGGACGATTCGTACTATGCTACTACTGGTATAACATATAACAATTATAACAGTGATAACAGACAATGACAGGGTTATTTAACAATTAACTTTATACAATTTATTTATTTATGGACTATTTTACCCCAAAATCAAATCCCCATGAGGTTACACATCGGACTTCCCCATCCTTCCGCATTACCCACCAGGTACACCCAGGTCCTTGAGCAAAAGCAGTCCCGCGGACGGGCTTGCCTTTGCCCGAGGCAGGACTGACCCAAACCGTCTTCCCTAACGTGTTCCGCATGTGCACTACAGGGACTTTATCCCCTTCTACTGGGCGCTGAGGTTTTGACTGGGCAGGACCAGCCCGGTTGGTGGACCCTCTGGTGTTAACCAACCAGGTGGCCTTTGCTAAATGGGTATCCCAATTTTTGAAAGTCCCACCCCCCATTGCCCTCAAAGTGGTTTTTAGCAGCCCATTGTACCGCTCGATCTTTCCAGAGGCTGGTGCATGCTAGGGGATGTGATACACCCACTCGATACCATGTTCTTTGGTCCAGGTGTCTATGAGGCTGTTACGAAAATGAGTCCCGTTGTCTGACTCAATTCTTTCGGGGGTGCCATGTCGCCACAGGACTTGTTTTTCAAGGCCCAGGATGGTATTCCGGGCGGTGGCATGGGGCACAGGGTAGGTTTCCAGCCATCCGGTGGTGGCCTCCACCATTGTGAGCACATAGCACTTGCCTTGGCGGGTTTGTGGCAGTGTGATGTAGTCAGTCTGCCAAGCCTCCCCATATTTATATTTTAGCCATCGTGCTCCATACCACTGAGGCTTTACCCGCTTGACTTGCTTGATTGCAGCGCATGTCTCTCATTCATGGATAACCTGTGCGATGGTGTCCATGGTCAAGTCCACCCCTCAGTCACGAGCCCATCTGTATGTCGCGTCTCTTCCTTGGTGGCCTGAGGTGTCATGGGCCCACCGAGCTATAAAGAGTTCACCCTTATGTTGCCAGTCCAGATCCACCTGAGCCACTTCAATCTTAGCAGCCTGATCTACCTGGTGGTTGTTTTGATGTTCCTCAGTGGCCCAACTCTTAGGGACGTGGGCGTCCACGTGACGGACTTTTACAGCCAACTGCTCCAGACGGGCAGCAATATCTTGCCACAATGGGGCAGCCCAGTAGGTTTGCCTCTGCGCTGCCGGTTGTTCTTCTTCCATTGTTGCAGCCACCCCCACAAGGCATTGGCCACCATCCAAGAGTCGGTGTAAAGATAGAGCACTGGCCACTTCTCTCGACTGGCAATGTCTAAAGCCAGCTGGATGGCTTTCACCTCTGCAAACTGGCTGGACTCACCTTCTCCCTCGGCAGTTTCCACGACTTGTCGTGTAGGGCTCCATACAGCAGCCTTCCACCTCCGCTGCTTCCCCACAATGCGACAGGACCCATCCATGAACAGGGGATACTGTTTCTTATCTTCTGGCAGCTGGTTATACAGTGGGGCCTCTTCAGCACGTGTCACCTCCTCCTCTGGCGATGCTCCAAAATCTTTGCCTTCTGGCCAGTCCATGATGACCTCCAGAATTCCTGGGCAACTGGGGTTTCCCATTCGGGTGCGCTGGGTGATCAGCGCGACCCACTTACTCCACGTAGCATCGGTGGCATGATGCGTAGAGGGGACCCTCTCTTTGAACATCCAGCCCAGGACCGGCAATCGTGGTGCTAGGAGGAGCTGTGCTTCAGTGCCCACCACTTCTGAAGCAGCTCGAACGCCTTCATATGCTGCCAGAATCTCTTTTTCTCAGTGGGAGTATAGTGGGCCTCGGATCCTTTGTATCCCCGGCTCCAGAACCCCAGGGGTCGACCTCGAGTCTCCCCTGGTGCTTTCTGCCAGAGACTCCAGGTTGGGCCATTCTCCCCGGCTGCGGTGTAGAGCACGTTTTTAACATCTTGCCCTGACCGGACTGGACCAAGGTCTACGGCATGAACTATCTCCCGTTTAATCTGTTCAAATGCCTGTCGTTGCTCAGGGCCCCATTCAAAATCATTCTTCTTCCGGGTCACGTGGTACAGAGGACTTACAATCTGGCTGTAATTTGGGATGTGCATCCTCCAAAAACCCACAACACCCAGGAAGGCCTGTGCTTCCTTTTTGCTGGTTGGTGGAGACATAGCTGCTATTTTGTTGATGACATCCATTGGGATTTGACGGCGCCCATCCTGCCATTTTATTCCCAAAAACTGGATCTCTTGCGCAGGTCCCTTGACTTTACTTCGCTTAATGGCGAAACCGGCTTTCAGAAGGATCTGAACTATTTTCTGCCCTTTCTCAAAAACCTCCTCCGCTGTGTTGCCCCATACAATGATGTCGTCGATGTACTGCAGATGTTCTGGAGCTTCACCCTTTTCCAGTGCAGTCTGGATTAGTCCATGGCAAATGGTGGGACTGTGTTTCCACCCCTGGGGCAGTCGATTCCAGGTGTACTGGATGCCCCTCCAGGTGAAAGCAAACTGTGGCCTGCACTCTGCTGCCAAAGGGATGGAGAAGAATGCATTAGCGATGTCAATTGTAGCGTACCACTTGGCTGCCTTTGACTCCAGCTGGTATTGAAGTTCTAACATGTCTGGCATGGCAGCACTCAGCGGTGGTGTGACTTCATTCAGGCCACGGTAGTCTATTGTCAGTCTCCACTCTCCAGTAGATTTTCTTACTGGCCATATGGGACTATTAAAGGGTGAGCGAGTTTTGCTGATCACTCCTTGACTCTCCAGCTGGCGGATCAGCTGATGAATGGGGAGAAGGGAGTCTTGGTTGGTACGATACTGTCGCCGGTGTACCGTTGTGGTCGCAATTGGCACCTGTTGTTCTTCCACCCTCAGCAACCCCACAACGGAAGGATCCTCCGAGAGACCAGGCAAAATGGACAGCTGTTTAATTTCTTCCGTCTCCACAGCAGCTATGCCAAAAGCCCACCGATACCCCTTTGGGTCCTTGAAATACCCTCTCCTAAGATAGTCTATGCCAAGGATGCATGGAGCCTCGGGGCCAGTTACAGTGGGGTGCTTCTGCCACTCCTGCCCAGTGAGGCTCACTTCAGCCTCCAGTAGACTCAGCTCTTGGGACCCCCCTGTCACTCCAGAAATGCAAATGGACTCGGACTCTTTGAAATCTGATGGAATTAAAGTACACTGTGCACCAGTGTCCACTAGAGCTTTATACTCTTGTGGATCTGACGTGCCAGGCCACCGAATCCACACCGTCCAATAGACACGGTTGTCCCTTTCCTCCACCTGGCTGGAGGCAGGGCCCCTCTAATCCTCGTCAGAGAATTTGCTGCTGACCTGCTGTAAGAATGACTTGGAGGTCCCTTCCAGAGGATCGGAATCAAGATCAAACTGTCTACCTGGTCTGGAGAGCTGGCTGCTGGAAACTGGAGCGGCACTTTTCCTAACAGAATCCCCTTTTGTGATTGTTTTACCTCGCAACCTATGCACTCGTGCCTCTAGGGTTGAGGTGGGTTTTCCATCCCACTTCCTCATGTCCTCTCCGTGGTCACGCAGGTAGAACCACAGGGTGCCCCGGGGTGTATAGCCTCTGTATTCCCTCTCCTGAGCAGAGAAACGCTTGCCCCTAATAGCTGAGACACTGGCCCTTATAGGAGGGGAGTAGGACCTACTCTCTTTCATCTGCCGGACCTCCCGGGCCAGTTTCTCCACCGCTGAGACAAGGGAGGAAAAGAGACTTTCCTCATATTGCCGGAGTCTGACAGCCACCTCATCCACTGTTGGTGCCTCTTTACCTTTCCAGTTTACAACTGCCAGTGCGTTGGCATATGAGGAGGGTGCGCTCCGCACAAACTTCCTCCACATAGATGCTGTGCACTGGACTTCATCTGGGTCTGTGGGTAACTGGTCATTGTCTGGTTCATAGTAAACCAGCTCCCGCACAGCTAATTCCCTCAGGTACTGAATACCCCTTTCCATATTTGTCCACTTGCCAGGGTAGCATACAAAATCGTCACTGAAGGGGTACCTCTCCCTCACCCCTGAGAGAAGTCTTCTCCAGAGGCTGAGGACTTGGTCCTTCTTCCCAATGGCCTTGTCAATGCCCCCATCCCTGGCCAGGGATCCCAGCTGCTTGGCTTCCTTGCCCTCTAATTCCAAGCTGCTGGCCCCGTTATCCCAGCACTGCAGCAGCCAGGTGACAATGTGCTCGCCTGGGTGGCGGCTGAAATCTTTCCACATGTCTCGCAGCTCTCCCAGGGACAAGGACCGGGTGATGATCTCTGTCTCTATCTTCTGCGATGACTCTGGCTCATCGTCATCCCTCCCGGAGCGATCTGCTGTCTTTGCGTCTTTCTTTGGTTTTACAGGGGTGACTGCTACTGGCACAGGTTGGTCTTTGGGCTCAGTCACTGTGCCTGTGGCTGGAGCTGGGGCTGCAGCAGCTGCCGTGCCTGCCGGAGGAGCCGGGACCACGCCAGTGGCTGCAGCAGCCGTGGTGCCAGTCGGGGGGGCTGTGACTGCCTGCTGGGCTGGAGGGGCTGCAGGGCCGGCCGGGGGGGCAGCGCCAGTCGCAGCGCCTGCCGCTTCGTTTCACCCCCCCTTCCCCTTTAGAGCACTGAATCAGGTTGAACAGGGCTCGGTAGGCGTGGGCCAGACCCCAGCACATTGCAGTGATTTGTGTCTCTCTGGAGTCCCCAGGGTGGCAGCACACTTTTTGCAGATATTTTACCAGATTGTCCAGATTCTGTACTTGTTCAGGGGTGAGTTTAAAACACACCGGTGGTGCCCACTGCTCTAGACACCTGCCCATGCTGTCCCACACACCCAGCCACTCACAGCTATCTGGCCCCGGGGCAGGTCTCTGCACGATGTTCTTAATGACTTGTTTAACCCTAAACAAGACCCAAAACCCATTCAGGAAGCATAACAATAGAAACCCGCTGGCCTGAGCATCCCACGGGTACTCGAAATTCTCAGAAGCCGTTAGGACTGGCCTGAAGGAGAGAGGAGGGGTGAAAGAGTGGGGGGAGGTGTCCCCTCCGGTTTTCCCCGCAGATTGGGTTTGATTATTAACAAATTCTAAGACATAGGATCCGAGATACGGAAATGACCGCAGTGCCGCATGCAAATACAAGCCTAATTTCATGCACAGTGATGTTGTCATAAGTCGATATCGTCAGTACAGCAAAATTATCATCCCGATCTTTTTCCCAGCGATGATGAACAGCACGGCATTGAATACATACTGCAAATAAGGATTCAAAAACCACAGCCATCTGATCAAAGTCAGCAACATTTTTACCGGCGACTATTTAACTAACACAGAAAAATGCCTATAACAAAATTTAACAAAATCTAAGAAAGCAGTTTTAACACCCGCTGCTCAGCCCTGCCCTTATCCCCGCCCCATGCTTGGGCGCCAAAATAAATGTTTTGGTTTCGGCTGCCGCCGGCAACAAAAGCGCCTCGCGGCCGCCCCTCCCCCCACCGGGGTGCGGAGGAGAATGGAAAGAAACAGGCAGAAACTGGTGGGTCGGGATAAGGGCAGTTTAACAGAACAGCAAACAAAGGGAACAGGAACAATAACGATACAGATAAGGAGAAAATACAAAACAAACCCGCAGAACAGACCCGCTCTCTTGGACCGCACCGCCGCTGAGCCCTCCTGAGCTGCAAGAGGGTTCCCGCCGGGCTGCCTCCCCCCCCCCCCCCCCCCCCCCCCCCCGGAACCCAGCATGACGGCACATGGTATGGAATACCCGGCTCTGTTTGGCCAGGTTGGGGTTGGGTCAGCCCACCCGGCTGTGCCCCTTCCTGGATTCTGGTGAAAATTAACCCTGTCCTGGCCAAACCCAGGACACCAGTCTATGGTGAAATTGCCAATTTTAAAATTACCAAAGTGTTGCTGGTCTGTAGTTATACTGTTGGGTTAACATCGTGTTCTAGACTTTCAAATGTATCCATTAAACACCAGAAATGAAATTTATGTACAGGATTGATGCTAAAAATACTGGTTTTATGGTTCCCAGAAAATCTAGCTGTTTGGTCACGAGTTTTATGGTTTGAGACCTGAGAATTGTAATGAGAAGAAAGATTAATATCATGTGAAATAGCTGGAACATCTTTATGGGAAGGCAATTACCTATTAAAAGAAGTTGTTCAGAGATTTTTCTATTTGCCCCTGCTGTTGAAGTCTCAACAATAAGACCAGATATGGTTCCAAAGTATACCTCAGCTACCTTACTTAAGCTATAGATTTGGCAAAGAAATTAGTTAGATGAGATTAAATGAGATGGGACTATGTTATGGAGGTAATAATTGCTCTCTTCCTATCTGGCTTTTATCTGTTAGTCTATTTTCCATTTGTTGATGTTGCAAGGGTATTTATTTCTGTTTGAAGGAAGGATTCAGTGTGTTGTGTAGTGTCTTTAGCTTCTTTATAACTAAAGTTGTCCGTGTTTCTCTGTAGAATTTGCAGACTTTTCCTGCTGTTGTTCCTCCCCCAAAGAAATACACAAATTCTAAACAAAAGGTCAAAATACATGTCCTCAAGGCTAACTGTTTCCAAACCCCTGTGCCTGTGGGTGCCACCCCACAAATGAAATGGCCCTATTGAGAGAACGCTTCAGATGAATTCTGCTATGAAAAATTATTAACTCTTCTGGCAAACTTCACTGCCTCAGATGAAAACAGAATTAACTTATGCATGGGATTTTGCCTTTATATACAGAAAGGAGGAGTGTACTTCAGTGCAGTTCCTTTGGCTTAGTCTGTGTTTAAATGTTTGGAAATCCATTCCTATCCATCTCATCTCAAAGCAGGTTCACAGGGTCAGGACTAACATTACTGGGCTTTTGAAGCTGGGGAGGCAATCAGTCCATTTCTAGCATTTGTCAAGGTGCGGAGTATATGAATATTCTGGAAACCCTTATTTTCTTCATCTGTACTATGACAAGTAAATAGGTATTCTCACTTGAAAGCAGATTAGAAAGAATTAAATAGGTTTAAAAAACTTAATTTTGCTGAATGAGGAAGATTTCTGAATACCAGATACCTAGGGTTTTTTTTCTCTGAGTGTTATCAGTGTATTTTACAGGTTGGACACACAGATTTTTAAGCTCTGAATTTTTAAAAGAAAGATCTGTCAGTCATTCACACAGTTAACTTCTGTTGTTAGAGAAATGACCCTATGGAGTTCATCAGTCGCATAAGCACTGATTAGAAGTCTAAAGTGGAGTCTGGATATTTTGTAGGTAGAGAGTGCAATCTCGTGTTATGTATATGAATTTAAGAATCGTGTATTATGGCAGACATTAATGTTTTCAGGAAATTCTTCTTGCTGGTAAATCTGGGGAATCGAAAGAAAATGTTCTTTCAGCAGTGAAGTGGCAAATAGAAGTCTGAGGGCCATCAAGAGACACTTGAGGGCCATAGGGCAGTTGGTTAAGGGATCAGGAGCACAGGTAGTATTCTCCTCTAGCCCTCCAGTTGCAGGAAGCGATGAGGGAAGAAACAGGAAGAGCCAGCAGATCAACACCTGCCTTGGAGCCTGGTGTCACTGATGGGATTTTGGGTTCTTTGATAGTGGATTGGTTTACACGACACCAGGCCTGCTGGCAACAGACAGGGTACACCTGTCTCAAAGGGGGAAAAGGGTCCTTGCGCAGGAGTTAGCAGGGCTGATTGAAAGAGCTTTAAACCAGATTTGAAGGGGGAAAGGGTCAATAACAGGCATGCTAGAGATAAGCCTGGGAGTGGCACACCAGTGTGCGAGGGACAGTGTGCTCGAGAGCTCTTTTGGTCTGCCATCCCAGCAGAGGTAGGGGATGGAGAGCCATGCAGCAGCAAAGGTGTGAGGTTTATTGTGGTGTTAGAAACCACGGAAGTGCCCGAGAATGGTCGCATAGGAATTGAGGCTTTTCCCCTCAGGTGGCCAGATCGGTAGTCCAGCTGAAGTGCATCTACACCAGTGCCTGCAGCATGGGCAACAAACAGGAGGAGCTGGAAGCTATTGTGCAGCAGGAAAACTGATACAGTAGCCATCGTGGAAACACGGTGGGATGACTTGCACTAGCTGGAGTGGTGCAACTATAGACTCTTCAGGTGGGATAGGCAAGGAAGGAGAGGCAGTGGGGTAGCCCTGTATGTTAGGAAGTGTTTTGATTGTCTAGAGCTTGATGATGGCAACAAATAGAGTTGAGTGTTTATGGGTAAGAATCAGGGGGAACGCCAACAAGGCAGATATCATGGTGGGAGTGTGTTATAGGCCACCCAACCGGGATGAAGAGGTAGATGAAATATTCTGTAAGCAGCTGGGGGAAGCCTTACAATTGCTGGCCTTTGTTCTCGTGGGGGACTTCAACTTAGCAGATTTCTGCTGGAAATACAATACAGCGGATAGGAAACAGTCCAGGAGGTTCCTGGAGTGTGTGGAAGATAAATTCCTGACCCAGCTGGTGAGGGAGCCAACTAGGGAAGGCACCCTGCTGGACCTGTTGTTTGCAAACAGGGAAGGACTTGTCAGTGACGTGATGGTTGGAGGCAATCTTGGGCACAGCAATCACGAAATGATAAGAGTTTTCAATTCTCGGGGAAGTAAGGAACCACCACCTTGGACTTCCGGAGGGCAGACTTTGGCCTTTTTGGGAGCCTGGTTGACAGAGTCCGTTGGGAGACAGTCCTGAAGGGCAAAGGAGTCCAGGAAGGCTGGACATTTTCAAGGAGGAAGTCTTAGAGGCACAGGAACAGGCTGTCCCCATGTGCCAAAAGATGAGCCAGCAGGGAAGAAGACCACCGTGGCTGAACAGAGAGCTTTGGCTGGAACTCAGGAAAAAAAAATGAGTTTATGTCCTTTGGAAGAAGGGGCAGGATACTTGGGGGGACTAGAGGGATATAGTGAGGTTATACAGGGAGAAAAAGCCCAACTAGAACTTATCCTGGCTACTGCTGTAAACAACAATAAAAAAAGTTAAATATAAATATATTAGCAACAAAAGGAGGGTGAAAGAGAATCTCCATCCTCTGTTAGATGCAGGGGGAAAACTTAGGGACAAAGGATGGAGCAAAAACTGAGGTACTTAATGCCTTCTTTGCCTCAGTCTATAACAGTAAGGGAAGTTGTTCTCCAGACACCCAGCCCCCTGAGCAGGAAGACAGGGATGGGTAACAAAAGGAAACTCCCAAAATCCAAGGGGAAATGGTCAGTGACCTGCTACACCACTTAGACACACACAAGTCTATGGGGCCAGATGGGATCCACCCAAGGGTACTGAAGGAGCTGGTGGATGTGCTCGCCAAGCCAATTTCCATCATCTATCAGCAGTTCTGGCTCACTGGGGAGGTCCAAGTTGCCTGGAAGTTAGCTAATGTGACGCCCATCTACAAGAAGGTCTGGAAGGAGAATCCTGGGAACTACAGGCCTGTCAGATGCTGAGGAAGGTTATGGAGCAGATCATCTTGAGTGCCATCATGTGGCACATATGGGACAACCAGGTGATCAGGGCTAGTCAGCATGGGTTTATAAAAGGCAGGTCCTGCTTGCCTAACCTGATCTCCTTCTATGACAAGGTGACATGCTTAGTGGATGAGGGAAAGGCTGTGGATGTTATCTACCTGGACTTCAGCAAAGCCTTTGACACTGTTTCCCACAGCATCCTCCTGGAGAAACTGGCTGCTCGTGGTTTGGATGGGTGTACACTTTGCTGGATAAAGAACTGGCTGAGTTGCTGGGCCCAGAGCGTCGTGGTGAATGGAGATAAATCCAGCTGTCGGCTGGTCACAAATGGTCTTCCCCAGGGCTCAATATTCGGGCCAGTTCTGTTTAACATCTTTATCAATGATCTGGACGAGGGAATTGAGAGCACCCTCAGTAAGTTTGCAGATGACACCAAATTGGGCGGGAGTGTCGATCTGCTTGAGGGTAGGAAGGCTCTGCAGAGGGATCTGGGCAGGCTGGGTCAATGGGCCAGGGTCAGTTGTATGAGGTTCAAGAAGGCCAAGTGCAGAGTCCTGCACTTAGGTCACAACAACCCCGTGCAATGCTACAGGCTTGGGGAGAAGTGGCTGGAAAGCTGCCTGATGGAAAAAGATCTTGGGGTGTTGGTTGACAGCTGGCTGAACATGAGCCAGCAGTGTGCCCAGGTGGCCAAGGAGGCCAATGGTGTCCTGGCTTGTATCAGGAATAGCGTGGCCAGCAGGAGCAAGGAGGTGATCGTGCCCCTGTACTCGGCACTGGTAAGGCCGCACCTGCAGTACTGTGTTCAGTTTTGGGCCCCTCCCTCACTACAAGAAGGACATTGAGGTGCTGGAGCGTGTCCAGAGAAGGGCAATGAGGCTGGTGAAGGGGCCAGAACACAAGTGTTATGAGGAGTGGCTGAGGGAGCTGGGGCTGTTCAGTCTGGAGAAGAGGAGGCTGAGGGAGGACCTTATCGCTCTCCACAACTACCTGAGAGGAGGTTGTAGTGAGGTGGGTGTCAGTCTCTTCTCCCAAGTAACAGGCAATAGGACAAGGGGAGATGGCCTCAAGCTGTGTCAGGGGAGGTTTAGACTGGATATTAGGAAAAATTTCTTCACTGTAAGGGTTATGAAGCATTGGAACAGGCTGCCCAGGGAAGTGGTTGGGGCACCATCCCTGGAGGTATTTAAAAGACATATTAGATGCGGAGCTTAGGGACATGGTTTAGTGGTGGAATTGACAGTGTTAGGTTGATGGTTGGACTCCATGATCTTGAAGGTCTCCTCCAACCTAAATGATTGTATGATTCTATAAAAATGTGAAAACACAGAAATATTTTTCACTGAAAACCAGGCAAAATTAACGGAATGCATTGTATGACATTATTCCTAGACAAGTGTCCTGTGCCTTTGATACCGTAACTCATCAAGTGGAGAGCAGGAGGAAACTAAATATGCCTTGGACCTTGCAGGAAGACTGGTTTAAAACAAAAATATAAAATGTAACTGCTAATAGTCTATGATGACATTTGATACTGAATTTATCAGTAAAATATTCCTGCATATTCTATTATTTAAAGGTGCAGTATTTGAGAGGAGGTGGTCTAGAGGTACTGGGAATTAAGGGGAAAAAAGACAAATGTTGGGAAACAGTTCTCTGTCTTAAAAAAACTATAAAAACTACTTTGTCACTTTTATGTGTATATGTAATGTAATTTTGATGTGAATGTAATAGGGCAGAAATAACTTTTTATCAACAGCAGCTTTTCGATAGGAAAAAGATTAACTTAATCTAGTTATGTAACTAATTTCATGAACTTATCAACTCTGACATGGAGGTGTTTAGAAAATCTATTCTCTGAAGTGCTTGATTTATGCAAGTCATATTTTCATTTTTATCTTGATTCCTCAGTGTGAGAACTTGACTCTAGGGGATCATGTTACACATATCCCAAACAGTTGCAATTGCTGAAACAAATTTGACTGTCTTGAGAACTGAGACTTTCTTGGCAAGTTGTCACTTTTCTAACAAATCTTTCTACTTGAAATAGCTAGTATAACACAGTACGATTTTGAAACCAAGAGCGTTCTTTTCTGAATGCTAATATATTTTAGTAATTTTAGATGCCATCTGAAGAAGTAATAAGCTGATAATACCTGATCAGGCATATGTCTCAATTCGATACTCATTTAGGTATACTTCAAACATGCTACTTGCACTGATACAAAATAAAGTTAAGAAAATTATCTGAATAGGATAATCATTCCGAGGTGGGGACTGACATACACAACAAAACATCCTAGAACAGGGAAACAAAACTGATGCAAAGATTTTTAGTTCATTGAACTAGTCATTGCAAAAAAGATTTAAATATATTTCCTTCTAGAAATAGATCTTATTTTATGGACTGTCATAATCGATGGTGACATATTCCTGACATCATGTCCACTGGTGGCAAGGTCCATTTCTGTACCCAGCCGATGGAAAAAAAAATATTCAAACACCGGATGAAGTTCTAGTTCAATCTGAAGACTGCAGAGCTTTTGTAGGAGTCTCCAAACATAAGGAGTTTTTTGCTTTAAAAAACAGAATTGAAACAGGCTTTCATGAGCAGAAAACACAAACCAATCACCAGTCAGCTACATTTTTGTTAATTAATTAATTACACTTGTAATAGATTATACTAGTGAAAGGATTTTTTTGTTATTGTTGAATAAGATTGCTAGTCTACTGGTCAAATTTCAGAAAAGTGGAAGAAAAAAGGTCTTTCTCACTGAATTTAAGTGTGAACACTCTTATGAATGCTGGTGTTCAACATCTGAGCCGGCCAGAGAGTTCAGCACATTGCAACAGGCCAAGCTTTAACCTCAGACCTATAAGTAAATGTGGAGGATTTCAAGACCTTTCCTGTGTCATCCTGTTGTTGTTTTATTGGTCTTTTGGTTAACAATGCAATCACTACTGTAATATCAGACATCAGTCATATTCTCTCTTCATCTCTCTCATATACATGAAACTAACATACATGAAAGTGGATTTAATTTCTACTGTGATACTCTTATCCTTTATCCCTGTTCATATATATATTTAATGCCGCTCCAAGCATCGAAAGTAGATTATGGGTGGCAATGTTAATTCTAATTATTAACTCAGCGTAAGAGTTTGTGTGTTGTAAATAATAAATTTTATGCAGTTAGTTCTGTGCCTGCATTTGAGGAGGTTGTTATGTATACTCTTTGGTTGAAGGAGTTTGATTCAAACCAAAAAGCACATCAACAGTTTTTGGTTTGGGGAATGCCAGCTTAAAATTCTGCAGCACACTGTAGTAAATGCTATTAGTGTGATGCTCCTTGTGACAGTAAGAATCAAACAAGTTGTCTTCATCTTTGCTTTCAAAATAGAAGAAAAAAACTTAAACGCTTAAGAAAAAACTTAAATGCTTAGCTGTGAAATTTGTAGTGATGGCCCACGTATTTCTGAAAAGTTTTAAAGGTTATTGTGGCTATGATTTGAATTAGGAAAGGGATTATTTTTCGAGTTTCATTAAATGAAACATGCAATCACAGTTTAGATGTAAAAGATAATTTATGGTTCTTAACACAGCTTTCTAGCCTATGTTGCAGCCTAGATAGCAGTTTTAGCTGCATGTTTATAGCTGCATAATCTTGTTTCAAAAAAATAAATGACTGAAAAGTGTGCTTATCATTTTTTTCCCCTTTTTGGTAACATCTTTTCATACACTGACAGTTATTGTGAATGCATGAAATAAAACTGTTAATCAGTCAAACAAATGCTGCGTAGTTTACTTGTTAAATATCTGTATATTTGTAAATTGTATGTTTTGTGTAAATCTTGTCGTAGCCAAATAATTTGATCTCCCCATATTGGAATCACCTCCTATATTATCTGTTAATGCTGTTGTGATCGCGTACCAGACATTGTAACCATATACCCCAGCATTAGGCGTTACTTTAAAAATCCTGAGTCTTCCCCTTCTAACCAGCTGTGCTGGTATTCAAGCAACAGCCACATATAGGAAAAACAGCAGTAGCAAACTTTTTGTTCTGTGGAGATATGTGTCAGTTGATTGTTGTATACAAGCAGTTTTGAAGAAGCTGTGACCGACAGCTTTGGGCTCAAAGATGTAAGCAGAGGATAAAATAGATTTAAGACAGATCTTTTGAATGAATAGGTGACTTCTTTCTATCATCAACATCATTGCAATATGGTGTTTCATTTTGGCTTTTTTTTCTTTTTTAGAGGCCTACAATGTTTTCCTGAAAATGCAAGGGAAGAATGAGTTTCATTATCATTCTTATGACATCCTTATAAAAGCGTTGTTAACACAGAATTGTCCTGAAGAAGCCATTGAAGTGAAACACATGTAAGGCTTTTCTGTGTTTGGGGGATTTTAATATTTTAGTGGGGATGGTTTTTAAATGATTTCTGGATCATTGTCAGGTAAGTCCTTATGGGAGAAAACATGTCATGACTGGTAATTAGGGGTTATGGTAGGAAATGCACCAGTGTTCATAGAGTGGTATGCCGTATATTAAAAAGGTACTGGAATGACAGTACGTATTGCTAATAACTCATTTCAACTAACAGTATCAATAAATGTACTTGGCATCAGAACTGAAAGTCTGCCCTTCTGGCAGTCTGCCTTTTCCTCTTTAGAGCAGCATCCAAACAGACAAGATTCTCTTACTTAACTGCCCGTGAGCCTTCCCCTCACTGCCCATCCCTTCTGCTGTCCTACCCTGCCCACGCTCCCTGGCAGCTGGCTGCATGCCAAATGCAAAATGGTACATTTGACTGTGATGCCAGTGGCTAGGAGATGACCATAAACCTCAGATCCAACTCTTACACTTCTGAAATAAATCCAGCCTGCTGTCATGCATTATTAGAATCACCAGAATCAAAATAACCATAAGTTGTGTGGTACACCGCTTGCTTGAATTATTGCCTCTAATGTGTTTTCTGGTGAAATTATAGGCTTCAAAATAAAAGTATTACTACTCATGAACGAAGAGTTAAGAAGAACAAAAATTTCAGTTGAAGTAATATTAAGTCTTTCTTCAGCTAAAACAAGAATAGTGGTTGTCATCAAATGTGTTCTCTGACTGAATACAGTGAATTTGAAAGTGCGTGTGAGTAACTTAAAAGATGCATGGGGCACTATAAAAGTCTAATAATTTTTAGAGTCAACTTAGTTTTTGATGTCTGGGAACAGTATAGTGTAAGATGATGTTTATTATTTTCATATTTTCTTTAAAAGTGTTTAGATTGAAGAAATGTCTTTGAAAGAGTATTTGAGTTCTGCATTCAGAAGAACAAATACTGTTTTTTCACATAGGTCTCAGTAACTGGGCTTTATGATAAGGAATGTTTGGGCTTGATGGATATATGGCTTATATCAAGGAAAAACTAAAACAGTTTATGAAATTAAGCTTCCTGAATTGGAAGCAATTGATAAATAGAAGATGGAAAGGACATGTTTTGGAAGTACAAAGAATGTTGATAAAATTTAGGTAGTTTGTTAAACATTCGCAGAAAATATTGATGTGTTGAAAGATTCTTCAGGGAAGAAGTTTGAAACTTTCTACTGAAGATTTGTACATGCATTGACTGCTTCTCTGCTCTGCAGCTCAAACACACTCGTAAGGAAGATGCACAAAGTATTGCATGCTATCAGCAGTAACTTGCAGATTGGAAGAGCAGAAAGAAGATAGTGGCTTATTCCTAGTGTTACAATGATAGGGAATTCCCACTTTAGATAAATGTTTTAGTATACAAATCCAAACTGCGGGAGGAAAAAAATGAACAAAAAATTTTAAAGACTGAAAGAGCTGGAGATGTGTTTTAAGGGACTAAACCTCTGAACCTTGAGATAGTTAGTCAAAAAAGAAAATAGGTTTAATAAGAGGTTCTGTTCTTGGTCACTGGTCAAAGCCAACCATCATAATAACCTCTGTGCTTTTCAGAATTCTCATACTAAATCTTGTAGCATAGAAATGCCAAATAATGGTATTTTAAGAAGTCTGTAATAGCTCACTGTTGCATCAGGACAGAAAATGCTTTATATTGGCAGTGTTCATAGTGTTCATATGTGTATCTTTTTTCTAGTAACAAAATCATGATTACATTAAGCATTTTCAAAAGTCTGCAAGTTTTAAATTATTCACTGAAGTGATTGTGTGTGTACACATGGTTGAGGAATAGTGAAGCTGTGTGTTTCGCACACATTTCTGCATGCTTTGACAATTTTTCTGACCTTGCATTACAAAGAGATTACTCCTACAAAGCCTAGATGTGTGCAGTGGCCTGAAACTTTTGCAACTCCTAGTATTTTCATAAAATACAGGAAAGCTACCTTAATTTATATAAGCTAACATCTTTATCTTTTTACTCTGCTTGAAGCCAAATTTGAAATTTAAATAATATATAGAAAGCCTTAGTAGGAGTATTAGCATAGGCAACAAAATAAGTCATTTTTTTATTTGAAAAGGTCAGATGTTTTTAAAACTTCCCTCCTGTTATCAGAACTGAGAAACGTCCATGAGAAAGTGATGTGGTAGAAGGAAATTGCACTTCTGCTCTGCATTTGGAAAAAAAAAAAAAGCCCACCACCAAAAAAGCACAAACAACCCAGGTTACTGATCTGCTGGTCAGCCTGAGTCTAGTTGCTTTGGCATTCTAGCCTGTTTTAAGGAATATTTCCTGCATTTAGTCCAAGAAGTTTTAAATAGAAATTTAGGAGTATTGGAATGATGGATTAGTTCTGTAATAGTAGCTAACATCTATTTAATCACACTAAAGATTGGAAGATTGGAGAAAGTAAATCCTTTGTTATATGTAATTTACGGTCTCATGCATGAATTGTTGACTTAAGGGCTTTGACAGATGGGACAAAGGGGGGGGGGGGAAGACAGAACTGAGCAGTGGGTGCTTAGGCAGGGATTAAGAGGATTGGTTGGGAGAGTAAGAAAATCCCGAGTCCAGTGACTGCATTTGTGAGCCTGGGAGGCTGAAAGTGACTGAGAGGATAGTCATATTGTGTGCGATGTGAAGGATTTTCTTGGGATTGAGGAGAATAATTTAGCAATGACCCTGCTTACCTCCCAATCCGCTCAGCCTCTAAGTTCAAGTAGGTAGGCTGCTCAGTTGTTTGCCACAAGATGATCAGTGAGGTTTATCTTGATTGCTGATATGGTAAATGGCAATGCCCCCCTTTTCTATGTGGAGATTTTGTAATCTAGAAATGAACATTTGTAAAGTTATGCTTATATATTAAAAATGTGGCTATATGTCATTTAGGAACGGGAACATTTTGTAGTGTAAGATCAATGCGATTTCTGTTTAGTGTCTCTTGACTAATTTCCAGAGTATTAGAAAAGCTTTAGTAGTGTTATTAAAGATTCTCTTTGCCATAGATATGTGAAGTTTTATGCTACAGGAGATAAAGAATTGATAAGCGAAATACAATTCTAATGTGGCTAAGGCAGCGAATGTAGTATGTTCACTTTAAAACCTGTATACATCTAGATGACAGAAATTTGAAAATTAATCAACCAAATGATATGGTGTTAGTTCATAATATGCTTTAGTTTATGTTTAAAATATACAGTGCTGAAAATAAATGTTTCATTTTTATTGCTGAAAGAATAGTTTTACATTTAATAATTATGGTGACTATTGAAAAAAGAAGAAAAAGTATCCAGCTTAGGATACAACAGAACAATGCAGGGCATGCAGTTATTTTAGTCATCTAATATGTCAGCATTCAAGAATCTGAACCGATTGTTTAAAAAAAATCTTGTACTTTGTTTCTTTTGTTGCTCACTTCCAACTTTGTCATCTGTCAGAATGCAAAAAAAAATTATCCTTCTATAACCATTGACAGGATAACACAAAAGCTGTCTCCAGGTCGATATTTTGCAGCAATATTTTTAACATACGAACAGTAGTTTTTATAATTTCACCTTGGTGCTCAACCATTTATTATCGTATCAGAAGCATGTCAGTAATTCCTTTCTAAATGTCTGCTTCTTTTAGTGCTGAGACCCACATCAAGGGCTTCACACTGAACAGTGCTGCCAGCAGCCTCCTCATCATATCGCAAGTTAGGCGGGATTATTTGAAAGGTATGTCACAATGCTTGACCTTTACGTCACATTAATGCCTCTGCAGATTTTTCTTGTAACGCCCTTCGAATACTTGGATAAAGGAGTCCATTTAGCAAATTACCTGCTTATCAAGAGCCTTTTGTGGTAGCTGAGAGACGTAAATTACTGTACATGCATTTATAATACAGCTTGAATATGAATGTACTTGTCATTTGACCACTTAGTCCAGTTTCCATTCCATTTAACACAAGATGGGTTTTCTTAAGATGAATCACAGCTCTTCAGACATGCAAAATTTGTGCTCCAGAACCAGAGAAAGTACAGGCTTTCAAGTGCGTTAAAATTCACAGCACAAGTCATTTTGCTTTGGAAATTAACATACTTTAGAGCATCTGAAACAATTCCCAGCAGTTGTTTCTTGCATATTGTGTTGGTCGTGTGAGGTACCAGATGAGTTAAATTGGCTGTTAAATGTGCATGATTGTGCACTAAATGATTATAATATTGATTTAAAAACTTAATCAAATACTTTTTAATAGTTCTCAATACCAACAGTAACAAAATATTCAGTTTGGTTTTCTTTTTAATGGAACAATGTTGATAGAAAAGAAAATGGTGGGTGAAGAGTATGTAAGGGTACCCAACAAGATGGTGGATAAAGTTTGTGTTATTTTAGTTCTCAGCATTAGTTGTTTTGCAGCCTAGAGTTCAGGTCCACAGCGTTATATTTTACTTAGTTGTTCCGTAGAACTCTTGTGAGAGTGGAAAACTCTGCAAGCACATAGTTTTACATGCAGTGCTGTGTCTTTTTATCCTTGTACAAGTGTAAGTACAGTGTTGATACGTATTTGCATCAGTACCGTTAGGTGTTAAAGCAGCTGCATATGAAGAAAATGTATTGCACTGTATGGGGTTTTCACTTTCATGCCATTCATTTTTGATTCTGCCATCAGTTAGTTTTGTTTTGTTCTGTTATGCATAGCTGCAGTAGCTCATACCCATATAACATCAGCTACATTAAAATACTCTAAGGTGAGCATTCAGAAGCATCTTCTCACTTGTACTCTTTCCTGCAGCTGATAAACTTGTCTTCTTTCAAATTCCTTTCTTGGTCAGTCTCCAGTCTGACATCATTGCCAGGTGTCATCGAGTGAAGTATTTGTGATGAATGCAATTGCTTCTCTTGCTCTTGGGAAGTCTTAAGTTTTTGCAGCTTTGAAGTCCTTCACCTGACATTCCTGTCTGATTTTATTCTAATAAATTTTCTGCTTTTTCTTGATCGGTGTGCCACAAAGTTTTACCAGTTCTTCCTAAATATTACACACTAAAAGTCTTCCTTTCAAAACATCACTGATGTTTCTGTATTCTGCCAGTCTCTTGCACTAACTACAATATTTATTTTTGGCTAGCGTACTAAATTCTCTGCCGTGCCAGCCCTCTCCCTTGCTATACTTCAAAAATGTTTCTTTTTGCACAATACAAAGTTTCTCAAGAAGTCTGTGGAATTACATTGGTTTGCAAAATTAGGTTTTCCTTTATTTTGCGCATTGTACAAGCTTTACTTTGGTAATTTAAATGTATAGTCAGACTTGATCCTTGTTTCTATTTTAATTTGAAAGATACTGCTTCTGTTTTTGTAAGTGAAGCCTTGAAAATGCAAGCTACTGAATATTTCAACCATACTGGCCATTTTCTGAGGCTTATAGATTTCCCCAAAATTTTTGCTCACAGTCTTTTTGTAGTCTTTTTGGGGGTGAGCTCCATTAGACCTACATCCTGTGATGGCTTTTACTTATGTAAAACTTGCTTGTTTTATCACTTCCTCGTATAGTTCACCATCAGTCTTTGCTGTGTAATGGGGTGTCACTGAAAGTTTTTGTGGAGGTTCCCAAGTATACTTGTAAGAGCTGTAGTATCTTCTAGCAAGAACTTGGTAAAACCCAGGTTTACTCTGAGTCAGAACTTGAGTTTCACAGTATGGAATTTGCAGAGTTTATAGAATAGCCTATTAAAAGATAAATGGTCAGTTTTCACAAGCACATAGTTACCTGCTTTTAAGTACTGAAAACTCAAGGGATTAAATTATAAATTCAGATTATAGTAATGAGTGTTTTTACATAGGAAAAAAAAGATACTAGCAGAATTATCTAGTGTGCTACTCGTACATAATTTCTTGTAGTAGTGCTGCACGCATGCAACTTTCAAATCTTTCTCTGTCCTTGTTCTTGAGAAGGCTGATCATGGTCCATGCAAAAGGGAGGTCCACGCTTACAGCCAGGAGAGAATTTGAACTTGGAATGTGTTTTAAGTTTGCTTATAAATTTTGGAAATCTTGCTGCTGGTGTATTGCTCTTTTTTTTCCCCTAAAATGAAGGGGCAGGGGGGGCAGAAGGAAGGAGGGCGATGTGCAGAAAGAAAATTTACTGTGAAGGAAGGTTAGGCATGCAGGATGTTTTTTCTTCCTCTCTTGTAAAAGGTAATATTTGGTTTCTGCAGTACCTGCATATTGAATTGGAATGTTAATGCTGTGGAGTTCAAGTGGGTGTATATTATGTTAGAAGTGTTATCCTTTGGTATTATAATTATTATCTGTGATTTATCCTGCCTGTGCTGGGAAAGAGTAAGAGATTTTTACCAGAGGGGCATGTCTTTCTGTGTGTGTTTGCTCATGTATAATGTAAATTGACAAGAATTCTGGTTAGAGAAATGAAGGTGACTGCATCTGCTGTGGGTTTGGGGAATTTCTGGCAGACAGGCAAGAGATTGATTTTGTGTGTTTTTAACATAGGTAATTGCTATAATTTTAGGAGTTCTTGAGGTAACTGTCCAGTTTTGAGTTTATTTTTCTTTTCGTATGGAGACTTGTGTCCCATACTTTTATTTAAGAATTAAATGTTGGTAAACAAGGCTTTGGTGCACCCTTGAAAAGACAAATCTGAATACTAGACTTTAGTCATTTCAATCATAAATTACACTTTTAAACTATATTTGTTCTTAAGTATGCAACATTTTTGATTTTGAGTAACACAAATTGATTATAGTTTGGATAAAAAACAAGCTGAGAAGGTCATGACTTTAAGGTCATAAGAACATTTATGACACAGCTGCTTTCATTGAGCTGGATACTAAAATAAATTAATTAAATGTTGAAAGTATCTTAATACTTTTTATTGAGCAAATATTAAAGCCTTTTAATCTGAATTACTATTGAAAATTTTTATTTGTGTGTGTGTGTACATTCCAGTTATAATTCACTATGGCAATTTTGGGACTTAAGTTCAGCAAGAGAATTTTTTTCCGCAGATGTTTTTAAAAGGGTAGGATTAATGATACCAGCAGCATAGTTGCCTTCTGAACTAAAATCTGATTTTTTTCCCTTATTTCTTTACCATCATTAGATGCCATGTCTGTTTTAAAAGGAATGCTTGACAGTGGCTTGTTGCCTACTAGACAAGCAGTTACTGCGCTCATTCACACTCTGGCAGAAAAAGGAGATCTAAAGAAACTACAAGCACTTAAAAACATGCTGGAAGACGTCAGGACATCAATTGGTATATCTCCCTCACTAATTGCTAATGCTATTGCATTGGCTTATACTAAAAAGTAAGTATTTTTGGGACTATTATATGTAATTGTTTTATGCAGAGTGGTGGGAAATCACCTGCATTTTCCATTTCATTCTGTTTCTATTCTTACAGTGTCCTAGATGTTAAAATTCTGGTCAAGTTGAGCAGTGTGCTGTGCAGTTCTGTTCTGGTATTGTTTCCCAAACACACTTGCGGTTGAAAATCATTAAATGAAATACAAGGATAGCTATGAAGCATTTGGAAGAGGAAAAGGTCTTCTCTGGTGGTCTAATTTAGCTTTGATACCTTCGTTCTAACATATGACACCTCATGTAAAGTGTTCTCTTTGGTGTTAGATCAAAAGCCCTATGAAATCTGAATGTAAATTTGAATTACTTCAGTAATCTAAATGTAAAAAACTTGGAACTTAGATTATGCGTGTAATATTTGTTTGGAAGCAAAAATCTGCTACCTGTTCCAGTAGTTGAAATGACAAAATATTGTCGTGTTTACCCTCAAAATGTGAAAGTCAGACATATATCTGTGGAGTGGTTTTACATATTTTTGTCAGAATTATAAAAAAATGGCTGCTATGCTGATTTAGGCCACCGTTTCAATCATGACAATTATCCCCAAACTTTGAGCATCCTTTGATTCAGCTGTTTAATTCAGTATCACATTCTGCCTAGCATTTTTGGTTTAGTTGATACATTGGCACTGTGCTAGTTTATCCTTTGTATAAAACTGTATAGGGGAAGCACGTGTGGGAGAAGGGGCATAGTATAAACTTATCAAATATGCTTTGCAGCAGCCAGTCTTCAGGTATCCTACGTATTCTGTTGTTTTGTTTCAAACCAGTTTCATGAGGTGGAGCTTCTGTATCTAAGATGGCAGGAAAGTTGTAGAACTGTGTAGTACATAACAGATACCTGATCACCTCAGGTATGCCAGACCAGAGAGAATAGTGACTGAAGTGTTTGGAACAGCAAGAGGACTTGAATTGAAGCAGGGCCATGCAGGCCAGTTCCAGTAGTGAGCTCACTGTATTTTTCACTGAAAAGCAATCTGTCTATAAAGGACTGATCCTGAGTGGTCCTTGGCCTGCAGTTCTAGTGCATTGACTTTTGCCTAAATTAAACACCCCAAATAGGAGAGATATTTCAGGATTTGTCTCATAAGCTGCATATTTTCCTATATTTCCATGTCATAAGTGTTGCAAAGTCATGCTGTGTTCTTAAGATGTAGATTGGTGACAGGAATAAATAAATCGATAAATTGCTGTGTGCAGGCACAGGTTATTCAAGCAGCATCAACTTTTCTTTTCCTATATGGAAACTAGCTTGGATGTAGGAAAAGACTCAGCAGCAGCATAAGTAATATCCACCTTGTATAGTCCTAAGTATGTTGCAACTGTGCCTTGACAACTATGAAAAACAGATTCTTACAGATATTTTTAATACCTTTTCATTTATTGGTAGATTCATGTTTCTGATACAGTTTTGAAAGCATTTTTCACTTCACCTAAAAGCATTCATAGCGCTTCGATTTCTTTTTCAATTAAATTAGTTTTTAGAGTGGACTGATAAGAGATGTTGTCACTTGAACTTTTTAGAATGCTAGCAGTAGAGTTTACACTTTGGTGAATACTTCCTGCCTTATTTTGTTAGCATTTACTATACTTAGGCCATAAGATTAAAAGCATTTAGACAGAGGTACTGACCAAATGACATTTAGTATTGTCTTTTGCATCCAAAAAGGCAGGCATGGGAAAAATTAGGTAAATAATTAATTGAATAGGATTAAAAAAAATACTTGAATTGCATGCATTAATTATTCAGATACCTTCCGTTAATGTTTTGATTTTGCCTTCAAGATTTGCAGAACACATTTTCCTAAAGCAGCTAGCTGAACTCTTCTTTCTTAATGAGGGAAAAAATGTCAAAATTACTTGGGGTTTGTACAGGTCAAAGATCATGAAAAAATTTTACCTATTGGTTAATTTATTCAGTCATAAATGCTTTCACTTTGACAATGTCTGAATTAAGTCATAGGTACTCAACCATTCCTGGGAAATACAACTTTAATGTAGAAAACAAAAACTTTAATATAATTGCTTCTTTAGGTTTAGAAATCTTGATTTCGGAAACCAAGCCAGTTCAATCTCTTTTCCTAGCAATGACCTTGATGCTGCCATGGAATACCTTGAGCCTCTGCTTATCTCTGGTGCACAGAATCCTGATCAAGCTGTCAGAAATATTTCCTATTTGTTAAGAAAGGTGTCTGAGGAAGGATTAGAACCAGCTTTGGAAAAATGTAAGTTAATTGCAATGATATTTAAATATTCTGACGAGACAGAGGTGTTATGAAAGAGCTATTACATGTAAAACCTGCTCAGTCAGCATAAATCATGCCAGTGAAGTTTGATTGAAAAGCCACTTTTGTAAAGATTTTCCATATGTACCCATCATTTTGCAGTTGGCGTGATGGCAGAACGACTGGCCAGTCAGTTTGGAATTTACAGACCTGTCACAGATCTTTTCCTTCAATATGTCAGTGAAGACAGAGTGGATGATGCCAGATCGCTGATACAGGTAATGACATAACAAGAGAGGTACTGAAATGCTTAGAGCTCTTCAAAGGTTAACTGAGAAATTGTCAAAAAGAGGTATTGAATAGCATATGCTGGTAGTCGTATGCTTTTGAATTACAGTGCGAGTAGCACAGTTTAGACCGTTCCAAACCATGAACTAGTACTCTAGTACTACTAGTAGTAGTGGGTGGCAGTCAGAACGTGTTTTGTCTTCTAACAACCTGAAGGAAATAGAGGATGACTTGTATATTGGTTGCAATTGCGTCCAAAGCAAATACTCTTTTTAAGTTTTCTGTTAGACAGCAGTTACTTCCTGCAAGCCATCTCCTTGCAAATTCTCAACTTAATAATATCTTACAGCTGTACAGTTTGCAAACCAGAAGCAGTCAACGTTTGCTTTTCATGGACCTTATTTCACTTGGTTGCTACAATTCTGTATATGCTGTATTTGAGGTTTATTAAGAGCTGAATTTGCTTTCCACTCACTTGAGTGTCACAGATGCATTAAAAGACATGCTGGTCTCTGCAAGACAGTCTCAGCTGAGTTAGTGATCTTCAGGGAATGAAACAGCTGCATTCATTCCATTTGTACAGAGCTAAAGACAAAGCTGGACCAGATTTGGGCTGAGCTGTGGGTGGTGGGAGCCGCCGGTGGCAGCCAGCACAAGCAGGCTCCATCAGGAGGCTGATGCCAGCAGGTGGCCATCCAGCAACCACGCCGGTTCTGCAGATGGTTCTGTGTGTGGAGGATCGTGCCTCACATTGAGGCCTCTTGCCATCTCCTGGTAGCGCGTACTACTCACTTAGCAGTTCCTAAGTATTTTGAGCTGTTAAAGAAAAAGCTCTGCTTCATCCATCAGAAGTTTTATGATGTTCCATGACCATTTATTGAGAAGAATGCGTACCAACAGATGTATTCAGTTACTTCTGCTACAGTGTGAGGTGTACTATTTGTATGTTCGCTGCTCTGAAACATTATTTTGTTTATTGCTTTGCCTAATGGGTCGTCTGAGTATTAAATTAAAAGGAGACTAAAATTTTAATGTAAAACGCTCTTGCTATGTAGCATCAAACATCAAAATGCAAAAAAATCTAAAATTATTTTACTCTTCCTGATTTTTTGGTTGTGCTTTGATGGAAGTGAAAGAAATTGAATGAGTGAATGAAAATTGGTTACAATTACTTGCTTTTCTGAGGATAGGGTTTTTTGCATTTTCTTAAAATTTTTCAAACATGAAATATTTTCCATTCATATATTCCTAAAGCTTCTTATTACAACACCATCCAACTCTAGGAATTAAATTCATGGATCTATAGTATACTTGAAATAACATTGTCTATGGTATATCTTGGGGGAGAATTTTAAAATACTGCGTGTTAAGTGCACATTCACAGATAAGCTTGAGTTGAAACTTCTGTGTATATGAGAAGTTTTTTTATATGGTGCAAGCAAAACTTTCAGTTGTGTTAAACATTCTTGACTGCTATTGTGGATCAAATATTCTATTAATAGGTAACTAGAAGATAGTAATAATCACTGTCCATTGTTTGTTATTTTCTTGAAAAGTAAACCACATTCTAAATGAATTATTTTCCTTGTAGTGATCTGAAATATTAGTATACAGATGGAGAATTCTTGCTTTCAAAAATGCTTCTAAGAGCTGATATATAAAAGTTCAAGAAACAGCAACAGCATCTTTTGTACTGTCTGGAGGGAGAATGCTTTTAATGACAAAAGTCAAAAGTGGTTTGATATTTCAGCATGAAAGGGGGCTGTGGAAAACATTTCTGCAGCTAGACTGTCTCTTTCCTCTCAGAGCATCCTTATTTCTTATGCTGACAGTAGGTGAGTGGCTAGAATCAGTAAATAAATTGTTGCAAGTTTCTCCAATGGATATTTTGCCGCTGTTTATCACTGTAAAGCAATTTTTTGTCAGAACACTACGGGCACACTTTTGTCTCGGGTTGCCTGATGGAATGAGGCTTCACACCTTTTCACCTGGACCTTGAAGAGCTTGTCGAACCGTATTAACACATACAGTACATTCATAATGGCATAAACCAAAATTTCTTGTTTGCATTTGTCTAAAATATGAATTGAATGTAGTAAATTCATGGTATGTGTATTTTTATATGCACAGTATTCTTCCTGTGCATTTTGGTACTGATAAAATATCTTACAGCTGGTAAAAAGCACTGTGCATTGTAAGAATCGTAAGACTGACACCTTTGAGGAACATACACTAAAATATTGTCATGTATATTTTATTTTGCCCTTGTTTCTAAAGTAAGATAGATTTTTGATTTATCTGGTCTGTCTCAAACTTTTTTAAGTTTAACTTTCTCTCTCTCAAACACTGTCTGTTGCAGTGAAAGCCTTTTATAAAATAGAGAGATTGAAATCAGTCCTTTGTATGCATAAGTGTAGGTAATTATACTTTAAAGAGAACTTGCTTTGTACATTTTAATTTTTATAAAGAAACGAGCAGTTATCTCCCTGACACCTTATTAAATGTATAATTAACCTTATGATCCCTAGCTCACTTGTGAATGCTTGGCAGTATAATTGGAGAGGAATAGTGTTTCTCTTTTTCATTCTTTTGCAGTCCTAAACCTCGTTTTTGTGGTATGTTGAAGTAAGAGTTTAATTTTTTCCCCTTTTGTTTTAAACAAACTTTATACCTACCATTTTAAAAACAATGCATGAAATTAAGTTGTTTCCTATGTTGAGTGGTTGGTTTGTTTTTTTTTTTTCCCAAACTAATGGTCAATTATATACCTTGTGAATAGGTAATGTTTTACTGTATTATTTTGAACATCTGTGATTGGAAATATTCACCTTAGTCATTTGTTTATCACTAACCTACTCATGACTGCTACATTAATTATTTCTTTTTCTTTAGAGGTATGGTGCCTTAGTTGAGGAGAAGAGAACTTTAGTGAGGTTTATGGCTAGATCAGCAAGTAAACCTGGACAGGTATAATATTGTTTCATATATACCATTGTATTTGTAGCAAATTATTACTATTTCATCAACTTTTGTTAAAGTGTTTTGGATCTGGAACTTCACAGATGACAGCTTTATGAGGTTTCTGGGGGAGCGGGGAGGTTAATTTGCAGAGATGGTTACATTTAAAGGAACAGTTTATGGAGCGTGATGGAAAGGAGGGTGTAGTTACTATTGTTTCAGTAATTTCCTGCATTGTTGATGTTATAGTTTATATCCTACAGACATTGTGTTTTAAATGTTTTACTGCACCTATCCAGTTCAGTATCGCAACCTGAAAGTACTTACTTTGTTGGCTACATTATATGAGTACAAATACAAGTTAAAACCTCAGCCTCTCTCTAATGATAAAATGCCTGTATGTTTATATTAAAAGACACATTTCATATTAGTTGTTACGGTGGTTTGGGCATGTATCTAGTTTGAGCATCTGTTTAGATTCCTGACTTTGTGCTCATTCCCTATAATTTGAAATGCTCTCATTTATGTGGCTGCTATAGTCCTGTCCCTCCCTCCTCATATGCCCCTCTCAAAAGCAAAAAAAAAACCAGAAAAAATAACCAAACAAAAAACCCACACACTAAAGAAAACCACCCAAAACAAACCCCCCAAAAACCCAACACTGAACAACAACAAAAAAAAGCCCCAAACACACACACACATGCACGCATGCAAAACTACATTGGTCTCTCTTTAGAGGAGCAGCATCAGGAGACAGTGCACAAACTAGAATAAATACTTCTGAAATGAGGGAAAATGCACACTTGTGTTTTGTGGAAATTGCCATTAAATACTCATAGATTAAAAGTTCTTCTGTTGAAGTGATAATAATAAATACGATGATGAGAAACATCTTTTGGTGTCCGTAGAAGGAATTAAAAAACCTGACATTTTCTAGCTTTTCAAGCTGAAATTTTAATAACACATAGAAGTTAGTAGTATGTGATAAAAGATGTTATTAATTTCTATAAACTTTTTTTAATTCAAGGCCTGAGAGATTTTGAAACTGGAATTGGAGGTTGAGGGAGGGAGGTTCCAAATTGAAGCACGTTAGTTAGTGATCTGACTTCTTTTTAAGCACTGATCCTATCTGTCACTGACCTCTAGGTCGGTGAAGGCTGCTGGGTCGTTTGCATTTTTAAAAAATTGGTTGAAATCCTGACATTCTCATTAATACATTAATTGCTTCCTTCAAAAAAAATTGAGAAACTAATGTTCAGGCTTCTTGAGTGTGGGTTTTAGTACCGTATTTTGTTTGTTTCATTTTGTGCCTGAGTTCTTTGACTATTTCTTACCAATATGAAATTTTGGGAAGGAAGTTATCATGTCTACTTTCAGTTGCACAGTCCGTTCCTTGTTATCATTACAGTTCATATCACTTAAAAGATCTGAAATCATTATTCTAACTGTGACAATTTTATTTTTTTCTTTAAGATTTGAAGGTAATGCTCTTTTTGTCCGTGCATTAAATTTCATAGGCAAAGAAGATCGAGACGCTTCTAGAACTGATTCCTGAACATCTAGATATGGAAACTGCATACCGTTACCTCATGAGATGTTATGGTAATCTGTTCTCCTTGGAGTAGTTTTTCAGTAAGAACTCTTGAGACATTCAGAAAGACCATGGAAACCCTTAGAAAGGGGAGCAGGATCTACACTGTGTAACTCGCTTTACAGTTTGAGCCACAAAGAGGTGGGGGGGCTTGTCTGGAGTTTTTGTTGTTTGAGTCTCTTGGGTCTCCATACTATGCTAGCTATTAGGTTGGAAAAACAACCAGCTGACCCAAGCCTTGAATCCTTTAGCAAATGAGCTGTATTAGATTAAAGGATACTGTTACAACAGAGGCTGAGTAGGGGCTTCATGGAATAAAAAAAGAATCCATCCTAACCCATGGAGAGGAATACTGTAGAAATTAATGGCTTTTAGAATGAATCTAGCTTTTTTCCCCAAAACATATAATAAGTATATTGGTTCCTTTTGTGTGTGTATTTCAGAATCAGAAGTGATTAGTTCTATCAGTAATGTGCAAGGACCTTATTGTTATTAGTGTAGATTCTTTATATCTGTTTCAATTAAGCCAAAGATAATCTTCCAGATGCCTTCATTTGGATTTACCTAAGTAGTTGATTTGAAGTGCTAATCAGTTCTCTTTATAGTTGAAGTCAGAGAGGAACAGCTCTAAAACATCAAGTTGCTTATTTAAATATGTTTGTTTGCAACGCTCACTCTTGAAAAAACAGGATGTATGGCCCCTATGGCAACACTCAGCTGGAAGCTTGCATCTCTGCTGTAGTGTCCTTTGCCTTGTGTACTCTGATACGGTCCTCCAGTTTTATTACAGGGAGTAAATACTCTTCACATGTGTATCACAAGCAAAAAGGTATAATGACAGAAGCCCTTGTGCTCCAGTCTATCACAGAGGAGATAAATAGGAGTAATTAAGTAAAACGCTTAAAACCCAAATCCAAGGTATGGTGTTAAAGGAACACAAACTTCACTGTATTTGAATCAACTTGTAGAAGTTGTCATGATGTAGTATCTAACTTACAAAATTCACTTGCTTAGTAATGTTCAAAACAGCAATCACTGCCAAAATAGTTTAGGCCTATAGTTTCATTCACAGCAGGGTGAGTTTTCTAACATGTTTTTATAAAACAAAAACCCGCCCTTTTGTCACCAGCACTGTACTTGCTACTTTACACTATCATTAGCCCTTTACTGCTTTTACCTCAGTAAAAATTCTGTAAGTGAACTAATTAATTTTTTCAGTATCCTTTCCAACTACATCATAGTACAACAATTTCATAAAGAGATTGCGGAGAATCAATCACTGACTTTATTCTACCGAAAACGGTGGTTAGAGCGTATTCATCGTGGGAAGTCACACTGTATGTGAAGAAAAGGTGCTGTAGTTTCTTCAGGCAGAGACGTAGCTGGCTCATAGCAAGTTCTAAAGGAGACAGTACCAGCATGAAGGGTTTTAAAAGGTGTTCCCAGGTTATTCTGTACAAGCATCTCACCTGTATGAGACATCGATTCCACTCCTGCATCAGGTAGAAGAGTACACAGCGGTTACTTGACCCACTTTACCAGGGCTGGGCTGGATGAGTTGTACTAGGGTATCTTTGCATTTTCTATTGCATCTTTCTGTTTTAAGGAAGTAAGGTGTTTTTGTAGTCTTAGGATATTCAGGGGCATTTACTATATTCTGTCCCCACCATGTATAATATATGTAGACCCGTACACATGAACAACTGTTTAGCTACCTCTTCCCCTCATCCCTTTTCTTCCATTTTTGATACTTTGTGCAGCAGTGAGTATGTTAGTTTCATTTGGCTGTTGAAATTATGATCAGCAAAATATTTAGCACAACTGAAGTTAAGAAGGCTATGCTTAGGTTGTGTTCCAGCCATGAGGGCTAGAAATAAGATCTATTTGAAAGATTTTATTTTTATTTTTTTTGTTTTACAGTTAGTAAGCTTTAGAACATGATTCCTCATTTTGGGCCAAGTCCAACCATGTAGTATCTTCAGAGAACAAATGATTCTCCTGTCAGGCCTATTGTTATTTTTAACTCGTTAGAAAGGGGAATGAAAGATAAGAGTACTATTACTGCAATTGGTTACTGTTACTAGTTATCAAAATAAATGGACAAATGATAAATTTTTATGTGTCTAGCAAAGATATAGTGGAATATAGATGACGTAGTCTGATCATATATCAGACATCCATGACTGAAGAAATAAAGGGACATTTATTCCTTTCCTTGTCCTGAGATACATTCCACTGCTAGGATTAGGTTTGATTCATCTGGTGAGATGCATAATGCTTTGCTGTATACCTTCTAGAAAAAGGAAATATGCAAAATCGCATTTGCTTGGTCCATTAAGTGCAATCTAAGTATTAGCTTTTTTTTTTTTTTCTGTTTTCCATACAGTAAATACATCTATTTTAAAGAAAGAGAAAGTTAACAATTTCTGTTAGGCTTTCATTAAACCATCACTTTATGCAGTTTCTGCAGTAGCCTCCCACATTCAGAAAGGAGCTCAGCCATTTGCCAGATGCGAGTGGGAAGCTTTTTCTCACGAGAAAGGGACACAAGCTATCCGTTTCTGCATAATTAAAGCTTTTTTTTTTTTCTTTAAGAACCACTGTTTTTGTAGCCGCTATGGTTGTGAAGATGGTGTTTCCAAATATGAACAAGTGAGAACCCAAGACAGCTCCCATACTGGAGGCATTTGCGTTTTCCCAAGCAACAAAATTAATTTAGCTGGACATGATGGGTTCCTTGTTGTTCACAAGGTGCTGGCAATTGCTGTACTGCTTCTAGGACCCTGAGGACAACAGTGACACTGTCAGGGGTCACTTCAGTTTCATCCTGATGCTTCTCAAGCATATGTCTGAGCAGCAGAGGAGTCTGTGGTTAAGCATGGGTCAGTGTAGGAGGAGGAGTTTCTCCTCTCTTCCATTTCTGAGGAAGGAGGAATTCTTCACAATTCTACAGCTGGAAGTGAATAGTGCTTTAAATAAATCAAGAATGGATCAGTTAGAACCTGTTGCAGGGACTGGTGCCTTCTGTGGAATATCCAGCAAAATGGTTACTTAAGCAGTTAAACTTTGTAATAGTGGTAGTGAGTCAGCAAAATTTTTCTCCCACTCAATAGGATGAAATGGGTTTTTCTTTGTGTTCTAAAATGAATGTCTGATCTTTGTTTTCTTTGTTCCTTTAGGTTATAGTTCTGATGTAGCTAGCACCTGTAACCATAACAATATTCTGCCCTTACTTAAGGGAATTAAGTTACTGTTCTAGAGTTCTCACATGCTGAACTTGGGTGGCTTTTGTTTTTTGTTTTAGCTTTCGTTCTAATTTTTTTTATAATTTGCTTCAGAAAGAGGCATGTGGCTCTGTATCTCACATCCTGGAGCGGTGTGTTCTCACAGTGCGGATCCTAGTCCTTTGTGGTTCCAGTACATTCTTGAAGTAATTGATCATCCCGCCTCAAATAAAAAGGAAAGTTAGAGTGGCTGTATGTTCTGTTCTCTTATGCAAATTGTCAGTAGGATATGAAAAATATCCAGAATATTTGGAATATTGTATATTAAAATATTTAGAATCTATTTTGGCAAGTAGTAGGAATGCATGACATCATAGAAACAGGTGAAAAGAGGAACACTTAAGCACTGGTGGGTTTTTTGTGGGTTTTTTTTTTTTTTTTCCCTTAGAACTGGATGGGGATGTTGCTGCTGTAAAGGCTGTGTACGAGAAAACCCAAGCGAAGAATATACAGCTGCCCGAGCTGTCTCTGAAATCTTTAGCAGCTTTTTTGAAGGAAGTAGGAGAGCCAGTCCCTTTCACTGAACCCCCTGTGAGTATTTCCTAATTAAGAAATAGATCTGCAGAATTGTGTATGTTCAATTTTAATAAAACAAATTGCATGAATAATTACATAGGGGTTAGATCTCTGCAGAGACTCCTCAAAGGAGGTAATGTATGAAGTACTGAATGTTGTAGGAGCTGTAGTAATCTTGCATTGGATTTGACTTGAGGAAATAAAACCTCTTGGGGCTTACGATATTTAAACTACCTGACCCTTATCAGGCACTCACCTACAGACCTTTATCAAATGTCCTTGGGGCATTTATCTAAGCAATTGAACTTTAAAAGGCTTACAGAATGTGTATTTCATTAACAATTAATGGGTTTTAGTTTTCATTAATTGCCTGTTTTGTATGTAGTACAAGTTGTTGCTTCAGTAGGATGGGTTTTTAGAACTGTAGGAATTTATTTTTCTGTTGCAGCTTTGATTCTAGCTGCCTTGCCAACAGATATAAGCAACTGTGCAAATGTATCCTATTTGAGGGTGACAAGTGGCATTACACGAAATGTGTCAAGACTGTAAATATTTCTTTCACATCATTCCTTTGACTAATAGTCTACTAGTACCATTCTAGCAAAGCAGACTTTAAATACTTACTATATTTTTCCTCTCTAAGCAAACTTTTAATTGCCATTTTCTACTCACTTTTTATATTCTAAAATAAGTGTTTTTCTGTAGTTCTGTAATGACCTGATTATATGCTGTTTCTCCATATTGCTTCATTATAAATGTGATTTTCTTTTCTCATTTTGCAAAGAATTTGATAAAAATTTGGGATAAAATATTTCTTTTAGCCTTTGAACAGCTGTGGAGTTTTTTTCTGCAACCTTGACATAATTTGGACTGTGTAAATTTAAAACCTACAATGTCTGTTTCTTACATGTAGCTAGTGAAAATGAAAGTGTTTTTTCAAAGTCACTGAAATGATTCATTTTCTGATTTCCCTGTTCAATTTTTCTCTAATGCAGCTTGGTCTTTGAATTTTTTTTTTTTACACAATTGCAGATTGCAGTTAAAAAGTCTTTTCGTTTTTAAAGTGAAATGGATTATATTATTGCATTTTGTAATAGAAGCTTCATTATGCATTTTTGGCAAGGTTTTCCTTTTCCTTTTATTCTGTCTCTCTGGTATTTCTCTTAATTATACAGACTTCTTCAATACAGATCTAGTTTTGCATGACAGAATAGTAGATTTTGCTTTTGTCGGGACATAAGACTTTGTTCAGAATTAGTAACTTTTCAGTTGAACCAATGTTGAGCTTGTTTATTCCACTCTATTTATAGGAGACATTCAAGTTCTATGTGGAAAAATTGAGGAAAAGAAGATTGGAAGCATCATAAACAGGCAGTCTTTTATGCTGTAGGTGTTTATGAAATTGTTTAAATATTACATTCAATAAAAATTTTAAAAAGCATGTTGTTCTGTGTAATTTTTAATATAAATACTGTGTTTAAACAGCACTTTCTGTAGCTGTAATTGATAGAAACATTCATCAATAGAGATGCTGTTAAAATTGCTAATGAAATATAAAGGTGCAGCTTTCAAGGCTATTTCTGTTTTGATGTATGACCTGCTGTAACCTGAACTGTATTTTGACTCCTGTTGATTCACCAAATACATGTATATCAAGTTGCTAGAGGGATATGTAACTATAAGCAAACTGTCTTATCCATTGTCATTCTTTGCCTGGTCAACATGCTTTGGGGTGGAAGTGGAAGGGTAAAGAACATCATCTTCGGGATTCATCTGTATCTGCACAGGAAATAAACAAATCTTTTTTTAGATTTCTCCTAAATGTACTTCTTGTGTTAAGTATCTTGTTAGGGCACTCGATATTACAGGTAAAGACAAAATACTTCTACCTATACTATACTCTAGTTTTATGGCATCTTTAATTCTCATAACTGTTAGTCCAATTAATTTTATGGCTACAAGAACGGCATAGCCATGAAAACACGCCTTTTAAACAAAGCAGCGCCCTTTATTTGCAGGGGTAGTAGTTGTTTACTTGCTGGGAGACTGGCAGGCATGATTTATTTGTGTGAATGTGGGAGTAAACCTACTCTGATGTGAAGTTTTACACTCCAGAGTTGTGGGATCATGAAAATAAGACACTTACAAATTACAGAGATGAAAGAATACATAGAAAATGCATCCATTATCTCTGTGAATAATGACGGAAACACACAACTGCACATATTGGTATAACAATTGGAATAGGGAGCCTATGCCGTACTTCAGATGGGTTGTAATGAAATGAAAGCTTGTTTAGTAACTTTGTTTATTGATCTTTACATTTTCAGTTAGCTTTATCTTTCTTGGGTTTTCGCACTTCGGCAACACTGTGGTAATTAAGACTTGTACAGTAATCTGAATGTGTCGAAGTTAGGAAGAAATTGGGACCAAATTTCTTAGAGTAAAATTCCAATTCGTTAACTAGTATGTTTACAAATACACAGAAAATTTCTGCTGTACTTAAAAAATGAGGCGTGACGAATCAGGGACTGAGGAGAGTGGTAAATTTGGTTTTCCGAACAAACTGAGTGAATCCTGGCTGTGTCTGCTCCCTGGTGGTGTGGTTTTACAGTGACCTTCATCACGGCGTGAGCACAGACTGGGCAGCGTGCTGCACCGACATGGCTCTAACCGCCTGGCACCCTTTGTTCCTGCCTTGTCAAGACCAGGCATTAACGCCTGAGGTTTCATTCATCACCTAACGGTTGTGTGCCCTGTCTGAGAGCAAGCCTGGGCAGTGCTGGGCTTATTCTGTTGTCACAAATTGAGGTGTTTCTCTTTTCCCAAAGCTACAGCTACGTTACATGTGTTCCAGTGTAACAGCAGCATAGTGGAAGACTGTGTCAGCTAGTTGGCAAGCCCTTCTCTGATGCCACAGCTCTTGTTTTTAGAGGTCATCTCGAAGATCTCTTACTATCACAGCGGTGGCCGTGTTCCAGTAAGGGGAGCCGCCTCTGAGCACGACTGGAGGCAATGCGCCGGTACGCTTTCTGAGCTAAGCTAGCACATAAAATAAGGGAGAGAGTATCACGTGAAGCGAACACCAGGCCATCTTGGAGGAAGTTAACAGCAGATCTGTGGGTCTGAACTACCTGTCTGACAAGGAGAAGGAATCTCGTGTGGTCGCGGGCTGGGTGCAGTTGATTGTCAGGTGCTGTGTCCTTCGTTGCCGTGTGCTGTGATGCTGGCGGGCTGCGTTTGCCGGCTGCTGCCTCTGGGGCAGAAGAGCAGCATGCAGTGCCGCTGGCTGCACGTTGGTAGTGCCCACGCACGGGGTCTGACCGTGCAGGGTTAGTGCTAGTTCGCATCTGCATGCTTTTCGTCGAACTTGTGTGACTTGAACTCTAAGAGAGTAGTGCCCTGTGATTTATATAGTTGCAGCTGTGGAAATGGAAAATAAATTTGATAGCCTGTAACTGAAGAATAGAAATTAAAGCGTTTTCAGCTCTGAAGTTGCATTTTGAGTGACCTTGCGGAAAGCTGTGGGCTGAAAGCTCCGGCTGCGGGGCCGATCAGACAGGAGTGAGGCACTGCAGGAGCGTGGGACCAAGCAGTACCGGGGTTTCGTGGCAGCAGTGACAGGGTCAGTGGGCGAAGGTGCGCGCCGACCGCGTGGGATCACATCGCAACAGCCCTGGCCCATGGAGCCTTGTGGCAGGGGTGGGAAGGCAGAGATTATTCAAAGAATACGGAAGGGCTGCTGTTTTGGGGTAATATTTCTGATTTTCTGTTCCAGTTAATGTTTCATATACAATTAATGATTGCGCAGAGGAGTGCAGTCTCTCCTCTCTTTAAAATGTAGGATAGTGAGGGATTTGTGCCACTCCGGGACACAATCATCTCAGTCTGAAACAAGGTTATGCTGGGAAGGTTTTGCAGAATTGGCTTTTGTGCCAACTCTTCTAGAATGCACTTAAAATGATAATATTTCTTGTGCATTGGTGTGCTGAGACTCGGCCATTTCAAGCATGAAGAAAAACACGCTGGAGAAGGCTAACGTTTCTTCACCAAAGAAGTAGGCAGTTTCATTATTTCTTTCTTTACATCCAAAGAAAGAAACCTGCAAGATGACAAAATGCAGCATGGCAGTCTTGCAAGCTTGTCATGGTGATTTACGAGCCCAGATACCAAACGTGCTCTGTCATACTGACCGCAGCGCTTCCCCCTTTAAAGCAGAGAAGAATTATTTGCCACCGGCTAGTGGATAACTGGGATTGTGGAAGATCCAGAGCAGGTGTGGTGTCTGTGAGGTAGGAGTGTGCTTTTCCAGAGGCCTCCGTGGGAAGCTGAGAGTGTGCTGACATTAAATGACCTGACATGTTACTGTAAAAAGCAAATTGTGGGAGTGTATATGTGTTTGCATAATAGTGTGTCTTGATTGGGGTTGAGAGGACCGGAAAAAGCTTGCCGCTTGAATTGAGATGATTTAATCTCACTTCTGTGCCCTGCGCCACATTGTGGGCTCGCCTCTTTCCCCCAGTCCCCTTGAGGTAGGGAGAGGAGGAGGGTGCTTTTTGGGTTTTGAGCTCAATATGGGGAAAGTCTCCTTGTTAACTACCGATGTAGTCATTTTGCAGCATGATAATTACACGCTGTAGCTCTGTCCTTACCTACTAAAACAGTTCGTTCAACTCATTGTCTCCCAAGACCCTTTTCTGTAGCAAGAAATGTAGCTTGGTAGGTGAGTAGCTGTCTTCAGACTTTCTTAATATGTACTCGCTGTTGAAAATGGAGTAGCTGAACAGGTCGTGTCTTTGGCAGTGGCAGCTCAGAAGGTTTTTATAGATTGAATGCCTGAGTCAGCAGGATTCCAGCTGCAGTTTGCAGTAACAAGGGAGGATCATGACGGTGAAGGTAGGATCACGAGTGCACATATTGACAGAGAAATAGACTGGAAATGTGTTCCCAGGGTGCTACTGTATTTGTTGCTTTTCTCAAAGGTGGGATGCTCCCGCACTCTCCAGGAACACAGCAGAGGAGGAAGTGACAGAGGTGATGGATGTGACCAGGAGGTTTTGCTGTTCAGTATGAGAAATCTGGCAGCATCTAGAAGGAACATCTGATTTCCTGCACCCGTGTATTTTTGCTGCGAAGGTGAAAAAAGTGAGCATGTAAGAAAAAGCTGAGACTGTCATTGAATTTAGCCTTTTTTAGCAAAGATTTCTCTGCATTTCTCAACATTATTCTCATGATTTCTGTGTAAAGTCAACTGCAAAAAGATACATCCTTTCCAGAATGGCTGCAGGCTCCGGTGGTTTGCCGGTACTTCTGTGAATCAATCATCGGAGGAAACCCAGTATCCTTTTAAGTCAGTGACTTCAGCTGAGACTGTAATGTAATCCAAGGCGTCTTCCTGAGTATGAGTGTGCAGATCCTCAGCTACAGGAGCAAAGTTCTGGGTTTCCCATTAGGTATGGAAATAAGAGCAGATATGGAAGTTTGAGGTTTGCGTTTTCTCTACTGTTTCCTGTAATTAAGAAAATGAGATAATAGAAACTGTCTTATGCAGTGCCTGCTATAGACGGGGGTTCCACGTTGATCTGCTTTTAGATAAAACTATTAATGCAAGGTTTCTCTCTGATACTCTTAAACCTGTATATTAGAATTGGCTAATGCTTCACGACTTCTCATGTGATTACCCTTGTAACCCCGTGATGAAGCAGTGGTGTCTGTGGAATTGCTATTGTCTGCAGCAATGGCTCCAAACCTCTTGGCAGTTCTGTGTTTCTCGTCATCATTTCACTCAGCTGTAACTGCCAGTGAGCTCAAGGTTCAGAAAGCAACGAACCTCAGTGTCTCACGGTGAAAGTGATGAGTCTTGAAAACTGGCAGGAAATTTAATTCTTGATTTTGCAAGTCATTTGCATCTGCTGTTCTTCACATGGTGCCTGAGACCAGGGCAGATCTGAGAAGTGGAGCTATGGGAAGAGTTTTAGACAGCGGAGATGAATTTCAGGGGAGGAGAGGAGGGTGGACTTTGAGATAGACAACATTTTGGGCTGGAGGGAAAGCAGGGGGATATGGACAGGACAAGGTTGGCCTGGCTGACCTCCTTTGAGGTTGTCGAAGAAGGCTCTGAAAGGCCGTTTCGCTGGGTGCTGGATTTTTATTTATGGGAGAGGGGCCATGAAGAGTGGTTGTCAAAATACAGGATCACCGCAGAAGAACTGTGAAGGGATTGGCAGTACTGGAAAGATACCTGGGTGGGTTGGTTGATATTGTGGGTGGCAATAAGAAGACAAAGGTAGCAGCTTCAGCATGGTGCTGCAGGCATGGGTGGATTGGGAGTGAATGATCCCGAGGGGAAGGAGCAGCCCTCAGCTCGCTGGCAGTCAGGGTCAATGGCACACCAGCGTGGATCTTTGCCTTTCTCATGGCTCCCGCTGTCTCCTCTGCAACCGCTTCTCCTTGAGGTTCCCTGGAGGAGAAAGCAGTGGCAGCAGCAAGGGCTGCTAAGGGCGAGTCGGCTGCTAAGGGCGAGTCGGCTGCTGAGCCCGGCCCAGTGAAGGAAGAGGCCGTGAAGGACTGATCAGAGCTGCTGAGCCAGGCCTGGCCCTCTCACGCCTTTCCACCATGGCCAGTTACGGCAGTGCTGGTCCTGTAATCACAGCTGGGTAACTGAGTAAACAGGAGCAGCGTCACGTGCCAAAAATCCCCAGGGAAGTTTGTTCCAGCAGCAGTCTCTTAAACCTCACGCTTCTCGACTTCGAAAGCGGCTGTGGGAACAAGTGTGTCATTGGTGTAATTTAGGGTGGTTCCAAAGATGAGTCTGAACACGGGACGGTGCTTAGCGTTGGGGCTGTTACCATTTCTCTGCGTGTTCTGGGAGCGACGTTGCAGCCTGAGGTGAGGCTGTAACTGAAGCAGCTGTGTTCGGTTGCTGAGTCCACTGCTGCCCTACCCATACTCTGAAAAATTCTCTGCCCAAACCAAAAATAAATCAAGCAATATCGCCCTCGTTATTTGCAGAGTTCCCTGGGATCTCCCTCTGGTTAGTTTAGCTAGTAGCTTGAACAGTTCATGTGTGAAGGTTAGCTCAACTGTAAATCTTGAGCATCTCCAGCAAGTGTCCGTTTTTAGGGCCCTTGGAACCCTTTGTAAATAAAATTACTCTCTAAAAATTTGAAATATGATAGCAAGTGTATGCTTATTGGAAAATCCATTAGGGGCCATAGTTCTGTAGACTTTGCTTAAAGAAGGGTTTTGCTTTCCCTCGTCATTTTGTTGACTCAGTCTGTATTTCAGACATTAATGTTCAAAGTGAGAGAGCCAGTAATATCACATCACAGCTGGTTAACTGTTCAGCATTGCAGGGAGGAGAAAAAAAACCTGATCAAGTGCAACAGCTGAAAATAAATATATATATATATATATAAAATTTAAATTATTTTTTTAAAAAAACTTTAGTTTTCCATCTTTTTGTGATAGTTTTAATGACAGCCATATTTTTCATCATCTATAGTACGTATAAAATATTGTGCTCCCAATTGTTTTTATGCCCAGGAATACAATTTCTGCATTTCAGTGTCTTTCTCACTGACATCAATAACATTATAAATTTGTCTAAATTCAGCAAGTAAAAACAAGGTTGAAAACTATGTTTTATACCACTAGCTGCAGGGGGCATAAAATTACGGTAATTTGTGGCTTTGCTGTTGTCAGTCATGTACAAGAGTTTTTTTTCCAGTAGAAATTTATCATGCACCTGGAACTGAACGTACTGCAAAGCTGCGAGGCTTTTTTCTGATACAAAAGCCCTGAGAAATTCCCTGTGAGGTATATAAAGCTAGATATTCATTCGCCTTTCTTTTGTCTTGCTTTTAGAAGGGACAAACTTGAAACAAGTGTGTCCAAAGCATCCGACGGTGTTGAGCTCCGCTGTAATCGGGCAGCTCATGCCCGTACTGCTAGGAATTACAAGCCAAAAGGTTCGTTAAATGATTGTATTAAGGGGATGCTAGAAGAGCAAAAGCAGTTGTTGGTGCTCTGCCTTTCTTGGCTGAGATGAGAGTCTCTTGGGGTGGTGGCTGCCACAGGTTTGCCCTCCGACTCCCCAGCTGGAAATGCAGCGGCTGCCCTGAGCCATGTCACGTCCTGCAGCTGGTGGCAGCTCGTCGGGGCGGCCCATGTCCTGTTTTCTGAAGATTTTGGTTTGGGCAGCACGTTTTGCTGTTGGAACTCCAATTTTTTGGCTTTGTGCCTTTCTACAGCTAGTTGAAGCAGTGCCACAAGGTGATTAGTAGAGTAGCAGAGTAGTACTTAGAGAGTAAGAGTAGCAGAAGATTTGGGTATTTGGTGAAAAGCAATCATTAAGATAAGACTCGGTTCTTTAAGGGGAATCTTCTCAGCATCGTGACTTGCACCATGAGAAGGAAGGTGCTTGCTTGTGTCGGGGAGGAGCTGCTGGTGAAGGCTAGACTGGCGCTGCAGTGGGGCTACATTTTGGTTTCTCTTCTGACTTTCTCGGTGAAACATCAAGTCTTTTTTATTTTAAAAAAGTTTCTGTTGTTGTTTTCCAAACTCTTCTCCCAGCCCCCAGGGAATGGAAGTGAGCAGAGTTACCATCTTGAAGAATGTTGGTGTTAGCTGCTGACTGCTACAGTTGCATGTCATCGCCAGGCTCTGTATGTTCTGTTTTTGACTCTATGTGAATGTTCATAGATTTCCAATTGCTATGCATTTCCTTGAAAATTCAGTGCTGAAGTAGTAGATGACTGTCTTGTGGGCTAATTTGTTTGTGTACGAAACACAAATTATTTTTGACACAAGTGGCATCGTTTGTTTACTCACCATATGGTTTCTGGCCAGTACTCGAATATTTCTGCCTCTAAACCCACTTGTTAACCATGAAAAAATAAGACGAGGCAGAAATAGTACTGAGATATGTCAGGAATCTTAGCAATCTATGACTGATTAGGTGCTTAAACAGGAGCAAAAGACGCGAATGTGGTGTTGATGGGAGACACTGGCTCTGGAGCCGCGGTGTGAAGGTTGAGGGTGTCTGCTGAGCTGTGGGTTCTTTGCAGTGGGAGCATGAGAAGTATCAAGTTGTGACCGTGAAAGCAAAATAATTCCAACAAAATTTGCAATTCAAAATAACCCTAAGTTTGATTTAATGACAAAACAAACATCAACAAATAGTTTTATGATTAATTTTATAAACTGACAACAGCACTTCTATAAATTATGGATCTGAATTGCTTTCTAAATATTCCCTGAAAAAAAATTTGTGAGCTATCATAGGCACTACAGGTGTGTGTATATATATCCATATATATGTAATCTATTCAGGCAGATACCTCTACATACAGGTATTAATATGAACACACGCACATATGTACATGCTTTTTAAACCTCGTCAGTTCTTAAAAGGGTTAAGCGGTTTTAAAATTACCTCAACCCACTGCTTAAACATTGTTGCCTTAATTAATAGCTGCTAACATATGAAGGGCTTGTCTTGGCTCTCAGAGTGTGAAAAAAAGAAGCAGCATGTCAAGAGAGCTCCATGTACACTGTTTCTTGTCTACTGCCATTAAAATTAATAATTGTGGCTAAAACCTGAAAGGTTTGTTATTTCTGGTGCAAGTGGACATACCAACACCTGTGATTTCTTACCTGTGGAGTCTCCTTGCATAGCCTATTGCCTGTTTCGGTTTTTTTTTTTAAAAGGAATTTCATGGGATTTTATGTTTTTTATAAAAAGGGATGGCTATTGATACTTGTTACTTATTTAGCATTTCTGAATGCATTTTGCAATGAACAAATGTGGGCTGAAACTTTCAACAGTTACTTATTAATTTAGCTTAGCCAGAGCGAAAGCCAGTCCTTCCCAAACGACGAGTTAAAAGTATTTTGGAGGACTGCCACTACCCACGAGCCGATGTGCGAAGCAGTCTTTCTAATAATCCATTTTCCAGTGCTAAAAAAGTTTTGGTCCTTTTTGCCAAGTGGAGAGACTGCGTAAACTTGGAGTGGAGGTTGGGGAAGAACTTCCTACCTCTCTCTGTCTGAAGTATTTTAAGTAATAAAGACAAATTTTTCATATCTGTTTCTTTACAGACAGACAACACCTCTAGTTCATAGAGGTGTAGTAACAACACACGGTTCCGTTGTCCACGCACTGCTTTGTTTTTGCAGTATCGATGTGACCGACAGATTTTTTTATTATTATTATTCTGCATTTGGTGAATTTTCCTTACAAATGCCGTTGGTGCTGGCACTTGATGTTCCCATTCCCAAACGTGGTGTGTGTGCAGGCTGAAGCCCCGTAGCCTGCTGCGGCTGGGTCGGGCAGCGGTTGGGCGATCGGCTGGTGGGCTCTGCAGCCGGCGACACACGGCGCCGTTTCAAAACCAGCTTTGCACCGCCTCGGTTGCCTGCAGCAGCAGGGGCCGTGACGTACAGCTGGGAAGATCTTTTCCCAGCCGCCCAGGGAGGACGCAGGAGCTCAGAGGGTGAATCCTCGGGACGCGGCGTGGCCGGGCTGGCGGGCAGGCTCCGGTCGGGTCGCAGGTCGGCCGTACTGCAGTGCTCAGGGCTGCGGCGAACTGGACATTGTCCTGCGCGGAACAGGCCGTGCGAAGCGTTTCACGCAGCGTCTCACCTGTGGTCTTTGCTGGCTGTGTTGCGATTGTTGCGGGCTGCGGTAACTTTGGTTGTAGCGATACAGGGAGCGCCGAGCTGCTGCCAGCACAGGGGGGTCTAAGGGAAAGGAACGGCTGCTCTGAAACTTGGGAAGCGAAGCTGTGCTGGAATCAGGTTGTGACATTTCGCCCCGGTTAGAACTCCCAGGAAGATTTCTCTTCCCTCAGTAACCACGCATTTCTGCAGCAGCAGCAGCTCTGCTGCGGAGGTGTGAAACCTTTCCCACGCACAACTGACATGAAGCAGGATGCAAACATAGAGGCCACAGCATGCGGCGTGACCTTCGCTGGCCGAGAGGTGCGTAATTCCCCCTAAACTTGCACTGCGTTTCAGCTGCGGGTAGCGCGAGCGGGGCAGGTTGCGTGTCATCCGCCCACTCTTCCCTGTGCTCTGCTCTGTACACAGCCCCACGGCAATGCTATTGTTAGGCACGAACGCTAATTGCTGGTATTTCAAGGCTCCTATCTTCGTATTGCTAAAGCCTGTAACAATAATCACAGCCTATATTCCCCATCTCTAGGCATCAAGGAAACAAGATATGATCACAGGCAGCGTGCTAATGTAATTGTAGTATATAGAATATGAGCTTTTTCTGTGTAAACACAGGCCTGGCCACCTCGTGTGATAGCTCTTCCTACACGCCGCACGAGGGCTGTTCCTGGGCTCACCGCTCAAGTCCCCATTATGTATACATCCACCCTTGTCATAACACCACCTCTGAAACACTCACACCGTTTGGTCCTGCCGCAGAACGTTAGGAGGGTGGAATTTTAAATTGAAAAAGGCTGTTTAAGTAATGTCAGCCGCCTGACTAATTTCACAAAAGGAAGGAAATTCAAAGTTAAGGCTATGGTATATTCTTATCTAGATGCCTGAAGATTTCCGTGCATGACAATATGCCCCTAAAATTCAGAGCTGTCCCTTACGTCTTTAATTTCTCCCATTGTGTCTCTCCTTTTTTTTATTAAACATCAAAGTGAATTCACAACAGAGAGTCAGCCTAGAATTTAATCCTCTAAATACCTTGAAAATAGAGGTTTAGACTAGAAGTACCAATGTATACCCTTAAAACTTCAGTGTAATATAAAAGAGATTCTAATCACAACAGATCATTACAAAGAAGAGTAAACCACTTTAAAAAAATTAAGTGTCTTAAATATAATAAAAAGGAATAATTAAGAATCAAACAGGAAGCTGCTATTCTGACAATTTAATGATGCTGAATTGGACTGAAAGAATTGGCTTTGCCATTAAAAAGGCAATGAAAATCTGGTAATTTCAAAATGGCACTAGGATCAGATCAAGCAGGTTTTTTTCAAAATGAAATGCATCAGAACCAGTGAGAAAAGGTAGAGTTCACCTCAGAAAAACCCTGGGGGGTTCTGGATTCCTACTGCTGCCTGGGGCTGACGCTGTGCTTTTATCAGACCTGCTTAACATCTTTAGAGTGGGGCCTTCCCAGGAATTTACTACCACGTGGAACCTGTGGAAAGTAACGTGGCAGCCCTAATTGCCAAATTGAACAATAAAATATTGATGTTCTTCCATTCTTATTTCTTTTTTTTCTTTTTTTAAAAAAGGTATTTACGTAACAGTATCTGGGCCATTATAGCCAATTACCCTAGGAGATTTCCACTGTGTGCAACACGTAAACGGGAGTAGAGTAGATGATGTGCTTTGGGGGTCTGTATGTAAGCAGAGACATGCGTCCAAACATTTAAAATCAAGCAAGCTGATCTTATAAAATGCTCACAACAAGCATACACCTAATTTGCACGTGCATTTACCATGACTGTGTGTGAATTACAAGCCACCGATTCACTGTTACTCGTTTTCTGAGCATGTGTGTCCTACGGCTGAGCGTAACTGGGTGCCTGATTACAAGCACTTCACAGTGCCAAATCACCTTTAGATTTTTAGTTACTGGAGGGGCAGGTTTGGTATTTTCTACCTGATAGGCATAGCAACCCAATGCTATGATTCGTATTGCCAGGGAGAAAGATGTGATTAACAACAATCTGTTGGTGCCTATTTATGCTGTAGAGATGAACCCAAGAAGGTGAGACAAAATTATCTGTTACAAGAAATAATGTGTACAGTGAGAAAATACCCATTTTGTGCATCAACAGCGTCTAACTGGAACACGAAGGCCCAGCCTCAAAGCGGATGAGCGCTGGCAAACAACGCCGGATGGCGAACAGTTGCGTTTTCCACCCCTGCGCGTCCTCCCGAGGCACCCGCGCCATCGCCCGCGCCGCTTCCCTCGGCGCTGTTCTCACGGGCGCCGGCCGGTTCCGGCGCTGCAGGCGGCAGCGCTCGGTGCGCGCCGACCCTCTGCCGGCAGAGCCCTCCCCGCCGAGCGCGCCGTCACCGCGCCTTCCGCCGCCTCCGACCGAAACCTCGGCCGGCACGAGGCGCGGTGCGGCGCTCCTCACCGGTGGGGTTTCGGGGTGTGGAGAACGCGTCCGCGTCCGGCCCGCTCTCAGAGCCCTGCGTCGGGCGGAGGAGCGACCCCCCCGCCCCGAGGCCCCGCGGCGGGGGGCTCCGGGGCGGGCGCGGGCCGTTGGCGGGGTCCGGGGCGGCGGGGGCGGGCGAGGCCCCGCTGGCGGCGGCCGGGCGCACCGCCGGGGCTCTGCTGCCATCCTGTGGCCGCTCGGCCGGGTCCCGCCCGCAGCCCCGCGGCGGCCGGGAGCGAGCTGCGGGGCGGGCCCGGGCCCCGCGGCCGCGGTGCGGGGGTCGCCGCTACCAGTCCTGGGTGGATTTCTGCCTGATGAGCCGCAGCGACAGGTAGTAGAGGAGCAGGAAGCTGCCGACCACGGCGGCGAGGACGAGGTAGCTGACGAAGAGCGGCTGGGCGTCCAGGCCCAGGGCCTGCGTCACCTGCAACCACCGGCAACCAGGAGTTAGGGACGGACGGACACACGCGGAATTTTGACGCTGGATGTACAAAACGTGATTTGTGCGCCAGCTCCCCGGGCCCCTGCCGCCCTCACGCTTGGTTTCCAGCTGGATGTGGCGTTCGGAGGGGCTCGGCAGCAGTCGCAGTCGTGCTGCGCCATTTCGGAGGAGCACGGGCCAGCGCCCGAACGGCTCCAACCCCAGCAAGCGTCTGGCTGGGCCTGGTGTAGAAAATAGCTGTCCCTTTATTCCTTTTTTCTCCACCCCCCCCCTTTCCACTAAAAAGAGAGGGATGCAAGGAGCGACTGCTGCAGGGACGTCTGCGGGGACAAATGTGAAATGCGCCAAGTGTAACGCGACTTCACGAACTGCTTTTAGCCCACAATATCTACTGAACTATGACGGGTATATAAATGGCGTTCTAGTTAGCTGTCAAACGTTTGTAACAGTTTCTATTAGCGACTTACAAGTTTCCCTGGTATTTGGACGGTGGTGTTTCCAACAGCCATTTCGTATGTGATGTCAGTGAACTGAATCTGCATCATGCCTTGAAAACTCCATCTGGGAAAGGAGATTTTAGAAATCCAAAATGGAACTGGGAAAATAAAAAAGACAGAAAGAAACTTACTTACATACACAAAACTTACTCGAGATCTCAAAAATTGCTGTGTTGCCACCAAATATAGCAGTTTTGTCTAATTTCCTGACAACTAGAGACTGTAAACATATAACAGTTTGTAACTGAACAGAATAGCACGTATACTTTATGTTATTGTGTGGAGACGGGAAATTACGAGCGCTAATATCGACAGCCATCAAACTCCCACTGTGAACTAAGTCTTGCTGGAGCTCAGTCTTCATCTACTGAAGATAATTCTTTTTACTGAAAAATTTAGTGACCGCATAACAAGCCGTCCTTTCACTAGTGCTTTTTTGACCAGACTTATTGTTACCTCATTTTCAGATGGAGAAACTGATGTGAAATGAAGGGTCTGACACGACCGTCACCACCCAAGACGACAGTTGCAAAGGTAGGAATAAAGAAGTTCTCCTGCCCAGGACTCGCCCAGCCTCATAACAACCAGTCGCTAATGAAAACCATCGATGTTCCAGTTCGGAGGGATGGTGGGAGCTTTGTCTTACCTGTCCAGAGGTTTTCCAGGCTTATCACAAAACCACCGCTCAGGTAGAACGATGTGAAGAGGACGTTGCCCACGAAGGCTGAGAGCTGTAACGTCGGCAGCAGCGCTGCCATCCAGAGTGCCATCGCGCGGGCGCTGTACACAGCCAGCCACACCACAAGGAAGTTCAGCAGGAAATGTTCTGGTTCAGGAACCAGGTTTGCCAGCCAGTAGATGGGAAGCTCATAAATTATAATAAAAACACAGTGCTCTGGGAGCTCCCCTAAAAGCTGTTCAGGAAGAGGGGAAAAAAAACAAAAAAAAAAACCAACAAAAAAAAAAGCACAGAAAAATAAGTTTAATGATAGTCACAAAACCTTCTGAGATGCAGCTCAACGTGCTTATGGACTGTCTGTGAAAACTACAGGAAATACTCCCTTAGAACGCAGTCACCTCCCGATAGGGGTTGTCAGCGACACGCGAAAACAATCCACGACAGCAACTGAAATCCTCACCAGTTTTTTCTCCATTTGTGACAATTCCTATAACTAATTGTTAAATTGAGAGGATTCTTGTTACAGATTAGATGTCTTGTTTCGTTGCCGTTTTGGTGGCTTCTAAGAATTTAAGACACTCTCCCTGAGAACTGGTGCGCTTGTCAACAGGAATACTGTTCCTGACTCATCACAACTGTACGTTTTGTTCAAATTTGGTTAAACCTAGCGTGAGATCAAATTCGAGACAAATTTGGCTGTTGGTCACTTCCCCAGTTTGTCCCAAATGCAGTCCAGTTAGTAACTACTTAAATCATTGTAGAACAAAACCGTGCTTAGGATTTTCTCAAATATCTAAAGATATGTATAGAGAGTGTTATGATTATTTCTTCCAAAGAGGGTTGCTGCTATCCTCTAATACTAAGGTTGTAACAAATTACATCGATTTCTCTACGAATAATGTGCAATCTTTGTGACACAATGCAAAGAATATTTCTCTCTGGCAACCACTAATAAGCATTTAAAATCTTGTGCAGAAATGGAAACCTAAATTACAGATGCCATGGCAGGCAGAACTCATCTAACAGTGGCAACATCACAAAGAAGGGATTATTCTAAACCCTTGTGAGAAAGAGAATGTAATTTTCTTGAAGTTCAAAATTTATTTCCCAAAATTCTGGCTCTTTATACACTTAATACAATTGTTTGTCTCTGACCAGTACAGACCCAAACAACTACTGGAAATGCCACGGTTAGCATTTTGTCATTTCTGTTTTACTTTTGCTTTAGCATTTAATATGAATATTTTATTCTACAGATCAAGACATAAAATCAGACTTTCAAGGATGATTCAGCGAAGGAAATATGCAGGTATGTAAAAATGTCTAAACTCTTAAATTTGAGTTTGAGCTTTCTCAAATTTTGGCTAAACAACCCAGTGGAAGATTCTTCTTTGGCTTTTCTGGGGTGGGATCTCAGCTGTGACTTATGGCCACAGATCTAGGAGTGTGAGGTGTAAGCCATTAATGCCTAGGAAGCGAGAACGAGCCTTAGCTGACAGGCACAAAAGAACAAATTCTGATAGGAACGTGATCATTTATACAACAAGGCTTTGGTTTGTTTGTGTTCTTTAATGTTAAAGCTAGCTGTCTGTATTTCCTGGCGACAAAACCAGTTACCTTAGCAAAGAAGTACGGAGTAACAGAGTACATTCCATCTTCCAAATCGTGATAAAGCATAGCTCTTTCTGAATGACCTGCAGGGTAGGAACAAACCGGTTGGTTTCTTCCTAGGGTTGCCTTAATAAGTTTAATTTTTTCATCAATTTGGGAATTTTCTGAGTTTGATTGCTTATAACATTTACAAGAAAACTGACACTTACATTTGGCAACAACATCCAAAATCACTGTGAATGGGATCAGTGCACCTATCATGTACAACAGTGCTGTTGTGTCACGAATAGAGAGTCTCGTTTTCTCATGGCCGTAGTACAAAAATCCAATTAATAATGACATGAGAAGGGCCTCGGATCCATGGATTAATAACGTTGACAGATCTCTGAAGTCGTTGGAGACTTGACGACTAGGAAAACAGCAACGTTGACCATAAGGTGTAGTACTTACTAATGCCAGTTATATTCAGATACATTGCCCCAAAGGCTCTGATAAAATCAGTTCATGGAACTCGCTTACTTTGAGTAGGACGGGAGTTGGGCTGTCCATTTCTGTAAAGGATTTTACCTAATCAAACCTACTGAGTGCCTGTAGCTCCCTTGTGTTTCAGGTATGAAACGCTGAATGCTTGAAGGAAAGCAGTGGGGGTGGGACAGTCTGATTTTAGAGATGCAGAAGAAATTACTTTAGTTACAGAAGTCTCTCTGTTAAGGACCTGTAGCATACAGCTGATACTGGTAGTGATGTTCTGCATGTATTAAACCAGCTGATTGCGTTTCTTTTGAGTACAGAAGCATGAGACCCAACTACAATACTCATCCATGCTGGCTATAATCAGTGAAGCTGCCTGGCTTCAAAACTGAGGCAGAGATGTGAGGATGGCAGCGCCTGAGCCTTCCACGTGGCTGCCTGGGCTTGCCGAGGGTTGAGCCACCGTGCTTCGGCATGGGTATCGGGATGGCAGCACCCAAAACTGGGACGCCCGTTCCTGAGCCTGGAGGCTCCTGCTGCTGCTTAAAGCCACAGGGTCCCAGCGACGTGAGCTGGAGCTGGCTGCGTCTGGACGGAGCCTTGGGGCGGAAAGGTGGGGCCGTACCTCTGCACTTTCAGCATGCACTCAGTTCTCATTTTGTACTTTCTTATGCTTTAAAATACAAAGGGACATAATACATAGCAGTTTATGCTGGAGATAACGTTACCTTAATAATACAGTGAACTGCTTTAAGACTCCTGGTAACTGATGACTTGAATGGTGAGGCATGTTGATAGCCTCTTCTGAACTTAAATGGGACCTGCCCAAAAGAAAAAAGAAAAAAAATTGACATTAGCACAGGCTGTAGCTGCTGTTCCACACCTGCTGTATGACGTGCTTTTCTTTACCTTTGCTTGCTGGATGTGGTTGCAACGTTGTCTCTTTCAGTAACTTTCCATAAGAAATCATCGAAATCTTTGACTTTTTCTAGGAACAAGTTGGCAAGAGTATTTGCTCTTTTTCGGCTCTCCATCTCCTTTTCTGCGGTCTGTTTGTCGATACTGGTCAAATCAACTGCAAGACATTACTTGACATGAGTCCGTATGCTACAGATGCAGCAACCTTATGATGTGTTTAGAATCAGAGATTTCACTGTGAACAGACAGTAGGACCTGTGTGCATACATTAAGCTACAGTGGTTAAAACTGTATCCGTTACTTTGGGTAATTAGAGAAGAACAGATTGTTAATGTGTGTTTTGTCTTGGGAGGTGTTTCCTACCTAGTCGTTCAATGGTTCACTGAGAGATTTCTCATAATTGCTTATGATACTGTTATAAACTACTATTTTAGGTTTTTCTAAATTTAGTAGTGGCTTGAGAGGTGTGCTGAGAATAAACAGTTTGAATTTCCTTCCTGCCATGTAGCCATTTATAATCTGATGTGTGACTTTGACTTAAATCACATATTTTTTCTCCATCTGTGACATGACAGTTATCATCTTTTTTTGTATCTTACAGAGGTGCCATAAACTTTACCTGGTACTCAGAAAGCCCAAGAAGAGTATTATCTAAGGGCAACACAGTAGCAGCAACAATAGTTGACTTAGCATTATTTTTTCACTTAATAAAACCATTTTTTTAAGATCTAAACTTTTAACAGTATTTTCCCATCCTGACCTTCAGTGTAGAGTGACACTTCACATTTTGCAGATGCTTTCTGAGAACTGTCATTGCATGTTTTGCGGCTCCTTACATTGGGCTGATCAGCCACTGTTCAGCAGGAGTCTGTCAGAAATGAGTTGCAATCTGCCCTACCTCTTCCCTTCTGCCGTGAGCTCCTGTTTCTCTATCATCAGACACACAGCCAGCATTTGTGCATTTCCATCAGGCGCCTCTTCTGGCTGTGGCATCCTCTACCATCCTGTTGTCCCATTTGCACCTCCCTGCTGCCCGTATTTCTCTTCTCTTCCTATAGGTACTGACTGTGTATGCCGCTGAATGATCTTCCACCTCCCTTTCTCATCCCTCCCTGCTGCCATCTCATAGGGGTTTGTCTCTGTAACCACAGGCTGTAGCTACAAGTTTCCCCAGGACTGCTTCACGTTCTCCATTCCCATACGGGGGTGCTGCAAGCCTTCCTCAAGGCTGCGCCTGGCTGAGAACTGCTCTGAACCATGGCGGTGACAAAAGTCTTCTTGCAGGGCTTGACACTGAGGTTAACTTCTGTTTATCTCTGCACAGCTGATAGGAGCTGATGCCGCCTGCCACATCGGCACAGCCGAAGAGATTACTCCATGGCATTGTCTGTACAAGGTTCCCCAGCCAACTTGAGTGCAACATCCTACAGGCTGGAACTGAAGCAACCTCCGTGGTAGGAGACTCCTGCCATTAGATTAACAGACCCAGATTCCCTTTGCACGTGGCAAAAACCAGAAGAGGAACGGAACTGGAACCATGCAGTTAACTTTCTTTGAGCGGAGGAATAAAAGGATTGCTGTTCTGGGCTTGGGCTCTCTCCTTTCCAATACACTCTGTTGGGCAGCACTCTCCTTTCCCATTTATTGTACCAGGTGTGCATTATTCCTCACTGTGGGAAACTTGCTTCCTGCATTTCTTGGTTTAGAAGTCAGAGGACTGGCTACAGAAAGCAATTGATCTGTTCGTCCATGTCTTTATCTGTGAAGGTAAAAGTTTCCACCAGCTAAAACATGGGAATGTGTGTGCTAAACATGTGGAAGAGTTGCTACACCTGGCAGGGTAAGAAGGAGGATTATTTAAAATTGATTTTGTCCATACCCCTTGTTTTTGTTACATTTCCTGCACTGCCAGATAAGAATCTTATTAAAAACTGAACTTGCTACAGTATTGATCTGAGTCAGTTATATGGCATTTCTAAGACAGTTACGGTTAATAAAAATCAATGTTAGCTGATATGCTGACGAAAGCGAATGACTCCCAGTAACCTTTTTTTATGGCAGTGCTTGATACTAACCATAGAAGTCTGCGGGATTGCTGTACCTTGGGCAGGGATAGCCTAGTTCAGTGAAATACTGGACCATGTCTCTAGCTGTTCCAGAATAGACAGTGAGTCCAGACGTCATCAGAAGAACTAAATCAAACAGTTGGAAGATATCTGACCGGGGCTGATGAAGTGAAAGGAGAACTAGTCTGTTTCCTCTGGCCAGTCTGGATAACGTTATCACGAGGTTGTGTGCCGTAAAACTGTCCAGTCCAGATGTGGGTTCATCAAGGATGAGTATTCCTGCCAAAGACAATAAAATTAGCTGTGGAAAGCAGCATGTTTGATTTGGAAAATATGTTCTAAGTGAAAAGGTGCTAGTGCATGAAATCTCACTGATATTTTCCTTTTTTTTAAAAAAAAATTAAAAGTCCAAAGTATACTTCATGCCAACATCACATAATATTCAACAATGGCAACTCCTTCCCCTATCTTACTGCACACAATGACCAAGAGTAATTATTTTAAATCTTATCCTGCTCCCACTGGAAACAAGCATTTTTTTAATTTCTTTTTTTTCATTGGGATGCAGATTTAGGTTCCTTATTAAATTTACATTCTTCTCTGCAGTTTTTGCACTTTACCTGTACAAATATCAGGTACATGAATATTAATTAATACAATAGTATTAGTTTTGTACCCTGTCTACTGAAATATTTTAACCTGAATGCTCAATATTTAAACCTGTTGCATTGCTCATGTGTAAATACTCACACAGCATTATTTTAGATAGCTTCTTCCCCCAACCTGTGCCCTGTTTTACACCTGTTCGCACATATATATGAGGAGATATGCATAGGTTGGGAATTTTTTTTCGTTTGCTTGGTTTTGTGATTGGTTGTTACAAACTTGAAAAGGTTTTTTTATTTTGCATTGTTTGTGTTGTCATAGAACTTAATGGCCTCAATCAGTACAAGGCAATCTCTGTACACAGACACATAGTTTCTGTGCTGGGGGGTATAACACATGTTTGAAATGTAAAGAAAGCTTTAGTTATTTTTTCCTAGAATTAGTTATTCTTTCACTTCAGTACCAGCACATCTACTCCCGAGCAGCACTTTTTACAAAAAAAGACTTCTGCTTTCCCCACAATTACAAAAATGTAACTTTATACAAGCAAAAAATTCACAGATCCATTTCCTGGTGGAAGACCTGATGGGAAATCTTGCTCAACAAGAGGCTCAGCCAAGATTATTAGTGCTTTTGATACATATCTATATGTGTATCTGTATATACAAGAGCAGATAGGGGATTCAATCCTGCAATATCAGCTGCAGATTTAGGCTCGTGTTTTGCTTCTACTGAAGATGATGGAAATTTCTAGTTTACTTGCGGCATGAGCCAGCCACGTCAGTGACTTGCACAAGACCCCAATGACTGACTGTGCAGCCAAGGAAATGACCTTCCCTGTTAACGTTGCGCATGTAAATGGGCTGGGTTGGAGGAAAGGAAAACAATCTTGATGTTCTAACAGGCCAGCAAGTAACTGGCCAAAGTAACTTCCAAAGTAACTTGTGGCCTGCGGTCAGATAAAAACCAAACCTCATACTGACACGCACAAAGCAGAGCGCTGCTGTGAGGGTGACTTCAGGCAGCTGTCAGTAGTTCGTGTGGTGGTGGTTTTAGAGAGCAGTGGGTGGAGGCTCCCAGGGGTCTTTGCCTGGCTCTGTCCCTGCTGCTCCGCTGGCAAAGGTGACAGAAGCAAAAGCGGGCTGGCTCCTGAACCACTCCATTTGCAGAATTATTACTGTCATCCTTACGTTATTATCTGTGATCAGCACTGATTTCAATTTAAGCAAATGGACCAGCCCCCACTCACTGTGCCTAACTTTGCTATAGAGAGGTAACCTCTGGCAGAGGGTGGTGCAAGACCTGTTAAGTGACCTGAGCATGAACTCCTCAAGCTGTCCGTGACTCTTCCCTAAAAGCTCATATCTTCATTTACTGCCCCATTTCCCTTGGTCTGTGGTGGGCACAAGGAAGGTGTCAGGATTTTGCTCACCCGGGTTCCAGAGCAGCTGCACACCGATGCTCACTCTCCGCCTCTCGCCTCCCGAAACGCCGCGGAGGTACTCGTTCCCTACCCTGGTGTTTGCACACTGACGCAAGCGTAGCTCTGCTATCACGTCTTCTACCTGGGGGGGATCCGAAGGGTTAACAGTCATAGATAAAGCAAGAGTACATTTACGCGTTCGTGGATAGATGAGGTTGAAAATATAATTAACGTGCTTAAAATTCATCTGGATATTACATTGCTATCTGATCAAGAGACACTTGAAAACAAATCTTGATTTTGGAGAGAATATTAAAAAAGGCTCAGCGATCAGCAATTTAGTTCTTCTTTCAGCCTCTGTAATGCTTTCTGTAGATTGTCATTTTTTATGAGCTTTGGAACAATTGCTGGTTTCTATTTTGAAAGAAGAAAAAGGTTTATAATTCATAATCTACATGAAAAAATGCCAGATTAGCTGTTCTGACTCCAAACACACAGGATCTCTTGGATAATTTCTGTCAGACACATTTTTGACAACTTTATTTTTTTCCAACAGCTTAATTACCCTTTTTTTCCTTTGTGAGTCTGAAAAAAACTTTGGAAGGCGCAGTTTGGCAACGAACAATAGCGTTTCTCTGACAGTCAGGTGGGGGAGCAGTCGGTCATCCTGCCGCACGTGTGCGATGCATTTCTTAACAAGCTGGGGAGTGCTGGGTTTGTTATTGATCATGATTTGACCAGACTTGATTTTGCCTCCATGATCCCGACATGTTATCACATCAAGCAAAGATGTCTTTCCACCATCTAGAAAAACCAAAATTGAAAATTAAATTAATTTCCAAGGGATTATTTTGAAAAGTTGATGTAGTCACAGATAGAGGACAGAAGTTCTTGTTCCCTAGCATCTTTTCTCCAGCCCTCCCTGAAGCTTTTCCAAAGCTGCAGAGACAGGATGATTTTGAAAGAAAATACTGACACCTGGCTACAAGCTCATGTTCAGGCAATCTCTCTCCTCTGGAATGGAGTACGTGGCTTTAACCTTTGTCATTTCTCAGCAGAACTGGGTAGTTGGGCGTGGAGCGTAGCTCCGTGAACTCAAGAAGCACCATCTCTTTGTCCTCTTGTTACCTCTCTCACTTTTGAAAAGTAAGTGAAAGGTGGTATCTTGCGCTGGCTGCAGGGCTGGCAACTAAACGTTCGGCAAGAGCTCGCTTTGTGCAGGGAATTGCGAATTCAGAAACGGCAGCTAGAAGAGCTGAATGACTAAGGGGCTGAATGATTATACAGACAATAAGAATCTTAATCATGATTGAAATAAAAATTATTATGACTTAAATAAGACAAAAAGTCATTTAAATAATTAAGAAAAGCTGGCTCATACTCAGAGCTAAGGTAAGTAAAACAATGAAAACAAAACCTGATCTGGAATTAAATAGCAAATGAATTTTTCGTTTTTGCTCTATAATACTGTATGTAAACACACAGAGCTGTCTTATTATGATTAGGTGTCATTTATTTCTAGTCTCCCTGTTGAAAGATTAACTCCACACTTGTTTCTTAAGATATACATTTTAAAAAAGAAACCCATCCATCTGTAAACCATGTATTGCTCTATTTAAGAGTGACATATTGATTGCCATTGACAATGTGAAACCCATCAGCAGTTTAATCCATTTTACTAAGGCATTTGATGAAATAGATGATAAACAGCTTTTAAAAATAGTTTGACTAGTTTGCTGAAAAGGGTTTGTGCTCAGTGTATGTTGCCTTACACAGGTGCTATATCTATAACTCAACACGTTATTTCATCACAAGCTTTTATTATCAGGAAAGTCTCTAAGCTACAACTTCAATTATATTAAGGATATGTGCTAAGAAAAAATTCCCGTGGCAAGGGGGAAGAAAAACCTCTTTTGTAGAAATAAAGTTAAAAATTCTTTGGCAAATATGCCTGGCCTTTGAGAGAGAGCATCTTCACTGAATCACTGTGCTAACCTGAGGTAAGAGTCTAGTGGAGACACAGCATGGGGGTTTTTAGCTCCAAAGTATGGGTACTTTTTACTTCTGTTTAACAGGTCACGTGTCTACTTCTTATCGCCCTAGATGAGCTTAGACTCAACAAACCACACGGGGTAAAGGACATCTCATCTATCCATTAGTCAGCCTCGCCCTGGAGATTAAACCAGTTCCACCAGGAAAAACAAAAAAGTAAGAAAGCAGAGACCCACTTTAAAGCCGAACAGAAGAGGAACTGTCTTTTCTTCTCCATCAGTTTTTCTTCATTAATCCAAACGTGCTATTTTATGCTGTTAGAATTAAAGGGAATTCCTGCTTATGGCTGTGCAGGTCACCACTGATCTTTCTTATGGGATCTGGCCTCATTTGGCTGCTGTGTTACTGGGTAAGGTCTGCAGTTGGCCTGTTTTGAATCTGAGCCATGAAGCTGATTCATGTCCAGCAGAGCTGGGACTGCAGGCCACAGTTACAATACCCCACTACACCTCAGGGAACAAACAGCAAATGTGTACAAGTCATAACAACAAAATTGATTTTGAAAGTTTTTTCTCCCAGTATCATTCTTTGTTTCCTCATACATTTTAAAGAGTGTATTTAAGTGACACATTTGCCATAGTTGTTTCTCAACCAGATTTTGCCATTCAAAAGACTGCAGAGTGTTGCTCTTGGCTGTGTACGTTCTCTCTGAGAGTTGGTGAAATAATGAAATTTGGTTGCTCTTACCAGTGCTTCCTATAATAGCTAGCATCTGACCACTCTGAACTTTTAAATTCAGATTCTGGATTATTGGCACACAAGAACGGGGATCTGATTTCCAGGTCCATGGCATCTGCATCTGTGCGAGCTTTTCATACCAGGGAATCTGGGATGCCATGTTAACCTAACAGAAAGAAACAAGTCTCTTCAATTCAGACAATAAAATACTCAGCAATAAATATCTTCAAAGTTGTGATGTTACAAGTAGAGAATATGTTAAAACAATATTGTTAATCTTCAGAAAAACATAGAAGAAAGTTCTTTTACAGCCAGATATGGTTTTTGTGCATTGTTTCTTATTCTGTTAATCACTGAATCTGTCTCTGTCCTCTGTTACTTTGGTACTTAATATTGTTATTGTAAATTTTAAATGTTTAAAATTTTTAATATAATTTGAAATTATGCAAAATTGAAAATTGTGAAATCTTCAGATACCATGGTGGCACAAAGGGAGATCAGAAATTTCACTGGTTCCCTGAAATCCTGCTTGTTAGTCATCCTCTCTTTGTTTCCCTCTGCATACTCATTCTTGCCAGCAAGGACTCCCGCTATCCCTAGCTAGACAGAAGGTCCCTCTGCCCCAGCCCTCAGAGGAATATTTTGGCTCAAGACTGAGAAAAAACACAGCCTAGGAGCAGATCTCTCTTCTTGTCTTACCCCCTGGCTTTACTAGATATATTTACAATTGAGAATTTTGCCTGCTGTCAATATTGCAGCCAAGAGCACAGTTCTGCTCACAAAATGTCCGTGCATTTGACTGTGCAGTAGTCATGTGAACTTTGTTGTGAACTCTAGCGTTCTTTGGCTTTTCAAATGGCTTGCATTATAGAAATAGGCATTGCTGGATATGCTCCCTGCTGAAGGGAGGTATGTAAATTACAACTTTTACCTGGTAGTTGAGTTCTTTGACCTCGAGAATGTTTGATTTTCCGCTGTATGTGAAATACAGACTGTTATCTTCTTCAGAGCAAAAAATAGTGTCCTGGGCCTTGGTCTGCAAAAGTTATTAGGTTAATTACAATAGTTAATTACAATACCTAAAGTGCTGTTAAAATCTGAGTTCAAAAAAGGCAAAGCACAAAGGGAGATGTATTTTATGGGATAGAATGGTATTTCTGATGAATTAATGTAATGCAAAAGTCTGAAGGGTTGAAATGAGTTATCTGTTAATCAGTGTGAAAGGTACTTTGTTCTAGCGGCAGGTATGAGGGCCAAACATGCTGTGCTATGCTCTTCTATTTGCTTTCAGTTTGAATGGGATCACTTTCAAAACGGAGACAAATGTCATGCCACTATAAAGAGATAGGACTCTATTTCTGGTTTTGAGGAAAAAATGTACTGCTTCAGCAATGTTAGTCTACTGAACCGCAATGGTGCATATTGAAATTCCCAAGTTACAGCAGCTAAAAATTGAGGTTCACTGGAAGTATGTTCATTATGGTATTCCACATGGACTCGTTAACTTGGAGGCTTTGCGAACAAGTAGGTGTGCAACCATGAGTACAGTCTCTTTTTCTCCTCCTCTGTTTTTTAAATTCAGTTTGTCAACTGGAACATAGTGTTCTGAGATACCAGTTAAAATAACAGAGTCTCTGCTTGCCTTGGTTAACTTTTTGCATATAGCTGCAATTAAGAAGTCTTTGCTGAGGCAGCTTTCTGGCTTTGGGTTTAATTCTATGTGCATGCCTGTAGTTTTTACTCCAGCCAGCCGTATCTCTCGCACAGCCTCGTGCCTTTCCTACGAGTCAGACTGGTACCGTAGCCAAGGCAAACGTATCTGTTCCCAGCGCAACGGACCCTACCCGTGCCTGTGGTATCTTTGGCAGATGGTGACCACAGTCTTTGTGTGCACCTCCCACCCTCACAGCAAGCGAGGCTGATCTACCTCTTCCGCCTAGATACACAGCGGAAAGCAACGTGACACCAAGCAGCCTGAAAAGCCCCGTTAGAGCCCTCCAAGCTCCCTCTGCTGCCAAAGCACTCCGCCCGCTTGCTTACGTTGAACTTATTATTTTAAAAAAAATCAGCAAATGTAGGGAGCCGGTTTCACAGCGTGAAGGCATGTTCTGGGAAAGCCAGTCCAGGCCATGCTCGGGGACTTTCTGCTCCATCCTCGTGTTTGCAGACCCCCTCCGCCAGCCCCGCCGCCGTGGCAGGCACCTGAGCGCGGCTCGCGTGGCGCCGGCCCCGTCGCCCGTGCGCTCGTGCTTTCTGCTCCCTGTTTCAGCGCTGCAGCTGTGGGGTGGCCGAGCCCATCGCGTTCCTCCCCGCAGCTCTCACTCACCGGCGAGCCCTTGCATGGCGCCTGGCTCCAGCCAGCACTGTCCAGAGAGAATATCTCAGTGGCTTCCTTCATGCTGGTATCGGGAGGTCTTGCTCCCTGCCGTGGTTTGGCTGTGGGCTCTGTGGAAGGCGTGGAAATCCTTCTCCTCTTGGGATTGAGCTCAGCCCTTTCCAGGCGCCCTCAGCGCAGCACCATTTCTGCTGGCGCGCTGCGTCTCTGTGGCTGGCGTGACCTCGTGGACAGGGAAATACTCCCCTGTTACAGGGACAGTAACAGCTCGGGCTAAAGGTACATCAGATAGCGGCTTCAGCTCATCGCCTCTCAGCTGTTCTCAGCAAAGAGGAAGAACTGAGAGCCCCGGGTGGCGAGTGCCGAGGGCAGCGACCTGCTCCGACCCGGGGACTGCGGGGAGCTACCCCTGCCCAGTGCCGGGGCAGGCATGGTGGTGGCCACGTCGGGCGCCCGGCCAGCAGCGTGAGGGAGGGCGGCCGAGGGGCCCAGCACCGCACCATGCCTGGCAGAGGGGCTCCCGGCCCGGAGAGGAGCAGCCGCGGCGGGCGGACAGCCGCCGCGCAGCCCTCCAACAGCATCAGCGTCCAGGGCGTCTGCTACACTGTCAGGTAGGGCCGGGAAGGCGGCACGGTGAGCCCCTGCCCGCCGGGAGCTGCTCCCACCCCGGGGGCCGAGAGGAGAGGGGCTGGCACCGGTGGGGGTTCGCCTTCAGCCTGGTGAAGTAGGTGGGATGTTGCCAGGCCGCCCGCCTCATGGCGCTGGGCCGCCCAGCGCAGGGCAGAGTACATGGCTTGGGGGAGGCAGAGCCGCTCTGTCCTCCGGGGGGTTCTGCAGTTCTTCTTCACGTATCTCTGGAGGAGATGCTTTAGAGAAGATTTCCAAAACTTTTGCCCTTTCCCACTGCCTTTCTTGTTGCTGCCAGGAGGATAATGAGGCCCTAAGGAAATGGTCAGGGGGGCCAACGGCCGGCAAACATCGTCAGGAAATAAAGCCTCAGCTAGAGTTTCCCCTTTTGCTTCTAGTCCGAAAGCCTCTTAGCAGTCATTCTGAAAAATCTGCTCAGACTTCGTTTTGTCTTCCAGACAATGCTGAAGTTAAAAAGTTAAAGCCAGGGGAAGGGGGGAAGGTTGCTATTGTTTGGGGTTTTTCCCCCCGACATTTAGAAATCCTTGCAGGCTCCCATCCCACATGCAAGTAGCTATAAACCATTCACTTGTTTTTGCAAAATTTTTAAATCTTCTCTATTTCGTCTTTCTTTATGTTTGTTTTCCAAGAGAACGTGTTGGCCTGTGGTGGAACGTTTCTTTATATCATAAAAAATGGACCCGGCAAATACTTAAGGATGTTTCATTTCACATAGAGAGTGGCCAGATTATGGGGATTTTAGGAAATTCTGGTAAGTTGTTCCAGTACTTTGAATGCAGTAAGACCATAGTTAATACTGGTGACTTCCACAGTGGTATGAATGTGACTGAGGTCTGTGTTTTAAACAGTGAAATTGCAGCTGGTTTTAACCCCTGTTTTGTAAAAATGTGGTGCTTGGTTTTCGGAGTTCAATCTTCCATCATATAACTAACAATTATAACTTCAGTAAAAGATAAGGTTACTTCTAAACCCAAACATTTCCCTGTGAAGTGTGAATTTGTATGAATTAAATGCTAATTTACACACATTCTGGGTTTCCTGTTTACCTCCCCTTAACTAACTGTGTTTTCAGGACCTATTATTTTCATGTTACTGAGAAAAAAAAAACTTTATGCTTTTCATATGTCGCCATCCAAGCGAGGCTACCACTCTGGAAATCATAAAATTCATCTCATCACATGATTAATTTATTTTGTTTGAAAGGATCTGGGAAAACAACGCTTCTGGATGCAATATCAGGAAGACTGGGACATGAAGACAACTTCTTTGGTGAAGTGTATGTGAATGGGCAACAGCTGAAGAAGGAACAGTTTAGAGATTGCTTCTCATATGTGCCACAGGTTGATTTCTACATTTATTTTTGTGCAGTCATCTTCCTCTCATGTAAAGAAAGTGAAGTTGGTAGTGTAATGGAGTTATGTAATCTGACTATGATTTTACTAGTAAATTTGGTACAAAGAGGTTAATAAATTATGTGAATGACTGAAAGTTGTTCAGGCAGGGGCAAGCTCTTAAGTACTACAGGACTAACTGCTTCTTCCTCTTCACCCTTTTTTCTAGAGTGACACTTTGCTAAGCTTCCTCACTGTACAAGAGTCTCTGACCTACACTGCTTTACTGACTCTTCAGAAAAGCTCCAATGACTTAATCAAAAAGAAGGTCTGTATTTATTTTATCATCTTCCACCAGAAAGGCAGACATGATGTCATGTAATGCTTTCACCAGCAGCATTTTCTGTCCGTGGCTATGTTTTGCATTTAGAAGGTTTTGTGATCCTGATTCTGCAAATGGGGAGAAATCCTCCTGCTGAGGAGTAGGTCACAAGCCCTCTGGCACTCCCCGCCTCTGCAAGGGGCTTGTGCTGACGCCCCAGGAAATCGGCATTGTGCTGGGACAAAACTCTCCGGCCCGAAGCCGCAGCAGTTACTGCTGCAGGAGATGCTGCTGTTGGTATTGAGGTCTGTTCCCCTTCCCCAGCTGGCAAACCCAGTTCTCTGGGGTGTTTAGGGCCATGTGTGCTGGCCATTCCTACGGACAGCAGAGGTGACTTTGGGCACTGCTCTGGCTCCTGTAGGACATCTCTCACTAACCACAACAGCTCTGAAAAGCACTGGTCCAATAAGCCCTCTTCAAGTTACTTTTTTTGTAAAATAGGTGTGTTTCAGATCTCTTAAAGGACTCTTTTTGGCCTCAGTTGAGAGTAAAGATTGGGTATTCCTGACCAAAGGCTTTTGCTCTCTGTCTTCCCTCTTCACCTGTCTTCCACGGAGTATATTATACTTCCCCGGAATTGATGTGCCTTTCTGCTTCCTTATTTTGGAAGCCAGACCAGCACATTATGCTTCATACCTTAACTTCTAGTACCACCTCTGACCTCTGCATCTCTTAATGTCAACTGAAGCTAAAATTCTACTCATTTCAGAATAAAATAAAATCTAAAAAATAATAATTGAAATAATGTATTAAAAATAATCAAATAGAAATGAGGCCATATACCTTCCAACTGGAATGGATGCAAGAAGCATATTGGGAAAGCCATAGCTTAAAGCTATGTCTTTTTTCTTTCATTTTTTCATTTTGCATACAGGTATTTGAGTTGGACGGTGTTTAGTCTTTCTAAATTGTAATTATTTTACAGGTAGATGCAGTTATGGCGGAGCTGAGTCTCAGCCACATTGCTGACAAAATAATTGGAAGCCGTACTTTTGTCGGAATTTCTGGGGGTGAGAGGCGGCGTGTTTCAATTGCAGCCCAGCTATTACAAGATCCCAGTAAGTACCACTGCACGGATTTTCAAAATAAAACAACGCAGTGTCACTTTGCGCTCCCACCATGGACCTCCATAAACCACTTCAAAATACAAAATCATTTGTATTCTGTAATTCAGTAAAAGCTACTCTAGTAATGACAGAAAAGGATGAGCAGTAACTCAGGTCTGCCATTAATCTATTGATTTGATCTTGGAAGGCAGACAATTTTAAAATCTTAGGGACTGAACATAGGTTTAGACTTCCATTTGTCTGTTTTAAGTCTTTCTGGGCTCGCCCTTCCTGTGTATGAAATGTTGGTTGTAGCACATTAATTTATAGTTTTCTGAGCGCATTAGAGCCATATATCTGCAAGCATTGAGCCTTGTAGTGGAGTAGCTGCCATTGAGCCGTGTGTGTGTGAGACGTTCCAGAGGCAAAAATGTAGTCAGCACGTGAGATGTGCTCATTTGGAAAAGATATAAACAAAACAGGGTAAATGCTCAGAAGTGTAATAGCCCTCATGTTGCATTGGCCATGATAAGAAACCAGATATTGATGAATACCACACTTCTATATGTGGTTGCACATTTACTGTACAGAAGAAAAAATCCGATTAATGAAAATCAAAGCAGAGTAACTAGAAGGATTAGCCATGGGAAACAGCACTGTAAATTTTGCCAGTTTTGAGATAGTTTCTTAAAGGTGCCAGAATCTTGTGGATTGAATGTATAGCACACATTTACTGGATTCTGGAGTCCTCGTAGCGGTACAGATATGCTGGGACTGCATACCAGGCAGGAAGGAGCATTTAAATAGCAAAAAATGAGGTGTATCACATGTACTGTAGGCTACTGGTGACTCCTGGAGAGTTCACTGGGTGTAGTTATTGCTCAATAAGTTCACTAAATTCTATAGTAAACACTATAGTAACTCTGCGTAGATAAACCTATAGAGAAAGCTCTCCTCCCCCCTTATCGTGATCAAGGTTGAACTGCCCTCTTTTGTGCTATGTGTCATCTCTGTAAAAATAATGGATTTGACTGTAACTTTTACCCTTCCATGTGCAATAAAATCATGAAGAAAATGCAGTAAAAAATCCTACCTCTCTCATCTGTGGAATTATATATGCTGTATTTTAACAACTCTTAATTTGCTCATAACAAATTCTGTGTGTGTATGTATAGATTTAATTCAGATTACAACTTACAGCTCATTATGTCAGTTGTATTTACATTTGTGTACCTGCGGAAAATTTAGCATTGTTATTCTTAGAAGCTGAAGTGTATATCAAATCTATTTTGGTAATTTTCATGTTTCACCTGGACTTAGAAAAAAATGATTATGCTCTGATCCTGCTGTAGTTTTTTATGTCCTTATTCCAAGTCACTGAAGCTAGCTAAAAATGAAAGACCACATCATGGCAATATCTATGCATACTCTGCTTTACATGTGGAACTTCACATGTAAAGTAATTTCTATATTATTTGCCAAATTGGCTTCAAAGGCAGAAGCTATAATGTTTGCTCCCCATTTATTTGAGTTTCAGTGCTATTTCTTGTCATTTCACAGAGGTCATGCTACTTGATGAGCCTACGACAGGGCTGGACTGCCTGACCGCAAACCAGATTGTCTCGCTGCTCTCGGAGCTTGCACACGGAGACAGGATTGTGATTATAACAATTCATCAGCCTCGCTCGGAACTCTTCAGGGTAAATGATATCTCCTCACTATTTGCTTTTTTCACCAGGCTTTTTAGTACCTAGGTTCTTTTCAGGATAGAAGTGCAAGGTCCAGTATAGTTGCCTTCACAGGCTCTTTTCCTTCGCCCCTGCATAAATACAGGCTTGTCTTGACAGCTCTGTCCTGCTGCCAGTCACGGGGCGCTCTGGGACACGTACTGCCCTGTGAAAACAGTGTGCGCACTGACTGTGTGCCTAACCTTTGTGTTAGGCAGGTACCCTCATCAAAAACACTGGGAGAAGCCATGTAAATCCCCCATGCATGCAGGCACTGTAAAAACTGGCGCTTTATTTATCTTTAGATTTTCTTATTGCAGTAACGCTTGCAACTTGAGACAGATAAAGCCGTGATTTGGAATGGAAAGGAAAAAAAAAAAGTGTTCTTTTTTCCTCTTTGTGTCAAGTGATGTGGGTACACCTTGGCCATGTGGTGGGGCAGGCCTGCGCTGCAGGGCTTGTGCCGGGGAGAGCCCTTCTCCCTTCCCATTAATGTTTCGCACTTTGCTCTTCCGCCACATCCACCACCCGCCGTGTGAACGCGAGGCACCTCTTCCCTGGCTGGCTGAACGGACCGTAAGCGGTCACAGGCCAGAGGGCAGTGATGGTGGTTGTCCGGACTGAGAGCAGTCCTGGTGCCTCGGGAATATGGCTCGATTGTAGCTGGTGGGACCCCTGCCCTGGCAAATGCTCACCTGAAGAGCAGCGCTGTTAAAGTTCTTAAACGCTTCAGGATAATCTTCCCAACAACGTGGGGATTTTACAGGCTGGGGCTATTAAGCACCAAAGGAGGTCAGTCAGTAAGTAAAGGTGCATTAGAAGTGAAGTCGGGAGTCCACTGCTCCCAATTCTGTTTGTGGATTACCTCTGTACGCTGCTGTTGCTGCCAGTTTTGAGAACCACTGGTTTTAAGAGCTTAACAAATGTGTCATCTTGTGTTACCACCAAGAGGAGCGATAGAAAGGACAAACTTCCTTCGTCAAAAATATACTAAGGAAGTTCGAATGTGTAAAAACTGGTTTTCCTGTCAAAGCATTTTTATTACCAAGACAGTAGCTGTCCTCAATAATTAATGTGCTGCTTCTTGCTATGTATTGCTGCTATATTAATTTATTCCCCACAGTTATTTGACAAAATAGCTGTCATGAGCTTTGGAGAAATGGTTTTCTGTGGGAACCCTGTGGAAATGATTACATTTTTTAGCAACTGTGGCTATTCTTGTCCTGAGCAATCAAATCCTTTTGACTTCTATGGTAAGTTTGTCTAAGTTGTTTTGGTAAAAATGTGGGTTTCCTTTACACAAACAAGTTTTCTTCCCCATTTAAAGTTCTTCCAGAGATAGAAATATGTTTGAATTCTTTCCAAACTTTGTAAATATGCTCAGCTCAGAGATGAGAAAGAGCTGGGCCCATGTAAACTTCACTGACTCCATAAAGCAGAAAAGTTTGCAGTAGGACTGAAACACAGCAGAAAGGTATAAACTACCAATAAAGAAGGAATCTAGGCTTTATGAAACCTGTGAATTCCTGATGGCCTTTCCCTGTGGCTGTCCACTGGACACTGGAAAATCAATTTGATCCCAAAACTGTGGGAAGTCTCGTGCTTTTACGGGCTTTTGTGATGGCAAGCAACTGAAGGGAAGAATGTAGAATAAATAGAGGGTGACTGAGGCATTGATTTCCACAGATTCACACTTAGAGGTTTCAGAGAATTTGGGGAGTTGCTAGCACCAGGGTGAGCTCGTGGAGCAGAACATACGGATGCTTCAGGAGATGATGATAGCAAGCTGTTGGCAAAAGCTGAAGATTCCTGTTTTACCAATTCAGGATGAAAAAAAGTGTCAGCATGAGATTTTGGCAATGAAGCTTGGTTTTGCTGCAGGGCATCTGTGTACCTGGTCCATGCAGATACATGTTTGAAGAACACATGTGTATGTGTTTGTGTATATATATAGGCACATACGTGTGTGTATATCTATCTATCTATCTTTTTTAATCTAGTATGTGGGTTGATTTTGATGCTGACAGTACTAGCTGAGTGTTAATCAGGGAATTTGACCAATCCAAACAGCTGTATTCAGAAACATGGCACATTCAGAAGAGGCAGTGTTTTTCTATTGTCTAGATGGCATCCTAAACTCTGAGAGAAGAGAGGATGGTTGTTGGGATGAAGCTGAAAATACTGGTGTGACAGTGAGGATAATTTTGCCTTCATGAATTTGAATAGTCTTGAAAAGCATAGATGATTTGAGATTTAGACCCACTTTTTAAAAAGCTTGGTAAAGAGAGTACTGCATTCTTCAAATGTCAACCTTTGAATGTGACAAGAAAAGGAAAAAATACAGTTTAGAGCAAAGAATCATCAGAATATTTAGTCTTTGGAAAATTGGTAGTTTACATTTTTTGTGTGATTTAATGATGTGAATGAAAGGACAGATTCTGATATCATTTACACCAACAGCAGAGGAAAATCGATCCTATGTATAGAGTGTGGGTTGTATTATTGAAATGTCATATGTTGTGTTTTTATATAAAAAGTACAAATGCATAGTAGGCATTAGCTATTTGGTCTAGTGACTGGTTGGTGTTGTTATTTTTTAAAACACACTTGCTTGCCATGTATTTTGTGTGTGACTTCCAGCAAGTCACACTGTCCAAGTCTTAAAAAGCGTGTCTGCATTTCGTATGTTCATATTTACAAAAGTGATGATTTCATTTTGGATATGTTTAACATTAAAGACAATTCTGCTGAATTCCAGCTTTCAGAACAGCAGGCAAGTATTCATAAGCTTAATTCAGGTTTTGAGGACAAATTAAGAATCTTGGACAAGGGCTTCTTTTCCTTTGTTCAATTTGTATTTTGAAGTTAATGAAGTATTATGTATTATAAGTATTATTATAAGTATTATGCTTATTTTGAAGCATAATACTGGAAAACTGAAATCTAAGGATGACAGAAGGCTTAAAAATAAATAACTGATAAAGACATCTTAGCAGATGTAGAAGAGTCATATAAAAACCTGTAAGAACAGCTATTCCTGAGAACAACAATCTAGTTTTCAAAACCGTAGATAATTCATTGCTATTGGGCAAAAGAGAAATTTCTAATGCATTTTAGCACTATTGTTGGATCCATATGACTTGTACACACAGCACATACAAAGTTCCCATCTGCCAGTGAAAGAATTGCTTGTGCCAGGAATAGGTATACCTCGACTTACTGGAAAGGAACATTAACTCTGTGAAGTATTTACCTTTCATAAGTTCCACCGCAGTAAGTAATATTTCTGTCTGCTTGGGCTGAGCCTGCTAGGGGCATTTGGCCTGCTCAGCATCCTCTGACTTCACATTAAAACAGAAGAATGAGATGGGTGAAATCCAGGGCAACAATTCAGTAGCAGCTCAAGCAGAGAAGAGCAATGTCTCTGCAGCATGAGCTCAGACTGAAAAATAAAGCTCCACGGTTATGGAGGAGCTGGCGGAGGACAAGGGGGAATCATGGGGCTGTGTCTGAGCATTTACCTGAAAACCAGAGAAATACATGACCAGAAAGTCATCTCTTCATCCTCCTCAGTGTTCTTTCTCAGCTGGTGCTCTGTCTCGCGCTTGGCAAGAGTAGCGCTTCACCGGTGGCTCAGCTCTGTGCTGTGCGGGAGGGACACTGCAGGTCTGACCAGCACACCACTGAGTCCTTGCATTTCCAGATCAAGGACTCGAACTTCAGGGGCCACAAAACGCAGAGATTTATTGTGGCTGCACAGTTATTCATTCATGTTGCTTCTGATGGGAAGGAAGAGTAAAAGACACCTTGAAAATGCTTTCAGGGGACCTTTTCTTCTTTGCAGATTTTAGGACAGAGACAAGGAAAGTTTAGTTGCAAGGGGGGAAGAGGTATGAATGGAAAGTGATGTGTATATATAGTAAACACTTTGTAAATTTACAGTGGATCTGACATCTGTGGACACCCGAAGCAAGGAACGTGAACTTGAAACCTACAGTAGGGTTCAGGTAATAGTATCAGCCTACAAAAACTCGGAGATCTTTAGCAAAGTACTGGCAGCCATTGAAAGAACAAAGCGTATGAAAGAGCTGCCACCAATACCATTCAAAAACAAGGAATCGCCCAGTGCCTTTTACAAATCATGGATTCTTTTACGGTAAGACTTCATTCCCCCCCCCCCCCCTTTTTTTTTGTAAGAAAAATATTTTCTCTTATCCACTAGTTTTTGGGGTTTCCCCCCCATATATAAATGCACTTTCTTGGTTGTTTTGGTCTACCACTGTACTTGTCTCTGTCTTTTTTAACATATATTACCTTTTTGTGGACTCTCCGCATGTAAGATTTGTTCAAAGCTGAGTACCCTACCAACATGTGGTCAGTTATTACTGTTTTGTTTCATTATCAGGAGGACAACAAGAAACTTCTCCAGAGATAAGATTGGCCTCATCATGCGTCTCCTCCAGAACCTGTTATTTGGCTTGTTTGTAACGTTTTTCCTGCTGAGACTAAGGAATGACCTGCTAAAAGGAGCTGTGCAGGACCGTGTGGGGCTTATCTACCAGTGCGTGAGTGCCCCCCCCTACACAGGGGTGCTCAATGCTGTTGCCCTTTGTGAGTTTCTGTACTGCATTCTGTGCAGCAGCAGGAATTGCTACCACTGTTTTGTAAATAGGAAAAAGTCTTTTTTGAAGGTAGCCGTTTAAAGGATCTTAACAGTTTTAGATAGTGTCGGAGCTGATACAGAAGCTTTCACCTTCAGAGGTGAAACAACAGAAGCTTTGCACCACAGAAGGAGATTGGCCCATCGGAGGGACTCCAGGTTCGCTGCGCTTAATGAAGGAATGCCCTCATCCCTGCCTCTCCCTTTTTGTAGCTGGCCTGTGTATGGAGGCTTTGTTCTGAACTGTGCCAGAGTCCTTAACTTGCCTGTGTGTAACATTATAAAGACAGGACAAAGTCCAGGTCTGTAGTCAACATCTGAAGCGAGATCAAAACTAAAGACGTGGAAAGGACAGAAGTACAAGACCTGCTTTGACATCAGTTAAGGATAATTGAATTTAAGACTATTATGTGATGATTACATTTTTCTTAGAGGGTGTTTATCTTACATCTGCCACACCAAGACCAACAGCAGTTCCTGTTTACAGCCCTAAAAACTGTTCTGCTCGTGTAGGGAGCATACACTGCTGTCAACACCTGGGGATCAGAGAACCTCAAGAAATCATCCAGTGACGGCAGCTTTTTCTGCATCTTTAATTAGTATCTGCAGAAACAGAAGGCTGCCCTGCATGCTGCCTAGTTGGGCCTTTCTCATTAAGCTTAGTGACTTTTGCGGTCTGCAGGGAGCAGGTTTTGCATTTATGGTAGGGGAAAAAGTGGACAGACTGGTTTAGACAGAATGTTTCTGATACAGTCTCAAAGATGTCTGTGTGCTTCAGGTCATTTTTGCTAGCAACAAGGCTTGGTGTCTTTATTTGATGGTGATTTTATTTATTTCTTATGTATTTAATCCAGTCCCACCTTTACGTGCTATCAGTGACCAAGAAAGTAAAGATGGCTTGTATAAGAAGTGGCAAATGCTTTTAGCTTATATAGTACATTTCCTGCCCTTCAGTGTCATCAGCGTGGCCATTTTCAGCACCTTTATATACTGGTAAGCACTTGGACCATCTCTTGGACTGTGGGGTTTGTTGTTATCAGTTTCAATTCCCATATCAGCAAACGGCCTCCTGGCATGGCTTCTGGCTGTTGTCTCTCAGAATGATTACAGAGACAGGTTAAGGCAAGTCACAACAATTTTAACCCTGCTCTTTCAGGCAGTGTTAAAACACTTACTGAGTAAGCGAGCAAGTTACCAGTTCTTTAGGTAACTTGGGAAGTTTCAATGGGCCTGGGACATTTATCATTCTTGTGTCATACCAAAGGCAGGAAGTGTCATTTTACATTATATTTAGAAAGATAGGAAATAAGAGGGGAAAAAAGTGAGGAAGACACCAATAGGTATGTGATAGTAACAAAGCTTCATATTTCTTGGGACGTTTGGGGCTTAGCTACACTGTAGGGAAGTGATGAGATCTGGATCCCTCTCTTTCACTCTCCAGAGAAAAGCACTAAAGTAGATTTCTGATAGTGGGAGAGAGTGTAAAGCTTGCTTTTTTCCCCCCAGGACGTTAATTTCCTCGCATCATTGTAAAGTAGTACCTCAGAATGGGATGATGAAGTACTGCATCTGTTCATTGCCTTATCTATCACATAGGTCTGCTCTTCTCCATTTCTGTTCCGTTGATTTCCCACCTTCCACTTGCTTACTCTGAACTTAATGTAGTCCATGGCTGCTGGCATAAGCTAATAGCAAAGTAATGAGGACCAATTTCTGCTCTTCAAACTTCTGGGTGTTTTGTTTTCCTAATTATGAAAGGAGTGGTCAGTAGCACACTAAAGCTTTGTTTAAGGAAGGCCATCTATCTTTGTCCCCTTAGCTACCTGGGTTTTTATTTCTGCAAGCTGTCAGTGCCGCCTGCTTCAGGCAGTGCTCCCTGAGAAGTCCTTCTTCACAGACAAACAGGAATTACTCCTCCTCCCGCTGCGCGTTTAGAGCATGCACCGTCCTCACCAGAACCCTTCCATTGCTGCCTGCTAGTGGGCTGGTGGCTGAGAAGGAAGCCGTTTGGAAGGTACCTTTTCAGGCTCAGTAAGGGAAGGTTTGTGGAGCTTCTGAAGATTATGAGCCACTGTTTGTCATGCTCACCCCTTAACGAACAGGAAATTCATAAGGGCAGAGACTTTGCCCTTGTGCTTTAGTAGCTTCAAACACAATCAACACTAAAGATGTGGTTCCGGTTAACAGATACTATTTACAGGTATCAGCCTCCGCGTATCTTTGCTATCTTGTGGTTGTTTGGAAGCCATCAGTGATGTGTCAGAGTGATTTCAGAGCACCCTTAGACCTCTTAGGGCAAGCAGTTTCTTTGTGAAATTTTGAAGATTGTATTTGTTCAGGACTAAACTTCCCTGGGTGGACTAACTTGTGGAGGGGCTTTGATAGCCTCCGGTATGTGTTCTTACAAGCCTTTTCTCTGAGAGTTTGTGTTTGTAGGGTCAGACAGACCCAGACGCTGACCTGATCAGACACGAGGCAGCTCTGGCCAACAGCCGTTTTTGCAATCAAGTAAATGTACTCTGTTTATGCAGATTTTCCTAGCTAAAGATACCTCTGGGAAGTGTTGTAACAGTTTATATTATCCTACCATTCTATTGCTGTAATATTCTCTCGTCAGAGTGGATTTTTTTTTTTCTTCTGTTTTAGGCTGTCTTCTTTCTATTCCTACCCCAGATTTACTATTCTGTACCTACATACCTCTGTGTAAAGTATTAGAGCACTTCAGAGAAGGTAATACTTTTATGCTAGGACTTTGGAAAGCTGTTTCTTCTGCACCAATCTGTGATTAAAGGTTGTTAAGTACCTGCTAGTTTGTTGAATGTTTAATACTTGAAGTCAATGTTCAGACATCTATTTATAATAGACATTATTTTGGTATTACATGCAAAACTGCTACAGGAAACCTGTAAGAAAATTAGTACTTCTATTTTAAGACCATGTTCAAACATGGTGGATTAAACAAAAGACACAGGGCCTTGCATTGAGCAGTGAAAAAGAAAATAAACTGTTGAATAGCTGCTTGTTAGCTAAGCAAAGCATGCAGTTTGTACCTAGTGTGAGGCAATTTTGGTATCAGGTATTTCGGAAAAAGAGTGATATGTCACCATGTAATAAAAGGTTTTGTCATCTTTCATATACACTATAAGGCTGAATTAAGTTTGCCAAGCAATTATTGGCCTCTCTTAACTTTTTAATCTTTAGTATAGGTTGTTGGGGGGGGGACGACTTTTTTCCTTAAGTGAACTTGGGAATAGCTGGGAACAGTGTGCTGTAGAAAAGAGTGCAGGAGTATGGAGGAAATTGCATTTGGATGAATTATATGGGCGGTGAGTGCAATTAGCCTTCCATTTAATTGAATATATCCATTTTTACATTTGCATGCACAGTATCAGAAGTGCAAAATTCGATCTGTTAATTATCTGCATAAAGATGTTCTTTAAATATGTGACTTACATAAATAACTCCCACTGCATAGGATCTGAAAGGAGGAGGATATTTGTTTAAAGGATGTTAAAAGCCACTGTGGTTATCTTGAAACAACACGGATTACTGCTACAATTACATGTTTACATAACCCTGTTTAATCTAGATGGAGAAAACCTAATGTATCTGCACTTATGTCACGATATTAAGTGGATGTCCTTTACATTAAGGCTCCAAATAACATCCTAAGGGTTAAGGCATAAACTGTTCACTTAATGAGCTGTAATTGCAAAAAAACAAGTAAAAACAAAAATAAAAGCCAAGTTTAGTACCCCAACACTGTTTTTTAAATGTTCTTTTGCTCATTTTTGTACAGGACTGCAGGGTTGAATCCTGATGCTTCCAGATTTGGAATTTTCTTTGCTGTTGTCTTAGCAACTCATATAATTGGTGAACTACTAACAGTTGTTCTACTTGGCATGGTTCAAGACCCAAATATAGTCCAAAGTGGAGTGGTGCTACTTAATTCAGCAGGTGTGATAGTGGGAACGGGACTAGTAAGGTAGGAAAAAGTTTTATTTCATGTTAATGTTAAAATAATCTACCTATAGAAGAGTTTCATGAACAGCCTGCACTGCTGAAGCACATAATGCACAGGTAGCAATGGAGAGAGTGCAGCTGGCATCCTTCAGAGGCAGAACTGCCTCATCACGTTAGACCTTGTACTAAACACACACAAAGACACTGAATAACTTTAGGTATCAACAAAGATACTAACTTTTTTCCGCACTTTTTGCAAATAAATTGAATATAAAACTGAGCAATTAATATCTGTCAGCTCAGCTGAATTCTTTTACTTGTGCTGATATTATCAGATGAAATGCTGTCCTCGTTAGATGATTCTACCAAAAAAAAAATCTTACAACTTTTAGTAACTGCTGGAACTTATCAAGTATTAAACACTAGGAATGATGGTTTTTAAAAAAAGTTGTTCTCAACTATCTTATTAGTGTTATTCTTAGTCATTACACACTTTTTCTGTCCGTGCAGACTTATCTACATAAAAATAATAAAGTAGTTTAGTAAATATGCAAGAAAATTCTGACCCACTTGCTCTATTAGTGTGCAAATTAATATTTTTGCATTGTAACTACATGAACTTGGAACAGTTTTCCTCTTGTATTTGTCAATACTGAAATTACTGTTTTTTGAGAAACAAATTATAATAAATTGTCAAAAAAAAAGTTTTCTTGAGACCATAGCCTAATGCCGCAATGATAACTTTAAAAGTGTTAGCGTGGTTTCTAATCTTGTTTTACAGTAAAGACATTGCTAATTAATGTTGTGAATCTCTTTGATAATTAAACTTCCTAGGCAACGAAGGATATTAAAAATAGCATTGTGACTTGGGTTGTGGGCTTTTTCTGTTTGTTTGTTTAACTATAAATTCTTGCAGTATTTTAGGTGCAGAAATTGCCCGGTCTTGTTGAATAATGTTATTTCAAAATACTCATACTCATTCTCTTTATTCTTTGCTTCACTTTTGTATTGTTATTACTGTTCTGGTGAATTCATATTCAGTCTTTTTTGAAGATGGAGTGAGGGGGTGGTGGTTTCTTGCTTTGGAAGCAACACGTTCTTGTAGCTGAGGTTTATATTGGGTCGTCATTTTTAGTTTATCACTGCAATGTGAATATCAAAAAACTTCATAGAATTATTTGTGACTGTCCATAAACAAGTCAGGGCTGAGTGTTGTGACACTGTACCAAAGTCAGAGACAGCCTTCATGGTCCTCTCCTCATTTAGCACTGAAATGGACTTTATGCTTGAAAACCCTACATGCACAGCCAAGAACTGTTTCTGCAACAGGCTATCACCAAAGATGAGAGCTCGTTTTAATTCGGGGTAGAACTGGTTCTTGGAATGTAGCAAAAGCCAATTTAACTTCTCTGTTTCTTTAAGGACCATCGAAGAAATGCCGACACCTTTTAAAATACTCAGTTATCTTACCTTTCAAAAATACAGCAGTGAGGTTCTTGTAGTCAATGAATTTTATGGCTTAAACTTCACATGTGGTAAGTGTTCAAAAAAACCCCCAAAAGGCCTTTAAATCCATTGTAAATCATTTCGATGAGATGTCGATGCTTATTTTCCTTCTAGATATAATAAAAGTATCTTGATAAGTTAAAGACAACTTCTTAAAAGGAGTGTCTTAATTAGGAAAGATGTATTATAACACCGGATCAGCAAGCGAGACAAAAGTTTGACTCCCCTTTTTCAACTATTTCTCATTCTTTCAGTTTTTCATCTTTCTCTTCTTCACCTGCTCTTTTATCGCTGCTTTGGGGGCATTTTGGAAATTCAGCTCTGCAGCCTGGTCTGTGCTCATCAGCGCAGTGTTACACAAATAGGAGAGCGATAGAACTGCGCGGGGTAACGTCAGCCCAGGGAGCACTGACAGGTAGCACTGCACCGGACGTTCCTTCTCATAGCAGTGAGGTTTCGGTTCAGACAGGTCACCATGGCACACCTCGAGCAGCTTGGACCTGCCAGGCTGTCAGCGTTAGAATCCGTCAGGTTGGCAGGGGTAGGAGGTAACATCCACCAATGGGGGTGAAACTTACAGCTTTGGACCTACCCTAAGGTATTCTGGGCTCTGTAGCCAGGGTCTGTGCTCCTCTCCAAGGGTATACATTCCTCATCCATTAATCTCTCCTGTCCTTCGCTATGACACGAGCATAGATGGCAGATGTTAGAAGAAGAATCCATGACTTTGGTAGTAACACTAAACAGCTGATTTTTAATGTGCCCCTCAGACAGTCTCCATTTCTTGTATTTTGGAAGCACTCAACAAGTATGAACACTGTAAGGCTACCACATGGGGCAACTCGCTTCTTGAGGCCCCTCCACTGTGTCTGAAAAGCCATAGCTCTTCTTTCGTTTGGCATGAAAAAAACCCAGGAAGCTCCTAGTGACCCTTTATTCTTCCCTTCAAAAAATGTGGCATAGATTAACTGCAGAAACATATGGCTTGTCTGTTCTTCTTCCAGAATGATGGGAACTATTGCTGTGGGTATTGTTCATCATCAAAATAGCGTTAGGGATAGGTATATTACATGCTAGATACTGAAGCCTCAGTTTTAGTTTTACTGATTCATCTACTGAAGAAACAAATTTTTTCTTTTGACAGGTGGAGCCAACAGTTCCACAGCAACTGACGCTGCATGTACTTTCTCTCGTGGCACTCAGTTCATTGAAAAAAACTTCCCTGGTGCATTGTCCCGGTTCACAATCGATTTCTTAATACTCTATGCTTTTCTCCCAGGACTTGCCATTATAGCAATTCTGAGCTTCAAAATAAGAGAGAGAACTAGCAGCAGGCAATAAAAAAGTAGCAGTGCTAACAATGTCTAATAATATGCTTTTAACCTGATCATGGATGAAGGCTTAAGTTGATGGATTTCAGATAGAATTTAAGTGATTATACATAGAGAAACACATTCATCTTCTCATGGTGGTTTTTCACTGGACGTTTTCCATTTGAAAAACAATGTTCTCTTAAGAGTATGAATGGCTTCCTGCTGCCGGCATTCCCACCCTGCTCCCAAATCAGCCCTAATCAACAGCATTGCATGTTTTAAAGGACTTCTTGAATTCCATTTAGTCAGCTGTTGCTGTCAATTTTTAACAACGTATCAATGGCGCTCTAATTTTTTCCACCCTATTTTGTTTTTTAACCATTATCAATAAGCACAGAGGTATAATTACTAGTAAATCTTGTATTTTAATTCCTATGCTTTTTTTTTTGATACTGTTTTGGGGATTTGTAGAAACGCAACAAACATGTAAGTAAAGACAGAATGAAGAAATCACTCCACTTTAATCTTCTGCATACTCTACAATCAATGAGTACAGGATCTTTAAGCAATACAAAAGTTACCCAACATGTTTTTGTCTTGCAAATGATGGTAAATCAGAGAAGACAATTGTTATTTGTATCTGTTCCTTCTTTTCATTATCAAGTTCTAAATCTTGTCTTGGAAGTGGTTTGTGAATTACTAGAACAAATTTTTGTTTGTTAATAAAATGTCAATTTGGCTAGGGAAAAAAAAATATAAAAGTTTTTTGCCAGTTCTTGGAAGCAATGTAATTTGCATCTTTGGAAATTATTCTCATGGGTTCACTAACATGCCAAAGAGTCTAATTTATCCACTTACTCAATTGAAGTACCTCTCAAAATTGAAAGCCTAACACACACAGAATTCCTAAATTTTGTAACTTTGCATGTTCAGTGGAGAAATTATTTATTACAGAGGGATAGCTAGAAATGTCTTTGAGGAGGTAAGTATATTAAAATTCCATAACAATATAACTAGTTTAATGTGATAGTTTTGAGATGATACACTTTGTAATAAAGAATTTGAAATCCTCAGGTTAATGCAAGTTCTCCACTAAGTGTGAGGCCAGGATTTTTTTTCTAATATCTTTATGTATAATATTCTAAGATACAAGTGGTATATCAGAAAAACATTTGATTAACATCTATGTTACAGATAACAAATAACTTTAAAGAGCTGGGAAGATACCAGTTTAGTTTGTCTTTCCCATTTTTACGCACGTGTAGGGTTGTTCATCAGGGAACATTCTTACAGTCTCGCCCGCCAAGTGACTGTTCAGAGATTTATTCTCTAACAACAAGTCTTAGCTCTCAAGAGACGCCTCTGGCTTTAGTTGAGATCTTGTCTTGCGTATTCTCAAAACACTCAGGCCGTCTCTCAATAGTGAGGATGGCCACAGACAAAAAGCCGTATCTAGTTTCGCCTAGCGTTTCACCAGCTTAGGCTGCATGTGAATCAATTATACTTCCACCATCAACCAAGCAGCTGTCAAACGGATTAGACTGACTTCCTAGCATCTGAATATTTGACAGAAATGTCATCTTCTGAATTCTGTGCAAAGTTATTGCAACATTATACACTGCAAGAAATAATTCCTGTATTCAACTGGGTGATACTGAAACAGAGATAAAGCAAACTTCTGAATTTTAGATCAGGTCAAACCTGGTTTTAATTCCACTTCATTCTGCCAGTTCTTGTGGAACTATCCCATTCAAATACATTAAACAATGACGCAAATATTTTCGTAAGCTTTGCTTTTGAATGATATATGCAAGGAACTAGGAAAGGAATGCCTAGCATTTTTCACTATGCAGTTGCTTATTTTGGGTGTGAAAACTTGTTTATATTTAAAGACATGATTAGGGCAGAAGCATTAAAAAATAAACCAAATGTCGCGTTATGAATTATAAAATAGGTAGAACTGACTAATGCCAGTCCTCATATTCAAACCTCTTTCTGAACAGTCTAAAAGGTCTTTCTCCACATTTTTTAAAATTCTGTGTTCAGTACCAAGATATACTTAAATGTGGACTGAACGAATAAGCATCTATTTTTATTAAAAATAATAACAGGAATCCTTAATAAATATTAGGTTTGTAGTTTGATATGGTATATTTTCAACTGCATCAGATTAGGTTGCTATTGTAATGTTGAAGTGATTAAAGTAATTTTGTGAAACTGAAGACACCTATAGCAGTTCATCAGTCGGGGTCAAAATCCATTTCTTTCCAGGATTTAGAGGCATTTCTTCTGTATTGTTCAAGTTCCTAAAACAGAAACATACATACATATTAATCTCATCTCCTCATTATTAAAAGCAGTAAGACACATACATTAGCCACCTAAACGTTTAAAGCACGTACAAATACTTTTCACTGTAGAAAAAATGTATGTTTTTTTATTTTTAACAAAATTATATGAAAGGTGCTATAGCTTTTGCCACATTTGCTTTCACATAGGGAACTAGATTTTATTTATTTATTTAGGCCTAGATACTTCCTTTCTAGGGTAGAAGAAATTTTGGTTGGGGTTTTAGACACTCAAGTTTGAGAAACCAGGCTCCCTACGAACATACAGAATTGTAATACTACCCACGTTTTAAAAGCAGAGATCAGAATTACCCAGCAGAAACTGCTGTTTCACGCACATGAAGTCAGAAGCCAAACGGATTGGTAATTCCTTAAGATTGCGCAAAGGAAACTAGAAAAACAAAGCCTACTTTCTTTCTTTCATTTTTTTAAGCTCAAGACTGAAATGAACGTCTGTAAACTTATACATCACCAGTGGTGATGATTTAGAGAGCTACCAGTGGATCCTGGAAACCCCTGCAGAACACAGGCTTGTCCAGAAAGCAGTAAGCAGAAACCTCTTCTAGAGGAATGCAATGGGTGTTCAGGAAATCGACGTACTGCCTCTATTCACTCTATGGTACTGCATATTTGTGGAAATGTTATCCATCAATGCTTGAGGTTTTTCAGGAAGCGTATTACTCACGAAGACCATGGTGCCATGGTTTTAGTTTTGTTCTGTTTTGCTTTTCAGTTAGTAGCCAAATATTCTTTCAGGTGCTAGTGTTCAGCAGATTTAAAAGTCAGCATCAGTGAGTAAAAACAAAATGCAAACCCAATGTGGTAATTAAAATTATACATCTTCTAGACAGCAATTAGATTATTAAAAGCAAAGAGAGGCTCAAATTGTGGAGGTGTAAGTAAAGCGAATTAAGTATGAAAGATGAGCCAATCTACATTATGCTGTACTTGACATCAGGTAGCGTACCAGCATGGCAGACAAACGACCTCATTGCAGTCAAAAGTGCTAGTGGGAATTCTGAAGACAATAATAAAAGGTTCTAGCGACACTACCACACAACAGCTTCATCTTCTGAATTTTATGTAGTGGTGCACACCATCAGGAATTATTTCTGAAAATTCTTTTCAGCAAACATTAATTTTGAAAGCACTATGCCTGCTTTTCATTCATTTAAGAATAAGAAGGCTTCCAGTGTATTTGCAGGAAGATGATTCTCTAATGAGGTCCTCTTAAACCTAACCACGTACTGCTTGCAATACAAAAGAAGTCATCGCATCTTACTTAGACCAGGAAAAGAGATGGATGTAAACAAGGGATTAGCATAAAGGCAGCAAAGACTCTCAAAAGTGGGCTTGTGTTTTATAAGACTGCTATTCTGATTTTAATAGAATGGATTTACAGAGTAAGGGAGGCTTCACTGCAGGTACAGATACGAGAACGGACAAAAATAACAAAATTGACACTTAGTGAATTTAACAGAAGTATTAATTCTCAATCCAGAGCACAGAGGGAGGAAGAATAAAGGGCACGGCAACAAAGAAATCCTCATCTAAAAATTGTATCGAAACAATAAATAGAATTTTCTCTCTCAGGAAATCACTTCAGCAGCTTTGCCAGCAGTGCAAAATTTTCAGAAAGCACTACAGGTTTATGAGCAATAAGAGGATCTGTAGTTAGTGCATATTTTTCATGACGCTTGCAGGAGTCTAGTTTTGCAGTTAAGTAACTCACAGATGACTGACAGAATATGTTGTTTCTAGTCTAAATCTAGGAAGCTGCATGATTAAATACAACTCTAGTACTATTGAACTGTTTTGTCTCTAAGCCAGTCTTTCCTCAGTATTTTCACTCCCTCATTATTAATATAAAGTAATTATATCTTGGAACATACTGAACTGTTGGAAACTTGTGAACAGTTAGGAACAGAAAGAATATTGTGATATTTTAAGGAGCACACGTAACCTGATTTATGCAAAATAAATAAATTCAATTCTAACAACTTTCTCAAAGGCTACAGGAAGGGGTAAAATTAAACAACGAAGTTTTACATATAATGGCAATGCTGTCTGGGGGCCATGTCTACAGGTGTTGCCTAAATAATTAGCCATACAGATTTATCATCTGACTGAACTGTTTCAAGAAAAAGGCAGATAATTTAGCAGAATTTATTTTGCTGTAATTTCAGCTAGCTAGAAGGCAATTCAGTGGAAAGGCAATTCAAAACAATATGGAAATGCAAAGTATCAAAACCACAGCATATATTAGAAGTTACAGCTATTCCACTACATATAGAATTACAGAACAAAATTATAAATATTTATTTTGGAGACATATCTGGGTAAGACTAACATTTAAACAATGGGAAATGAAAGAAAAAAAATGAGATTAAATGGGAGGATATTTACAAAAATTACAAATTCAGTGATTCAGGAGGAAAAATGCTGTCAGGAAAGTACACTTCCTTATTTTTCATGTAAAACAGAAAGTCAAATAAATCCCTGCAATTCAGAAACGTAATGGAAAAATCTTTCAAACACAGCTCAAAGATCACTCCAGAGACCCTTCTGAAAAAGGGCAACTTCCTGCTCATAAAGTCCTGTACTACAAACATAAGCAGAATTCTGTAACTATTCAATCAGCTAAGAGGTCCTCTCTCCAAACTGAAAGAAGATCCTACGACAGAATATATCTCAAAGTACACCCAAAAGTTCATGCTAGCATTATGCTTCCTTTGTTTTCTGGGTACCACGTGTAGGGGGCACAGATCAGACTGACAAAGAATTAACAACTGCAATTTAAATATGCTTTCAATGTACTCCGAGTGTTTTAAACGTTACTAGTGCTAGCAACTTATCCTAGATGTCTCAACACTGACATAAAGTGGATTTTTAATTTTTTTTTTTTTTAACCTTAATGCTTCTGTACTTCCGTGTTTCTATAAATTCTTCATCTGTCAAATGGGGAAGATCACATCCAATCTCATAAAGGGACTGGGAAGAAAGACTTAACTGATGTTTGTGAGGCGCTCAGATAAGATAACATTACCACACATTCTCAGAGAAAAAAATTAATACTTTTGTGTTCATTGAAGTGTCTGAATGGCAGGTTGAGAAATAAGGTACACAAAGAATAAGGATGATGAAAAGAAATACTGAACAATTGAACTGAAACATCAGCAAAATAGTATATGATCATGTAATTAAAGACAATACTATAACATCTACAAACAAGGAAGAAAAATTAAGATTGTAAGAAAAGCCTTAATTGTTGCATTTCCTCAGTTCTGAGGGACTGACATCACTTTAACTTTCTTTTTCATGTAGTTTCTTACTGAAAGTGCCCTCAATGTGGCACACGATGAAAATAACCCAGTACTGAAACAAGGATTAAAAATCTTAAGTACCTGAACTTCAGTAGGAAATTTAATAACAGTGCTCTAATAATGCTCTTTTAAATTGGTTAAAAAAAAACAAAACCACAAAAGTCTTTTGTACTCATTTGGGCATGCTTTCATGTGAAAATGAGAAGGCTTATTCTTGGCAACTGAGGAAACATCCTAAATAACTTTTTCTCCACCATATGAAGACTAGCACTTCTCCTCTGATGAAAACGGAAGATGCCGCTGCTCTGTTACCCATGTTAAGGTGGGTGCCTGTGACACTTCTCTCCCCTGTAACACTGGCCTGACCACAGAGGTTCACCACAAAATATGTGATCTTCTGTCCTGCTGAACGAGACTGAAATCATCTCCTGAAGTTCTGCAATATGGTCATGTCAGCGAAGCACGCTGAAAAAACATGGTGCCCGTTCTGTTGGCCAACACAGTCCCAATCTCAATCAGACAGCTGCAGATCTGGCACCGAGATGACTTTTAGTTGTGAATGACATGGTTAATTAGGTCAGTCCTATTTTAGGGGAAATAGGACTACACTTCCTTGCGAGATGTTATAGAACCTCCCCTCCTTCTGTTTATGACTTGCTAAAGGCTTAACATTTACAGCCCTGTTCGTTGAGATCTGCTTACAATGCTGCTCATTACCTGATGCCAAATGGCACCAGGCATCTACTTTTTTTTTTTGGGGGGGTCTTTTTTATTTAGTATACTTTATGGAATTAGGCTTCAGCTAAAACTGGCACCAATCCCTAAAGTAATACCTTTGTGTAACAAGGACCAGGCAGTGTGAACTTTGGCATTGCATGACGCTGACTTCTTAAGCACCTGGCTGGGAGGCTATCCAACTGTCGGAGCCCAAGGTCAGCTTTATCATTTGCTTCAATGATTGAAGCCGCAGTCAAATGTCCAGATGAAAAAGGTCCAAGCACCTGAGTATTAGCAGTACAAGGCATAACAGGATAGCTAAGACCTGAAGCAAACAAAAACCTTCGAAAAGACATCGCCCTTACCTCTGTGGCAGAGAGCATTTCTAAAGGGAACGGAGAAGACATCCCCGTGTGCAAGCTCACTGCCACAAACATTTCGAAGGAACTAAGGAACAAGACCTTGACACACTCCTAGGTGCTCACAGATGCAGGTGGTATTCGTGCAGCTCTAATCGACACTACTATTTTAAAAGATCTCACTCTTATTCAAGTTACATGTGTACCTCAAATGAAATTAAGGTGACCTTAAAGCATCAAAAGCCAAAAAGCTAGCAGAGAATGGAGAGAAATGGATGACAGATTTGCCATACTGTTTATGTTTTATGTGGGCTGTATGAAGAATTACCAGCAAGCTACATGTTTAAGGCCTGATAAATATGCAAAATGAATCTTTTTCTTGAATCTTGAAAGCCCTGCAAAGAGCACAAAATTCCAGTCATTGCTGGAGGGAATCTGCTAGTTAAGAAAGACATCAAAAATGTAAATTCCAAGAAGGTCCCTGGTGCTCTATTCTCTCTCTCGGAGCTTAACTCCAGAGAATGAAAAGGCAGTAAACAATTGCAACAGCACTATTTGATACAAACCTGCACGTGGTACGTCTGTGGGGTAAGAACTAGGAAAAGAATTCTGAAAGGACACGGTTGAGAAAGAGGGATGTGCTCTATCTTGTTGAACACAGGCACAGTGAGGAACAGATAGCCTCCGAGAGTTTTCCAGAGCAAAAAGGCCTAGGAATGGAGTGGTAGGTCTTGTCTAAAAGAAAACACCCTTGTGACAGAGTGCTGAAGCACTGGACTCTTAACTTCCACAGGCAAAAAGCATTATCAGATAAATACTAGCTGACAGCTAGTACGTGGGAGCAAGCCAGGTACTTTCTTGTTTCTGTACTTTTTTTTTAAACTGTTTTCTAATTTTATACTGAAGAATTTAACCTTTTACTCTGCTAGAGTGTACAAAGCCTAGCTGCAGACAAACCCTTCAACCAAGCTTTCGAAGTTGGAATTGATTTAATTAAACTTTGCATTGCCACAGTTATCATCTATAAATCTATTACAGTATCATTGAGCAGTCTGGGGCTATACATTGTTACTGTTGCTATGTTTTTGTGTTTCCTTTTCCTTTAAAGCTTATCTTTGAGATAAACAAGCAAACTGATTATCACCTAGAGTCCAAAGTGGCATATTAATTAACCGAGAGTAACCCACAAAAATGCTAACATGCACTTAAATGATTTTAAAATACACACTGTCATATGAAACTTTCATTTTGCATTATGTCCCATAATTTCATTAGCAACATGTTGCATATTAAACATCTTAATATACTGTTCCTCCTGCACAACAGATATCATGAGACTCTATAAAGAATGTCAGACTTATGATGCATTTAAAATGTTGCTTTAAAAATAGGATTTTTGTGCTGCTTTTCCTATAACTGGGAAATCCGAAGACACTTCAAGAATCACTGTAACTACAGAGTTCTTTTCTTTTAGATGTATATTGCTATCTTGGTGCATTTCAAATTGAATGAAATTCTTGGAGTATAAAACATTTTAATAATGTGCAAATAATCTTGTAATAATTGAACTTCACGATAGAGAAGTTTAGGAAATAGCTGCAGATAACAGAAGTAATTTTCTCTTTAATGCTCAAATTACTTGTAGTAGTCCAACTAAAAGAAGCTACACTGGTTTGCAATGCTCTTGAACAGATTAAGATTCTAAAAGCCTGTCTCTTGTTTAAAAACAGAAAATTAATAATTTCCTATATGATTTAATCAATGCATACCAGTATCATCTTTTGCAAGACATATTATCTAAAAATAACAAACCTAGTACACCATACAGTTATTTTGAGATATCTATATATACTGACTATGAGATTGCTTTTGGAATTTATAATGTAACGTGCTTTACAAATTTCAATGATTTCTAAGACTGCTCTTGATGTAACAAATTCAGAACTGATGCCTACATTAACAGGATATTACAGGTAATGTGCAAGTTCAAAGACTGCACGGGATTCTTGAAATTGCTTTATTCTTTTACATTATTAATGTATTTCTTTGGATCAGGTAACTACAGGTTTACTGCCTTATGCAATCTAACTAAACTCTACAAAAGTGTGATAGCAGTAATAACCTTATCTTTTGGCTTTCTTTTACAAGCATGCAAAAAAGATGAAATTTGCCACGGTATTTTAGGGTTAGCCAAGATTAACTGCAGTGCAATTCAGTAAAACTGGCTTTCATCTTGAAAGCAGGGGTCTGTCAAAGCACGTGAGATCTAGATTGCTACAATCCACCATCTCAAAGCACTGTTAGAAAAAACCCTTTAACTGCAGTAACTTGGTCCACAAAGAAGTTAACTGGTGTACACACAGCCCACATAGAAGCTGTGAGAAGAGAGTGGAATGTTTTGCAGTCATTCTAGTGCAGAATTTTTTGTGTGTGAAAGAAATGAATCTATATGAAATAGAGAGTTTCCAGAATAAGTATGTGATACTTGTTCCAAACAAAGAAAAATACACAAATCTTGGATCGATTTTAACAGACCAATACCTATGGTATTGATGAAGACTCTATACAGTATTTCTACCCACATGATGTTATATGCTGGTATCTAGAAGGCTATGTTCCAACCTTTGTCTAGTTTGTCACTGAATTTTTCCATAAAATTAATTCACCACAGATGTAGGGAAATGCAGAAACACTTCAAAATTAAGAAGAAAAAATAAAAGACTTAAGGTCTTTCCTGGAATTCATGGGTTAAGCCAAATATCACTATGTGGAATAATTCTGTTCACTCTACGATACAATGTATATAGCCTGCAAACTTGAGTCAGAAATGTTATCTCAGTACCTTTCCAGTTTAAGTAAAAAGTTTTCAAGGAGGAAGACAAAAATAAGAAAAAGTAAACAGCCCCCATCCCAAACCTCAATACTGCTTCCTAGACTTCCTGCTAGTCAACACGCAAATGAGAGCATGGGGTGCAGAAATGAAGAAATTACTGCCAAGAAAGCTTCACAGCTTTACTTCAGTATTATTTTAGTGAAATAATTCTGGAAGAGAGCTAGAAGGAAAATTTGAGCTTTTCATTTCTAAAGAAACTACAGAGCCAAAACTTTACGATCGAACAATGCTCTACCTGCTCAATGTCTACCAATTGAAAAAAACTGAAACCCAAACTACTAAGTTGAAAACTAAAGTTGAAGTTATTTAAAGGTAAATAGGGGACTCCAAGTATATTCCACAATTACTTCAGCAGTGCCGGTGGTTCTGGAACACCTGACTGTGAACAGCAACCGGAGAACAACCACACACCTGGTTTTTCTGAGCTCTCATGACATCAACTTCATACTCGGCATATCGTAAATCCTGTGCAGGGTCCTTGGTATCTTGTAAATCGCAGAAGCTCTAACAGAAGAAATAATAAAACACAAATTATAAAATTCATCTCCTGTTCGTTTAACAAGAAAATGCCACTCTGTAGATCTAATGGGAGTATTTTGCTTTTAATACAAATGTATGAAAATCCTGCATTTAGGGAAGAATTTTGCACTATAGGACACAGATTAGATAAAATATACTATATATTATCTTAGATCGGTAAAATGATGAGAAAGTAATAGTGCAGTCAGATCTTAAAGGAAAGAAAATATTTTTATTTCATAGTTGTTTACTAGTCTCTCCTCAAAATGAAAATATCCTTTCTGCCCTATGACATTTGGGTTAAGGTTGCTCTTGCTAGAGCACTTAATACTCAAGACTAGAATTCAGTTCTTGTTACTGGAAGCATTAGTGTCTGAGAAATTGTTTACTATCTTTTTGCCACACACCTGAAGTTTAATTTACTAACCTTGAGGGAACTGTAAGTGAAGTTTAATTCCAAAGAAGCAAATACACTAAAAGAAACACTATGAAATAAGATTTTTTTTTTTTAAATGTTGTCCTGCATATTTCCCCTTACTTATAACAAATGGAAAGTAGCAAGAAGTCAATCATACAGATGACGGAATAAAATAAAGCAGAATTATTATTAGATGAGGTGATGGAAAAAGAAATTCGCAATGCATAAAAACAGCTTTAAAGTTTAAGGCATATTTTGGAAGTAAACCAGAAGACCGGGAATCTACTTGGAAAATCTTTAATTAGACTGATACCTAAGAAGACTGACGGAGCTTGCAAGATGAGAAATGCATTCATTTCTCCAGCTGTTTCAGGGGGAGTTCGGGCGTTATGGCACAGGGGGTTGGGGAAGCCTTGTTCATTGTGTTTTAAAAGTCTATGAGCAAAAGTTACACAAAAAATAACAGTCCTATATAGTTTCTGAAAAGTAAAGTTTAGTCTTTATCATGTTGAGCTGTACTGAGAATGGCATCTTAGTGATAATTTATTCTGGTAAAAAAACCACCTAAAATAATTTGTAGGCTTTGATATGTAGCCATCAAGTGAGTGGGAAAGGGTGAATTCAGACTCCTCCTCACCAGGAATGGAGATCGCAGAATGAAAATTAGAAAAAGCCCAGTTTGTGCACCATAATTTGAGGCACATTATCATAGCCCTGACTGACTTCCTTGCCTTCCCACATAAGCTGTAGGGCAGGAAACGGACAGGGATAAAGAACTGTAATACAGTCCAATACCCGAGGAGAAAGCAGCAGCCTGTATTTGCTCAGGTCAAATAGAAAAGAATCTTGATTTCCTAACAACAAATCGTTCTGTTGAAAAGAAGTATTTGGGGGTTTGCCTCTTGGGACTAGAAATGTCTGAAATATGTACAAGACTTATCACTACAAGAGATTCCAACTACCTTGCAAACCCAAACACTTCTCGTGGCAGAATGACAGATTTTGGCAAGGAACTCTAACACACTCGCCTCATGCAAAGCCTCAAGCCCTAGGAGAAGAAGAATCAGCAGCTTGCTCCAGCCATAAAGAGCTCTCCTCTTGGAACATCCTTGTCATTTGGTTTAGGCGTTAGGGGATACGTCATTTTAAAAAATTCCAGAAAAGCTGAGTACACCTTGTCTTTCAATATAACAAAAGGCAATGGTATCACTTTGGAAAAAAACAGAGGGTTGCATCAGTACTTTTGTTACTAATAAATGTAGGAAGGTGACTGAAGATGTCGAAGCTAATAATCAAAGCGCCACTCACTACATACAAATCTGTATCTTTAAAAAAATGTATGAATTAAAGAGGTTGGAAAAAACAGGATTGCTAAGTCAGACAGAAATTCCAGTCACTGGACTTGAAAGACAAAAATTAGTAGTGACATTACTACTATTATATGAGAAAAGCTGTGCAGCAGACACGTAAATACCTACCTTGGGAGGAAATGTTTTCTCAAATACTTTCTTCCACAGTTCCAACGGTGTGTTTGCACGCATCTTTCCAAAATCACTATCAGAGGCGGGTGGTGGTCCTAAGGATTACAGCACAGCACAAAGTAACACCAGTATGTTGTCATAGCAACATAAATTATCAAATCATTTTGGATAATGATCCATCTAATTTAGTATTTTTTCTTCTACAGTGACAAGCTGCAACAAGTTTGAAAAGACATTGATCTCCTACCATGAAACAGGCTGAGTGGTATAGTATATTGCATTTTCTTTTAGATCTAAGCTTGTTGGTACTTCACTATGTGAAGAAGTCCTGATACTTTATTAAAGTACCTAACAAAACTGCACAAGTAATTCTCAATAATATAAATACTGAATTGTAATTTTAAACTTTCTAAGCCATTTCCTTAAATAATCTGTTAAAACTGATAAGCTATAATTTAACTTAATTTTTTTATTTGCTTAAAATCTTGTTCTCATTTTCAAAAACAATTAAGCAACAAACACGATGAACGGGAAATGTGCTAACCTATTTGGCTCAGCGAGTCCAGGCCTGCTGGTATAAACAGAGGTTTGCTGTGATCCACTGATACAGACTTGCTAAACAGAAAAAAAAAAAAATTACAAGTGAGCATTTAGCAATCAACAAAAAAATGACATTATTCCACCCAAAACTAGACTCTTACTGGGCTTTGGATACAAATTCATGTAAATAAAAAAATCTATGCAATTCTAGTGGTGACCATGTTTCTAATCCATCAGTTTTGGGGTCAAAACCAAGGAGTTATTGCTGTGCAGAGATAGGCAGCTGAGACACAGGAGTAGAAGTCCACAAACAAGAGTCTTTCAGACATCATATTTAAGAAAAAAAAAATGGCTTGGTGATTAAAATATTTCTATTAAGTACTTTTAGACTGTGGGCAAGACATTTAATTGTTTTATTACTGACAATAATTATGTTACCTTTTATCGCAGCCAAATGCCAAGTGATTAATAAGAACACGGGCTTTCAGCAGGAGAGCCTCAGATTTACTGGTAAACTACATGAATCAGAAAACAAATATACATTATGACCTTCCATCATAGAAATATTACATTATGTCATCTGCATAGAGGATTTCAGACAGAGCCTGGCTAATTCCTGTCCTCAATAAATTTAATATATGTTCACTGAGTTTACTACAATCAAAATCTCACCCTCCCTTTCCTGAATGTATTTGTCACTGAATCTATAGATCAAGAAAGATTAAATGAAAAATAGCATAAATAAAGGTTAAAGTATAAATTTTAAAATATTGATTTTAAACTTTTTAAAACTTTGATTTACTTTTCAAAATATTGATTTACAACTTTTGAAGCATGCACATTGAGACACAATTTCTTTGCCCACGACTAACGATATACTAAGATTTTAAACTGCATTAACAATTATCCAGAATACCATAAACATTTAGAAATGTAATGAATAACAAAAATTGTTCATGCATCATAAAGTAACTTAATAGTGGCAGAACTGGTACAGATTTATCAGCAAGCAGCTCCCAGAATGTCTTCTCAAACAGCATGCTTATTCCTGTCTAAGCGCTGTTGTACCCTGACAGATTCATGACTTTGAGAAAGAAGTCAGATCCTTACTGTGCGAAATTAAGTTTCTCCCACTCATTTCAATGGAAATCAGGATTTAGCAGCCAAAGAGTTTTAGGCTCCTAGTTCTTAATTTTTAATTACAATAACATTTAAATACTTTTTAAAAAAAAATTTAAATCAAGACAGTTGTATTCTCAGTTAATGAAAGATGAATTCACATGTCAAAGTACAAAAGCTGTACAATTTTACATGGATGCAAAAGGACATGCTGTGATTATAACAATTTAAAGGAAACATAAGTGGTTTGGTAATCAAAATAAGCCACTATTAAATATTATTTATTACATAAATGATGGCTGATACAATTAGAACTATCTTCTGATGCAGAGAGAGCCCAAGAGGCAGTTTTTTTGGATTGTGAACCTGAGCGTACATGTTTTTGCCTTTACTCAGGAGATGATCTGCCAAACTCAAAATCAATTTATATACCCACATAAATACCGCATTGTGCTCATGGTTGGCAGTTCTTAATCATTACTGTAAAAAATATCCCTGCCTTTATTATTCAACATTGTGTGGTAATCTGCTATGCTTAAACTGCTGTGAAGACAAGCCCTTGGATCTAAGTTCTTAAATCTACCGAAGCCAGGTCACTAGACGGAAGTTCATGCTTCTCCCTAAAAGGCCAGTTCTCTAATTCTACCTAGGGCAATCACTTTTTCCCCATCCTCCTTTCTTGTACCAAAAAAAATTTTGCCAGATGTGCAGTAATCTCAATACAGGAAATGAGCTGGCTAACAGATAACTGTTTTTATTTAGTGTTTGCTGATACTGGGTATTACGTAGTTTTCTGTTCACAAGGTATATCCATCCATCCCCTGCCAATACCTATAACCTGTTTGACAGATTAGGTCACGAAGAAAACTACTGTAAAACAATTAAATCCAATTTTGTCTACTTTTACATTTCCATATTTTAAAATATTGTTTTGTAACACAAACATTGTTCATCTTCTCTATCCTTCTTAAGAAAGTGAATATACACACCACTAATGATGCTCCATAATAATGTGAAACAAATCGAAGTGTCTTGCTTATTATTTTCCTCATTTCAGAGTCAAACTCCTGAAAAAGTTGATATTGGAACATATACATAAGAAACAAAAACCAAAATACTACAGCAAGAACTTTTCATTTTTTGTATAAACTGCAATGCACTTGTGCTGCAATATATGAGGCTTTCAGCTGTCAGTATAATTATATCTTAAGACAGAATCAGTAACAGCCTGCTCTGAAAAGAAATGTCACAATTTCCCTTTGTTTCTTTTTTACAGAGGGAGCCCAATTGAGGCAATATATTAGTCCAGGAAAAGTTTCTTAATTGGGAATCAGTATTTAATTTTCAATTAATTTGTTTCATTTTGGTTTAAATTTTAGAAGTAGAAATACACCGTACTAAAAGAATAAGGATTTTTTTATTTTTGTGAAAATACTTAATTTTCAGTAAACCTTTGGGTATATGCTCTGTAAATTCTAATACCTGAAAGATTTGAAAGGTCCATAGAAATACTTTTTCATCAATGTTTCTTTAATGTAAGATCATACAGCTGGCCTTTCCTGGATAAAGTGGGCAAAACCCTGGCCCCAGTGAAGCCTACAGGAGTCTGTCCATAGGACCCAATGGAATTAGGCTGTTGTTCTGTGCTTATTACGTAAGAGTCACTAATTTTTAAAGAGCTCATGGCTCAGCATAAAGCCTCAGTATGAAAGAAGGCGCAGTACCTTATTCACAAACAATTAAGTACCTCAGCGTCAGCCAAGTATCAATGCACTATGTAGTCACCCAGAGCAGGACAGGCTGCCAGCACAGCAGTTAAAAATCAAACCTACTGTTCTAGTTTCTCATGATAAGTGCTGCTTGAAAACTGAGTATGCATTTGTTTGGATTTTTAATGTCCTGGGACAGAATCCAGCAGTACTATGACATTTCCTTCCTCTCCCCCCTAAAAGATGCAATTATTCACTTGCCTCTAAAAACTTTAGTAGTACTTAAAAGTTCAAGACTGAAATGATAGTTTACTGTTTGTGCTGCCACAACTACCAAAAAATCTGACCAGCTGACTTAAAAGACGCCCCTCTTTCACTGCCATAAATTTACAGCTGCTGTTGGAAGGGACACATGGAACTGGATTTCTCTCATTATAAAAGGAAATCACCAACATGATGTTTTCTTACTTCCCTCTCTGGTCTGCAGCAACTTACAGTTCAACATTTTCCAAGTACATTTCAAAAATCATCAGTTTGGGAGTATTTTGCAAAGGAATGGCAGTATGACTTCCATAATGCTGTTGGATGGAAAGATTTTTTTGTGGTAGAAGGCTGACTGGCCATACTTTTGTTGAGATGATTACTATTATATTACCAAGATTTTACTATACAGAATCTATACCAAGAATCTTTTAATAAAAAATAAAAAATTATTACTTACATGAAAAATATCGTATTTGCTTCCAATTATCACCAAGGGTACTGGAAAAGGGTCAACTAACTCATAATCCTATTAAACAGATATGTGACAGTTAAGCAGTGTAAACAAACTGTAGAAGATTGCAACCATTAAAACAACTGAAAGGGGTTAAAATTAATTCGCAGAAGATAAGGTCTATTTTTTCAAAATCTTAAGTTAGACGAATAAACCTTAATGCAATATCCATACCATATTCTACAATTCTTTTGTTTTCTTCATAAAAGGTCAGGAAATAATCCCTGTGAGCAGTGAGAACGCTTACTGGCATAAAAGGCCTCTTACACTGTATACTCCAGCTCCAACATGAAGGGAAGAGAGGAAAAACCCCGTATATTGACAGAACAACTGCCAGACGGGATTAGTAGAACTGGCTCTTTGACACATTCCCCCTCCTTGCATCATATCCAAAGTAATATGGATGAAAGCTGAAGAAAATTAAGCTTTTAAGTTTGTCCTCCCCACATCACATTTTCCAAAGTCTTAAAAAACAGTTAACGGGATTTTCAAATGTTTGATATCAGCAGAAAGAGGAAATGTCACCTAACAACCATGAAAATGCAAATCAATACCAATGGACAAAAACAGCTCTGGGAATGTAGATTTAACCGTTAAATAGTTAATTTCCAATAAAAGTTTTAGTAAGTAGATTACAATAATTCTTAAGTTACCTAGAAGGCTTTCCCTGTAGGCCATATGAAATAAGACAATCCCCTTGTGTTCACACAATTATTTAGTCAAGCTGCTTTGGTTGCAGCAGAGTGGAAGAGAGACGTGTTGTAGCAGAGGGTGACCCAACTGTTCCCTTCTAAAACTGGTTACTTCACACACGGTTTAAATGGCAGTCAGTATATTCGCAAGAAGCTGCAACCTACTGAAAATCCTCTAGTTTGAGACGAAAAATAACGGCTCCACCATACATTGTCAAGGCAAAAGCTTTGCGCAAAATTACCACAACTTAAAACTGGATGCACAGAATACAGAAGTGAAAAAAAAAAAGTTTTAGTTTCTTAACTGAAAAAAAATAATTTGAGATAACATCAGAAACATTAAAACCGGCATATTGATCCCTATTCATCTTTTGACTATGGAATGAATTTTTGATTATGGACTACTGTAGGTGCATCCAGCCTTTTTATACAAGGTCTGCAACTGGTATGCTTTATCATCTCAGACAATAACCCTAAATCCAGGCCAATGGAATATATCTAATCCTTAAAAAAACCTCTAAGAACTTCACCAATTCCTGTTTATCATAAAAATATGTTTAGATATAAAAAGGCAAATTAAAGATCTGCATAAACTGTCATTTACTTTTGACTATAAAAGATAGTATTTCCTCCCACAAAACTGACATAATTTTTTAATGAAAAATGATGAAACTTTAGAGAATCGAGGAGTAACATAACATTTTGTTTGCATCCTTGTTTTGATACTGAAGGCTGAATAGAAATTGTAGTTTAGAAGGTATAATTGTGTTCCCTACAGGACAAGTCTTCTCTTCTTAACAATTAATGGCATTACTCTTTTTACTTATTGAAAGAAAGGTTGCAGTTTTCTGATATGTAAGCCCCTACATATAAACTTGACACTGTGGTCATGACTTATTGGCAAGTGTGCTTGCAGGTGTTTTCTTTTTGTGGATTACCTTCTCTAAAAGTGAAAACTGAAATCAAAATCCAGCAGATCTCAAACTCTACACTCTAAACCTACTGAGTGTTGCATATGTTGCTTTCTCAAAAATTTTAAAAGTTACTTTTCAATTTTTGAGTTACATGAGCATTTACTGTATTGCAGCATTTTAGAGAAGTTACAGTAACTAGATTTATGTGCCAAGTCTTTGAATTGTTGAATACTTATTTATGCATTATATACACACAACATTTGCAGAGGTTTAATGCACAATGACTTTTCATTTCTATTGCGCATAATCTAGTTTAGCTTTTCCAGAGATTTAGTTAGCAATTATGTTTAAAGGACTGATGTTAACATTTCTGAAACTTTATAATTTAATTAGTTGTCAGATTATCAAAAGGCATTGAGTTTGTGATAGACATTTAAATAAATGCAAAGTATATAGTCATGTTGATGGCTGTTATAACTATATTCTTTGCTTAAATTTGTACCTTCAGCTAGTCTCTTGCTAGATGACTTTTGTACATTCTAGTTTTCATCTTCATTTTAAAAAGATGAGGGGGGAAAAAAAAGCAAACTGCTACTCTAAAACTATTTCTTTTGATTGGTGTAACATGCCATAACAATCACATTAGATATCTAACAAAAAGGTATAAGAAACCTTCTTTCCTTGTTTCTGCTCTTATTGAATTTTTATTAAATTGCTATAATTTTCCAGTGAACAGGTTCATCTACATCAAATGGATTTTCAGTCATGCATAAAAATCTAAAAGAGTTGTTTATGATTTTCAAAAGCATTATCTTTAACTGTATAAAGGCCTGTGACATCTGGAGAAAATATTAGAAGTAACTTACTGGATGATCCCTCTGCAGATTGTTCCGCATCCTCTGTTTAATTTCAGTAGCTACTTCAGGATTTGTCTTTTGTAGTTTTGTTAAAATTTTGTTCACGTGGTTCCTGGTGACCTGCAGAAGTTTCTCCATAGTAGTCCAGAGTTCGTTAGGTTTGGACAAATCCAATACAAGAACTACAGCAAGTGACCTATTAGAAAGGCAGTGTCTGGTCAAATACTTCGTGCATGAGACAATTAACGTTTTCATGTACAACCATATCTGTAGTACAAATGGTGAAAGCAACAAATGTAAAAATACAAATGCGAAGATAGAATTAAACGTGACAACAAAGGGGGGTGGCTCTTGTAATGATACTCTGAGCTCTGAAGAAACCTTTCCATTGTCTCTTGTTCAGAACTATTACTTTGGCAACTTTCCATCAGAGGTTTTGGGGTATTGTACACATCAAACTGGAGACCTTGTTTCAAAGCAGTAAAATACACAAACATCCTGAGCCCATTTAGCTCCTTCTTCCCGTATGACTAGGCACTTCTGCTATCATCTGTGCCTGACATCTCTTAACTTCACAGTCCCAGGTGAAGCAATGTCAGCACATGGTTAAGATCTTCCTAACCATTAGTGTATTAGAAAGTTCTATACTTTCATTATTCTTTTGTAATATGAAATGGAAAAAAAAGGCTAAATTCAATATTCTGTGCCATGGAGTGTGCTAATTGGCTGGAACCTCAAATGAGCGTATGAGAAAGTCTCTTGAAAGATGAACAGAAGTCAGAGTACTCAAGACATACTTCGCAACTACCATGTCAATTATGATGAGAAATGTTTACAATATAAGCTCCTCTCCTCCCAAAACGCTAACTGCATTAAAGTGTAACTGTAAAGAAGAACATCACAAATGTGGCCATTTGAATGGAGGCACTCACTCTTTCACATTCCATCCTGACTTGAAAAAGAGGATTCCAGACCCGAGTGGTATTAAAAAGATTACAAAGCACAGTAAATGTCAAATTTCACTTTAAAATGCTGTGGGGGAAAAAAAAAAATCTGGTGAAATGTCTCTTGGTGAAACTAGATGTAGTTCATGGAACTTTTAAATAAGCAAACTGCTTCACTACAGACAGATGAGAAAAACAATGAAAAGCACTCATATTTAAGGTGAAATGGTAGAATTTTTGAGTAGTATGTTAAAAATATTGCCTTATGAACACATGTGGTCTTAGAGAATAATGCTGCTATACCACCAAAGAATCTTAAGATCATCCACATAAATTTCCTTATCAGTAAAAAAGGAAGAAAAGACTGATGGAGGTGGAGCTCAGTTAAGCTCATTTAGGCAATAGTTGAAAAATGATAGTTGATATTTTTCCCCCACACTTCTAGAAACGAAAAGCTTCACATGCCAGAAGTGTAGTTTTTTTCCCCTTCTGTCTTAGTCTCTCACTAAATAACAGCATTATCTCAATAGCCAAAACAGCAGCAAATGTACATGATAAAAATTTTATCCTTCCTTTGTTGTTGTTTTTTTTCCACAGAAGTTAAAACCTCACTGCCAAAGAAATAAAGAAATGCATCGTAATACCAAACATATCTTTGGATCCTATTCTCCCCTTCCACTTTCAACTCCATCTTCCTTAATCAGAAAAAAACATAAAATGCACCTCCCATCATCTTCTCATTTCTTTCCTGCAACTCTTCTTCATGCATTTCTTCTTCCTATGCTATTCTATCACTTTTATGGATTTTTCTCTCTACATTCTCTTAATTCTTTCTAAATTCCTGTTTCCTTTTGTCTTCAAATCACTTCAATAGTTTTAGTCTCTCTCAGAAACATCGTCTCTCTTGTATGGTTGTCTTCTCATCAGATGCCCCTCACAGAGACAGCATCTATGTTTGCATATAGTAGTAGGAAGCCACATTTTATTTTTCATATGCCCCCAAGCTGTTTTTTCTGCTCTTTCACTGAGCGTAAAGATACTATGTCTCTTTTTCTGTATTTCTTGCTCTACCTACTCTACCCAACCCATTTCCTTCATGTTGTTTCTTTCTCTTGTTGTAGATTGCTAAGAACTTGGCTTACTAGGAGAGAACTGTGAAAAGGAAGGTCAAAGCAGAGTATCAGTAGTTTTTAGGAAAATTCATAAATGTTCTAACTTGTATACTGAAAGAGTTTTCCACAATAAAAGGTCTAGGCATTTACTCATGTGTGAAGGAAAGCTGAAATTAACTTTGGAATTGTAATATTAATCACTTACCTTATGTTGTTGCTAGTGATTGGTATTCGAATCAGTTCCAGTAATGAGGTTCCACCACCTAGTTCCCAAAAATGAGCTATATCTTTAGGCTGTAAAAGAGTTTCTTTATGTTAGAAACGTGTACTTCCTTGCAATACCAAAAGAAGGTCTTTAGCTGATAAACTGGCTTTTCATGAAAGTGACTCAGAACAAGAGCATATATTACTTCATTAGTATTTTTCAAAAACAAAACCAAGCAAAAAAAACCCCATGTTCAAGAAATGCCATGCAACACTTATGAAAGACTGTATGACCTATGACTGTCTTAATAAATGACTACAGTAAAGTAAAAAAGTCAGGAAGCAGCATGATTAATCACAAAACAAAAAAAAATCAGGTTCTCTTCCCTTTCTTTTTGTTTATTGCTGCTCAAGACTAATACTTTTTGAGAAGTCTGCAACTGGTAAAGTAATGAATCTCTATCTTTGCATTTAGCTTCTGGGAAAAGTTTCAAGTGTTTTTTGTCTTTCAGACAGAGTCAGATTTTCCACTCCTGCTTCAGTAATAGAAGCAGCAATTATCTGCAGCAATAGTCATTGCTGCTGGGCAGTGTTGTGCTGTGATGGGAATGGGTTCAATATTTCTGTTAACATAATCTGCAGTGCAAAATTTAGTGATATGGACACTTAAGCCAAAAATTTAATTATGACTGAACATCCTCTAAGATGACTGCTTCTCTCACAAAAAATGGCTGTAAACTATCTTCATTTGTTTGTCCTCATTTTCAATTTAAAGACAAAGTTAAATGCCTGCATCCTATGTTATTCAAACACAACAAACAAGGTAGTTTTCACAAATGAATCTGATTGCTTTGTGTTACACTTTGGTCTCTTATCTACTGCATTTTAGTGAGACGGAAAAACATATTAGAAATTAAAACACAGAATTATGCTAATTTTAATGAAATTATATTAAAAAACCCCTTTATCTTTCACAAACAATAACCTAAAAACCCTAAGGTTCTTATACATAAAAATAAAACACATTTTTTCTGTGTGTGCGTATATGTATACATAAAGATACAGTAAACTATACTTGCTGGATACTCACTGTATTGTGTCTCCTTGCTCTTCTTCCAAAAGTATATTCCAAGGCTAATGTTGGCTTCGGAATCTCTTCTCTATACAAGGAAAAATAACTTCATTTTGCCAACATCCTCTAAATAAAGAAAGCTAGTGCTACTGTTACTAAATTATATTTAACAGTCAGTTCAGAATTCGGCTTAGAAACAGCAATACAGAGAGGACACTTTAAGACAAGAGGCCTTAGTTGCTAAAGACGGGAGAAACAGCAGCACAAACCTGAACAGATGGCCATTTAAGCTCTCTAATTCTAGGACTGAAGGGGTCAGATGACAGGTAGTAATGAAGGGAAACAAGTTTATCCTTAAATGATCAACCAGTCACAGAAGACAACATCTGTATACGTGTATTATGAATTATCACACAATATAACTATTTATGTAAAATTCTAATCCACAGTTGAAAACTACTTTTAAAAATTTAACACATACCTCTCAAGACACCTCAGTATAATGGTGGTCTTTCCCTGGAAATTAAAAACAAAGAAGAACCCTACTGCACTATCACTAAAGAACAAAAGCTGTATTGCTAAATGAAACCCATTCATTTAACGTTCCAGTTGTAAAGTACTGGAAAAGTGCAAACTCACATAATTGTTTGTAGCCTTGTAGTGGAAACTTAACTGCCAACTTTCTGTCAGAATCGAGTTACACTGCCAGTATTATAAACTAATAAAGATGACAGATACAGTCATAAGAATAGTTTGCTTAAAACTAGACATTAGTGATCAATCTGGCCAACTCTGTTAAACTGTGTAAACAGTTTTTAATGATTAATAATACATTTATTTAATGTTTGGTTTCCACTGGAATTAAATTATTACTGATGAGAGAGAAATAAAAAGAATGCTTAAATACAAATAAACATACAGAAAAATGTCTTTACAATGTTGGAATTCAGACACTGAATAACATGCCACATTGAAGAGGCTAGCGCTTCTACAGTTTACTCCTGTGCCCTTACCTATATCAAAAAATCAGTGAATTTCATGTAAATCTGAAATCGGGTAGAGTCACTGTATTTTCTTTGAAAAAAGTATTTTAAAAATTGCTGATCAGAGGTTGCACATATACCAATCCTTCTAAAATAAACATTGTATCCTTAAATATATGACTCACTTGGTCAAAAAGGCAAATATTTCCTTATTTACTTTTGAAATAAACGCCAACAGAAGAAAAATACGAAATTACTAATGACCCACGTTATGGGACAATGAGGTAAAACAACCTTGGGCATGTAGAATCATGAGCTTGCAATCACTGATAATGCATGTTCAAATCTGTCTGGCATTGATACCATCACAATTCATAGCAGGATGCCAAGGCCTCTATTTACAGCAACACTGGTATCAATGCTCTTAAATTGGACTGTTACCAGTTAAACATTTACAAGGGGAAATTTGACATGTCAAAGAATCAAAGAGGGCAGCATTATTTCTGGCAGTTTAATTTTTGCAAAAACTAATGAAGCCAAACCTCAATATCATTGATAACCACAGCTTAAGTTTTGACTCTCCAAACCATAAACCTGAACTTCTGAATTGTAATAATGTCTCTAACTGGTCCACACTCTGTGGAACGCTCACTCTCTGCAGAATCAGAACACGACATATTTTGTCTTTAGAAGAATTAAGTGAGCCACGTGCTTATCAAGTATTTTTCCTGACATGAGCTACGTTCAAAAGCACAGAATCATTCAGTATTTAGTGTTACCCCGTTTTTGCTTCCCATAAATAATACTGATTTTTCCCAAACTTCCACATGCTTGCCATTGTCGTCAGGGTTTTCTCTCTTCTCCACTTCAGCTATAGCAAGGTCCCACAAAGTATCACTAGTTGGATAAAACAGAGTCCATTAGAGAAAGACAATGGGCCCTAGACCGTAATTCCAGAAAATATTTAAATGGATAAATGAAGGGTATTGTGGTTTATTATTATTATTATTTCACATCACTTGCCCTCTGCTTGTCGAAGCACTTCTTTTAACAAACCCAGGTGAAGTTCCTCAGGTGACCCCTCCAGGCACTGGCGGCACAGGCTGAGTCGACACCAGCTGCGTGGCGGGAGGCTTTGCTCCGAGCACGTTTCAGCAACCTTTAAAGGGTTTTGTAACAACCGCGGCCTCCCACGGTCCCCTGTAGCTCGGGCCGGCAGCGCCTGGCCCCGGGGACCGCCGCACACCAGCCCCGGTGGACCCGGGGACGGGTCAAGGGGCTCGGCGGGGCTGCGGGCCCGCCCCCGGGGAAGTCACGGCTCGGGGCAGCCAGGGCTTCCCCGCTTCAGGCTGCCCCAGGGCCACCCGAGGGACGGCGGGGTGGGTTAGGCCTCCCCCTTTTCTGTGGGGCTCCCTAACAGGAGCAACCGGCTCCTCGGCCCAGCCGCCGCTCGCTTTCGGAGGCAGAGGCCGAAGCGGCCCCTATTACACCTCTCCGCCCCCCGCCCGGCCGCCGGCTCCTTCCCCGCACGGCAGCGGAGGCGAGCCCCCGGGAGGAGCCGGGGGAGGCCGCCGAGCCCGCGCGGGACTCCCCGTTACCTGGCCTTGGGCATCGCTCCTCGGGACCTGGGCCTGAGCCTGGCTCCCCATCGCCATGGGAACCGCGCAGGGCACGCTGGGAGTTGTAGTTCATACGGGGGGCGGCGGAAAGGCAGGGAGGCCGTTTCCCGCGTCTCGCCTCCCGCCCGGGCGCTGGTGGCGTTGTTCCCGCCTCAGCACTCCCCAGTGTCGCGGCGGCCCCCGGAGCTGGCAGCGGTGCGGCGGTGGGGAGCGTCTTTGCCGGCTGTCCGCGCTGGGCGGGCCCGGCCGCCTCGGGGGCCGCGCCCCTGAGGTGAGTGAAGGCCCGCGGCTGTTCCCCTCGCCGGGGCCCTGGAGTTGTTTGTGGGAGCCGCAGCTACCTCTGTTTTTCGGGTGCCGAAAACGACTCCCCGCTGTACTGTCAGAGCGAGTGGAGCTGGTGTGGGGGTCACTGGGTCCTTGGAGGGCCTCGACTGTACCCCTTCCTGTGAAGTGACAAAACACTGCAGCTGCGGAGGAAGCCAGCGATGAAGAAACAAGTGATAAATGGCAGGAGTCTTGATTTTACCTCAGCCTTAAGCGTTGGCTCTTGATAAACTCCTGGTTTCTGAGATAGCTTTGTTAACAGTGGAGGGAACAAAAACGAGACCGGAGATGGTTCCCCTAATAAGTGAACTGCTGTATACGAAAATCAGTGTAATTATTTTGTCATTATTGGGGCATACAAATCAACGAACGTAACTAAAAGTAAGATGCTGTAACAAGCAGGAGACAGGGGCTAGATTATTTCAAATAAGATCTATCAGTCAAAGATCATGTGAGGGTTAGATTAGAAAGTAGGACTTACAGGGTGCAGTAAATCTGCAGGATGACCCAGCATATGAAGGGGATATAGCATGTAGGTGAACCCGACAAGTCAGAAGTGTTCCACCTAGGGGAGGTGACCCAAAATCCAGAACGGCAATTACAGCTCACATTCTGTAGCTGAGTAGCTGCTTTGCATCTTGAGAGACTAGAGACAGAAAAACCTGAGTAAAATCCTCTTGTCTGTTTGACCAAAACCAGGAAAGCAGACTCACTCATAATGATTAACTCAGAATGAATTTTAACTTCCTTTTTCCTTCCCCAAAGCAGGCTTATGTAGACTTCTACAGACCCTAAGTAGCACTTGTTCTGTAAATAAGACGTTTCTCAAAGTTTAACTTGCATAAGCACTCAGTTCCAATTCCAGAAGCCTTCATACGGTTGTTTTCCCCTGTCTTTATTTACTTCCAGGTTTTTACAGGGATCTAATAAAGCATTTGTTAACCCCCTGTGGAAACCATGGTGTTTCTAATTAAAATCCAGAAAGAAACTTCATTGTTTAGTGTTGTACTGTGGCAGGTTGTGCTGATGCCTCTCTCCTCAATTTCATTTCAACAGAACGTTCCTGGTGTCTCGGCATATGAAGCCAGTGCTGATCTGTAATCGGCAGTTAGATGTGGTGAAAACCCCAGACAAAGCTGCTATTGCTCTGCCAAAGAAAGCAGAACTAAGGTAGGAATTGCTCCTGGCACTATGATCTAGGCGTATATTACTGCAACAGCAAGAGTGTAACACTAAAAAGCAAAGTATTTTTTCAGTTATTTACTCACTGCCAGTGAGGTGGCAAATCTGGAAGATGCTGCAGTACAAATCTGAGCTGGGAAGCACTGCGTGAGGCTGTACAATTAATAAGCTGTACTGAAGTCCAATCTGGGAATGAAATTGAAGTTTTCAATATTTTAAGTTTCACCTTACTCAGTTTCCTTTCCCCTAAGAAACTATAAAAAAAATACTTTCTTCTTCCCATTTCATTATTACTGAGTCACTAATCACCTAAGTTACAATTAACTCAAACTAATGGATTGCACTGAGCTGTATGGACTATTAAAGCTCTACCTAAAGCTTTAAGTAGTGCATTCCTTCATGCCAGGATTAATTTTTTCCTTCAGGACCTAACCTATAAAAACTGTGTTAGTCTTATGAGGAACTCCAACACCAAATATCTACCAGCCTTGTTTTATAGGGAATACATGCCTCTATTTAAAACTTAAATATAAATCAAAGTTAAATCTAAAAAACCAGAAAAACACTAATTTTCTGGATTGTATGAACTCAAAGCTTTATCATTTGCCTGCTATACTACAGGAGTAAATAGGTCTTGTGTGTTTTAGAAGTGAGCATTTTGCTCACTAATACTGCTGCACAAAAACTGACAAAGTGAAGTAATATATTAATTTACATTTCATTCCAAATATTATTGTCATATCAATGTGATTGTTTATGCAGAGAGTTACCAGTCATCTTTCAGTCACTCTCAAGCTCAGATTCATTGACCATTTATATGATTGTTGTTACTGACCGCTAGCTCAAAGCAAGCACAACAGATGTTCTGAAGGTCGGGATAGAAGGTGAAGTCTCCTTGCATGTGCTAACACATTAATCTCATCCTGAGAATATTTTTATAACCTAGGTTCTGCAAGCCTTGAGCATGGGAGCTTCTGCAGCACCAGTCCTAGAGGTCGCTGCTTGTTTGACAGATCCCACCACATCATCGTTGCTGAAGATTAGAAGGTGAGAAAGGTCTGGTTCCTACCTGGCCGTTAGTCATGGATTAGATAGCACAGCATGAGTTGTTTTGGAGGATGGCTCAAGGTTGGGACTGGCATGTGGATCACTCATAAGGCTCGGGCTGGATGGGGAAGGCAGAACATATTATCTGCCTGGACTCTTGAATCAGCTTTGATGTCAGCTTTGATTGCAAAGGGATGTTAATTTATAGCCCAATTACACCACACTGTCTGCATCACTTCATGTGGGGATGCTGCACAAAAAGATGCTGCAGTTTGTCCCAGGGCCTCTTGTAGTTTCCAATTTGCTTTCCTTGATGATGGCAGGAGACTGGCCTGTAAACCCCCTGCTGCTGACCCTGCCTCGTTGAAAGAGAAGGCTGTAGCACCACAACCACCAGCAAAGGGTAAAAGTTACCAGGCAGCTCTTCCCGCATTGCAAATGTGAAAGCATCTAGATACAGCGTGCTTGTTATTTGCATGTCATTTTCCGGACAAAGCACTGGCCCATAGTACCATTCATAAAATGGTGCTTGAGTCCTGCAGACTGAAGTAGCTGTGACTACTGACTTTGAGAGCTTTCAGAAGAAACGTATTTATCAAGTCAGCTTGCCAATTTCTCTTTCTACTTTTTAAGAGCATGTTATTTTCACAACCTGTATTTCCCTTCTAATCTATTTTAATTCTTCAGGAGGATACTCCCTACCCTTTCATCAAACAGCTGAAAATTCCTTTTCTCTCAATAGGAGTATGCATATATCTGAAATGTTTAAATGTCATAAAACGAAGGAGATTTTCAGCCTTCAAATATTAAAATTAATCATTATGAAATTACTTCAGTTTTAAGTAATTAAAAAAAAAACAAACGATGAGTGCTAGCAGCAAGGGTTTAATGATCCATGATAATCAGCATAAGCAGAAGTGGAAATTTGGAAATTGTGAAATGTATACACAACAGTGATTTATGTCTGACTACCTTCTCTATTGTTGGACCTAAATTATCTGTTAGAGTATGCTGCTGATCCATTTCAGAGCCCGCAGAAGTGGTTTCATTGCACAGAAATGAAAATGTGAGGATTGAAAGAAAAAATGGGTGTAATTTCTGCATACTTGACCCTACGTAGCACTGAGGCTTGCAGCTGAAAAAGGCAACTGGAGAGTACTCTTAAGTCCAGTCGTGTAGATGGAGCATTATGTCTTCAGTGTGCAACAACATTATATTAGCATTATAATATGAATTGTAGATACAAATGAAGAACAAGAAGTACAACTTTTACAAAATATTATTCTGAATCAATGTATATACATTATACACATTATACATGGATTTTACGTCACCTGTTTCCAAGTTTACTCACAACAGTTCAAGCAATGGCCTTCTGTGTTATTCTTGTGTTCTGAATTGTGAGTCATTCTTGCATCTGCATTATATTATTATTCTGTATTAAGGAAGAAAATAGGTATGGGATCTGTTTAACAAAACTACACTAAATACAGTGCCTGTCCAATTTAGATTTTTCCAAAACACTGGGGCAGAGAGGGATTATTTAGAAATTTACCAGACCAAGGCTGAAGATTTGCCAAGTAAAATAGCTGTATAACAAAGGCTAGAGTGTATCATGAGAATACTCTTTAAACTTATAATAGTTACATGATGTGCTTATGGTTTTTTTTTAAAGGAGAAACAATTATACAAATCAAACAATTCTTTCTTTTTAGTCACATGGTGCTTGTATTGCAAATAAGGAGGGGTGCTGGAGGTGGAAAATATTCTGTGTTTGACTTTTCTTTTTAAACAAAAATGCCTTTTCAAAATGAAGGTTATACAACTTGTATATCTTTGGTAGAGGTGAAGACTTAGAGTTGAAGACAGTTTGGTCCCTGAGTAAGTATCTGGAAAACCAGTAAAATCTATACAATTTTTCCCAAGGCCACCTTTCCCCATCACTATCACCAGACACATTTATTTTTGAGCTATAGGCACAAGCCACCCCCAGGAAAGCTTTAAATTGGCTCATCATCATTCCAGTTCAGGCCAGGGCTTTAATTAAAGGGCTCCTCTTGTAATATACCATTGAAATGAATGTAAACTTGTACACCTTCCTTTTGGTTATGGATCTGCTTATGCTGTATGTCTTGTATATCAAAAAGTTTTCAAACACTGTAGAAACCCTGTAACAAAGATGCATTACCATGATACATAATTCTTTCATAACAAAGTGGGACATTTAGTTGGTCTGTTGTTTGCAAGAAGTGGCTGGCTCCCCATTTCCTTGAGTTTCTGTCCACTTTGAGGTGTTAGTAATGCTGGAGCAGAGAGGTGATGAGCAGCTCCTTTCAGCTGATGAAAGTTGTTAATATAGCTGGCAATCAGTAGAGTGATCTCAAGAATCTATAACAGGAACACACAAAACTCTTTGAAAAATACAGTGATGTGTTTTGACTGCTGAAAAAATAGCTAACTTTTTAGCAAGTGACAGTCACCATCAACTGGAAAAGTACTTTATCAAACAAATTAATGATGGGGAGAGAGAAGATGCCTAATAGAGCTTTTTTCTATTGCTCCTTGCCAGTAATGTTATGTTATTCCCATCAGTACACTGGATACTTTGTCTTCCACAGCCTTAAATGATTCAAACAGATGGCTTCCTTCACTTAGCAATTTTCAAGTCCAAAAGATGACTTTCTTAGAAAAAGCTTCCATGACGTGTTCCCTCAATTTTACTAGAAAATATCTAGTGCTTAGAGAACTAAAGACTCAGGGTAGATAAAAGGAATAAAGACTTCTGTGAGATTTTTACCATATTACCATTAGCTTGCCTGTAAGGGCACAATCCAAGGGAAACTTGAACTGATGCATTTTACTATGCGTACTTGTATGAAGAGTCATGTTTGTACCCAAAATTATATGTGGAATTTTGTATTCTGTTTCATAAATTGTTCTGACTATCAGCAAAAGACTTTGAAATCTTTGCTTTTTAAAAAAATATAGTCAATCTTACCAGTGAAGGAAAGAGTCTAAAGTACGAACAGTTTCTTTACCAAAGGCAAAAATATCCTAGCATTTTAAGAAGTGACTGATCTTTCAGATCTTGTGTTCTAGAATTCCACTGTAGAACACAAATGTACCTTCTTAAAAATAATGTCTGGTGCTGATCAAGCAAACAGACTAGTTTTTAGGCACTGAATGTACTTCCTGTCCTTAATAGCCTTCTTTGTCCATCTATGAAAAATTTGAAATCTTATAGACAGGGACATGAAAAGAAAAGGAATACATCAGTATTGTCACTGTTAGCTCTTACATTATTAATTGTTTCACTCTCTAAAACCATCTGGAAAAAGTCAGTAATCTGAGAATGCTAAGAATAAAGAAGGTGTTTCATCTTTCACATCTGTTAAGGATTACCCGCTAGAAAAAGTAGAAAAGTAGCAGATGGTGGGAAACTGTTTCAGGTAATATACCAACCTTTGGTTTTGTCATGGCAAAAAGGTGTTTTTCAGTTGTTTTGTCCTTTGTCTGAGCATTGTTAACAACCAACATAAAATCATCTTGATAGCCTCCGAAAGTCATCAGACACTTATATGTATATGTAACTGTTAATCGCTTAAAAAAGAAAACCAAAAAAACAAAATGCAAAGCTATAAGCAGGACAATGCAGGAAAAAACAGATCATGATAAATACTTCCTTTAAAAATATAAACACACACGTATTTTTCAAAATGTTGTTGTTACTCCCTTAGGAATCTTGAAATTAATTGTAGATTTTGGGATAGCTTCATTCAGATCTTTACTGTGAGGAATTTCCATTGCACATGATAACTCTTGTAAGTTTGACCTCTGTTTCTATTCCAGATTAATTAGATTAAAGATCTTATAAGCAGGTTTCAACTCAAGTGTGTAATTCAATTTACATAAGTCTTGACTGACTTTGAGAGAAGTTAATCTTAGGAATTCCATTTGAAATTGAAGCAGTGTCTAAATAAATTAAATGGCAGAGTATGAGACATCTAAAGGAATTTAACTCCAGGACTTATTTTTGTGCAGTGATGTAGTTTACACACACACAAATGAAATTAAATTCTGTTCTCCTTTTTTCACATCTTTGATGAAACATAAATGCTCTGCTTTCCATGCCTCGACTCTTACTGTTCAATGTTCAACACCACACTAGTGGCCTTTGAGTCTATGATTAGCATTTCATTTATCATTACGACTCATATCAACGTGCTGTAGATGTCCACATTTAAATTCACTGGGAGACAGTATCTGTACAATAACTGACTTAAGGTTCTTCGGTTACTAAAGCTCTTTTCGCCCTTATTTTGAAATAATGTTTTCTCTAACTACCCCTTGCAACAGCATTTCCGATACCCTTGATCCTTCCTACAGAAAATCACAATATTCCCTGAAAACTGAGCACTTCTTGCGTGGCAAGTAAGGCCTGCCGATATTGTAAACTGGCAGTGCTCTGCAGAAATGCCACCGCTAGCTCTGAGTAGATGGTGTTTATAGAGCTTTCTGCAGTCTGATGCAAGCTCCTTGCTTGCATCAGAGCTGCTGTTTGCTCTCCTCTTGTTCTTTGTTTTATTATTTAACTGCAAAGAAATGTAATGAAAAGGCCCATATCAGTACAATTATAAAGTTGAGATTTTAATTTTCTGATATTCAATATTAGCACTTGCTAATAGCGCCATGCCATTCTGTTTCTTTGCAGGATATAAATTAAAGCAGGGATCTTCTCAGGCACTGCTTTTTACACTGATTACCACGAGTCATTTTCTGTGAAAACTTTTATTGCAAATCAAAGAAAAATCAGAGCCTAAAATGACATAATTAAATAACACTGGGTTATGTTACCTACTATTAAACAAAAATAATACAATGAAAATAACAATCTTTTAAAGTAACTACTCTTTGCAGAGTGTATGTATTATGAATAATAATGGAAAATGAAGTCTCCACGAAAAGAAAATTAATGTTATTGTAAGAACTGTAACTATGGATCTCCTGACATCTGAATGATTAAAACATTAACATTTCATTAAAAGATATAAAAACTGTATCTGATAAACAAAAATAAATTCTGTGCAAATAATTCATTACTTATTTCTATTATTAGTGCTACTATAATGATGATGACATTAAAGCATTTTGAAAGGAATGAATTTTTGCTTTAAGAGAAAGACTAGATAACTAAGCATCGAAGGCTAATGCCATTTTTTACGTAGTGGTGAATCTCTCCATATACTCAATATTAAAATCTACTTTGACCATAATTAAAAAAGAAATTCCACTTACCATTGAGCTGTAATCTAGGATGCTTATGCCGTCTTCATGTACAGCAAACCATATGAAGGACTTCTCAACTGAGGACATTGCCAGAGGCTACAAAGAGAAATGTTCTTTAGTTACTACTTCAAAATGAGGCATTATGTAAATAATCATTAACTATCAGCTATTACAGAGCTCTCTCCATCCACAGATCTTACTGAGATTTACACTGGGAGGGAACTGATGTAAAGGAATCGAAGTAGCTGCCCAAGGCCTTGTAGGCGGCCAGTGGTGGAACTATGAACTCAACCTAATACTCTCGAAGCCTCCCCCAGCAGTTAGTCCAATAAAACATGTAGTCTCATTAATAAACTAAAAAAAAGTCAGGTGTTTTAAAGTTTGCTCACTAGCACACATGTCTACATATGCAAAGAGCAGACTGCTGATAAGCAATTATGTATATATATATACACACTATGATTATGTAATAAAATATAAGGGGTGAGGTGACAGTTCTGTTTGACACAGCTGTTATTTGAATCCAGAGAACTGAGATACTAGTGGTTTAAGAAAATTGAGAGAGGGCAGCACAGAAGGGAGCGCTCTAAATACCATTGACAACATTTAGTGTTTCTTCAAGGTTCAGCTTCCATAGCCAGGTACTTATACCTTTTCAATAATCTAATAGTTATCAGGTTAAAAAAAGTCTGAAACAAAAAGGCTACCTCGAACTAAGATATATGAAAATGAAAAGATGCCACCTAGATTACTAATGTAAAACAGGCAATAAGTTTATTGGAAAGTTACTATTATGGTGTACTTAGTACTGTGACTGTTACATTTCACCAGTATATGTCTTAAACCAATCAGTAATTTGACAAGAGATTCAATCAGCACATGTATAACACACTCATTTTCAACAAAACGGTATTACTATTTGTAAATTATATTTATATATAATTTAAATTTATATTAAAAAAACACCCACCACTCAAACTCAGTAAAGTTTCTTACTTTTGCCGCAAACAATTTAGCACCAAAGAAAGACCATTTTCTGGCTACAGTGAGATAAATGCGCACACAGTCTGCAGCACTGTGCCCCCGGAGAGCCATCCATCTTGTAGACAATCGCTGACAAAGCTGTCTGTTGAAATGAAATATGTAATTTAGTTATTGAAAGGAATTTAAATGCTTACCCATAGTGAGTTTAATGAGAAAAAAAAATCCATTTGTTAAAATTATAATTTAATACAACAACTATCACTTATATAGTATTGAATAAATCCAAAACTTCATTTAATATTTTTATGCACAAGAAAATTACAAAGTATCTTCTAATTTCTGCAACATTATGATTAAATACTGATGTAGCAATTGCAGCATAAAGGGAAAAAGTCTAGTCCAGCTTTTAATGTGTCTCTACAGATGATCAATCTACCTTTATCAGTGCTCAACAGCTATGCCAGTTGTCATTCCAAAAATGCATCCATCTTAGCACGTGTCTTTACCTGTGGCTAGTAGCAGATGTGGAAGATACAGTTTAACACTACTCTTTTAGTGCATCTGGGTGTTGCTACCAAAACGGGTGCTTCTGATGCGTTCGCACTGGCTCTTTTCTTTTGTGGCCGCATGGTGAGTTGGTTCAATAAAATGATCCTATGGAAAACTAATCCTCAAAAAAAAAAGCAACCCCAGAATACCTTTCTAGCACACTGACTTGCAGGAATGGCTCACTGAGCAGCCACAAGATTAGCAGATGCAGCCCAAGAAAAGGGAGGGGGAACGTGTAGTAAAGGGAGCTCTTTCACTTGCAGTTTACTCTTACTGGAAGTTTATGGAGTCAGACTGCACACTTAGCAAGAGAATACAAGAAACAGGGCAGGTATACAGTGATTCTTTCCCTGCCACAGACTTCCAGCTCTGGCAATTGGTAGTTTAGGGACTACTTGGAACAGTTCAACAGACGTTTGACTTACTGTTTTTGAGTTAGTCTAATCTAGGACGTCTTACACTTTGTTCCTTGAAATTAATTGCATAACTTTCTATTTGTTGTGTGTATACTTTTTAATGTCCCTATTATCTACTCAGTATGCAATAATGTTACTATATGCAAATGGTAATAGCTCTAAAGTTTCTCACCCTTGTAGTGAAGAATGTGGAAAACATTTCTGTAATGTTTATTGGACTTCAAAATTGCTGTATCATTGACTTTGGATAATTTATTACCCTGTTCTGCTCTTCTTTATGTTAATAGGTGTTGACTGAAATGACTTGCAGATTATTCATTTTAAATTAAGTGATACCTTACTAGGAAGTCCACTAAGTTAACGTATTGCCAATTTGACTGGCTGCCAGAGATTTCACATTTGAATAGCAAACAGTGAGATCAGATCCTTGTGTTCTTTACATCCAGTAGACTGTCCACAGACTTAATTTACATTTGCTGAATAAGAAAAATAAGAATTTCAAAATCTCCGAGTTTTGTAACAAGTTGTAGTAACTTGTATAGCTTTTGCTGGAATGCGTGCTTAATGATGGTCCTCTGCTTAGATTAGAAATACATAGAGGAAATGGGCTCTTCAGTTTAGTACAAAAATGAGTTTCAAACGCAGGTCTAGGCAAATATGGCAAGTTGTACCTAATGACGATTTAAAACCCCCTCATTTCACTCCTAGATTTTTAGAGAGTGTGAATTGCAAAATGCATCTCACCTTAATTGTTCCTCTGAACAGCCGTGCCTGTATCTCTTAGGGTAGAATCTCTCCAAAACTTGTTTTAATGTTTGATTGGACTTGGACTGGGAAGTGACTTGCCCTGCTGGAGTTGAGAAAGGCCGTTCGAAATCTCCAATCTCTACCTAAGGGAAAGACCATGAAGAAGAATATTTATTGTTACTGTAGAGTAATTTTCTAGATGGGTATTATGAGCTATCTTTTCCTCTGTCTTACCAAGTATAAAATGAAAAACAGTTTGTCAATTAATGTGTATTTTCTACTGATATAAAAGTCTTGCAAGTAATTTTATTTTTCTTATGTTATATTTACCGTGGAAAAAAGAGAAATATCAAGTTTAAATTGTACAAATATAACATGTACTAGTTCTGCTCTGAGATTGCTAGATCTCCAGCTGACATAAACCAGTTGAGATTTATTGAGTAACAGCATCAAGTAACTTCCTCAGTAACCTTCCTTTGAGCCTTTTAATTTTTAAAAAATAAAACAGATCTTATCAGGACAATGTCTAGTAAAGGAGTCTTAGGTTTCTTATCAAGACAATATCTAGTAAAGGAGTCTTAGGTTTTCATTAAACAGCTGTTACTGTGGTGTATTAACTTGCAGAAATCATGTAAGGAATATTGAATGAAGAAATGGTACATGATTACATGTTATTTAATCAAAGAGTGCCTGACTGTAGGAGGTAAAGCATGTTTTATCCATACTGGTGCCAGCTGCAGCATATGCTGTAAAGCATTTCAACTGAAGTACAGAGTTAGCCTTACACAAAGATTCCAGCCCAGTCTATTGCCTGCACTATCACATGTAAAAGGTGGAGGTCACTTGACTGTCAAGAAATCCTGGACCAGTTTCTTTATTTAAGTTTTTCATCTGTAAAACTGCTGTGTGAGTCATTAATGCACAAGGATTACCTGAGCTAAAAGAGCTGTCAATTCCATCGCTAGTTCTTTGTTTACGGGGAAGAGTCCATTGACTATTTGATCATTTGTCTGATATACTAGCAGCAGCTTCTCTCTGTCTGTCTCCCCGTGGACCTGAACCGAAAAATAAAGCCTACAGAGAAGACAGAAAGTTATTAAATAAAGAAGATAGGGAAACGCATTAGCCCTGAGGATTAGCAGTATCTGCTCCCAATGTGACATGTTTACATCAGCATCAAAACACGTCAGCAGAGCAACACTTGAACCAGGGGTAAATATTTAATTTCAGTCTTCTAAGTTCAGTGCTGCCTGTTTTTGAAATTTTTTAAAAATTTTTATTTTGGCAGCCCTGCTCACCTCTTAAGAACTAGAAAACATTAACTACAGGTTTTGTTAAAAACATTCTCCAGTTACACCCATTTACTATTTTTATTGCAAGCTTTGAGTCAGCCAGTATTTTTCGGCTGAAGAAACTCTGCAGAGTTTTTTAAATTAAAAACAAATCTTGGGACAAGGCAGAGATGTTATGCTTGATATACAAACCTATTTTTGTAAGTAAGGCGGACAGTCCTTGTGCCTTCGCATTTCCCAGGGTGTTGTTCTTTGGAGGCTTGCTCCCATTTTGAAATAATGTCACAGATCTACAAGGAAAGCAATACAAAACTAACTTTGCCACGTATTCCTCTTTGAAAACACCTTTGCAAGGAAATTATCTACATATTTTGATAACTTTTACCTATTACATATCAGAAACATACATAGCTTGCATCTTTAAACTTACTGAAAGATAATTTTACTTGCATTTCATAGTTGGAGCATTTAATAATTAACATTTTTGTTGTTTGTTCATCCTGCAATACACACATTACCTTTGGAAATCAGCCATAACACGCTTCTATAGAAAGGCCAGGTTCTTGATTTAGCAGCAGCCAATGAATGTGTAATTAGACCAAGCAATTATATAAATTAATCAAATGCCTTTGATCTCTGCCTTCTCCTTCTGCTGCATGCTGGAGCTTTTCAGGTCCTTTCTAGTAACTGGTATAAAGTTTGTGTCAAGTTTGTTATAACGTGCAGTAAGAGGGGTGTAGGCGTGTGGAAGGGGAAGAGGTGGAACGGAGGTTCAGGGAGCGCTGCTGGGCTTCATGTCACTGTTCAAAACGAGCCCTCCTGGAAGCAGTAATGTGACCAGCCTCTGAAGCTGCATTTACCAAGAAAATAAGCACGTATTTTTATACATTTTGCTTTCCATATGGTACTTATTGTAGCAGGGGAAGAGAGCTGATCATGATGACTCTGCTTTTGTTTGTCACTAAGGCCTGGCTGTATCGCACCTTGTAACTCAAAGTGCAGCTGTGAACATTGACCAAAGGGTGCAGAAGAACTACTTGACAAAAGCACAGAAAAGTCATTATTCACTAGTTGCTAAAAAAGCTTGAAAAATATCTAAAATTTTATTAAAGCATAGATGTATTGCATTTCGCCAGTCTTTACTGTAAAGAATTTAACTCTAGCAATAGAGGGAACTAAAATTCAGAATTTAGAAAAATGATACGCCAAACATATTGGCAGTTTCCTGAATTGAACCCTAATTATTCTGTCCTTAGACAAGGAACCCTTTCTTTTTTTTTTCTTCCCCAGTATGAATGACGTTTTGGACCTCAAATGATCATCTTTTGGAGCTATACAAGAAATGTTATCTGAAATCTCTAAATGTATGTTGGACTCTAATTGCTTTTTAGTTTTAAAGAACTGTGATTAGTAACAGCTTTTTCTTTTTTAACCCAGCTGTTACTTCACTGAATAATACAAGTCACATAGACAAAGCTTTCAAATATAGTTCACTGAATTAATTTCAGCAATTGAAAAAGTGATGTTTTTTTAAAAATCTTTCCTACATTATGAAGAAATAAAACCCTAAAAACAGCTTTCAACCTGAAAAATGTTTTCCTTTAGGTTGTTTGAAGAGAGCTCTGTAAAATGAAAATATTTTGTTGTTTTATATGCAGAGCTCATTAAAGGCTTTTGTTTACCTTGATGTTTCCTTGAAGACAGTGCTCTATATCCTTGCCAGAGGGATCATCAGAAAACAGTGCAAATCCTGACTGAGCTGGTTTCCTCATTCCTGTATCCTGGTTCAGGGTGTTCAGAAATTCCTCCACTGTGGTAGAGGCATCAAACCCAACAACCTAAAAAATCAGCCAAAATAGATTATTAAATGTATTCAAAAAACCCAGCCCCTCGCCCTCCCCCCCAAAATCGAAGATATTGAAGGATAATACCTCTAGAATAACAGTGGCAATATAAGACCCATTCCATCCCCTGTGAATAACTTACTGTCATTGGAAATAAAAAAGTTCTATAAAGGGTTTGGAAAAGAATAAAGATCTCATTGGAAGTCAATTTAGTGGAGATTTTCCTCCATTCAAAAATTGACGAACTTCCCAGCAGATTATACCTTACTGCATTTTGTTTATGCAAGCGAAGGCACTATCAAAAAGCTTCCAAATGTAATATTTTTTGTTTTCTTTTCTTTGCTTATGTTAGTTTCTCTGCACTTGCTACACTTAAATTTCTGTTAGAGAATATATATAACAGAAAGCAGTCTAGTATCTGAGTTTTATGTGACAAATACCACTTGAAAAATGAAGAAAACTACAATTTCCTACATTTTTCAATATGGTGGTGAAACAAATGAGATCAATTAATCATTTTTCATCATGTGCAACTACAGAGGGATATTTACTGGCGGATCTACATTGGCAGATCCCACATATTTTACAAATGTTGCTCTGTCAGTACTACATAGGTCAGTAATATAGACAGTCTTTGAAGTTTTATTTTCCCAAATCTGAATTTCTGTCTGGTTTTAATTGTATTAAAGCATTTTAACCAGAGGTGGCAAATGGCTTTTATATAGATACTAGTTGCTGATGTTCATTTATATCTACTTTGAGGATGTTTCCTGTATTTGATATGTTGAAGGCGGCCCCTTACCTCTTTTTTTGTAAAGAAATATCTTGAAAAAGTATCTTGGACTTCTATTTTGGGCTTCTCAGTGGTTGGAATTAAAAAAAAAATCTGTTGAATCTAGCTTTAGAGATGAATACAAGAGTTTTCAATACCACTCTAATTGGCTATTCACTGATCCCACTGAAGTAATTTATTTATTTAATTACAATGTTCATAACCCTTAACTATACATTTTTGAGCAATAAATAACTAATGAGCAGTTATTCCTTTTCTTCTTCAAACTTCAATTTTGAAACCTTTTAGAATGATTTTAATACTTTTTTTTTTTCTGTTTTACTGGGCAAGCAGTAAGCAATTAAGAAACTCAGAGGGGAAAAAAAGCAGAGATAGTTTGTGACATGAAATCAAAAGTTTATTCGATATAGTTTTGATTTCATATAAAAACTTGCTTTCTGTCTAGGAATACTGTGAATTGTTAAAAAACTCTTTTCAGCCAGCTCTCACGGTTAGAAACGCAAACCAGGATGTGAAGCAGTACGCATGGAAGCCCATGGAAAGTTTCCTACAGGCTTTGACTGATGAATTCCCGAAAAAGTTAAGAATGAAGCTGTGTTTGTTCTGTAGCAAATATGGTTATCCTTCATGACTGATAATGGGAGTTTCAGCTGTGCTTCCAGGCCTTCACGGAGATATTTAACTTTCAAGATGTCTGATGAAAGGAAGTGGAATTTAATACCTTTCCCTGTTCTTCAGTCTAATTCTTTCATCTGGTGGTCAGGTTAAATAAGGAAGAGAACTTTAGTATTTCTCACTCTTAAGATGTTCTAATATTTTTTTTCTTTCTTTTAAAGACTTTTCCCCAAAACTTTACGCTTCGTTGATCAAATCTGACTCAATTACCTAGTGCCTGCCACTGCTAGCGCTGGCACAGGGTGAAACTTGAACCATGTTTACCTTAACACTTACAATTCTGTTTCTCACATGCTACTTCACGTATATGCTAATAGCAAGGGGTTGGGAGGTTAGATTTCGTGGTCTACCTGACATTACCTGATATATGCCGTTCATGAAATGAACTGGAATACTGAAGGGCAGTGAATGGTGGTAGGGGTTTCTTAGAAGAGTGGAAAGGATTTCCATTCTGGAAGGTCTGGCTTCTCGGTCTCCATTCTGCTGGGTACGCTCTACACATCGCTGACAATATATTGCATATTTCCCAAATTCAGTCCTGTGACAGAAAGAGAAATAAGGTAATTCTTGGGGACTGACTGAAAGGATATAAACTGAGTAAATCTCTCTGGGGGTACCAAATGGGAGAAACACTCAGATTTCACTCTGTGAGATTTGCAACACAATTTTCCATGTGAAATTATAACAAGAATTAATCCACTGAGACCAACAGAATTGTGCCAAAGATGAACACGGCACAGAGTGTTTTGTGTAACTGCCACATTTTGGTTTTCATGGTTCTGCAACATACAGTCAGAGTTCCACTGCAGAGTATTTTTCAAAACAAAGGATAGCTTTCCTAAGTGATGCATAGAAGTAACATATACTACACTTCAGTAGCACTGGAGCACAATTCTGCTTGAATTTATTTTAAAATGTATGTGAAAAGACCTGAAATATTAAATGAAAGATTGAAAATAAGGTACTTCAGAAAGACTAGTCGACTCGCTGGGTAATAATATTCAGGCACACCTGGAATCTGCGTTCTTCTTTAAATGAAGTTTAAGAAGCCAAAGGAATGGGTGCTGGGGAAGAAAGAGTCCAACGCAGAGAGCCAAGAGCTGCAAGCCCTGGACAAAAGGAAGACATTCACTGTTTTAAACATCTTACAAAGTAAAACTTCCTGCTGTGGCTGCTGGCCAGCAGAGCAGCTTGCTGTGCCAAGTCAGGTAACAGACAACTGTAAATAGGAATAAAAAACCCCAAAACACAGAGGAAAGGCTGGGTAAATAAGTACGTCACCTCACTGGGAGGCCAGCTCTCTTTCTATTTACTTGTGTACAGCAAGTTTCTTTCAGGGCTGGAAATGGGAAAGCAGATCAGTTTGTATAAAAAGCAGTTAATACACAGGAAATAAACACTAAGGCTGCAAGGCCAAGCAATAAGAAATGAGGAGAAGTCTGTGCAATTTTAATTCAGCTCTCCTGTTACATATATTACGAAGCAACCCGTAAGACATTTTCCTCCTACCAAGTAGATAGTAACTATTGAAAAAACAATTATTCAATATTTTCATATATTTTCATTGCTCGATATGTATCCATAAGCTTCATTTCATATGGACTTCTCTCATGTACTCTGTACATAAATGTACTAACATTGCAACTACTTTTCTCACAATTGTATCAATGCATCATACTGAAATTTAGAAAATGAGGTTTCTTTGTCTTGGTTTATCTGACTTCCCTGGTATTAAATAGAAATTTGACAGCACAGGCACAGATATTCCCTTTCATGAAATAACTGTACTTTGATGGAGGATAGCATTGTCTCTGTTTCACGAAGACACTGCAGTAGAAGCAAGAGTGGGAGACTACACCATGAATTTAGGATTTAAAAAAAACAATGTGAAGCTGCAAACATTTTACTGAATATATTAACTCTTAAAAATCATGCCAGTGGATTATGATGGCAACAATTTATTTATCTGTATCACAGGGAAGGCCTTGCCAGTGGTAAGAAAAGCACACAAGGATTATGGTTAGTTTAAATTCCATCAGCCATATGGAACTTCAGGGTGTGCTAATTGACATGAACATGCAATGTCTGTTATAAAAACTTTGTGTATGTTTTAGTGATGCACACACGCTGGCCATATCCCAGATATGGCCTGTTTCTAGATAATGGATACGTCTGCTGGCCATGTTCTACTTTCTGTGGCAAGAGAAAAGCCTGTCTATTACAAAAGCCTTAATACGGCAATTTTCTTTCTCATTTTCTGGTCCATCTCCTAGTTCTGTAGGTATTGCTCCATCATAAGCACTATTGTTCCAGTTCTGTTCATTCTATGCAAACTGAAAGTACTGGCTTTTCTTTCAATTTCCGTTAATTAATTGTTATGTATTTGGCATCAGTGAATAGCTGGCAGTGGACAAAGTGAAGAATTTTACACATGTATTTATAATCTAGCATGCAGGGTGCATGCAGAACAGCATGACATGCAAGAGGTGACATCTATCAGAAACACTGAGCGTTTCACAACATGGCACTACAGCATTTCTTCACACTCATGCTACAGAGACATCTGCCATGTTGTTTAGCTCACCAAGCTTCCTGATGGAGCCCATCTCTTAGGAAAGATGCAGTAAAAGAGAATTAGATTTCACACATGATGTCTTACTCCACACTTAACTTGAAGATAGCTCATTGTACGTCCAGCCTTTAGAAACAGCACAGGCACAGATACACTCTGTCACCAGGTACACATACTTTGATGGAGGATAGCATCAGCTTCATTTCAGGAAGACACAGCAGTAGTAAGATGCTTGTTCAGGTTTTTATCTGATTTAACTAAGCAGATGCTACAGAAGAGCAGAGCCCCTTTACCATTCTAAACACTCTGTGTAGTTCCTTCACTCCTGTTGAAATAGACACCATTAAAACAAATGCAGGGTTACCTGTATTGGTCCTGCCTGGTTTTGTGGATGTCGACGTCTAGTCTGTTTAATAAGCTGACAACAGATCTCATTTTGAAGTTCAGGATGTGTGAGGCAGATCTGCAAAGCACTTTGGGCCAAAGATACATGGTAATCAATGGCAGGAGAGTCAACTGCAGCATTTATAAACAACTGGCAGGTCTAGATATAAAATAATAAGCAAGTGAGTTTACGTACAAAAAGCTCCAACAAATCTTCTAGACATTCTGTACAACAAAAGTGTGCTACAATTGAAGTCACAATTAGTCTGTTTACCAGTAGATTAAGGAAATCTTACTGGTTTCATATCTGAAAATATGTGGATGCCCAGGACTAATTTTTATCAGCAGTGGAATAACTGAAACATGACTTGATCTGTTTCTAAATCTGTTCCCTACCTGACTTTTAAACTGATATATACAAAGTTTCAGTAAAGGTCATACAAGTCATAACTTATTTATTTTAGTCAAGCATCTGTGATTTGATTTTGGTCTGAAATATATTTCAGGAAGTGATTGCCAAATAGATGTAAATTGATTTTTATTAGAGAAGTACATTCCCTTTTAAATTTTCATGCTGCATATTTCAGAAAATGAGGTGGATGTACTTTAAAGTGCTTCAGACATTTCAGAGAAACAAGCTGGGAAGTTTGCCTACAAGTGGCTGTGACTGAACATCTGGTGCTTGTCTTGAATTCCTTTCTAGATCCGAAACATTACATCAAAATTCTCCAGAAGCTGATGCTTCAAGGAATTGCGTCTTTAGAGTTGCATAAGTTCTGTGGAGAAAGCTCACTTATCCAAGCTCCCTTCTTTCCAACCTGTAATTTATTTCACAACATACAGAAAAAGGAACAGCAAGATTTTATTTTGTCTCTAAAATAGACTTTATAGCCTGGCTATTAGTTAATGTTCAGGAGTAGTTTTACCTGGGTGAGAACAGTAGAAAGGAGAAAGGTGGTTAATGGCATTGCAGCATACTCCCTCTCATAGATATCAACCACCTATCTGGCCTTTCACCGGGAAAGATGCAAGTCTTACTGGCATATAAAAATTGTCAAGAAACTAGCTGTGGCACAGCAGTTATGAACCATTACGTGTAATTATGTAAGTGTATTTTTAAAGGTGTATGAAAATCTTCTAAAGTGAATTCAAAAAACTGTTGTGAAATACTTTCAATACTTTTACTCTGTATTATTTTCTCTATTTATACTACTAGATTACTTAATCAGCCTTCTAAAAATAGCTACTTCATATGAAGAAAGGATTTTTTTTATTAAAAAGAGCAGTAGAACCTCTGCCTCCTATCTCAATTTCAAATAATCCATGACTTTCTTAAACTTTGCTTTGTTTTTCTTCTGATTTTTAAAATGTCTTCTAGCTGATTTAAATATATCTACAACAAAACTTTTGCCTACCATTTGTTCTTCCTGAAATTTAATTGAAAAAATAGTATTTCAGATACAGTTCTCTGAATACAGAGACCCATCCGTGCTGTTATGTTCCCTGAGGCTTATGAACTTCATGATCAAATTGTTATCATCCATGATGACCGTGGATTTTTCTACTAACTTGCACTTTATCAGTAAACTCAGTAGAAGGGCCAAAAGCTGAAGCCTAAACTGCTCCCTCGCAACTGCAAGTGATCTCTTTACATTGGAAGTGATAGTCTTTGGTGACATAATATGGGGACATTCTGCTACTGTCCATTAGTTACCTCTACTACAGACAAGAGTAAACTTCTCTTTTCTTTTTTCTTATCTGTTGAACACGTCTAGTAAAACAACTAATAGCCATTCTTTTGCTAAGAGCTAAAATAGTAAGTCAGTTAATAAAAAAGGCATCTGTTACGGTTTTACCTTAAATAATTTAATTGCTTCAGTTTGCAAGGCTTCTGATGGCAGTGTTGTAAGAGGGGAAGCAATTCCTTCTTTGCTGTGGCAAAGGGTAGGATGTCTCCAAATCTGAGAATCTAAATGGATAAAATATATAGGTTTTGCAATTAATTCAGTTTGTAAGTACATTCAGTAAATAAGTATTAGAAGATTAGTATGTTGAAACAAACCCAAACTTACTGGTATCACCTTCCACATTTAGCAATTTGCAAATAAGTTGTTCAAACTCAGATCCAACATTTCCACTGGTACTTCCAGCCGCAACTGTCAGATGATAAAGCCATGTGTCCTAGAGTAGAAAAACACAGCAGGTCACTCATTCCATGCTGGAAGGAGCTACTTCTTCAGGATTTTCCTCTCAACTTGAAACACTACCATGCACTCCTGTTGAAGCCCAAAGCAGTTTGCTTTTGTTTGAATATACCTGTATTCATGGTCTCTATGTTACAAATATTAAGCAAGGAAGACTGGACAGGTCTCTCTTCAGAAGTCTTTTACCCTCAGTAATCATGGCTAATTATCAGGGCATTCTTCCTTTCCTCTTCAGAAAGCTAAAGTAAGTGCCATTTTATCACTGCCAGATCCTTCTCACCTGGGGATAAGGCCAGAAAGCAAAACCAGGTCTACAGGATTACCTGAGAACAACGAAGGAATAATAATAAAAATGGTTTTAACCATACCTCTCATTTCTCCTTCACTTCAGTAGGGAAATCTTCCCTAGTATTAGTCTTATCAGTGAAAATGGGTAACAGTATTCCAAAACCTCTCAGGAAGGTCTGCGACAGGTCTGTCTACAAGTTAGTGTAACGTAAGCAAAATTCTCCAGTTATAACATATTTCATATTCTGCACCATCTCCTTATGTAGGCAAGCCTGCTTATTTTTGTCTATTTTAAAAAGGATTACCTACGATATCATTGCTTTGCAGACAAACTCTGATTGATGTTAATGAAGCAGGACCTTCTCCTTGCTTATTAGATCAAACTACAAGCCAGATGACTTGTAGGTCCTCCTCCTCCTTAAGAAGTACTCATATCACAGCACCATACTCATAGATGTGTTACTGAAACTCAATAAAGAAGTCCTTTAATTACCTTCTCGTGTTTGGATCCTATAAGAAGATAAGTGGGTCCTTGATCTTTGGGGTGGATAACAACAGTGTAATGTGTTGATAATAAACTGCGACCACTAGCCTCATAATCTTCATCAGAATCACATGATCTATCAACTTCTTCAACCTTCGCCTCAAAAAGCTTGATTTGACCAAGAGGAAACTAAAAATAAATATCAGAAGTGGTGAGAGAGCAAATATTTTCTTCAGTGCACACTAATTTTGTATTTCCTATTATACAAATAGAAAGAAAAACATGAACTACTATGAATGCCCACTTATATTTATTCATTTTCAGTCCTGCCAAGGAATATCAGATAAGGCACCTGTTGCAGACAGCAGAAGTAGAATGCTATGTCCCAAAGTCTGAAAGTGAGATTTTAAAAAATTAATTTCCGATCTGCTTCTGTATCTAGTTAACACAATAAATGTCTGTTAGGGTGAGAGAAGTAATTCTTCAGAGTTTCCAGACCTGGTTCCAGGCAAGAAATCCCTGGGCCAAGCCTGGAACTTGAATTATAATAATGTTATTTCAGAGAACAGCAGTGCAGTGTTGATGTATCTATTTTGTCCGTCCTATAAATTCAAAAATTAAAATTTTTTGTGTGGTAGACCACTTCAGTTGTTTTCATTCTCCAGTCTGACAGATCACAGTACTTGAGTCTGAAGTTGTATATGTAGATATGATTATTTACCTGGAAATATTTTATATGAAAAGCATTCAAAAGGAAATTTTCACAGAAGTAATTATTTCATGGTCAGTATCAACACGAAGCCACAGCAAATGCAAATACAGCATGCCATCTTCAGAACTGGGTGGCAGGACTGACAGAGGATGACAGTCCTTACTGGCAATTTTATGCAAAGCTCCCTCCCTTCCCACAGCACCGCTCTTTCCTAGCCGTTCAGACATCAGCGTGTTCAAGAGTGTTATTTAATGGTGTAGTGAAGAAGCCTTGGCTACTGTTTCTGTTTGTGATGTCTCGCAATGCTTAATGATTCAGCAGAAAGACAGGGATGTTTTTTTCCGCTTGGTAAAAGGATAGCTGGGCACTACAGTAACAAGCATCTGATTTGTGCCACATTCATATGTAAGCTTGAAGTGAGTTGTCTTGAAATATCAACACCCGTGAAAAGCAAATGAGGCTTCTCAATGGTACTGTTTAAAAATTGATAATGTGATACTGGAGAGTAGCTGGCAAGTTTGACTTGATCTAGGGTGGGTTTCCTGAATAGTGATTTGATAAACTGAGCAGTTAATACAATCATTTTGAAGAAAACATCACATAGTGGTGGCTCTTTATTCTAGTGTTCTCACTAGTAAGGATTAAAGATTTATTTATATTGTATATTCTGTGGTGCTTCTGAAGCATTCAACTTTTTGAACAAGGTAAGATTCACAGAATCAAGAGATGCCATTTCACATACAAATAGTCAAGACTGATTTATTCACTAAGTTTAACTAAAACACAGTTGGCTGATTTTTTAATTTGAATTCCATTTTGAAAGGAGGCCATTTCAATGGACTCCATTACTGTATTAACCACTGCAGATTGTGTAATTTGTTTCCACACAGACATATTCAGCTACAGCAGACATGTTTTTAATTAGCAATTTGTTGAACATTAGAAATGAACTAGCTTTGGAAAACTTTTCTTACATATTCCGGTTACAAAAGTTAAATTCTTATGCTATTACAAGCTAGCAAATTAGTTTCAATTTTGCTTTACAAGGGCAGCAAAACTTGTTCCAAATATGAGGGAAATAGTCTTAAGAATCCACCAAACTTCTCAGATGATGCTAAATGGCATGCTAAACCCCCCAAATCATCAGTGGTAAAAAATGTGTAAATCGAGATACTTTAAACATGGAGATTTCTTCATAAGAGAAAATGCAAGCTAATTTTAATGTCTCTGTAAGATGAGCAAGAGATTAATACTCTAGTCATTTGACTCCCCAGCCCTTTATTACACATTTTTAAAGAGTAACTAAAATAAAACATTTTGATGGATGGTTACTGCTATCTTAGTCATATAGTTCTAGAAATAAGGGTTAGCTGAATGTTTAAAAATGGCTAAAGAAGAAAGGACAAGAAAGGAAATAACTAGCTTTATACAAAGACTATGAATTGCTGTGTCCAGTATGTAGTTAGATTAGAAGTAACAAGATTTTCTGTATTTTGTTGAACTGTTGGTTATAATGGCTCAGTGGACTGCTACCATTTTGTTAAGTGTCAGCAGGTTTTTTGGTAGAGCTAGGTAATAAGGGTATGAATCAAAGATTCGTAACATCACGGGTATTAACAAGAATTCTTGTAGAAGCTTCCTAAATCTTGTTGCTGACCCACCCCATTAAAAAGATGTTTCTTGAAGACAAAATACAATGCCTTGGGAGCAAAAGGACAGGTCAAAAGTATGACTAGGAAGTGTCCTTTGTCCTGTCTCTGTAGGTAAATATGACTGGACCAACAATATTCACAAGTGTGGGTAGACAACTAAAGGTCAGGCCAGGTCTTGCTCTTCCTTAGCTCCTTGTGCCCTACAGGATATGGGATGTTGTGAGGTTAACTTAAAGCTCATTGGATCCCATTTCTTCCTTTTCTTCCTCAAACAGTGTCTTCCCTAGGTTTTAGAAATAATTTTCTCATCCCTTTCTTTTGCCATCCTCCCTCTCTGTTTCTGTCCATCTGATCAGTTGTAGACAGTGAGTTCCTTTTCCGTCATCCTGATGGGGAATGGGAAAAGATCCCCTCCGCAGACACTCATCTGCAAAGCAGCAAACTCCGCATCCTGCTAGGCTTTACTTTTTTCCTTTCTTGCAGCATTGTGAAGGTACAGTGACATACTAAAGAACAGGATTTGGAAGCCAGTTGAGGGATAAAAAGAACATTTAATTTCTTGAAAAAAAAATTTGCCCACTGCAAGCATACTTTAGAAAGGGTCAGCTTCCATAAGTAAATGACAGCCAGGTCTTTTCTGATGAGTCTCATGCCTGTCAGAAGGGGAGACCTGAACTGTCAGCAAATCAGTATCCCCCTTCGGCTAGAGATAAGAAGATGCAGAATAGATATCACATGCCGTAGGAGAAGGAGACCAACGTGCTCTGGATTACTGTCTACTAGACAGGAAACTTTCATGTTGTCAGTCTGTGAAGTCTAAATGTTTGGTAATCAAGATAAAATGGGCATATACTGCCCGGACCAATTGTACCTTAATAAAACTGTAGCTTACTGTTTAAAGTCTACTTCAGTATGTTATCTTCCATCCACTAAGGAAACAAGTAAGGGACATACCTTGTCTTCTTGATTACGGAAATAATACAGAATTTTTCCAACTAGGGTACACCAAACTCTTTTGGAATATCCATGTTTCACCTGAAATTACAGAACATTAGCAACAAGCACAGCCAGAGAAATACAGACTACATTTCACCATCTCTGTACTTTGGTGATATTGAGAATAAATGCCTTGGCTCAAATTTCTTTCCACATTACTAGACAAATAATTAAAACCGCATAAGAATTCAAAGCATTAGATGCTAAAGCCTAGTAACACCGGTGTGAATTTTTCATTTGGCTTTGGATCAGGCCTTCCTCAGGAAGCTAAGGAAATAGAACAATTAAAAGAGAAAAATCCCTTTTATACAGTATTCTTATTATCTTGAAATAATCTGTCCCAGTAAGTAATATAGAAAAAGAGAGCACTCTGCTGAAATAGGGCAGGTCAGTTAGCTACTGAAACATGTGCTGAACTAGGATACCATTGAAGTGCAAATGGAGAACTCAACACAGGAACTAATGAATTAAAAAGACAAAAAGAAAAACCAAATCAAATCAAACAACCAGAAGAAAAATACTGCCCAAAGTGGGTAGGTCGGTAGTCCTTCTGGATTGTTCACATTGTAAAGTACTGGGAAAGCAAATACATGTCTGTTTTGCTTGTATTTATTTTATTTTAGGGCCATTTTAATCTAGATAGTATTCTTAAGAAATATGGAATAAAGCAGATGGGGGGAAGAAAAGTGTTCCTACCTTTGTAAGTAATCCTTTCATGGTTGGCTTGATTTCAGGCTGTATGAAAAGTGGGCTGGCAGCCTGTATTTTAAGAACATTCTGTAGTACTTTGATCCATTCTTCTAAGATGTTGGGAGAATCTGCAGTCAGGTAGTATGTTCGTTTTTCTGTAGTGAGCTATGTAGTAACAGAAGAGTGTTGAGCTTTAAGAAAATTATACATTCCACGCATAAACATATACTACCCAATGTAGTTTCACAATTTTGGGGGGTTTATTTTCCCTGAAATATTTTTCACTAACAAAACATTGCGTGGGCAGGCAGTGCAAACAGACTCTTTCTGAGGCTTCATCTGAAAAGTTCCAGGACAGCAGAGTTGAGAAAACTCAATTTATCGCCCTTCAGACAAACAGCTTCTCTCAACCCTAATGGCTGGCCCCAAGACTGCTCTCTTTATTTGTATCTCGTATGTGACAATCTGACCTTTGTACTAATACAAACAAGACTACATGTAGGCCTTTATTTTATAGTTTCTGTAACTGAAATGATTCTTTGGTTTCAAATAATGGGCACTGATTAATTCCAAATCCACACTTTGACTTCCAGTGCAATAGGGAGTGGAACAAGGATCAGTTTTGGGGTCGGTTTTGGGGATGGAGGGAATAAATACCCGCTGAAACACAGGTGAGAAAAGCAGACACCTGAATTGTTTGTTTTCCATCACCCCTTTCAATGTGGCTAGATGCATTGAGCTCAATTTGACCTTGAGGTTTTCGAATGACATCACTCTGTATGGAAAGAGTGGAAAAAGAGTATTTTAAATCTACCAATAAATAGCAATAAATAATTACAGAACTCATTTAACATTAATCTTGACAAATACTTCCTGGTTAGACATTGAGTACCTTGTATGCCTTTTGAGGAACTGAGTCCTGAATCACTGTCTTAACAGCTCAGACACCAGGAATGCATTTATCTTCCTTCTAGAAGCCCTACATTCTCAGTAAAAACAATCTAATATTAAATAGCAGGTAAGTTAACTGTACTTACTGGAGATTTGTAGTATAGTAATTCGCCTCCTTTAAGCACAAACCACCGTCGTTTCCAGGTCTTTACTTTACCACCCATTTTTAACAGATATCCAGATTTTTCCAAAGGTTCCTGATTATTTAGAAGTTAGATAAAAAGTAGTTAGGTACACATATATACCTATACCCCTCAGAGATATGTATAAATACACACACACACACACATTTTAATGACTTAAAAGCATGCTAAATAATAATTACAGTATTTGATAAGACTTTTAGTCCAATGACAAAGTTCTTACAAGCATCAAGTAAGACAAATGCCATGCACGTGAGATAACTGATTAATATCCCTACTTACAGTTATAGTACATGAAGGAGAGTGATTTGCCCAGAACTATACAAAAAAATGAAGAATATGATGATTCCTGATTTTACTTTCTAATTATTTATATTAAACAAGGAACAAAACGAATACAATGTAGATATTTTTTCCCAACTTCAGGGCCTAACCTACAGACCAGATATAGAGCACTGTAATTCAGAGCTCCACACAGACACGCTTTTAGTGTGTACACCTGTAGAACAGAGTTCACTGTTTTGCTCTGTGAAGAATGCCTAAAATAAGTTATCACCAGGCAGTCAATCCACTCGTATGTTAAGACGCTGACTACTAACACAGGCCATTAAAAAAGTCCCAGAGATAGACCAATACCCCATAAGGGTTCGGTTTGCTTGACCTGTCCTTGCATGTTGCTCTATTTATATTTTCTCTGATGCAGAAAGTTTTCCCTCTATAAGGAAACTATAGAAACGTATTACTGCACATAGATTTCTACTGATGCTTCCAACTCCTTCAGTGGAATGCCCTTCTATTTCCCTGAATATTAAGCTGATTTTAGTATTTCATAGGCAATCTGATACCAGATCTGGTTCCAAGAAAGGAAAATCTTAAGTGCTTTGAATTGTCTTCTGGAGTTGTCTTAACTGTTTCCATTCATTATATAGAAAGCTGAGAATTATCCTCCACTTTCCTTCCATCATTATAGTCTTATATGGCTAACTTATTGTTGGTATGTTTTGCGATTTGTACTCATAAGGCAGTCTGTGAGTCAGCAAGAGTGAATACAGAGATTTGGCAGCAGTCTTTGAACACAAATATACGCACAGCACCACAGATACACTTCTTCACAGAACTTCAGTACTCACATTTTTACCATTATCACTAGATGAGGAAGAGGTCTTAGGAAGTTTCTGCTCTGGCTCTGAATAGTCTGTATCTACTGAATATGCATCTGGAGGAATCGCATAGTCACTTTCTGAGGTCACAGAAGACAGAGACACACCTGTGTTAAAAGAAGAAAGAGGTTTCTTTGTATTTTTTTATTACATTAGAAACAAATGAGATCAGAATATCCATGCAGAAAGAATACCTGAGCAGGACTGGCAGGCAAACACAAGTATCAGCATAAATCAATCAGGAACCAAGCATTTTTTAAAATATCAGCACATTGAACTGCTAGCACAGTGCTAATACCTGAATCCCATTTTCTTCATGATTAAACAGAGTTTAAGTCATTTGTGAATGAAACAACAAATAAATGTCTTCTGTGTATTATCACTTTCTGTTGTATTACTACGGCTTTTTTAAGGAGGTAGTTAGTGCCATGCATCATACTCTTTCTCTGGAAAACAAATACAGGATCTTTAATTAAACGAAGCAACTTTCCCCTTCCTCTTTCTATCATTTGCTTTAGTATCTGGATTTCTCATGCAACTGCTTGTGTACTAAGAAGCTATGCTCAAGATCTGCTATGTGCTGAAGCTGTAGGTGACTGTATTTTGCAATTAGTATGAATTTTTATACTGAGGTTTTCTAAAAATCTGAATTCTAGATTTCAGGGTTTTTTTTAGAGTTTATTAGCTTTAATCCTGAAAAAAAAAATGCACTGTTTTCAATTCCAGTGAATCAGCAATGAAAATTCAAACTCCTCCCTTCTTCATCATAGAAATTATTCTTTTCAAACACGTGAACATGTCTTTTGGTAAGGACTAGTGTTCTACTCTGAAAGGTTACTCTCAAAGATTGAAATGAAGATGCCTTGTTTCCTTTGTTCCATTAATTTCCAAACTCGTTTGCCAATTTTATTAAAAAAACCAAAGCTTTTCTCATTTATTGCTTTGGTAAACCACTTGGGCTTTCACAGTGGATTCTTCTCATGTAGGACATTGAATAACAAATATGCAGCAAGCTAATTATGCGCCTAGTGAAATTTGTGACTGCCTAGATTTTTACATAATGTGATCTCAACAAAGATACATACATATGTGTTTTGTGGTTAAGAAAGGTTTCCATGCATGAAACAATGCAAGGACTATTTTATGAGAAGAAAGCAGAAACAAAAGGAATGGTTCCATTTTACAGACACGGATATAAATTGTAGGTGAAACCAGCTATTAAATTAGCTAATTTATCTTTCCTGTTGTGCAAGCACGTAATATCAGATGCATCTGCAGCCCAGGGACTGGTTTTTGCTCAGCAAGATGGAGTTGCTGGGAAGGAGGAACTGTGGGTCCTTTTCACACTAATGTAGCAAAGCTGTATCTGCACTGCTGGAAGCAGGACCCGATGCCACGTGTGGGTGGCCCTGGAGAACTCCTTGTGGCCCAATGGCTCTATCTACCTGCTCAAGTGTGACTGAGTGGGGCTCCTGCCAACAGGGACTTTAACATGTGTAACAGAGACTAGTGAATGATGTTATTTTGCATTCCTAAAGCCACATGTAATGAAGGATCTTAACACTTGGCCTCACTGGGATCTTAGATTTTAGTCTCCCTTGGTTTACCCAGTGAAGAAACAGTCGCAGGGCTGTAACACTGATACTGTCACCTAATGAGGAAGCATTATGTCTTTCAGTGTTATGAAGCATACTATTTTCATTCTGCAGATGGAAGACACGCAATTACCTACAGCCATGAGATTTGTCTTCCACAAAACAGAACATTACTGGATTCAAGTGTTTTAACTAAATCTTTGCATAGGACCTTGGGACAACCACTGTAAAAATGAGAGAAGTCCTTTATTGCATGAGATGACAGAACTTTTTCACCTGCTTTCTGATCACATGTAACTTTGTTTTCTAAACTTGAATATATGTGGTGGGTTTTGCTGACAGCAATTACTTTTTTCTAGGTTTTTACCTACCTACAGTTAAAGGTCATAGGAAGTCCTTGGCATGACACAGTATAGATAAAATAGAGCTTCTTGATTTAAATGTAGAAGTCACTTTTCCCTCATGACAACAACTAGGCACTAGATTCAGGCCTTAAAAAGACATCTATAATTACAGCAATAAAAAGAAAGCCATGTATAACAGTCCTTTCTCTTGCTTGAATAAAAGACCTAGGCTTTGATAGTTGAGATAAAAGCCTAGATTTAAGATGTCCATACTGTTTAAGGAAGAAAACAGTTTCTAAGAAGATCATGTAAACTGCCTAGCTTTCCAAAATTCCAAGAAGTTACTTGTTCTTATGGCTTTTGCCTACCTCGTTTCATAGCCCGAGGACTACCTGGACCACTTCTGCTTCGAGAATCAGACTCAGAAGTCCTTGAGCTGGACGGAGAGCTGTCTTCTTCCTCAGATCCTGACGACTCATCTGTAAACGGGCTGTTGCTTATTTGAGTTGCTTTCTGCAGAAATTGACACAATATTCTTTGATACCTTGCATAAAGGGTATCAGTCATTTCCTTCATACTGTGGCAGAGCTCTGCTGGCTTCTTAATATTCAAAGCTGTCCTTACTTGGGTTGTGAGTTTTGGCACACAAATATCAACATAAAACTGAATTCCTTCTGCCGTCTCTATCCTCAACCAGCCCCTCACTTTAAAACAGAAAAACCTGAGGTAGCTCAAGGCATGGGTCTTTCCAAATCATAAAAGGCTGACAGAAAACAAACGATGCTGTGATTAGCTGCTGCTAGCTATCTGACTATAAACAGCTTTGGCACTGACACAAAAACATTACTACACACACACATGCGCACACTTTTATTTATTGTATTGAACACCATGTGGCTCTGTTTAATAATTAACAAGCCTCTGGAAAAAAATCAGCAAGGAACCTAAGAAGAACTGACCTGGGCTAGTAACATTTTATAAGCAGCAATAATTTTTTTCCCCAGCTATTTGACATTTCCATTATTTCTGGGGTCCTGTGATCTCTAAACATCATCTTATGACATACTTGGCATGGTAGCATCAAATATGAAACAGCAAGTTCCTGGATGTGAAGTGTAATGGTATTTAAAAATTTCCGTTAAACAGTAATACAGTTACCCCTTTCAAAGTGGTGTAGACAGGAGTAGTCATGCTCTTATATATCAGAGATGTATATAATCCAGATATGGAGTATGAAGTTAATGAAACAGCACCTAAAAAGCAACACATTGTATAAATGACCTTCCCAATTTACCCCTCAATTAACCAAATTCTAATGTAATTTTTTACATTGTATAACTGCTATAAAATACAAACTAACTCCTGAACTGTTTTGGATGTGAGATTTATAGCTATTTGAAATTTACAATGGTTTTAAGGAGTATAAATAAATTGTAGGCATGACCACTAACCTTTTTTAAATGCAAAATATAATCTCTTACCTTGGTACCTGGTATAGAATCTTCAAAGTGAATTGCAAAGAAAACTGGAGTGAACAAAGTACAAATTCAGCACAAAGTCACAAGGCAAGGTAACAGAAGACAATGGAAAGATAAACAATGATCGTCTATGTTTTAAATAGCAGATAACTAAATCTCCATAAAAGTATCTTAGAGGAACATGGGACATTTGATCCTTGTTTATGAATAAGAAGAGAATTTTTGTTCATGAGACAACAAACAGCTAAACTACTTACTTTTGTTAAGAGATTCCATGGTGAAAGCCTCAGACATCCTTAAACCAGATTTGGCTACAGCATAAATTCTACTTTCCTATATACACAGAATGGATTTGATGGTAAGTAACTAAGACAAAACAATTACTTTTCTTCTCCCCATAGCCTCCCAGTCCCATCACAGCCATGAAATGTTTGATAAAATGGTGTCATCAGTAGCAGCTGGGAAATGCACCCTTGTTTTATATGCCATACCCACCACACCCATAGAATCACAGAATCACAGAATGGTAGGGGTTGGAAGGGACCTCTGTAGGTCATCTAGTCCAACCCTACTGCCGAAGCAGGGTCACCTACAGTAGGCTGTAGAGGACCTTGTCCAGGCGGGTCTTGAATATCTCCAGAGAAGGAGACTCCACAACCTCCCTGGGCAGCCTGTTCCAGTGCTCCGTCACCCTCAGAGGGAAGAAATTCTTCCTCATGTTCAGACGGAACTTCCTGTGCTTCCGTTTGTGCCCATTGCCCCTTGTCCTGTCACTGGGCACCACTGAAAAGAGCTTGGCCCTATCCTCCTGACACCCACCCTTCAGATATTTGTAAGTATATATTAAGTCCCCTCGCAGCCTCCTCTTCTTCAGGCTGAACAAGCCCAGCTCCCTCAGCCTCTCCTCGTAGGAGAGATGTTCCAGTCCCCTCACCATCCTTGTAGCCCTCCGCTGGACTCTCTCCAGTAGCTCTTCATCTTTCTTGAACTGGGGAGCCCAGAACTGGACACAGTACTCCAGTTGGGGCCTCACTGGGGCAGTGTAGAGGGGAAGGAGAACCTCCCTCGACCTGCCAGCCACACTCTTCTTAATGCACCCCAGGATCCCATTGGCTTTCTTGGCAGCCAGGGCACACTGCTGGCTCATGGTTAACCTGTCGTCCACCAGGACACCCAGGTCCCTCTCCTCAGAGCTGCTCTCCAGCAGGTCCACCCCAAGCATGTACTGATGCATGGGGTTGTTCCTCCCCAGGTGCAGGACTCTGCATTTGCCTTTGTTGAACCTCATCAGGTTCCTCTCTGCCCAACTTTCCAGCCTGTCCAGGTCACGCTGAATGGCAGCACAGCTTCTGGTGGATCTACCACTCCTCCCAGTTTGGTGTCATCAGCAAACTTGCTGAGGGTACATTCTAACCTTTCATCCAGGTCGTTGATGAGAAGTTAAACAAGGCTGGGCCCAGTACTGACCCCTGAGGGACACCACTAGTTACCGGCCTCCAACTAGACTCAGCGCCACTGACGACAACCCTCCGAGTTCTGCCATTCAGCCAGTTCTCAATCCACTTCACCGACCACTCATCCAGCCCACACTTCCTGAGCTTCCCTAGGAGGATGTTATGGGACACTGTGTTGAAAGCCTTGCTGAAGTCGAGGTAGACAACATCCACGGCTCTCCCTTCGTCTACCCAGCCAGTCATGTCATCATAGAAAGCTATCAGATTGGTCAGGCATGACTTCCCCTTGGTGAATCCATGCTGACTACTCCTGATAACCTTCTTTTCCTCCACTTGCTTCATGATGGCCTCCAGGATAAGCTGCTCCATCACCTTTCCCGCGATGGAGGTGAGGCTGACCGGCCTGTAGTTCCCTGGGTCCTCCTTCTTGCCCTTTTTGAAGATTGGAGTGATGTTGGCCTTTCTCCAGTCCTCGGGCATAATCTGTTTAAACCTTTTGCACGCAATGCTTGCCCTTATAGATAACTTCCTTTTAAAAATACTATTACTGGGGGGGCAAAGAAGCTATAGCGAGATATTTTTAAATGGAAGATTGTATGTTAAGAACAGAGAAATGCCATTATGGAGGCAACTTTTCAACAGTTCTGTGTTCCACAATAAGAAAGTCTATAATGAAAAAAATATGCACTAAAATATATACATAGAACAGCTGTTACATTAATGCACTATTGATCTCTGAATCACTAATAAATCTCTGACTGTGGAACTACAGAATCAGTGAGTCTAGACACAGATAATTTTGTATTTTGGGTAAGAAATATTAATGTCTACTTTAATTACCCGATTAATGGCTTTGAAATTTTACTTGGAAATGTGATCAGTAACTTCCATAGTCTGTAGCTGTCTTCTGTTGACTTAATTGTCTAGACTGTGAGTGGTACAATAGTTACAGCGAAGGCATTGACACCAGCACTCTGAGGTTTTGTTGGTGTTAAGATAAGTAAACAAATGCATTCGCAAGCATTACCTCATTGAATATAGTCTACAGGACATATGTACCTTAGATGTGACATGAAAAAAAAAGTCTTATCTAGAAAAATAGTGACTATGTTTTTCAATGGCAGAAATGCTGTGCTTCAAAGCAAACTTGCTTCTGAGTTTGTCCTCCTAGCTGCAGTTAAGGTACTGTCTTGTCATCAAACATAGAATGAGAAAGGTAGAAGCAACAAAGATCATACAAGAGAAGCATGAAAATGAGTTAGTTTCACCAACAGGAAAAACATCTATCATTACACTTACCCAGGAAGGAAATCGATGTAACGGGGGGGTTGGAGGTTTGTTGCTAGCACCCTTTTTTGTTGTACCACAAAGTTCCTGGGCTTCAGCATTTTGTGCTTCAGTACAGTCATAGGTAAACACTCCTTCATCACATCCAATCTCCATTTTCTCTAAAATATCAGTATCTTCTCCATCCACCAGATCAATGTCTGTTTCCTGAGGTCTCCACGGACGTATCATGCTTATGGCATTTCTATTTCTACCAAACATTCTGTCAGAACTCAGCTGGGGCTGGCTTAGATGTTTCTTTGCTAATGCTGAATTTATACTAAACACATTAGGAGTCCGTAACTTTGGAGGTGGCAAATTTGAGGGAGAATCTGATGGCACTGTGCATTGAGAACCTGCAGAAGCTGCGAGAATTGGGTGTTTGGGTGTCAGAGCAGGGGTTAAAATTGGACTTGGGGTATTTGCCTCACTGGATGAGGATGAATAATCTAACCTTTGAGATTCAAATTTCTTATTCAGTTCATCTGAAGAACTATCTTGGTCTTTCTTTCTACTTGTGAAATCAGAGTTGCACTTTCCACTTGGATTGTTCTGGCCTTTTCTTTGGGAACCTTGCTGCCAAGAGTACAACTTCTTGTGCTGAGTCCTCTGAACACCAAAACTCTCTTCTTCAAATAGAGAACTACTGTCATCAGATGCTGTCAAATACATTTCACTCCCAATTCTGCTGTACCTTGCGTTCTCTTCAGATGTGTGGCTTGAGAGAGTGGATGCACACCTAGATTTCAGTCCTTTGTTCTCTCCTCCATCCTCGTCTGAGCTCCAGTCACTCCCAGTAGTGCAGGAGTTCTTTGACAGGTCGCTGTCTATGTCTTTGGATGAACAGCTCATTCTCACATTTTTGTTCTGCTCTGATCCGGAGGACCTTTGTTGCAATGACTTCTGGCCTGTATTGCCCTCATGTGCAGGACCGTCAAAGGTAGTTTCCAGGATATCCTTCTCTAGAGGAGAAATACAACGGACATGAGAAAACTACTTTAGCAAACTTGACTGCTACAGGATTTTGTCATCACGTCTGTAAATACTAAGTAGGTAGTAATTTCAAATGTGCAAGCACATTTAAGTTTTCTTAATATTGTAAATAATAAAACTTAAGAAAAGTATTATAGATTTTTGATGCAACTGAAGTTGCAATGATGTTTGCCAAAAAAAAACTGTAACAGACATTACTCAAAGTTCTAGCCAAACTAAAAATGGCAACAAATGTAAAGGTGAGCAGAGTGGAGCCCTATTTTAAAGTAAACTAGATATGTATGAAAACAAAAAAAAAAATCCCCAAAATAGAAACCAAAAAAAAGGCTTAAGAGGGCATATAAATTTTTCTGCTTTATTAAATCTAAGGACAATTAAAGTTTAGTAAAAGCTTGTCAGAAAAAATTTACATTAACAGATCAGGTATTCTAAGCATTTCTGCAGTCTTTATATACAGAAATTTCTTCTGCAAGCTATTATTGTATTCCTAGTGGTGAATGCTTAAGATACACAAGAGAGGCTTATGAAAAATGGTTAGGGGAAGACACTATATTAAAAATAGCTTTGCTTATGCTGTTGACTTTTACCTGGTTTTGCAAGAGAGAGCTATAGCATGCAGCGTGTCAGTGAGGCCTACGTGTTCCCCCTGAGTTAAAACAGATGCAAGAACTAGGGCATTTCTATACAGACACTTGGGAAAGTTAATATTAAATAGCTGTATGAAGTTAAAATGGATTGGAAAAGCCAAAGATTTTAATTTAGTCCACATTGAAGTAATGAAGATACAAAAGTTGATCTATTTCCATCTAGGTTCTATTTCTTATCCTTTCCCTTGAAAAAAAATTCTTATGTCAATTTTCTCATCTATAAAAATGGAAATAATACATACCCACTTTTATAATGAACTTGGCATCATATAAATGTACAAAATATTAATAGGATCTATTTCAGTTTCTGATTTTCTACAGACCTCAGCTTGCAATTTTGGGTAATACGATTAACTGTGGAGAAAATGCTGAGGTCATAAATAGTACTGTGGGACTCAAATGAAGGACCAGTCTCCTTCCTGAGCTTTTTATCGCTTAAGGGAAGCAGCCAGCCGCAATGGACTTGCTTGTGCTTGTAACAGCATAACAGCACATCAATTTGCTGGCATTACAAGACTTCAGGGCTTGTTGGGGAAACTGTATGAACTGAGCTTTCTCCTTCTTTGGATAGGAGACAATGGTGCGAAAAAATGCCTTAGACTCTCTTCTGCTTTTCTGACCTTGATCAAACCAATGAAAGATTACTGAGTTGATCTTGTCGAGTTAGGACACAAAACTAACACTGGTACACCACTGATAGCATAGATAAAAAATATACAGAAACTGGACTTAGGTGAGACTCTACACAAAAACGCAACAAAAACGCAACAGCCCTCCCTGGGGCAATGGCAGCCTTAAACTCCTTATGCTGCTGTGAAGCAAACCTGGGCCACAACAAATTCTTTCCTCTGCAGCCAGAGCACCCGTCAACCACTGCATGCTGCCAAACAATGTACTTAAGTGGTATTAGGGAGACTCTAGCGCTCAACAGAATTTCTTCCTAGTAATAAAGACTGGCATTAAAGAGTGAGTGTATTGCTATGTACTTTGAGAACAGCTGATTTGGATACACTGACATAGCTGTCCATTTTAGTTTTCCACCTGTGTCAGAATAAAATGGCAGTATTGGTGACTAAGTACCTAGCACGTTTTTGCCTTCAGTGTAGTCTGACTCTTTAGATGAAGACTTGCTTATTTCTTCAAACTTAGGAGATGGTTGAGGACTTCTTGCTCTATTTGAAAAGCATCCAAAAGTCAAACTGCTTAGCCGCTGACACTCTCCAGGTTTTTGTGGTGAAGTAACAGATTTCTTGCCTGTAGCTTCTGAAAAACAGTAATTCAGAACTCTTGTGTTAATGGGATCCCGCAGCTATGCTACTGGTCTCTTTACTCTGCTGTGTAAAGTCATTGTTTTCTTATGATAACTAAAATTTAGCAAAAAGACAATAAAAAATTTATTGTAGGAATAAAAATCTACCTGATACCTCCCCATATCAAAAGAAACCCAGAGCTACATTTCTAGTTCTTAAAGATTGACTTTTTAGTACAGAAAGAAAAAAAAATCTTTTAACAATTTCACAGCAATAAGATATAAAATGTGCACTTAATACAGAATGAAAACCTAGTGGAATGATCTGATTTTATTCTGCTGTGACTGAAATTAAACCTATGGATTGGTCTAGCATATATAACACAGGGAACACTGCAGAACAATAGTGTTAAAATATGTGGTGGCCTTCCCTTCAGAAAAATATTAAGAGAAGCTGTAATAGGTGCTACAGCAAATATAAAGGAGTAAGTTACCAGACTTAGAAAGTATATATGGAGGACTTCAAGAGAAGGTGACAGCATGCAATGACTAACTGCCTCAAGAATATGAAATCTGTCCTTAGAGACAGCTATTCTGCCAAACACTGGTATGAAACAATGCTGTCCAGCCCTGTTTATAAGAAGTTCTATGGCAGATTCAGGAACAAAGGCCCTTATTCATACTAGCAAACTGTTTAAAACACTACCACTTGATCAGAATTTATAGCCTGTTACCAGCATGGACACTGCAAATGGTAGTAAATTTCTTAATATTTTTGAGCATATCAGTAAATGTGTATTGAAAATCAGCTGAGAAATTCTTAGTGTCTCAAAAAGCCTTTGAATAGGTCTCTCAGAAGAGGATGACTGAAGCTGTTAAATGCTAAAGTATATAGAATTACTACTGATAAAAAAATAGCAAAGAAACAAACCAATCCACTTTCCTCATTAACAAAGGTGCATCTTAGTTTAAAAGCTTCATATTGTGTATGTGCATAATTTTTAAATATTTGTGTTTTTACATATTATGCATATTACATGTGTACACACACATATATACACATTTCTAAATGTCTGTGTATGTACGTATGTACATGCGATATATTATGAAGAAATCAGTGCTAGGTAGCAAACAAAGAAGATTTTCAGATGACAGTAAGTTGTCGTGCCAACCAAGTATAAGAGGACTGTGGGAATCTTCAGAGAGACTTAAGAAAGTTGGTGAACAGGCAACATGGTGGCAAATAAAATTCAACTTTGATTAGTGCAAAATAATGCTCTTTGGAGGGCATATTCCTCTTTCCCATATTTACATTTTACGATTTTTAGATTAACTATATCCACTTGGAGAGGAACCTGGTGATGCTGTGGCTGAATTAAGGTTTTGTATCACTGTTGTCAAATGTAGTAATTAAAAAAATCTGACCAGAAATCTGATTCCCAGCTGATAATTTGCTAGAAAAAGCAGATGCAAACAGACATTCATCTATTCCTTAACAGTGCTAGGACCACCTATGCTATGAAGAAGTGAAAGCAAAGATCTGACATAAATCCAGTCAAATCTTACGACTTGCAGAATCTCTTAAATAACAGAGATACCTGATCACCCAAATAAAACCAGTTGTGGTTTGTCTGCATGTCTTTTTAATAAAAAATAAATTATTGCATGCCTAACACCTTCATGTACAGTCACTCTGATGTCAATTCATACTAACTGAAATCTTTGTGATTTCACAGAATATTTCAATTACATGGATGCACAAATTAATACGGAATAGAAAGAAGTATGCCATATATAGAGAAGTTTTTAGAGGATTTGTACATTTACCTTGCAGTTTAGATTGTACTGTTTTCATCTCTTTGGTTTGCTTTTGGTTGATCAAGCGAAGGTTTTGATTTTCCACCTCTAACTAAAAGCATATAAAAGTAATCTTATCCATCAGTGAAACAATTTTAAAAGTCATTACATCATTTAGATTTTCTCTGAATTTCTGCCTATCTAAGGATAAAGTCAGTTCAAATGATGAACTCCTCTCACTACTTCTCTTAATGACAGTCAAGGCATTTGTTTATTCTGAACAATGAAATTCCCTGCAATGATTATTTGCTCAACTTCTGTCAAAATCATTCCCCCAACCAAGCAAACTCAAGACTGCTTTAAAAAGCCTTAATAATTAAGAAGAAAGAAATCTGCATTGGCATTTTTAATACAAGCAGGAGGCTAGAAGTACAAACTTTAGTGCCACTTGGAAAACCCAAGAGCACGCAGAGGAATTAGAGGGATTGATGGTACTAATGCCTCCTACCATCCCATAGCAGAGGTTAAAAAAAAATACAGAGATTAAAAAAAAAGATACTGGAAAACGTTATACAGCTCAGACGACCTTCCACAGGAAGAAAAAAACCAACAACTCATTGCTATATCCTACTACCAGGAGGCAAAACTGTTGGTTCAAAATCCTGCACCGAATTAAGCAAAGAGAAGATGTGAATCTGAGTATCCCATATCACATAGAGGGGAGCCAGCAATTCCACTTCCCATCGGGTGACACCTACCCACCTCTCTGAAACTAACCTGAGATTCTCCATGTTTCAAACTAAGTAAATAGTTTGAGTCATATTTGATTTTGTCCAAACTTCAAGATAATTTTAGCTAAACTTAATTGCATTTTAATTAAATGATTTCAAAAACTCTCTTCGCAGACTAACAGTAAATGTTACTTTCAGTTTCCTACTTTAAAAATAATAATTTAATTGTTTTTCATCTGGAGTGAGAGTAATTTCCAGTTAACCACAACAGAGTAGGATTTTAATTTTTATGGGCAACTTTAAATTCTATATACGTAAGAGGAGAAAGCACAGCTGCACACCAGAACTGGAAGCCTTAGGCAGGGCAAAGACACGGTTATCCAACAACAGCAGAGCAACAAGGGAGATAACTAGTTTCTGTTGAGAACAGAGCTGGTGCCCCTGAAACTAGTCATGACTAAGAGTACTGTGGGCATGGGAAAATAAGAAATTATCAAGTCCTTTTTTCTGCCAGGCCCCAGCAGACTTGGGTCAGCTTTCTGGGGATTATTCACAGTTTAGGCATCTGCCTGAGCAAGCTCAGTTTGCTAGCTAATCTCTCTCAATTAGTGGAGGTAAGCAGACTTTCCAGAGAGCAGTTCTGGGCCCTTTCTCCATAAAGAGGACCAGATACACTAGCTGACCAAATTAGACATCAGAATTTAAGTGACATGGATACTCTGCCCTCTGTGCTGTTGTTTTCATTTTTCCTCTTCCAATTAAATAACTATATAGATCAAGGAAACTGGGAAGCATTTTTTTTCACTATGGCATGAAGCCCTTTAACAGTGAAAAAGCCTAAGGGATATTCAGTCACACCATTATATTTTCTGTGGAAGTATTGTAGCAAGAGTTATACCTCATGGAGCTTGACTGTCACCCATTCTTTTATTTTAGCTGCTTTTTCCTCTATGATTTTTGCTTCTTGCAGTCTTAGTTGCTTCTGGAAAAAAATTGACATAAGCATATATTTCACTGAGTATTATAGTCTGCCCGAGTAGTATCTTCAGACACAAATCCCAAGATTGCTTGAAGTAATTCAGTCTCCTGGGCGACATGTGGCGATTTTTAAAAAAATGATGAATAGGCCCTCCACAGAGGCTGCCATTCCCCTTTACTCTACAAAAACTGAAAGCTCTTCAGAGGAGACAGTGAAGACGAAGAACATCTTTCCCCTCTTAAAAGTTAGATGTTCTTTCAAAGGAAGCCAGAGCATAATTTGCAAGTGAATAAACCTTATTCCAATGATATACTTCTAATGGGAACCTCTTTAATCAAACCACAGAACTAATGCTAAACTTTCCTGTCCTCCATCGATTTTATTTTTTATTTTCCTTTTGTATAATTAAGAATGGAATTGATGCTCATCTTTTGTAACAGCGTTATTTCTAACCTGTTCTTCAAGTTGTTGCTCCAATTTTTGTATTACATCATTTTTATCTTGTATCAGGATCTCCAGATCTTGACATCTCTTATATAACCTGGTTTCCGATTCACTTGTTTGAACATTCGCTGCTTTTAATTTTT